>NW_022990295.1:0-600000 GCF_902827175.1 Gymnodraco acuticeps | reverse complement strand
TGGATGGGGAGTAATAGGGGTTAAGAATAACAACATGAACTTTTGTGACATTTGGTCAGTCAGGAAGTTTTACAGACGTAAATCCAACCGGAACATGCTGTAGGTGAACAGCCCAAGTGTTGTTGTGTCTTGTCAGCACATGTTTGAAGGAAATACATGCACATTATGTACTTGTCCATATGGGAATATCTATTGTTAGAATTATTTAAAACCGATCAACCAGAAACATGCAAGCTGTTGCCACTTTTAAGAGTTACAAGTGATGAACATTAATGAGTTAGTATTTTAAGCTGGTCAGGTTTTTGGCGGCTGACATGTACCCCACACTTTTAACAGCATGTGCTATTATGATAACATTTTCACCTATCAAAATGTTTCAAAAGTAAGTTCCATTGCTTAGGTTTCATTCTTATTTCAGTCTGTCGGGATGTCCCATCGCTGCAGCCGAGAAACTGGCCAAAGCGCAGGAGAAGCACGTGGGCTGCGACCTCCCCAAATCCAACCAGGCCTCTGACCGAGTCCTAAGGTAGTATTCCCCTTCTCGATTTGATATACATCCCATATGAAATGATAGGTTGGACGTAGCCTAAATATGGGATAGAAAGCAGATAGCATAGATAAAAGTCCTTCTGCAGCCTTTGTTATTCAATCCATTGGCTGTATAGTAGGTGGTCAGGCACTAAAAGGGCATGTGTGTTTTGTGTTCAATTATACTGTCTGTATTATATCATTTATTCAGTCACGCTGGAATGTTTTGTTCTTTTTTTCCCCTTCATTTCTTGAAGCGGCGGAGATTTGAGTCCCCCCTTTTTGTTTTATGTTTACGTTCTCCTGTCCCCTGAGAATACTTCCAACAGGCTGCATGTTCATTTCTGCGCTCACTGTCGAAGGCAAACGGTTTTATTAGATCCTGACAAAATTGGCCTCATGTATCATAGCGCAGGCAGAGCTTTTTGAATGAACTGAACATCAACAGCATACAATCCTGCTTTTCATTTCTTCCTGTTCTTAGATTTGGGATATAAATGCATATCAAATGATAAGAGCACATCAGAAGTATGCCAGTATAATGAATGTGGAAATTCAATTTTGGCAGTTTTTTTATTGTCTAGGTACAAAATAAATCACTTGTAGCAGAGATATTATTATATACGGGGGAGAAAGCATCCATGAATATAGTGTAAACAATGGAGGCCCCAAACTCTTAATCATCTCAACCATCTACTAGTTTCATCCTCCATCTTCCAATCCTGGAGTGTTTCCATGAACCTCTGCTCATACCCTTGCATCTGCCCTTTTCTTTTGGGCAGATGCAAGTTGCATGAAGTTCCCTCTCCTTCCCCTGGGCAATCTTGAGTGCCTCAGTCCAACTTCCACCCCCTCGTCATTTATTTTCCAGGCCTATGTGCTTTGTCAAACAACTGGACTATCCACAGTATGGTTACAAGAACAATGTCTCCACCAGCACGCCGCGCTCCAACCTGGCCAAGGAGCTGGAGAAGTACTCCAAGACCAGCTTCGACTACAGCGCCTTCGACGGCAGCACCAACCACCCGGTGTACGGGAAACGGGCCATCGCACCCAAAGTTCACGGCCAGAGAGACTCCTCCCCCAAAGGATATGACGGTACTGCTCTACAAAAATACAAATCCAACTTTATTTTCAGAAAACATTCCCGTGTCACCTTCTTCATTTCTCCATTGGTGGATTTTAAAGTTTGAGTTATTCAGGATTGGGTCAACTCATAAGTGTGCTCACCAGATTATGAAAACACCACAAGCCATAAACATTACAGGCTCACAAGAATAGTTCAAATGTTCTGATGTGGTATATATTTTTGTTTTAGATAACAGTGTCGATTTTACGGAAGAGAAATATGGTCACAATTATTTGAGAGCTGATCAAAAAGGATTTTTTTCACTTTCTCAGGCATTCAGGCAGAATGCAAAAAAGGAGTGCCCCTCTAATCCTTTTCCATGCAATGTAATTACTAGATCTAACAGATTTATTTTTCAAGGCTACGTTATATGCATCTATAAACTCTCAATTTAGGGCAGAGATTGTAATCATCTTCTTAAACTATTCCAAGACATATTTTAGAATTAATACAATTTGATGTTTGCAAGGGCCAAAGATAAACAAATGTAAAAGCTAACTTTGTCATGGATATACTTTTGGATGACCGTATAAAGTCAATTAACTTACTTTTATGAATGGGAAAAAGTATGAGTGCACCTGCATTTCAAGTCACGTAAATCCATATCATGATTTTCAGTATTAATCTAAATGCATCAGCCCTCTTTTCATTTTGAATGTCTTGAATGCGACCCTCAGCCAAGCGTTACTGCAAGACGTCCAGCTCGGCCAGCAGCACCACCAGCACCTACGCCCCCAGCAGCAGCAGCAGCAGCCTGAGCTGTGGGGTGGGGGGCGCGGGAGGAGGCCGAGGGGGTGGGGGCAGCAGCGCCAGCAGCACCTGCAGCAAGAGCAGCTTCGACTTCAGTCACGACATGGAGGCCGCCCACATGGCCGCCACCGCCATCCTCAACCTGTCCACGCGGTGCCGAGAGATGCCCCACGGCCTGGGGGGGAAGCTTCAGGACCTCTGCTCGCAGGTAGGAGGGGCTAGGGACAGTCATATAGTACATTCTGTTGGCCAAGTGCCAACGAAGGAAAACGAAGGCCCTGTCCTGTGTCCACATAGCGTCTTTTAGGGCCCTTGGCAGAGCCTCTTCCCAACCTTTCAAAACAAAAAATGCTCCCATCACTTTTTTAATGGATTTTATATTTAACTAAGCTTCACCACTCAAACTGACAGCCGTAGAGCATGAAGACAAGCCTTGTACCGGGATAAAAGTACAACACTCACCGACAGCAGCAACATCCAGTGTCCGTCCAGCCATCTGCTAACAAATTGGCTTTTAGGTCAGCAATTTTCTGAAAAGTTGAAATATTTGAGTCTCGAAACGCTGGCTGCGGTGCGCCATCAAATAATACACTGTGTGCATGGCTCAGAAAGAGTAACTACAATGTGGAGACACAGGCCCTGAAGTGTCATCAACAGGTGTATGCTGCTGGGTTTTAGTTCAGTTCAGTTGAAACTCTTTTTTTCAATAGGGAAAAAAGTGAAACCCTTGTTTTTACATGACTCTATATTCACTTCACCTCTGCCCTTCGCTGCAGTCACAATACAATCCACTGACAGATTATCTCTGTGCTTCTTTCATTATACTAATACTGGCAGTGAGAACTGACAGAGATAGGAGGAGTTGAGCTGCGCACCACACACGCACACACACATACACACACTCCCTTAAAGATCTGTTGTGCTGTGTCTCACACTCAGGGCTCAGCAGGGCAGTTTTTCATTTTCCGTCACGGGATCAGATAGGAGCGGGATCAGATAGGAGCGGGACCAGGCGCCGCTTGACACGGCGTGAGCCCAGTGTGTCATTTCTGAGGAGATAAGGTGGCGCTGTTTCTGTATTATCTGCACCCAGATGCTAAGCTACAGACCAGGAAGAGAGAGCACAGCAGAAGGCTAATGCTGGCTCATTGCTAATGTTGACTGCTGGAGAATAAGGGAAGGTGGTTGGATTGAATGAGAGCAAAGAAAGCCTTTTTGGTGGGATGCTTCTTAATGTCACAGTGCAGAAAGGGAGGAGAGGAGGATACAGGAGAGGAGGAAAAAGAGGGGAGAAGAAAGGATAAAAGCCAAAAGCAACGTTCCCCCAAAGAAAAGTGGAACGGAATACACTTGGCGGGAACAAACGCCCGAGGACTTCCTCCGGTCCTAAACTCATCCCATTGTCTGTCCTTCCCCTGCTCCGGGCAGACAGGCAGGAAGCTCTCGGGGCAGGATGGGAAGATGGGAGACTTCAGAGAGTTTCTTCTTTTTCTTCTCCCTCTTTCATCTCCACACCTCACCTCGTGGCACACACTGTTCCTCTCTATGTTTGAATGAAACTTCACACACTCTTCTATTCTCGCCTCCTTATATTTTCAGCCTGTCTATCGGTCTGTTTCCCGTCGTCTCAATCTGCTGCTTGTTACATTTATTCAACCAAAATCGAATTTCCTCCGTTAAACATCAGATAATAACTGATCAAGGTCTGGAGATGAAAAACTCACTAGAATGTAATAAAGCAAGAAAAAGACTATAGAAAAATCCAGAAGAAAATCTAAATTTGAGTTGCAGAACAATATTTCCCTTATTGCCAGTTATCTTTAAATGACCCCTTGAACTTATCTTGTGACCTCATAGCGGGGATCAACCCTCAGGTTTGGAACCAGTGGTCTGTGCAGTCCAGCAGCTCCATTCAAAGTTAGCGAAATATTATTTTAAAGGATTGTACCTGCGTTTTTTCATAGTCCATTTACTACAAATCATGAATACTACACTTAACATTAATACAACAATCACATTTCAAGCATACTATAGTGTAGATTCCAGCAGATACATGTGGTACTCCAGAGAGCCAAGAATTGCTTGATAGTACGGAAGAGGATTTGGGCCACATGTGAAACCTTTTTTGGAGATCGGACCAGAAGTGAAAACATTTTTTTAATTTTGAGAATAAAGCCAGAATTCTTTTCAAAAAATTATTCACATTTTTGTTTCAAGAAATCTCAAATTCCTCACTTCAATCTCAGAATTCTGACCTTTTTCTTTGACAAAAAAACATATATTTGTCTAAAAACAGAGAAAAATAAAAGAAACTTTTTTCCTCTAATCCTCTTCCACAAAATAAGCATCATTATTCGTCAAGTTGTTGTTGATTTGACTTCAAATGTGTCAGCTTCACAACAGAACACATAGATGACAGATTTAACAACACTTGCTTTCACCGTTCCTAGCGGTACACAAAGGTACACTGGTGTAACACACACATCTTTTAGGAAATGAAGCCGTCCTCCTGAAGAATCCTTGTAGAGGAGGAAGGACAGAGAGAGAGAAAAGGACAGAGAGGAACACATGTCGTGATCCTGGTTTTATTTTAAGACGTGGAATAGGTGGGCAGAAGTAATGCGGCGAGAAAGCGAAAGTGACCTCTCACGCTCTGGCCCTCTTCCTCCCAGCATCTCCATGGCAACAGGGGTCAGGGGTTACGGGAGGGTTAGAGCGAGGACGGGTGATCTCTAATGAAGAACTGGGCTGCATTCTCACATATCGTCCTCGTTAATTCGATATGAAGGGGTGGGTCATGTTAATTGGACGATGACATACAATACAACGGCTGACAGAGAGAGCCATCAGCTGAGCATATTCACCAGGACACGATGAGTGGTGGCAACACACGATGGGGCATTTGACCTTGGATTTGTTCCTACGCAACTTGACCTTTTGTTTTACAAAGACTGTCTTCATTGTTCTTACTTTCTTTACTCATTTCATACTCATCTTCTGCCTCCTTCTTGCTCTTTTCTCAGCTCCTAGCCAAATCTGCAATTTCACTTTTACTGGAGCTGTAATATCGAGTGTGTGTAAGACAGAAGCAGACAACTACATCATGTATGGTATAGTTACTGTCGCCATGGCGTAACCAGACTGCATGCTCTTACTTGGAGAAGCAGCAACCACGTCATTTTTTGAAAGTGGCCGAGTGACATTAGTAGATTTTCGTTCAGTCCGTTTGTCCCAAAGTCAGGGTGTGTAAAAGCCGAACACAAACAGAGAATTGAGATCCGCAAATACAAACTGGATTAACAAAAGATGTTTGTTTATTTGTAAATGTATAATAGTATTCACACGTTTTATTTGTGGAATGTGCTTTCACATTTACATATTACACTACTCACACATATAATATTGAGACAAATCTACCTCATAATCATGAAATCCTTTCAGGACACAGTTTTGCAGAAAGGTGCTAGTGTAAATGAAAGCTGCAATGACTGATCAAAGAATCAACAACAGAAAGTAATAGCTTACTAGATAATGATCAATTCATTGTTAGTAGTTTTTAATGTATAAATCAATCATCAATCGATCAAAGTTTATTTATATAGCCCAATATCAAACATTTTACATTTTGGTCCCGGCGTAAACAGACACCAAAATGACATTTCGGGGAAGCTGAGTTATTTGGGGTTATTTGGAACATGAGAGTACACAGGTACAAATGGTATGAATATGATAGTATACATTTTTCCGGCTTTCCTCTGTTTTATATCATTTTATAGTCAATATATTTGGGATAATAGACTGACAAACGAGACATTTATAGACATCACCTTGGCTGGGATGGACATTTTTCACAATTTTCTATCATTTTAGACCAAAGAAATATAGTAATACATGGAAATATAATCAAGAGTCTTTGATTTGGAACCCCATCATTTCTCTGTTTGTCTTCCATTTTTTTCCAAACGCTTTAATAGGACTCTTTTCATAGTAACATAGTGACCCAGCAGTAACATTGGTTTTCGGCCCTTTTTTACTTCTATTTTGTAGTCCTTGGTTCAGCCACAGCTCGTGCAGTTTTCATGCCCAGTCCAAACTCTCTCACCCCCCTATGTGTTTGAGTCAATGTGTGTCACAGAGGTTTTGGCTTAAGACACCAGGAGAATCCCCCCCGAGGGACACTGTCGGCTGAAATCAGCATTAGAGCGGCTGTCCTACTCTGCAAAGGGAGCAAGGAGAACAAGAAGGAGAGGGAAGATGAGAAAAAGGAAGTTAGAGGACACACACACGCCAACCAAAACACAAGCCTTACGGGATACGTGCCATATGTAGAAGAAAGAAAAGGCAAGTGTGCAAGGATCTATAGATACAAACCCACACTCTGTAGTGATCCGTGTTGGATGTGGCCCACTTTGTCCCAGAACACAGCCTCTATGTTTGGGATTGCAGCAGTTCTAGTTCCAGCCACTGCTGCTCATCACTGCTCTCAACCCCACCCCTAACCCTCAGCCCTGCCCCCCTGTGATGTCCACTCACATTAGCCTCACACAACACAAAGTCACACACAGACACACACACTCACACACTCACACACACACACACACACACACACACACACACACACACACACACACATACACCCGTCTGACGCCACAGAACACAGAAGAGACCATGGAAGGAAAGAGAGAGAAAGAAAAAGGAGGGATGCACTCGTCCTTGAGCACTGATGACCTTCTACTTTTGACCCTTTTTATGAGAGACACACAACTGTACAGCGCAAGTGTCTAATCTCATCCACTGCAGACAAAAAGACGAATTGGAATATTGTTACAAGTATTTGAACTGCAGGTGCTATTGATCCCTCTTTTAAGACGTCTAAAAACTACACAAGGGAACAGATCACTGGAGGAACAGAATATTCAAGCACCTTCATGTACTTTTTAAGTATTCACCACTTTTTCAGCTACTGTTCTGCCCAGCTCTGATCCTAGAATATGAATATGTTTGACTTCTATGTAATCAGAAACGCTCTCTCTCTCTCTCTTCTACCCGCTTCTCTCCATCCCTGCCTCCCTCTGCATCCTCTTACCCTTTCTCATAACCATCTCACTGAAAACCCACAACTCAACCCGCCCCAAAAACCACATCCGATTTCCAGAGTCCGGGCCTGGATGTTGATGAGAACGGTACGTTGGACCTAAGTATGAGCAAGCGTCTGTGCAGCGGCGGAGGGGACTCGGTGCTCACCCCTCTGGAGCCCATGTCACCCCAGAGGCAAGCTGCCCTGCTGGGCTCCCGCTGCTACGGCATGGGGGACGCCGCCGACTGCTGGGACCTGCCTGTAGACTACACCAAGATCAAACACATAGACGAGGACGAGAAAGAAGTAAGAGAACGAATAAGGACAAATGTTGGAAATGTATGTTACTGTCAATTTTTCAGAAAGGGGGAAATATTCGTGCCAGTCAGTATCTGCCTTTCAAGGTTGAGTCACCTTAAAAATATCAATAACATGTTCTTATTTGAAGCACAGCATATTTCCTACTCAATCCTATTCATACAAATATGAAATGTCTGATCAGTTATACACAAGCTCCTCTCTCCTCAGAATGTTCCATCACATATTCAATTTCCTTTAAATGATGAAGAGTAGAATAATAAATAGAGATGACTAATAGTGTGATGCTGGGAATAATTATAAAGCAGTAGAATATGATAGTTTGTGGTTTTAAATCTGATAGACAGTACAGTTGGCATGTGTTACCTATACTGTCTGTTCCATGTCTCCAAACCAAATGATTTCCCTCTGAGCCATTGACACAACACAGTGTCTCCGAGTCAAACATTTGCTGTCTGATTGTCTTCTAGGTCTCTTACCTCCCCGTCTTACTCACTGCTTGGCATCATTAGAAAGTCATATCAGGGTTTTTTTTAGGGGAACCTAATGAATCTGCATGTTAATTGTCAGCAGCGTGGAGGTATCTGCTCTGTGTGTATCATGCTCCCCGCATGCTGGCTTTCTGTTTTTACATCTCGCTCTTCTCCAAAATAAATTATGCAAAGTAGCACCTTGGGAGGGAATCGGAATAGCTCATCTCATCAAAGAACTGCTGGAAATCAATGCACCACTGCTGGGTGCGTCTGTCGGTGTGTACAGGCACACACATGTGCTTCTGTAGGAGTGTGTGGGATGTGAATATTCATACGAGCCCGTGTTTGTACCCATGTCTCGTTGGGAGTGTGTTGGCATGTGTGTGCGAGTCCCATCCCTAGCCTAGTTTCTGCATCTCTGTGCATGCATGTGTGTGTCGTCCTCCTTCCTGTCTGCCTCTCCCTTTAATTAGAGCCGCTCGCTGGCTGACCCAGCATCACAGACTCTGAGACAGCTTGAGCGCTGGATAATTTGGGCCCTATCTGGACCTGTCTCTTTATGGGCATTACTGTACATACACTGCGAGCACGGAAGGGAAGGAAAGAGAGGATTTGCATCAAAAGCCGTCGTGCCCCGGCTCGCATGCACTGCAGACAAAGCACGGCCCCACATAACACAGCCAGCTGCGGGCTGACGCTGCACCGCAGTGCCATCTACTGACCCACCAGAGCATTACAGGATCTCCACCAGACACCTCCCTCAGTGCTCTGTTCTCACACGCACACACACTCATGCTCATTTGGCACTGAGTCATTATTTCCTCCCAGGGAATCTATTTTTCCAGCTCTGGTAGACTGACAGGTGAGGCTCAATAGTCACACAGGCTCTACCATTAGCATTCCAATTGACAAGACTCCATGGTATGACAGGTGGGAGTGTGTGTGTGTGTGTGTGTGTGTGTGTGTGTGTGTGTGTGTGTGTGTGTGTGTGTGTGTGTGTGTGTGTGTGTGTGTGTGTGTGTGTGTGTGTGTGTGTGTGTGTGTGTGTGTTTGCGTGTGTGTTTGCGTGTGTGTGTGTGTGTGTGTGTGTGTGTGTGTGTGTGTGTGTGTGTGTGTGTGTGTGTTTGCGTGTGTGTGTGTGTGTGTGTGTGTGTGTGCGGAATGAGCAGACAAAGGGATAAGGAATGTGAAGGAAAAAGGCTGATTATTATAAACTCAGGAAATAAGTGTCATCATGTGCTAGTTATAAAACACATTTTAAGTGATTATAACTTACTGTATTGTTGGATATATGTGATATGATTGAAAAACAATCCCTTTACATCTCTCTGTTTCCCTCCTTCCCTTTTGTCTTTTCTTCCTCTCTTCCCTCTGATCCCACCCACAATCAGTCAGATGACCTGGACCCCTTTCATGACCTGCTGGAGGACCGCTCCTTCACCACAGATGTTAACATGCCCAGCCCCAAGCCTAAGTACGCCCAGTGCAAGGAGAATAAGAAGGACCTGATAACGTAAGAGCCCCCTCCCACTCATCCCACTGTTCCTCCTCTCCACCTGACCCCACTCATGCTCTGCTTACCCCCCTCATATTATTCCTTTCTTTGCTTTCTGCCCTCATCTTTGTTCCCATTAGCCGCAGAGAACCACTGCCCTATGCCAACCTGAGCTGCAGGCTGGCAATAGGCCTTTATTTAACAGCTTTATCTGTCCACACTGATCTCAGACATGTTATAGCATCTACTGGTGCTGTAATTGTAGTTTCCCCCTTTTAAAAGCTTTATTTTTATAAGAAACATCACTTGTTTCATGGCCATATCAAGTTGTTGCTCTCAGGAACCTCAATATTGATCACAGACAGTGAAGCTAAACTGGAAACAATGACACAATTAAATCAGGAATTTCTTCTCCTTCCCTTTGGGCTTTTAAGTCTGTCTATCTTTCTGACGGCAGATGTCCCAGACCGGGGTGTAATGGAAGTGGTCACCTGACAAGTAATTTCACCACACATCGAAGGTGTGAGTTCCTGAGTCTACTTCTCTTTATTGTTTTCAGCTTACCTCGACTATGCTGTCAGACACCTGTAGGCACAATCTCTCTCTCTCTCTTTCTATCTTATTTGTTAGCCCTTTGAATATCCTGAAACAAGGGTGTCATGAAAGAAGTGAAGACTAAATTAATTACAGATTGGATACATGCTCATTTTCAAGCTAAAGCCTGGGATAAAATGATTTCTCAATGGGCCGGGAGTAAAGCCTTCTAAGCTGATGTTATTCAGTCCTCCAGGCCCTTCCCACAGTGCAATGCAGACTAAGCATTTACTATTCAAAGTAAGGAGACTCAAACAGAATTGTTGAGTGGTGCAGAGCGAGGTGAGTCTGCAGCGACGGAATGATATCAGTCTCGAGGCTGCTGTGGCTCTTAATACATCATATTCTCCTGAACAAGCTCAATATGAAGTTATAATCGATGTCGAGACGTCCTTGTTGTTACCTACGGACACAAATACTCAGAGGCTTAACTCATTGAATTCAACTCCCTGCACTTGCATCATGGCTTTTCTTTTTCTGCATTATCTGATTTTACGTTTGCATGTGTTTGTATACATCTGTGTGAGGTGATTTAGTGTTAAACGTTGACGTGTCATTCCGGAGTAACTAATGTTCCCCTGGTGTATTTCTCAGTCTCTCAGGTTGTCCTTTAGCTGATAAAAGCATTCGAAGTATGCTGGCCAACAACGCGCAAGAGCTCAAGTAAGGCTTGAGATGACTCACTGATATATGTGTGATGTGTATGTCTCGCTCATTGTGCCAAGCTCCGCCTTATTAGTGTTAGTGCACCTAACGGTAGGATGGGGGAACGTAAAGCACAGTATGAATGGAAACAAGAGACTGCTCAGAAATGGAGGCATGGGGATTTATTTCACAGCTTTTTATGGAATTAAGGATAATTAAGGAACCTTTTTAAGAAGGGTGATATTTTATATTATTTGTAATTGTCAACACACACTTAAAAAAACATACCAGCAATGTAATGAGTAACCAAAACACACAAACTCACACACACACATTTTTCTAAACATCACAAATTGTACAAAAAAGGGTCAAAATGGTGTGTTAGTCTATTCTGATTTCAGGACATACATCTCTAAAACAAGTCATAAATATATAGTTTCATTTATGAATAAAAAAGAATACTAAAGAATGTCCTAAACAAAAGGAAATGCATTTGTTGGGGACTATGTTCACCCGCGGATGAATCTACATGTGGCGTGCTATGAGGATAATCAGCATGGTGTATGTGGGATTAAGTTAAAAAAAATGTCAGTTCAATTTTTGGAGGGCTTTGAAAAATGGGTATTTATTATACTGTAAGTCACCGTAAGATAATATAGTGTAAAATTAGTAAATGGTCAGGAGTACAAAAAATGTGACATGGTATAGCATTCATAAATCGCCTGTCATGGTTGTGTGAGTATAAACATATATGAATAAAGCCAAATTAATTAATTACCTACCCTCCAACCCTTCTGCCGTATATTTTCAAAGGCTGATTTAAGTCCAACATCGTGAAACAAAAGATACGTTCACAAAAGCAATGAAGGAAATCTTGGCATCCATGTCACGTTTAATCAACAATGGGCATAACATTACAGCAAAAGCTATAAATTAGACACAACATGGATTATATCGTCCTCAAGATCCTGCACCTTTTGCTGTAGACCCTGAGCCCTTGTTGTGTTTTCTGCCCCAGGTGCCCGACACCAGGGTGCGATGGTTCGGGACATATCACTGGCAACTACGCCTCACACAGAAGGTACAGCACACGCTCCACATACACGCATCCACTAATCCCTCCATTATTTCAACACATCTCCCTTTTCTGCCTCCCATACATTCTGAATTGACTTGAAGCAGACTTACTTCACCCTGCCTCTACTTTCTCACACAGACGCACTGTATGCTTCAGCTTTGTAACACTGTCATTTATCTGCAGTCTCTCAGGGTGTCCTAGGGCAAGGAAAAGCGGGATAAAGATCATCCACAGTAAAGAGAACAAGGAGGACCAGGAGCCTATCAGGTACAGTGCAGACACAGATCGTCTGTCTTCTGTCTCCCTTTAAAACCCCCAAACTCTTCCTCCTGCTACCAACTGCTTACTTTACATTTCCTATGTGAAATATCAAACATGATACATGACTTTTCTTTTCCTGTTATTGAGTGATGGAAGGAAGCTGTGTGAATGGGATCAACAAAAAGGCATTGTGCTGTTTTCTAATCACTGCAATGCTCTTTGGTGTGCACTGATGCAAGCAGGCATAAATCAGTAGTGGCTCTGACAAGACAAATGTGCTATAGTTGTGTAAAGTCTCTGGTGAACCCCTCAGACACACAGGTGAGAGGAGGCAGAGAGAGATTGATTCCACTCCTGAACCTAAATCCCACTACGGGCTTCTTTGGCCTCGGCCCTGCAGCTGCATTGATTTCTCCGATGGTGCAGAGCACAAATAACACACTTTGGCCCTTCTCAGCTCTAACCCTGGTCAATCTGCCGCGTTCTGAGCACAGTTTGACACAGGTAACCCGTCACTAAGCTCCACTGACATTGAAATATCTTTTAAAAACATTTTGAATTACTATTTGAGCTTTTGAAACATGAGAAGATTTCTCCTGGCTTCAGACGAAGACATGGATATATGGAATCTATAAAATCCATAGACTGAAGCACACTAAACAAACCGTATTCTAAATGAAAAGTGTTTATTTTCTTTTGCAGTATGGAGCGATAAGGGAGTACAAATATTTTCCCTATTTACTGTAGACAAGGAATGATAACATGGTCATTTTCTCTCTTTCTCTTTAGTTTATTGTGAAAACATTTGGGATAATTTAGCCACAAAATCAACACAATATATATCATTAGTCTAGTAGTTTTTTGACATTTTAAATGCGGAAAAGGTACATATTATATATATAAAAAAATTCTGAAAATATTGGAAAATGCCTATTATAATTTCCCTAAAGCCCAAATGTCTACAAGGTCTCAGAATGTCTTATTCTATCAATCAAAAAAGTGCAAAACCCAAAGCTATATTCAGTATGATGAAAACATTTTTTTTTTAAATAAATAGAGTGGGAGGAGTTTGTATTTTTTTCAAAAGGGTTTTGTAGTTTTTTCCTAAGTCAAAAGAAGAGTCAAAATAAAAGATGTATACAGCAGGGAGGGGTCTTGCCGATTTAAGTTCACCCCGGCCTCCCCACCCCGCTATAGCTGTTGTCCCTAACCTATTGTGCTGCCACAGTGGTGATGACACACAGCAGGCTCTCCCTGCTGGACATTATGGATTCCTGGATGGCGGTCAGTTTGGCTCCTCTGAACTGACACAGCTCACATGTGTCTCCATTCACAAGCAGCTGGATGTTAGCTCTGGATCTGTCTGACAGCAGGTTGCACCAGTTTGGCTCTCGGGTCAGGATGAGGTGTTCTGGGCTGATATCTGTGTCAGGCAGCTGGAAGAGTTCTGGCTTAAACTGGTCTCCAACGTTCCCCTCGAAAGAGAGGCTAGCAAGAATGTAAAGACATTTCTGGAGCAGTATTTCTTTCACATTGACCATAATAATAATACAAGATTTGTAGCGGATTAAGAGTTTGTCCAAATAGTAATGGACAAATAGTTTGCAAAGACATTTAAATGTGAGGTTGAAAGTCAACCAATTACCAGATTTTTCTTGGAATTAATCAAACGATTAATAATTAAACACATCACCTATGGCCCATATCTTTATTTTCCATATACAGTGTTAATCTAATTGAACTGAGGAGTAATGTAATATTGATGTAGAAGTAAAACCACCTTCTTAAAGATATATTCCCTCAAAATATTTCACATCAGATTTTCTAAATAACTTTAGTTAGTATTTAGATGTAATCATACATTTAAAAGACATAATTGTGTATCGCAATATGAAGATGTCTGATTTTATTACCAACGTATTCCATTGAAAGACAAACAAATATAATATTGAATCCTTGAATATGATTGAACACAGCCCTACCTGGATGTGCAGTGTGGAATTGGTCATCATTTAATTGAGTCCTACCAGTGTGGGTTTTTCCTGGGTTCAAGTTTTTAGAGCTTTGCGGATGGATTCATTAAAGGGGCCCTATTTTTCTAATTGTTTACGTTTAAAGTATGTTGTGCCTCTTCTTCTTTTGAGATGTTAGCCTCTGCAGACCATTACATTCGCAAAACACATAAATATTACACAACAGGAAAGGGAAAACCCCAAAAAGCAGCATAATAGGGCCTCTTTAAGAAGATACCTGTGACTTACCAAGGGAATGATCTTCAATGACACAGAAAGAGACGCTGGCAGACAGCAGTGTACGTGATACCGCTGTATCTTCATGTCCTTTCCTAAAGCTGTACTAAAAGCAGGTAGCTGCTGTTTGTAGACTGAACTGATACTTGCACCACTAGCTTCACCTATAATCCATTTTGCCAGTTGTGACATTTGGAATAATTTACTGCCTCATTGGATCTGATTAGCACTGGTTTTGATGCACTGTCAGCATTCCAAGACTGTGATAAGGCTGCCACTGGGACTGCTTTAAAATAAGATGATGGTATCTTTGTTTATATCAAAGCAGTAGAGATGGAGGGGAACAGAAAAATGATATTCACTCAAACACTCTGTGGTGTTTTAGTACTCAGGAGGAAAACACAATGTAGTGTTTACCAGAGCGCCTCAGCAGGTCATTCTGTGAGAGGATGTCTCCAATATGATAAGAGATAACGGTATGAACTTTGAATACGTAAGTGTCTAAAACATTGAAAGTGAATAAAACATTTCCCTCTGTCCCCCCAGGTGTCCTGTTCCAGGATGTGATGGTCAGGGACACGTGACGGGGAAGTATGCGTCCCACAGAAGCGCTTCAGGATGTCCCATAGCAGCGAAGAGACAAAAGGACGGCTACATGAACGGCATCCAGTTCACGTGGAAGTCCGGCAAGACGGAGGGCATGTCCTGCCCCACGCCGGGCTGCGACGGCTCGGGACACGTCAGCGGCAGCTTCCTCACACACCGGAGGTGGGTCTGGGGACTGAGGCAGTAATAGTAGTAGTAGTAGTAGTAGTAGTAGATTTTGGGTTTTGTGTGGATTAAACAAATGAGATATCACGTTAATTAATGAGCTTTAGAAGTGCTTGTTGGCAAATGTTGTTACCTTTTTTTTAGACTTACCCCTGGATTCCACCGGGTCCGCCTGCGCCGTGTTACATCTGCACCGAGGTTTTGTTCCGACCTCCTACAGCGTCAAACCCCACCGGGCGCGTTTCAGAAGAGGAGCGTCTTGCGTGCCGGCTCGCAGTTTTTGTTGATTTGGGCATATTTCCTGGACAGGCTACTTTGTACAGACAAAGTTAATAATAATTGTAATAGTCCAGTTATAAATGACATGAATCAAAGATGTGTTGCTGTATTTTAGTGGTAAAAAAATGCATTCATCATCATAATTATTCTATATATAATTTACACAGTGCCTGTAAACCGGAGGAGAACGCTGGCATTTCTCCTCCTACTTGAAAGACTATGGAGGGATAGGGTCTGCAAAATTAGTTTATTTTAGGATTGACCGTTCCACTTCCTGCCGCGTCGAAAATAGACCAGCCGCGTATTTTTATCGGAGCCCAGCGCCGAGACGCTTCTGGGACGCTTCTGAGCCGTAACGGCCCGTCCACACAGCGGCGTGCGTTGAAAGCTTCACCATTCACTTTGAAGGGGGTGACGTCACTTTTCGCCGAACTGCATTGTGGGAAGCGGAGCTTTGCTGGCGTGGCTCACTGCAAAAGTTGAGCAATGTTCAACTTCTGAAGCCTCAAGCTCTAGCCAATCAAACCGCTGCTTGTGTGTCAGGGGCGGGAGATTCATGTGATTGGTTGTTGGTCGAGTTTCAGACACGCCCGCCGGCAAGCTTCAACGCACGCCGCTGTGTGGACGGGCCGTAACTGTACGGGCCGTAACTGTACGGGCCGTAACTGTACGTCCACACGGCAGCGTCGCATTGAAGCTTGCCGGTGGGCGTGTCTGGCGTGCACCCAACAACCAATCAGATTAATCTCCCACCCCGGACATACAAGCACGCGGTTTGATTGGCTCGAGCTTGTACTGGCATATGATTTGATTGGCTGGCGCTTCCGTCGACGCTTGAAAGGTTGAACTTTTCTCAACTTTCGAAGCGAGCAAAGGAGGCAAAGCGAGGCTACGGAACCACAATACAGTTCGGCAAAGCGTGACTTCACCCCATTAAAAGTGAATGGGAAGTTGAAGCACGCGACGCTGCCGTGTGGACGGGCCGTAACACGGCGCGTCTGGTGGAATAACACTCATTGACTAGAGTGGCCGTGAAAGCCACGGCGCAGCCGTAACATGGCGCAGACGGACCTGGTGGAATCCAGGGGTTAGCCATGCTAGCTGTTTCCAACTGCTTCCAGTCTTTTTGCTAAGCTACATATAAACCAACCCAGTCTCACGGCATTTCCTGTGATAGTCACAACATTTAATCTATTGATTCGTGTTCACCAACACCATTTTCCCCTTTTTTTTCGTGTCACACAGAACGATTTTAAAAGCAATGTATTTCTATTGGTAGTATGTTTCGTGCCTGCAGCACGTCTTTTTGTCCGGTCGGGTCTTGGAAAACCAGAAGCTTTGTGGTTCATAAAAACATTTTCTTACTCAATATCAAGCCACGATTATTGTTTTTATTTTAAATCGTATAATGTCGGACTTTGTTTGCCGTCCGTGAGGAAAATAAATGGGGCTCAGAGCCTCAGAATACTGAAATCTGTATTTTTTAAATCTTTTTTTCCTTTTAATTTGTTATTCTTTTCTAAATAACACACTGTTATTTACTCAGTCACAAATAACACACAATTATCCTTGCTTTTATTTATTGGTTTAATTCTATAATCTCAGGCTTTTTGGCCGTCCGTCAGGAACTGAATTTCAAAATGAAGTCACCGGAAACAGACGTAGGCCTATAAGGGACATTTCGAACATCATTGCGATACACACCCACTGAACTGATTACCCAAGATCCTCAGCTATAGTTGTAGCTTACTTTGGGAAAGTATGTAACCGTACCACCAATCATACTTGTATAATTGGTCACAGTCATTATAACTAATATTCAGTGTGCGACATGTGATTTGTTCACATTGCTTGTACAATACTTGATTGTGATCTGAGATACAGCCATTTATTAATTTTACTAAATGTAGTCTTTGGGCACAATCGACTATGTTTTTTCCTAGAATATAAAAAAAGATATATTCCCATTTGCCCAAAAAACTAGGAAAACATTTTCTTAGGAAAGACTGAACACAAAAGGGAATTGTACACTTCAGTTGCGGGCAAAAATTGTTAAGACTGTCATTAATATGAGCTGTGTGTGTGTGGTGTGTGTGTGTGTGTGTGTGTGTGTGTGTGTGTGTGTGTGTGTGTGTGTGTGTGTGTGTGTGTGTGTGTGTGTGTGTGTGTGTGTGTGTGTGTGTGTGTGTGGTGTGTGTGTGTGTGTGTGTGTGTGTGTGTGTGTGTGTGTGTGTGTGTGTGTGTGTGTGTGTGTGTGTGTGTGTGTGTGACATGCTAAAACAATGCTCCCTTTCCTCCAGTCTGTCAGGTTGTCCACGTGCCACCTCCGCCATGAGGAAAGCTCGGCTCTCTGGAGTGGAGATGCTGACAATAAAGCAACACGCCAGCAACGGTAACTACAATGACCACTCACCCACACAATACAGCCAATCAGGGACATGGATGTGGAGTGATTTTCTGAACAGAGTTCCAGTTTCACATAATAACCAATCAGGAGGGTGTGTGTGGCGAGCATTGTCTAGGTAAAGGCTTACATTGGAAATAAACTGCCATTCAATTATGGGGTATAAATAATGAGAATAGTGGCTCCTATGTGAAGAACAGCGCTGCGCTAAGTTACTAATCAGACAGGGAATATCCGTACTAGCCGGTGTGTGTGTTCTCCCTATGTTTCTCTAACACTTCACACTAGACTGCAGTGATATTTGAGGCTTCATAAAGAGATGATGTGACAGGATCATAATGTAATATGTCTGTGCGATTCTTCTTAGTCAGTTCAAATGGCCTGCCGCAGTTTTTAAGTAGAGGTGAAGACAGTCACACAAACACAATTCGAGCAAAGTTCTTCGTCACTTCAGAGTCGTAATTTGTCATTTTAAATCACTTAACTCCACATAAAGGCTGTTAAAATAATTGATGTCTGAGGCCTTTCAGCTCTGTGTCAGTGTTAATGCTGCTCTCCTCTGTAGGACTGGAGCATGAGGAGGATATCAAACAGCTGGATGAAGAAATCAAAGATTTAAGTGAATCCAATTCACAGGTGGAGGCCGACATGATCAAACTTCGGACACAGGTAAGTCCCCTCTGCTCCACCACTCTCACAGGCCTTAAGTCTCTGTATGGCGTACATCTGTAACATCCACCGTCCTCTCCGCAGATCACAACAATGGAGTCCAACATGAAGTCCATAGAGGAGGAAAACAAGGTGATTGAACATCAAAATGAATCTCTCCTGCATGAGATGGCCAACCTCAGCCAGTCACTGATAAACAGTTTAGCTAATGTCCAGCTCCCTCATATGGTAAGGGCCTCCAGGAAACGGCAAGCCGGCAAGTTGCAGAACATAGCTAACGTAGCATTAGATTATTATTTTATCTGTGTATTTAACTGCAGCTGATATTGCATGCTTAGATTTAAAGGTCTTTCCAAACAGTGAGGGGGAGTTGTAGATTGGACTTGAAAAAACATATTTATTCTGCATAGCACATTTTAGATGAGAAGTGTATATACAGTAGTTTTTATTGAGGTTTTGTCTGTTTTTAACAATGCTATGATGATTCAAAAGCTCTATTTGAAAGTGTATAGCAAAGTGTTTGAATTGCTTGTTTTTTTTTTTCAATGTGCTTCAGACATCTTCTATTGGCTATCATTCCATCTTTACTTTGGCTTTTGAAGATAAAGCAAAAAGTATGACATTCTGCTTTCAAAGTAATCACACACGATTTCATCCTTTCTTCCCTCCTTTACTCTGCCACTCTTTTCAAATATACTCTAGCATAGTGTTTTAGTTAACAGTAAGATTCTTGTCGAAGTGTTTTTATAATCATATTATTTTATATTTCAGCAGCTGCTCAGATAAGTCCATCATGCTGGAGTAAAATGTATCTAATCAGTTAGAATGTGACCATGCCATCCTCACACCAGATTTATGTTTGTCTTCCTATATGTATTCATCTATAGCCTGCTTCTATTTTCCCACTTATTGTAGCTCTTCTCTATGTGGCTGTGCATCACATACTGTCGCCTAGTGTTTAAACATAAGAATAACAACTTCTTTCCTCAAATCAAACTAATAGAAGGCTGTCCCTCCTCTCCTTCCATAGAAACCACTGGCACACAAAGAGCCTCCTCTGAGGAACAACAGCTGCTTACAGTTGCACCAGCAAGTAAGTCAATAACTCAGATTATGTCATTAAAAAAGGAACGTTAGGATGTCGACAGTATTTGTGAAATTTGATCAATATTGAGTTTGGATTTTTTTTCAGAACACATTGTACAAGAAGATTTTCGGACATCATAAATCCTCCGTTTTCCTCTAATAGCCTCTGTGTTGTGTCTTTGGTCCTGCAGGAGCCAATCAGCGAGCAGAACTTTGACGCCTACGTCACCACTCTAACGGACATGTACACCAACCAAGACCAGTTCCAGAGCCCAGAGAACAAAGCCTTGTTGGAAAACATCAAGCAAGCGGTTCAAGGGATTCAAGTGTAACCAATCAGCAAAGGGAGATTTTTGTTCCCCCGGCAGGTGTGGGCGACGGTTCCAATCCACAAACACACAGGCGCTGATGGTGCGGTGCAGTATCTTACATAGTGTTATATATTCTGAATTGTGAGGTCCGATGCTACAAACACCTCGAGATAATTTCTTTCTTTTTTCTTCTTTTTGGGCCTTGCTTTGAGGAAGAACATAAAAAATTGAACGGCAAAATAGTTTTTGAGGACATTCACATTTTGTACGTTTTCATATGAGCTGACAGTGTCATGTGATGTTTCTAGCTGCTCATGTATGCACATTTTTAGTGTATATTCCGAACAGTAAGCTAATGCTAACGGGACGTGAGTTCTTTTTATTGCTTGACAACGAAGCATTTTAGATGAAAACAAACTGGACAGTGGTATGAAAACAAAAAAAACCACAAGCAAGGAGGAAGCTACTTATGTTTCTCCTCACTGGATGATTTTGGACTTCATGATTTTAGATGTTTTCTTTCTTCTTTCTTCTTCTTGTGTGTAAATTGTTCAAGAGCAAGAACTGGTTTGCCAATCGCTTTATTTTCTGACAATGCTTGAGAAACGTTTTGTGTTTTGTTTTGATGAAAAAAAAGACGCGTAGCTGTAGGTGGGGGCATTTTTAATTGGTGCTGTAAATGAATCCGGAGAGGAAACTGACCTGATGTATGTATGAATGTATGTATGAATAGTTCTATTGTAAACATCATTACACGGAAACCCGATGGTGGAAATCCCATTATCTAGGAGAGCCAATTAATTCCTAGAGGAACACATCAGTGCGGTACATGTATGTTCACATGCTCATCCTAAACTAATCTCAAATAGAAATGATGTGTAAAGACAATGACTTATAGAATACACATTCTAGCCTTTCTAGTTCAAATCTGCTCAATTTCGAGACTTGTGTTGCTAGGATCAAGAAACGTCTCAGCAATATAATTACTAAATCATTTGTTTATGGTAAGAACGGGATGCAATCTACAATGGAAAAACTAAAAGGTTGGGTATATGCAATTTCTTGTTTATAAGCATAGCGGGGTAACATGGATCTTTTTAATATAGCCTATGTAAAATATTGATTTTTATACAAATCTTTTAATACGAAAATCTTTTTAAAAAAGAGGAGGAAACCTGGACATTGAGTTTTAGAAGGGAAAGTATATGAGTTTTTTTCTGTACGATTTTGCACAGGGACACCTTCGTTTCCATGTTTTGATGTTCTTACAGAAACTAAAAGCAGTACCCGAGAGCCTAACGGAGGGTTTCAGAGGGTTTTGTAAAGAGTATTTATAGAGTATGACAGAGGGACTTACAGGGTCACTGTCCCCACTTATGTGCCAGTAGACTATTTGCACTTGTCCTTGAAGATATTATCCTTGCGTACGGCGGCGTGCAATTTTCCAGACGACCTCTTTGGCACACGATTGGAGCAACCAACTGCTTGGAGCCACTGTAGGCGTGGATTTAGTACCACTGAGAAGGAAGAACAGGGACTTGAAATCAGAGAAGAGGATGATTATAACCATAGCAGTTATACTGTAGGCTATTATCAAATGTAAAAACATTGTTCTTTCATTTTTGCTATGTTTTAGGAAGATGAAGTTATCCCCCAGCAGCACTTTATATCTAATCACTGTACAAAGGATTAAATAGTCAATCAAATCAAGGTTTTAAAAAAAGCTGAAGAAACGGTGAAAACGAGACCTTCGAGGGGTGATACAATCCAGCGACGCGCCCACATGCCTGGCTGTGTGCACCCCTCAATTCTGTTGTTCTAGTTGTTAGCGATCATGTTCAGAATTGCCTTTTGAGAGCTAATTCAAAAGGTGCTTGTCGTTCACCTGATTGAATCTCATCTATTGTACTACTGTCCTCTTTCAGGACTCTACTACCCATCATCCATGACTGCATACGCCTTTTTCCACAGCATCGTGTCTGCAGCTTTTTGCCAATATAGTAATGCTTCAGTAGAGTAATAGCTAGTACCAGTTTTTGAATTAATTCTCATTATCAGTAAAAAGGGAAATGGATTTTAAAGCACAAACCGGCTGCTCATCTGATGTTGGTACATAAATAACAAATCTGAATAGAGATATCTGTGACTATCTATAGGGAACACAAAAAGGTTGTCACATATTTAGAAAGCTGACTTTTCATATACAACTATTGTGAATTCATCAGAGTTTATTATTTAGTTTGAGCCAATTCATTTTTGGGATTGTTTTCAGTGACCATTAACAAAGACAGGATTTTGTATAAACTATTGTGCTCTCTGTGGAACTGAAGTTTGATTTATTTTTGTACTACACAGCATGGATTTGTTGACATTTTAATTTTGCTATAAATGTGTGAGATCACAAGTTGCTGTGATATTTCATTTATAAATTGTGAACTTTGTACAATTTTTGTCATGCTGGATGTTGACACATCTTACTCTGAATAAAGAAAAAAATGTGTTGCCAGAGGCCTGTAAAATGATTTATTGTGTGTGTTTATTACAGGCAGATACTGCAGAACCCATCTTCATATTCCTTCTTAAAGAGGCCCTTTTATGCTTAATTGGGTTTCCCTTTCCTGTGGTGTGTTGTGCAGGTAAATGGTCTGCAAAGGCTAAAATCCCTGTGTTCCCTCCAGAGGGAGTTTCTCTCCCACACTCTCCCCCCCCTGCCTGAAACACCTCCATTGGACACCTTTGTGTACTTATGTAACATCGCTATGTAAAAAAATGTAAAATACGAACCTGAATAGGACTGTAATAGGGCCTGTTTAAACTGCTCAGTATCACAGAGGGTTTAACTGTTACCCACACTTCACCAGCAGATGTCAGCAAACCACACCAGGGCTGTACCTTAAGGCTTACACTATGCATCTATCAGAGATGATCCATTACTGTGACTTGATGAAAAGCAGGTTCATTTCCCACAATTAAAAGGGAGTTGGAACGAAACCACTGATTTGCAAACTAACCTCAAACTTTCTCTGCTGCTATCAATCACTGTTGGAGCAGTGCTAAACAATTAAAGCAGACTTTAATTTTACACACTTTTTTTATTGAAATACGTCTGTGTGCCCGACTCATTAATTAACATTCTGAAGCAGACAACTCAATTTGTCATTCAGCCAAGATAATATAATTCACAATGGAGGAATTGCAGAAGGCTACACGCCTCTCCCTGATATTTTCCTTCTCTCTCTGTCTCTCTGCCACTCCAGTTTAAACATGTTTCATAGTAGTGTATTTTGTGAGAGTTGTGTGACATGTAAGACAGTTTCCCAGCAGCAAGACAAAACCATGGATGTTGCAGTAATGTGTTCATCTTTAACCAATACTACTACTAACTGGGCAGGAGGGAACTTTTCTTCTGGTTACATTTTAAATTCTTAAATTGGACACTGTTTATTTTTAGATATAGCAACATTGGCA
This sequence comes from Gymnodraco acuticeps, assembly GCF_902827175.1. Lineage (NCBI taxonomy): Eukaryota > Metazoa > Chordata > Actinopteri > Perciformes > Bathydraconidae > Gymnodraco > Gymnodraco acuticeps. The sequence goes on along the minus strand of NW_022990295.1, from coordinate 576,415 downwards.
TTAACTAGTTATTTCAAGGACAATGTCTTGTATAACACTTTCTTGTCTTGATATAGTGCTGTGTGTTGGTGTTGTTGGTCTCTCGTCTGCACTCTAGCCTCAGCTCGCACATCCGCATATGACGTTAACAAAATTAAAGTTCAATATTTGACATGGCATGGGGATTTCAGTCAACGCGTCAGATTCCCATGAGCCTCCAAGTCTAAACCTGACAACTCAGCGAGGACACAAGGTTTACATTTTTACTCTCTCTGTAATTTGTCAATCTGATTTTCTTCTTTCTTTCTCTTTTCTTCTTTATGTGGGACACATTAAGGAGCTTGAATAATGGATACTATACATTGACAATTATACAGCAAAAAATATGCTTATCCCTTTCTTTTTAGATTATGTTTTGAATTTGGATTTCACTTTTAGGTTTGATACAATTTGTTTTAAATGTTTTTAGATTGACATCACATTGGAACAAGAAGGTCTTAGTGCTTCAAAGAGAGCCTTTGTTTTAGATCTAACTTTCTGCATACCTGGAATGCATAGAGAGCAATAATGGCCTTTGTGAGAAGAAAATGCACATTGATAGAATCAATTATGTCCGTTAGAGATCCCACCAAATGAAATACCCAACTCAATAGAATATTATAAAACAATGCTTCCACTGTTCAACCGTGCCTCGAGGCCATCAGGCTGTGGAAATTCTAACAATAGCAATGGGACAGCATTGTTAAAGGTGGAAATGCTAACAATAGTACAGCAGCATGCCAGCAACAGCAGACACAACTACCTCGCCCACCCACACCCAGTCTACCCGTTTCCATTTGAGATAATAGACCAATCAGCTGCAAACAGTTTACTTATAGGTTGTAAATAAAAGCTTCTGGAGAGGAGCTCATATGTTCATCAGTTCGTATGATGACACATCAAATCATTAATGTGTATGGTGTCTCTGCCTGAGAAATGTGCCTTTATGTATTAATGTGTTACTTCTATAATAACCAGCAGATGGCAGCAAACCCAAACTATTATCAAATTAACGCTGTGATGTGCAAATACTGTAGGTTGAGTCTTTATAGATCTTAAAGGGGACCTATCATGCAAAATGCACTTTTTGATGTATTTTATGTGTCCCCGGTATGTCGGGGAACTCACGCAGGCTGTAGCGTCAGAAAATAAAACCCTCTCTCTTTTCATCCGTACCCAAATCTCTAAAAACGGGGCTACAATGGAGCTGATCCAGATTTGCGTCTGTTATGACCCGGCTCAAAAGGCCACAACAAAGAGGAGACACACTACTGGCCCTTTCTCATTTCTCTAACTCCCCTCCTCGACTCCCCTCCTCGACTCCTATCCTCGATACTTAGTCCCGCCCACAGGAGATGCGAGCCGAGGAGTCGAGGAGGGGAACCGAGGAGAGAGGAGGGGAAGCAGCAGGCGGTTAGAGAAATGAGAACTCCTCTCCTCTGAGCGGTCATTTTAAAGAGACGTCCATTAATGATGACAGGAGGCACAGCAGCCCTCTGTCTGATGGACAGATGTGTTCATGACCACTTATATATTTACTTTTAATTCATTCACAGTGCGGTATAATGAGACAATAACAGGCTACAGATGCGGACACACACACATATATATATATATTTATATAAATATATACAATTTCAGAATCAAACAGCACTCTCATAATAACGTAACACTATCAGAGACTGGATATATCCCTCTCCCCTCTCTGGTCGCTACAATGAGGGAAATAAATTACGGGCCAAACGTTTTTATTTAGAAGTATTAAAAGTAAGCAGAGGACACCAAACCAACTGAGACCCGTCTGTCCGCTGCATCTACGCACACACTGTACCACACACACATACACCACACACACGCACATACAATTCCTAAAACAGCTACAGCCGTTGTGTATTTTATTAGGCCTATGTGAAGCACTAAATGGTTTTAGAAAAATATCGACTCTTTGTAGATTTACTAAACTAAAGCAAATAAAGAGAGTAGGCCTGTTATACTGAGTGATATATATTATACACACTGCTCTGCTTTCTGCATGGACCTCACAGCTGTTCTCACTGTAAACATCGCGTCGCGATGAGAGCAAGCGGCAAACTCTGGGGAAGAGCCGGGACGACAATACGGAAGTGCCACCCACTGCAGTTCATATATTGGCCGATAGGGACTGACTGCAGAAAGGAGCAATTTCCATAGACCCCCATGTTAAAATGCCCAACTTTACAGCAGAAAAAAACATGTTTCTACCCATGGATGCAATAAATATTATTATGAATATAGTTAGGTTCAACCTTCATGATAATGGATCTGTGAGTGAATTGTTTTCTAACACGACCCTTTTATTTATATTAGGTCTTAATGTTTTTGCATAAATTAGGGCGTGGTCACATTGAGTGACGGCTCTGTCAAGTGACTGCTGCTGCTAGCTTCTTGTCTCTCTGCTACCTGCTCCGTGAAGATACAGGGACTCTGCCTGCTCAGTTCATCCAGGGAACACAACTTGAAGCCGGCCGTGGTTGTTTGTTCTTCATGCTTATATATCGGACTATTGTGACTCGCTCTGCGGTTAAAACAGACGGTGCATGAATGCGGTTTTGCGGTAAGTGAAATTCGAGTACTTATTTATGTGTTAATGATTTTAATCGGCTACGTAATGAATGTTAAAGATCAAATGCAAAGCTTTTTGTATAATTGCCAGTACAATCGAAATCATATAGCTACAACACTATCTAAGATATTGCAGTATTAAAATCGGAGATAATATGAGTCTGGCAATGCGCAATATTAATTTTGTTCAACCCCCAACACCAAGTCCGACGATTTATTTTCTCCGCCGCTCCTCCGCAAGATGGCGGCGCGTGACGTCAGATGTGCCAAACATATTTCCACCTGGCTTATCAACTAGTTTCGTCTATCATGTCTGATTCTGAGTAGACTATAGACTAAAAGCTTTAGGAATCCAAGCTATAACATATAATAAGTACCCTGTATCAAGATTGATGCAAAACAAGTGAAATTTGACCTTTTTAGAGAGGTTTAGACAAATAAATTCCAGGCGGACTCACCTCACAAGGACGAGGTGGATGGGAATTTGTTCAATGCCTAACATATTTCCACCCGGCTTATCATGTCTGATTCTGAGTCGGACGCCACCCAATATCTGGAGTATGTTGTCGACATCCAACCCTATCTCTACGAGCCTCTGATGTCGAAGAGGAAATACAAGGAAACGTCACCTGATATCACCGATGAAAGTGCTGATGGTGATGATTCAAGTTCGCCATCTGAGGAAGAGGCCGAGGGTGCTGAGAATTGGTGTAGATGTGGAAACTGCCAGACCATGCCTACAAGCCGAGAAAACAAGTGCTGCCACAACTATGGGAAAGTGAAGGAAGAGATGGGAGAAGAAGTCTGCATCACCGACTGTAGGACGTTCGACATTTTCCGTTATGAGTGGAGGAGCGATGAATGAGCTGCAGATAAACTACAATGCTAACAGTGAATTAGCCCCGAGCGAAAAATGCTAACCTATCACTCCTAGCGCCCTTATTACTTATCCTAGCTCCACATCCAACACATTGTTTATGATCGTAAAGACACAGAATCTAACGGTGCCCACCTCTATAAGCAATAAAACTGCAATTCCGTTATCTGCGTTATCTGCAGTGCTCCGTGCGCTTTGAAATATAATCAAAAGTTGTTTCCCTCAATTCTTTGGCGTTTCTGCATCGCCCGGCTCTTTTGTTATTTCAGTGGTTTCTTGTGCTGAAATATGGAGGGGACGGCTCCGGGTTTCAGCCTCCGACGTGCTATTAATGCTTCTCCACCAACAGACTTCATGATAGCAGGATCAACGTCGTATGCTTCACACGCGAAGTGGTCAGAACACAACTTGCTCCATTTTGTCGGTTGCCATCCAACACGATTCACTAAAAAAATCAATTTTTTGCGGATGATTTGGTCTTTGGGAAATGCATGTAAAACTCTCCCAGATCCCGCACCGTTCGTACAACAAAAAGCTCAACAATAACCCATGTTAATTCAGTTTTCTTTTCGAAAAACATGTGACCGAGACTGCCGAGTCGGGATATTTGGTCCAGAGACAGTTTGGCCACTATTACGTCACGCGCGCGGAGGCTGCTGGGAATTACATGTCAGAAATTCAGACGGCTTTGGGTCGAGTTTTGGATCAATAAAAAGCTTTTTTTTGGGTGTATTATCTCGATTTAAATAAAATAAAAATACAGGCAGTCTTAAAAACAAAATTTCTATAAAAATGTAGCATATTTGGAAGCTTTGCATTTGATCTTTAAGGCTTGGTTTAGTTGTAAGTGAGTGGTAGCTACATCGGTGCTAACGATGCTAATCGTAGCCTACAAGTTAAAATCATAGACTGTATAATATAAAGGTTAGAACAAAATAGACAAGTGTTAAGCGTTAAGTGGGATAATACTGTAGAACAAACGGCTTCTGCTTGAGGTTGATAAAATAAGGTCATCCTTGTAACTTAGAGAGATATTTTATTATGTAGGTAGAACTGTATGCATCGCTAAGGTTAATTTAAATTGGCTATGCTCAAGTATGTAGACAAGCTAACGTCGAAGTAGTGTATGTGAAATCAACCTCACAATAAGATGTGTGTATATTACAATTAATGTCATATTTCAAGATGATTAGTTAGATATTACAATATGGTTGGTTGAGCTGGAGCATTATTGAGCTTACACGTTAACGTCACAGTCATCTGAATAACGAACCCAAACCCTGTTGTTTTTATTAATTTCATTACCAAATGGGTATCAAATAAACAGTAAGCATTGGTAACACAACTTCCAAAGTTACAGTAAAATAAAAAGGACCCTGACTCGGACAATACACAATCCAACATGTTCAACAGAAGAGAATCAGTTATATTGTTTGTACACATGGTACTTTACATATATATATATCTGTTTGTTTAAGGTGTCCAGGTGATGTAGACAGGCTGGACCAGAGAGTGAGAGACAGAACTGGACTCCTCACAGCAGTGAACTTCAGCACAGGTACAAAGACTCTTTTTTTCATACTGTACAAAGAATCAAGAAAGATATTGGTTTAAATGAATGAAGTATTGACTTGAATACACTGATATACATTCCATTAAACAATACTAAATACTAGATCACCTACACATCAGTTAAGTTGAGGGTTTTATCCATGCAAAAAGTTACATTTAGATGTTATTGTTAACAAGCAATATGACTTTGTCAGCTTTCTAATTTAATGTATTGAAGGCAAAGATATTTAACACATAGTGAGAACTGCTACTATTTATCTCTCAATATTGCCTGAAAAAACGTTGTAAAAGTTATTCTTTCAGTGAGACAACATAGCAAGCTTCTACAGTTGCACTACGTTTTGATAACAGTTCAATATTATTTTGATAATAACATATATTTCAATGTTGATGAACTTCATACTGTTCATTCATAATCTGATTGTCTTTGTAGCTCATTGTTGAAATAAAAAAAAAACATTACAATTACAAAATAATTATATCTACAGCCCCTAAACACACAAACACACCGCTTTCATAAATAACACACTTGTTCTGCAATAATATGTTTTATGTTTCCTGTCATTTTTGTTAGGAAAGGACATGCCTGAAAGACAGGACATTTTCTCCTTCTCTGAGGGTCAAGAAGAACATCCAAGAGGAACATTAAAAGCTGATGTTATGAGATTTTAAGACCAGTACAGGACATTCACTAAGAAACTACTTTTATTGTAAAAACAGTCAGCTGATCGAATGCAGCTATTTTCACATATACACTCCATCAGCTGATTATTTCTATTTGCCTCACTTTATGAGCTTCACAACATGTACCTTGTTTTGCAACGTCACAAATAAATGGGGCCAATCTTCAGTCAGATGTGAATGTGTAATCTAACATTTTCAGTAAGAATAATGGACAAAAGGAGTGCAAATACAAATACAATTTATTGAAATGTGAACCAAAAGTTAATCAAATGTTTTAAATAAAAAGCACATATGGACAGAAGGTGTAAACCTATTAAATGTATTAAACACATTTAGTCAAATAAAGTGACCGACTAGGCCTGTGCAGTTGGTATCAGCTTTGCCCAGCATGGGCTCCTTCATCAGCCCTGGTCCTCCTCGCAGAGGAAAGACCCTCAGTCCTCTCCAAACCAACAGACAGGACGTCCATCACACGGAGGTTTCTCCCTGAAGTCTCTGCAGCTCTCTGGACACCAGACTGTCTCAATCCGTCCACACTGAATATGAGATTGGGAAAATGAAAATAATAAATGCTTTAGACAATAAGAAACATAAAGTTGACTGTTGAGTTGCTCAGTTGTGTTAGATTGTCAATACTATTACTGTATAACTAATATCTCAGGTTAAGAGGCACATTCAAATAAAGATTGGTCTTTAAATACATTTTGTCTTTTGAATTGTTTGTCTAAAGTCAAGGATCTATAACTGGTACTTAGTTTTAATGATAGTCTGGTTATTATGCTGTTTGGAGGCCTCACAGGTAAGAGCGCTAACTAGCTACCATCACAATACTTAACTCGATAGCATGTCTGCATGTAAGGGAGGAAACTTATACAAAATGTACACCACCCCAAATTGATCATGTTGTTGATAGTGCTACAGATGCGCTGCGAATAAAATTAGACTCTGTTGCTCCTTTGAAAAAGAAGAAAATAAAACAACATAGACTAGCTCCATGGCATAATGCCGAAACCCGCAAAATAAAGCAAAAGTCGAGACAACTTGAAAGGATATGGCGTTCTACTAAACTTGAAGAATCTCGTTTAATTTGGCATATTACTCTCAATGAATATAAGAAAGCATTGCGTAAAGCGAGAGCAGCTTACTACTCTTCATTAATAGATGAGAATAAGAATAATGCAAGATTTCTTTTCAGCACTGTAGCCAGGCTGACAGAAAGCCACAGCTCGATTGAGCCTTCTATTCCCATAGCACTCAGTAGTAATGATTTTATGTGCTTTTTTAACGATAAAATTGTTACTCTTAGAAACAAAATTAATGACCACTTGCCTTTGACCAGTATAGTGTTATCAACAGCTCCCGGAAACGTAAGTTCTAATATTACACTAGATAGTAAACTAGAATGCTTTTCAGCCATAAACCTTGAACAATTAAATTCAATGATTCTCTCTTCTAAACCATCAACGTGCATGTTAGACCCAATTCCAACTAAGCTGTTGAAGGAAGTTTTTCCATTAATTAGCACTTATTTATTAAATATTATGAATATGTCTTTATTATCAGGCTATGTTCCACAATCATTCAAAGTAGCAGTGATAAAACCGCTTCTTAAAAAGCACAACCTCGATCCAGAGGTTTTAGCCAACTATAGACCTATTTCTAATCTTCCGTTCCTCTCAAAAATTCTTGAGAAAGCGGTCGCAAAACAGTTGTGTGATTACTTAAAAAACAATGATTTATTTGAAGCTTTTCAGTCTGGCTTTAGAACACATCATAGCACAGAGACAGCTCTGGTTAAAGTCACAAATGACATTCTAATAGCCTCTGACAAGGGACGTGTCTCTATTCTTGTTTTGCTCGATCTCAGTGCTGCATTTGATACTATCGACCATGATATCTTATTGCAAAGACTAGAGCACTTAGTTGGCATACAGGGAACTGCTTTAGACTGGTTTAGGTCCTATCTATCTGAACGCTCTCAGTTTGTACGTGTCAATGATGAATCTTCCACGCAAACCAAAGTTAGCCATGGAGTGCCACAGGGCTCAGTGCTCGGACCTATTTTGTTCACATTATATATGCTTCCGTTAGGCAATATTATAAGGAATCATTCTGTAAACTTTCATTGTTATGCGGATGATACTCAACTATATTTATCAATCAAGCCTGATGAAATTAATCATCTAAATAAAATTCAAGACTGCCTTAAGGACTTAAAAACGTGGATGACCTTAAACTTTTTGATGTTAAACACGACAAAACTGAAGTTATTGTACTTGGCCCGAAGAATCTACGAAACAAATTATCTAAGGATATACTAACTATGGATGGCATTAATTTGGCCTCCAGTGAGACTGTAAGGAATCTTGGTGTTATATTTGATCAGGATTTATCCTTTAACGCCCACATAAAATCAATTTCAAGGACCGCCTACTTCCATCTACGTAACATTGCAAAAATCAGGCATATCTTGCCTCAAAACGATGCAGAGAAACTAGTCCATGCATTTGTTACTTCAAGGCTGGATTATTGTAACTCTTTATTATCAGGGTGTACCAAGAAGTCAGTCAAGTCGCTTCAGCTGATTCAAAATGCTGCGGCTCGTGTACTAACCAGAGTTAGGAAAAGGGACCACATTACTCCTGTTCTGGCTGCCTTACACTGGCTCCCTATAGAACACAGGATAGAATTTAAAATTCTTCTTCTCGCCTACAAAGCCCTTAATGGGCAGGCGCCATCTTACCTTAAAGAACTCATTATACCCTACTGTCCTACTAGGGCATTGCGTTCTCATAGCTCACTATAACTCTGGTCTACTTAAAAAACGATGTTAAACTCTTTAGCAGTGTGTGGAACCTTGGGTGTCCGAACATGCAACAATTACTCCCTCCTTTATCAAGGATTTAAAACCGAAGTCTGGTAATAACTATGCCACAATGGTGAAATCAACACTTTAGATTGGAATTTAATATGTGGCTTGGCACTAGCCATTAATACAAACAAAGATTTGTCCTATAGAGTGGTTCCTAAAACTATCCTTTTAATGGTGATCAATATTGTAACCAATGAGACCGCTACTTTATTCACACGTGAATAAAAATGTCTTAAAGAATGAATTGTTAACATGATGAAAATATTGAAGAATATGGTTCTACTCTGTCAGTGTGTTTTAGGATGATTATCATTTTACTTTAATAGTTTCCTCTTTCCTGCTATTTTTAATTTACCAAATGATTAATAAATCTTTCTGTCTTTACGTATTTATGAAGTTAATTCAAGTTATTTAAATGTGCGTTTCGTGAATAAGTGTGTTTATGTGTAACTCACTCATTCCCGTTCTCCTTTCCTCCTCCCCTGGTTTTCTCAAGCCGTGACCCCGGCCTCCTCACTTCTAATCGACCATGCCAACTCCTCTGATTCTGTCTTCTCTTCAGTCCATCAGCTGTTGAATCCATCCGCTGTAACTTTTGTAGGCCGCCATTGGCCCAGTCACATCTGCAGCCCCATCATGCCACTGTTGTTGCACTCCTCCTTTACAGTCTCTCTGCTGTTTTTATGGAGGGCGGATTCTGCTCTCATGTCTATTGTGCCAAATCTCGCGGCGCAGTTTGGAACTTCATGTCCTGTTTGAGGGACCGATGAGAGTATCTCTCTGTATGTCAGCATGCTGGTTTGGTTCTGGATGCCACAGGTGGAGATAGTTCTGGCTGCAGTCTTGATGTAGTCTTGTTGTTGTTGTTGGTTCAGCTCTGGTTCTCTGTCTGTACGATGGAGAAGGAGGAGTCTCCTGTTGGGTTAGGTCTCGTTGTCTGCTTGGAGGGTCGGGATCAAAGCCTTTCTAACTCAGAGGGGGAGTCCAGGTCCCGGTACACATTACCTATAAGAAGTCTAGCACACTGATGTTAAATAAATCCAACCCTTTCCACTCTGTCTCTTTCTAATCATACTATCTGTCTTAGTTGTTAAATGCCATCTAAACAACATAATTAATGTCTACTTATGATATTACAAAAACTCACTCCAAAAATTGTTTCATCCATTGTTACATATTTACCCAACACAACTCTGAAATACTTACATGTTTCCAGCATCACATATTCCACACACTGTGAAAGAACATCTCCATATCTTCTCTCATTTTAAATCCCACTGTTACTTCGAACAATAGTAAACCTGCAGAGCGACACAGATCCTAGTAATGTTTTGACTCAAGATAATAGTTATTGTACACAAGTTTCTGAAATAGATCATTAGACATTTTAATTAGTAGTGGTACTCGAAGGAAGTGAGTTTTGTACCAAGTTTCAGGAAAAGTGGGAGGCAGAAGTCCCAATGACAAGTGAGAATCATCTTGAAAATTATAGTTGAAATCGTGACATATTTTTGTAGACAAAGGATACTGGCCTATGCTGAAATGTCAAAGTCTCTGCAGAGCACGACACATGGCCAAAAAAGACGGAGACCAACTGACCTTTGACCCTGACCGACAGTGTCACTTGACAAGGCACTGTGGATGACTGACTCTGGGGTGAACCTGACCAAACTTGACATGACGACCAGACAGTGTGAGTGTGAATGTATGCCGGCATGTGATCAGTGTAACTGCATGATTCTAAAACAATAACTAACCAAGCATGTTTTTGGACTAACATATTATTTTGGAGCTCCAAGGGAAACGAGAGGTTTCCTAAAAATTCCACAAAAAGGGGAAACCGCACATGTGATATTTTCCTCTCACATGAGTTGGCGGTTTGCAAATGTAAAAGCTGAAGATTCTGTTTCTTTTAGGCCTGAAGGACGGAGAGGAACACTTCTTTTCACTGAAGTGTTCACTGTGGAAATAATGATAATAATGTTCGTTATGTTCCTAACCAATTACCTGACAGTTTTTGTTCCCCTCCCATTACAGGCTTTTGTTACACATGATTTCATGTGTAAAAGGGGGGAGTGAGTATAATGTATAAATGTCAACATGGCTGTAAAATTCACAATTTACATTTTTTAAGGATTGAGCATTGAATGTAATTAACCTGCTCCATATCTGGGGATAAGATACTGTTTGATGAAGGTTGAGATGTTTCTAAATATTGATTTGAATTATAACAGGTAACAAAGAAGCAGTGGCCAAGGGGCTACTGTGAAACCGAAGAAGTTGACCTGTGATGATGAAACAATTTTGTAATATTTTAACAGACATTAGAGTAACTGAGGTTTGAAATGTAGAAAGAACATATTACAGTTAAAGCTAAAACATAGTAATGTATTGAGACAGAATTTAATTTAGACAACATCCTGTAACTAGCCTGGTAAAGAAGTAAAAGCCATATACTTTATTATTTAGGTCATTATAGGGATATACATTTCATCTAAAGTTATAATAGAAAGACATTTGATGACAGTTTGTTGGAATTCTGTATTCATTGTTTCAGCGTGATAATATCTAAGCACTGACAGGTAGAAGCAGTATCACCAGGAAATCATTCACTTTGTTAGCATCGTGATTTTGGTTGTTTTTGAATCCATAACATTAGTGTGTTTCTTTACCAGAAACATTAGCAGTTCATATTAGATTTGGATTTTAAATAGGATTTCATTTAAAAATAAACACGGATGTTTGTCAGAAATTCAGAGCTATTGAAATATGTTATTTAGTTTACCTAAAGATGTTGAGGTTCTTATTTAGTTGGCACAGTCCAAGTATTAAGATTCTGAAGCTGCACTGGCAGATAGGAGGGCTACAATTAATTTAGAAAACCTGTTCACAGACGGCTGTTGTTTCAAGACACCCCACCAAGAGGCTCCAAGTGGGGCAAAACAGCTGAGCGTAGGCTTGAGGGAGTTGTATCAGATTTCTCCACACAGGTCACCGGCGCCAAAAGGGGGACCCGAGAAGCACGAGGACAAAGTGGCTCAACCCCAGGCTCTCCGACCCCGACCGAGTGACCCAGCGGACCTCTTATGCCGTCTGCCTGGGAGAAAAGGGGGACAGCTCGTACCACGGGAGCCAGTGTGCGGCGGGGAAACCACCTGCTAGGACCAGGGGACGACATCAGGACGGACGTGGCCCTGGCAGACATGGACTACTCGGAAGCAGCAGACTGGAGGAGCAGGACCCTGGAGACATCCTTACAGCAGACGACCCGGGAGGCATCATCAGCGGGCCGGAGAAGGAGGACCCTGGAGACATCTCTACAGCATCGACCCGGAAGCCGCCATCAGCGGGCCGGAGGACGAGGAGGAGGAAGACATCTCTCTAGCAGGCAGCCCAGAAGCTGCTGTCAGCGGATTGGGAGACAAAGACACGGCAAGCCAGGACGGCGCAGCAGAGGAGTCTACTTTGCTCTGATCAGTTCTACCCGTGAAGGGAAAGCTGCATCTCCCCCTCCCTATTAGCTGTCCTTGTGGGCTATTCCTCGGGGGGGGGGGGGGGCTGATGATTCTAGCACTCAGCTACCCCCTCATGGTTCCTTCACTGCCATGGAAAGAGGTGTTCGGTCTCCATGAAGGTTTCAAGTACTCTGAATACCAGCTTCGGATGGATTTACGGACACAGTAGAAAAGAATGACCGTGGGTATATTTCAAAATGCCTTGTCTAAGTTTATCTCTGGAGAAGGAGATAAAAAGGGGGATTTGTAGAGTTATATTTGTATTTATTCATGTTAGCAAACTATGGATAAGCTTAAAATGGGAATAATTTGGGTAAAACTGTGAGCTGCATTTGGGGCCTGTTGACATGTGTTTTTGAGGACAAAGGAAGATGGGGGAAGGTGAGAGCATGTCCTGATTTGCATTCAACTTAGAACGAGCTACAGTGGTTGTGATGTTAAGAGAGGTCCCTTGGGTTTCTCTGGTGCTTATCAATAGTAGCAGTTAAGTGAATACTGTTCAAACAATACCTGTGTTTGTGTTTTATATTGATTTCTCTGTTTTATCCTTTCATAAATGTAAGGACTACAAATGGCTATAAACATTCTGGGCTGGTTGGAGTAAACAGGGTTTTATGGCTCTGTGGGGGAGGTGTAGGTATGCAGGCCTTGAGACCTTTTGTTGGAAAGTGAGCCTGTTTGGTTTCCTGCTGCGTTTCCTGCTGCGTTGCGTCTCCCAATGAGATGACCTGAAAAGATGACCAGCTGACCTAACACCAAACCCCTCCTTCTTACTCTGGTATATATCCGGTGGATCCCTGGCGTTCGGCCTCTTCTTCACATGCTGCCCTCGGGTGAAAGTAGCTCTGTAGTATGCGGACTAGAGCAGGAGTAAGCCGGCATTACTCCTTAAGCATTGCAATATAACTGTAATATATCATGTTGTATTGTAATGATTGTATTGCATTGTCATATTGCCATTAAAGTAGATTATTGTTAACGGTTACTTTGTAGATATGGATTCCTTCCTGTATTATAACCAGCTTCATAGGAACGCGCGGAGATTTGAAAAGCGGACCAGTTATCCCTCCAAATCTCCAACAGTTCCAAGAATGCAGGGTTGTTGGTTGTTCCTAGAGTCTCTAAAAGTACAATGGGAGCCAGAGCCTTTTCTTATCAAGCTCCACATTTGTGGAATCAGCTTCCAGTTTGTGTTCGGGCGGCAGACACCCTATCCGTTTTTAAGAGTGCGCTTAAGACCTTCCTTTTTGATAAAGCTTATAGTTAGGGCTGATTAGATCCAGCCCCTAGTTTTGCTGATATAGGCTTAGTTTGTCGGGGGACATCTTACTTCTTCCTTCTCTCTGTCTATACCTGTGTACTCTCATGTTCCGATTAACCCAGCTTCCCCAAATGTCTTTCTTTTTGGTGTCTATATACGCCGGGATCCGGAGTCATGGATGATCCTGCGCTCCTCTGTCCTGGATCGCGAGCCCTGGATCTTGAGTCGTGGCTGTGGTCCTGGATCATAGGCCCTGGATGGATATCCTCGTGGATTCATCTTCCTATTATACACACATGCATTTCCAAACATTTGGACTACCTATGTTGCAAATGTATTATCTTTTCAATTTACACACGGCATCTATTGCACGTCTGTCCGTCCTGGGAGAGGGATCCCTCCTCTGTTGCTCTCCCTGAGGTTTCTCCCATTTTTCCCTTTAAACTGTGGGTTTTCTCCGGAAGTTTTTCCTTGTACGATGTGAGGGTCTAAGGACAGAGGGTGTCGTATTGTCATACTGATATTTTGTACAAACTGTAAAGTCCACTGAGACAAATGTAACATTTGTGATATTGGGCTATATAAATAAACATTGATTGATTGATTGACATGTACCTTAGCTTGACTTAAATGTATTAAACGTATAGTTAAGTGATATCAAAATATAAATAACTAATGTCATGCAAACATATTAATATTTGCTTGATTCCAGTGTTGAATTTAGCACAATTGCATACAAACGTTAAGGGGTTTTAAGATTCTGAAGTATTATGCTAAAAACTCAATAACTTAGATTATTATTTATAGTTTTGCTGAATAGTTTCATGTCCGCTTACCTTAGAAACGTAAAATGCGACGGCAGCGTGCAGATGGGGAGCATGTTAGCTTAGCTTGGTAGCTTCAGCTAGCTCTGGAACTTCCAGCTCGGTGGCAGCAGGTCCCGCCTCGGCTCCGCCTCTTTGCCCTTATTTGGAGTAGTGATGTGTCGGTCGCGAACGAGCCGGCTCAAAGAGCCGGTGTTCCGGATTGACTGGTTCCCCGATCAACTGGTTGACAGATGTGGAGGCGTGGCCTCGACTGAAATACACATTTCGATCGCTTCTTCTGTCGTTTACATACATCTTTTGGTATATTTGGCTGGATAGGAACACTTTGATGTACATTCAGTTCCAGTGTGTGAGGTTGTGCTTACGATGGCAATATCCGGACGCGAACAGCGAGGACTACAAAAAGAAAAACGAGTTGATCGGGGATGTCTGTTCAAAACATTGCGAGCTCCAATAAATCATTTAAACCAGCTATTGTTGCCAGACTTATTTCTGAATATCGTTCTTAATGTGATACCAAGTCCATCTGATACCTGTGTACACCTTCAGACAGCCTCCAAGTGAAGCACATGTTATTTACTCACAGTTTGAAAGCAGCGTGGAGAAGTCCTTCAGCTGTGTTAAACTGTGATCGCTCGAATAAATCCTTAAAACCAGCTATTGTTGCCCGATTTATCACTGAATATCGTTCCTAATGTGATACCAAGTCCATCTGAGACATGTGTACACCTTCAGACAGCCTCCCAGTGAAGCGTACGTTGTTTACTCAGAGTTTGAAAGCAGCGTGGAGAAGTCTTCAGCTGTGTTAAACTGTTCCTCTCAGGTAAACTGTGATTCGCCCATGGGAAAATGGGATCCGCCCAGATTAAACTGTGTTACGACTTCTGTGGCTATCTACCAGCGATCATGTTTAATATGAAAGACACACATACATCCCTTATAAAAACGGCATTCTGCAGCACTCATCCAGATAACATGTGACTGTTAACTCGTTTTGCAAAGATAGCAGCAGAAATGTCATTGCTGCATGTGCAGGGATATTAGACTTTAAAATGCTGATGGGTCATTAATGTTGGTCTCGGCAAACAATATTAGGAATCCTCTATTCAAACCACATAATATTCAGTGTCCATCGACATGAAAATAACAAAAAAGTTCATGCTGGACTCAAACCCGAGTCCCAACCATAGACTGTACAGGGTCCCAACAACAAAGGTCACTCCAGCCCTGCGCGTTATGAGTGCGCCACAGATCAACACGACGTATCGAACCACCACACTATAATATTTTAAATTAACCTTGTTAAAAAGTTCCAGAAAAATGCAACCCGATCATCATTTATAATGTGAGCGAATGTACACTTTAAGCCATATAATATACATATTATAATATAGTATACTGACTGAGGTCTGTATCAAGCCTCATTAAGACCCACCGAGATCAGATATCCTAGTTTATCAGCCTGCGAGCCCACATTATGTTGTGATAAGTGTTAGTTTTACATATAAGTGTGTTAGGGTTAATCTAAAATATTATAGTGTGGTGATTCGATACGTCGTGTTGATCCGTGGCGCACTCATAACGCGCAGGGCTGGAGTGACTTTTGCTGTTGGAACTCGGGTTTGAGTCCAGCATGAACTTTTTTGTTATTTTCATGTCGATGGACACTGAATATTATGTGGTTTGAATAGAGGATTCCTAATATTGTTTGCCGAGACCAACATTAATGACCCATCAGCATTTTAAAGTCTAATATCCCTTCACATGCAGCAATGACATTTCTGCTGCTATCTTTGCAAAACGAGTTAACAGTCACATGTTATCTGGATGAGTGCTGCAGAATGCCGTTTTTATAAGGGATGTATGTGTGTCTTTCATATTAAACATGATCGCTGGTAGATAGCCACAGAAGTCGTAACACAGTTTAATCTGGGCGGATCCCATTTTCCCATGGGCGAATCACAGTTTACCTGAGAGGAACAGTTTAACACAGCTGAAGACTTCTCCACGCTGCTTTCAAACTCTGAGTAAACAACGTACGCTTCACTGGGAGGCTGTCTGAAGGTGTACACATGTCTCAGATGGACTTGGTATCACATTAGGAACGATATTCAGTGATAAATCGGGCAACAATAGCTGGTTTTAAGGATTTATTCGAGCGATCACAGTTTAACACAGCTGAAGGACTTCTCCACGCTGCTTTCAAACTGTGAGTAAATAACATGTGCTTCACTTGGAGGCTGTCTGAAGGTGTACACAGGTATCAGATGGACTTGGTATCACATTAAGAACGATATTCAGAAATAAGTCTGGCAACAATAGCTGGTTTAAATGATTTATTGGAGCTCGCAATGTTTTGAACAGACATCCCCGATCAACTCGTTTTTCTTTTTGTAGTCCTCGCTGTTCGCGTCCGGATATTGCCATCGTAAGCACAACCTCACACACTGGAACTGAATGTACATCAAAGTGTTCCTATCCAGCCAAATATACCAAAAGATGTATGTAAACGACAGAAGAAGCGATCGAAATGTGTATTTCAGTCGAGGCCACGCCTCCACATCTGTCAACCAGTTGATCGGGGAACCAGTCAATCCGGAACACCGGCTCTTTTAAGTGAACGACGGGAGCCGGCTCTCGCCCGCGAACGAGCCGTTTTTTTTTTTGTTTTTTTTTGCGGAGGGATCTAGATCGGCATGAAGGCACATTGTGCAATGTGCACATTATCCCGCTTATTACATGGCCACATTCTCAACAAAGTAACGACATGACTCCCAATATTAATTGAAATGCTTTTATGGATTTAGAAAATGATTTTATTGATTTAAAAAATAGTTTTATGTATTGATTTAAATTGACATGCATCCGCTAAGAAAAATAGTCCGTTGTTACTGTTTGAACTAACGTAGCAACGGCAGGAACTGCTTCAATAGTGTTTTTGAGGAGCTTTTTGATTACAGATTTGAAAACATCGTTGCTTGCTTTAAAAGTAGCACAATTCATTATGTCAAACCTTGGAAAGTATCTAGATATCCCTGCCCTAATGCCAAAGTAACTGCACACTGAATATGTGTAGCCGTTTGATGTCTAGTCTGGACCGCTGCGTAAAAAGGAGGGTTTCTGCCCCATTACTTCTCTTCTTACTTCTATTCATTCACACACACATACGGGTTTTGGGCCGAGGGCGACACCGTACTTCCGGTATCAACCATTTCACGCGAGGCATACAGAATATCATAGTCGATTGCCTTAATCAATATAGTCAACTCTAAAATACCACATATATGCATTGGCATGATAATATTATTGTGACAAGTGGGGTATTCACCTGGTGTTTCCAGAAGATAGACGTAGATGCAACCAAAATCGACCGAAGGCCACTTTTGAGGGTCGTAATTCCATACATTGTACATCCAACAACCCACACAGCTCTAGTTTACGCTGGTAACGACCTAGAGCACACCCCTCAAGTCCAGAGATGTAATCCGAAGACATGCAGCGATTTCTTCGGTCGTTAATTCAGAAAAAAAAACTAGTGCGCTCTGCCTGGCAACATAAGCTAGCTGTTTATATTAGCATTGCCAGGATTTTTGCACCTCCAGAAAAATGGCGTCTTTATAAAAAAATATATGGCGCGCGTTGCATTGTGGGTAGCTGTGACGTCACTGTGTGTGAAAGAATAAGAATAAAACACGGAGGACGGAGATCTCTTTTTCTCCCCCTCTTCTGACAGCCCAGCAGCTGATCTAAAGCACGCTCCCCTCACCTGCAGGGGGCGTGGTCAGCTGCAGCAACACAGAATCAGCCCACTGCAAAAACAGCGCTGGAAAGAGGAAATAGAGCGAAATGAGGCATGGCTAAAATGCAGGATCTGTTTGGTATTTTGAAAAAAAAACTATATTTATATAGTTTTATTTAGTTTCGCTATCTGTTTTGTGTAGCGTGCAAAGGTACACGTTTGACTCCCGCAACCGTGAGCCCAATGAGTCAGTAATGGAATACGTGGCTGAGCTGCGTCGGTTAGCGCAGAATTGCAACTATGGTAACACTTTGCAGCAGAGGTTGAGAGACAGGATCGTCTGTGGAATAAATGAAGATCGGATTCAGAGACGACTCTTATCAGAAGCGGATTTAACATTTGAAAAAGCATTGTCAATTGCTGTGGCGTCAGAGACTGCAAATAAAAATGCACAGGAGATACAAAACCAAGGGGCCACAGCTAAATGCTTCAAAATGGATAAAAAGCCACAGGAGGCTTATGCACACAGAGAACCTACCAAAGAGTGTTACAGATGCAAGGGAACCAAGCATGAAGCAGCAGACTGTAAGTTTAAACAAGAGAAATGTCATGCATGTGGTCAAATAGGACACATTGCCAGAGCTTGTCGTAGTAGATCTACACAGAATGGAAACAGCAACAAAAATGCAGACCCAAAGAGAGAAAGGAGGCAAACCACATATCACCGTTCTCATAAAGTACAAGAGCAACAGAGCCAAAGTGATAGCTCAGAAGAAGGTACATTCTTTCTGAATAAGATGAGGTTCAGATTGGGATGCATGAGTGAAGTGCACCTGAGACGAGTAGACCCATACATGGTTGAAGTGAAGCTGGATAGTAAGTTTGTTAACTTTGAGATAGACACTGGCTGTAGTCTCACAATACTGAATGAACAGACATTCCAAAGACTATGGAAAGACACAAAAAGTCCATGTTTGAGACCAACCAAAATCCACATTGAGTCTTATACAGGTGACCCTGTTAATGTGGTCGGAGCTGCCATTGTTAGAGTGAAATACAAACATCAAAGGCGGTACCTGCCCCTCATTGTGGTTAAAGGGGACGGCCCCATGCCTGCTGGGAAGAGGCTGGCTGGAGGAAATACATCTGAGTTGGAAAGAAATCAAAATCTGACACAAAGCCCGAGTCCTGAAACACCTGAAGACAGAGGACAAATCGCTGCAGCAAGTACTGAGCAAACATGAACATTTCTTCAAAGAGGAGCTTGGCACACTGAAGGGTATGAAAGCTACCATCCATATAAAGGCTGATTCAGTCCCTCATTTCTTCCGTCCAAGGTCTGTCCCGTATGCCATGCGCACCAAAGTAGATGAAGAAATAGACAGATTGTTGAAAGAAGGAGTAATCTCACCTGTTAAACATGCAGAATGGGCAGCACCAGTGGTTCCAATACTGAAGCCTGTTGGGACAGTAAGGCTATGTGGAGACTACAAGCTCACTGTAAATACAGTTTCCTCACTTGAACAATACCCCATACCCCGAATGGAAGATCTGTTTGCAGCACTGACAAGAGGAAAACAGTTCACAAAGTTTGACATGAGTCATGCATACCAGCAAATACTCATGGATGATTAATCAAATAAATACTTAACAGTGAATACGCACAGAGGCTTATTCACATACAACAGACTGCCTTTTGGAGTAGCATCAGCCCCAGCTATATTTCAGAGGACAATGGAAGGTCTCCTGCGAGACATTCCTTTCGTGGCAGTGTATTTAGATGACATCCTGGTGAGCGGTGTGGATGAGGAAGACCATCTGCAGAACCTCGAAACAGTGTTGGCAAAGCTGGAGGAGGCAGGATTGCGTCTGAGAAGGAGCAAGTGCACTTTCCTGGAAGAGGAAGTGGAATATCTGGGACATCGAGTGGACGCACAGGGACTTCACCCTGTGGAAAAGAAAGTCAAAGCCATCATGGAGGCTCCCAACCCCACAAATGTTACTGAACTCAAGTCGTACTTAGGTTTGCTAAATTACTATAACAAATTTCTGCCAAACTTAGCTACACTATTGGCACCACTGCATGAGCTCCTGCGACAAGATGTGCGATGGACATGGCAAAAGAAACAGGAAGAGGCTTTTAAAAAATCAAAGGCCCTGTTAAACTCAGCAGAAGTGTTGGTGCATTACTCTGCTGACCAAGAGTTAATTATGTCATGTGATGCGTCACCTGGGCGCTGTTTTATCACACGTAATGGACGATGGAACTGAACGTCCTTTGGGGTTCATGTCGTGTACCCTAGCGCCTGCTGAAAAGAATTACTCCCAGCTAGACAAAGAAGGCTTAGCAGTTATATTTGGAATCAAGAAATTCCACAAGTACTTGTATGGTCGAACTTTCACCATCTATACATATCACAAGCCACTGATCTCTCTCTTCAACGAAAAGAAACCCATTCCACAGATGGGTTCCCCTAGAGTTCAGAAATGGGCGGTGCACCTGAGTGCCTATGAGTATCACATTGTGTACAAACCAGGAAAGAACAACGCTAATGCGGACGCATTAAGCAGACTGCCGCTGTCGGAAGATGTGCGAGAGAGTGAGACGCAGAACAAGTACTCATGATTGATCTTCTGGATGACACACTCGTGGACACAGCCAAAATAAAACACTGGACAGCTAAGGATGTAATATTGTCTCAAGTTCATGGTTATGTCCTGTCGGGATGGCCTTCAGTGACTGAGGCTCCTCTCAAGCCGTATCATCAGAGGAGAGAGGAACTGAGTGTGAGGGATGGCTGCGTGCTCTGGGGAGCCAGAGTCATCGTACCAAACAAAGGCAGGGAAAATATATTGAAAGTACTGCACCAAACACATTCCGGCATGTCAAAGATGAAAGGTCTGTCTAGATCTTATGTATGGTGGCCGGGGATGGACCAGGATGTAGAAAAGGAAGTGCATTCATGTGGACTATGCAGGTCCTTTCCTGGGAGAGATGTTTCTACTGATAGTGGATGCTCACTCAAAATGGATGGATATTTATCCAGTGAAGTCAGCTACATCACAGGTGACCATTGAAAAGCTACGTCAGAGTTTCAGTGTTTTTGGACTGCCAAAAATGTTGGTGTCAGACAACGGAACCTGTTTTACAAGTGCTGAATTTGAGACTTTCATGAAACAAAATGGCATCCGCCATGTGAGGTCAGCACCGTTTCACCCGTCTTCTAATGGGCTGGCAGAGAGGGCGGTCCAAACCTTCAAAGGGGGGATGAAAAAGATGAAAGGTGAAACATTGCAAACTAGACTGTCAAGGTTTCTGTTCAGTTACCGCATCACACATCACGCGACCACAGGCCTGTCGCCTGCAGAATTGATGATGTCAAGGAGACTCAGATCTGCACTTGACCTGCTCCTGCCAGATGTGAAAACAAGAGTGCAGCTAAAACAGAAACAGTCCGATTACAAACAGGAAACTGAGAAGTTTCTCACCTGCGGATAAAGTTTTCATCAGAAACTACGCTTATGGACCTAAATGGATCCCTGCGGTCATCGACAGCTCATCAGGTCCAGTGTCATATACAGTGATCATTGGAAGTGGTCAAGTCGTGAAGCGGCATGTGGATCAAGTAAGAGCCAGATTGACAGACACCGTGTCCTTAGAGCCAGTGCCGGACTCCAACAGAGACACTGTGGTTCCAGTGACAATCAAGCAAGAAGGACCTCCTGCAAGTGAGCCAGTGATTCTGTGTACTCCGGTCCCGCCGGACTTGCCTGCTACACCCGTGGTGAGACGATCAGAGCGCGAGAGACAGCCACCTGTATACCTGAAAGACTTTGTTAAATAGATCAAGAGATGTTCAATTAATAGAGCAGCATAGTTCTCTGTTTTCACTTTAAGGAAATGTTTAGAATGTTAATCTTTGAAAGTGAAATGATTTATGTCAGTACCTCGAAATGTTGTGTAACGGGAGTATGTTATACCCCCACCTTCGGGAAGTATTGTTAGCTTAAAGGGGGGGAAATGTGGTATCTTACCTTGTGTTATTATTACATGTTATTGCATTTGTCCAGCAGGGGGCAAACTCACTCTTGGTATTAAAAGAGCCTGTTGTATACGTTCCCATGAGGAAGTCCCGGAAGCATGTTACCAAAGTAAACCAGTTAAATCTACTCTTACGTTGTGGACATACAATTATTGATCACAAGATACAACACACACCATGTCGACGGTTAACAAAATATGTTTATTTAAGACAATCAAATCAAGTCAAAACCAGTAAAGTATGAGGTGTGGATGTCAGTGGTATCAGTAATGTAAATGCAGGGTGAGGATTGTATGGACATGTAGCCTATGTATGTGAGAGTGTTGAAGTGCACAAAGTAAAGCAACTGAAGAAACTCATAATATACTCAACAAAACCGGGGTGCCTGCAGGGAGAAGCAGAGAGAGGAGCAGAGAGGCTTTAAATAGCTGCAGGGAACCAGACCCAGGTGCCCTGAGTTACTGCAATCAATGCAATCACCACAGCACATACAGGACAGCCACCTCCTCTCTACTGATGAACCTACAGGGGCATCACAGCGTCCGATATGACGTAATATCGGAAATGTAGGCTGGCTTTACACCCACGGCCATATCAGAAACGTTGCTATCAGAAACAATGCCTGACTGTTTTGGACGTACTATTGTCGGTGCATGTTTACATCAAATCAAATCAAGTTTTATTTATAAAATTAGCATCGCTAACACTCAAGGCAAGGCAAGGCAAGTTTATTTATATAGCACTTTTCCACACAAGGCAATTCAAAGTGTTTACTCAGACCTAACCTGTACTGCACAGAGCATGTGTGTGAAGAAGCAGGAAATAAAAAGGAACTCACCTTGTGGTATAACCGGCAAGAGAGAAAGCCTTTGAGCTCCATACTGTTTCAGAAATAATCCTTGATAATCCATGATATGGCGGTAGCTCTCCCGCATGAGCTCAGCCCCCTCCTTTTTTTTTATCAATTTTTTTTTTTTTTAAACCTTTAGGCCTATACCCCAAATCAGCACTTTTGAAACAGGAAGTGGAATGGAGGGATATGTATGGGATTAGTTTTGTATCATAAAGATAAAGCAACACTTTCTCAGAATAAAGCAAAACTATGAGTTTAAAAGAAGAAAAAAAAACGAAGTCAAGCAAAATAAAATTAATTTCAAAAATAAAACTATAAGTTGCAAACAAATCATTTGTGTAATCATGTAAACTATAAGTATTTTTTCTTTGTTTTAACATAGGTTTGTGTTTGCAGTTCTTGTTTCTTCTTTCTCAATGATCAGACTTTTGCTCTCGCTGCAGCTCTTCTCGTTTGCGCTCCCTCATTTTTTGTTTGAGATTTTGACACAAACATCCCAGGTGGGCGGGACTTTCAGGGGTGTGTCCCCATTGGCTACTCAGCTTTTGAGTGACAGCCCACTACACCACAGATCATACAGTGCAACTCATGCAGCAAACTCCGGAGTCCACTCGGCCACGTTAGTGTCTCCTGGGGGGTTTTCATGAACATATCGGACTTATTTTATGGATTGCTGTGCATTAGACTTGTGATGTGTAGTTCATACTTTATTCCAACTTTAAATATTTTAATACCTGAACACACTGCTGCTGTTAAATTATTTCCCAATTTAGGATTGATAAAGTGTCTGTCTATTTATTTTATAGATTCAAAAAACACATCGATGTATTTTTAAGCTAAAGGTGATACACAATATAAACTGTATACTATTATTTTTCAAAGACATGTTACATTTCAAAAGCATATATTGCTATGTTTAGGACAAACAATTAAAGACTGCTTTAATTTAACAAATTCTGCAATATAAAAGTGGCAGATTTGCTTTATTAAACAGACCAGACCTAGGTTGCATACCAACACAATTAGGAACATGCTCACATCTTACTATGTTGGTCTGAAGAGCTGAAGCATTCATACACAATGGATAAAAACTGTGTTGTTTCATTCTATATCCTGTGAGAAAATGATATACATTTAGCATTACAAACTCTACATACTATTCCTAACCTGAGGAAGATATGAATAATCAACAGATTTGAATGGAATCTCTAACATTTTCATGTAGAATAAAGACAAAAAAGTGATTATACAAATTACATTTATTGAAATTTGAACCAGAAGATGAAGTCTCAAAGAACGTTTTAAATAAAACGGTAGCACAAGCTAACTTTCATAGCACAGCTTTACTTCTCACTTAACACAATAAAGAAACAGACCGTATAGCACAAACAACACAAATGATCAATACTTACATATATGTTCACTTGTAGTATTATAATAATTGAAATGCTGGTTCTTCTGGGGGTCTTCTGTCCACGCTCAGCTAGCAACCGCACCGCAGCTGCCTGCACTGTACAATCGCTGGGGAACTGGGCTGTCACTCAAAAACTGAGTAGCCAATGGGGACGCAGCCCCGAAAGTCCCGCCCACCTGGGACGTTTGTGTCAGAATCTCAAACAAAAAATGAGGGAGCGCAAAAGAGAGCAAAAGTCTGATCATTGAGAAAGAAGAAACAACAAGAACTGCAAACAAAAACCTATGTTCAAACAAAGAAAATAGACTTATAGTTTACATGATTACACAAATGATTTGTTTGCAACTTATAGTTTTATTTTTTAAATTTATTTTATTTTGCTTGACTCAGTTTTTTTTCTTTTAAACTCATAGTTTTGCTTTATTCTGAGAAAGTGTTGCTTTATCTTTATGATACAAAACTAATCCGATAGCTTATGAGGCATGGCTAATGGGTGATCTGTTTGGAATTTTGAGCAAAACACTTCATAGACATGTTTTTTATATATTTTTATATCTGAGACCTATGCTATTGCCTAAAAATAGCATGATAGGCCTAGGTGATCTTTAATGTGGTAAAGAAAAATGGTGGTAGACCGATTTTAGTGAGTGACGCAATTGTTGAACATCTGTTCCATCATGCCGTATGCATGTTCCCGTTTTCGCTTCTGATTGGTGCACCAGAGCCAATGTACAGTAGCCTAACTAATTATGCACACCTGTAACTAATCAACATGCTCATTAGCCGACGGTTAGAACACAGTAATTATTAGTCAGTTGTTCGTCGAGAGAATGGTAAGCCAATTTCATTTTCAGTCATGTAAAAAACTAAAATGTGAATTAGACCGTTCTGCAATGGATATTTTCTGACTAAAAATAATGCTGACCCAATGCTTTACCCTTTGTTTTGGCTTGCTGTCATGCTATTACTTAGTTCAGCTACCGTTACTTTTTTAACTGCGCCACAAATATTAAGTGCTTTCTTGACAGAAAAACCCCACATTAGCCTATTATCTTGGTTATAGACAAGTGGTCTAATAGGAGGGCCCTGCTGCAGCCACAGGGGCCCTTTAAACTCAAACAAATAGGCTTAGCTAAACCAAACTGTCTCTGACTAAACTAAGCTAGTTAGCTAATCTGTCATAATTTCCCATTTAAACGATTTAAACATACACTCTCCTAAGGCAGGCATTTCAACATGACAGAACAAGCCCAGGTGTAACTTTCCTAGCATTATTAATATTAATGGCTGCTTTTCATTTAACAAGAGCAGGGCCCTACTGTAACGTATGTGCTTGCTGGCTCAATAATGACTTCATTAACGTAGGCTATGTTTTGTAATAAACGTCTTTCTTTAACCTTATCATAACTTTATACACTCGATTACATCTTCCCTTTCAACTCTAGGCTACTACTTGCTAGCTATAAGCAACTGCAAATCTACCTTGCACTGACACAACCAGTAGTGTAAAGTAACTAAGTAGATGTACTCAAGAACTGTCCTTAGGTACAATTTTGAGGGAGTTGTACTTTACTTGAGTATTTCAATTGTGTTGATACTTTGTACTTCTACCCCACTACAGTTCAGAGGTTAATGGTGTACTTTTACTCAAATGCATTTATGTATTACCTTAAGTTACTTTGTAGATTGGGATTTATTATATGAAATATAATCAACACCTTAATAAGACTTTAGTTACACCTGGAGTCAATCCACATGCTACCCTATACAAACAAAGTAATTAAAAATAGCTGAACCTTTACCAGCTCTGATAACACTTTAATGCATCAATAATTATAATAAAAACATATAAGATGTATGATTGTGAAATGGGCCAATCTGCAACATAAGTACTTCTACTTCTGCTACTTTGAGTATATTTTGATGGTAATACTATTGTGCTGCTACTTGAGTTACCTTTTCAATGCAGGACTTTCTACACTCTGGTAGTTTTATTTAGGTGCAAGATCTGAGTACTTGTATTACCTCTGCTCTCTATTGGATTGAACTTGTCTGGGATTGTGATAGACTGCACTCTCTCTCCCCCTCTCTCTGTGTGTGTCTGTTTGAGAGGGCAGCTGGCGGTCTGTGCTCGGCTCGGCTCACTGCTAGCAATGGCGCTGCGGGCTGGCCAGCTCTTTTCTCCGTGTCTCCTCACGGTTGCTTTGTTATTGCTCGCGAGCGGACCACAGTTTGTACTTAGTTGTCCGAGTCGCTGTTTGTGTTTCCGAACCACCGTGAGATGTATGCATCTCAACTTGGAAACCGTACCAGCAGTTTCTCTCCAGACTACCATCCTGTAAGTAGCCTAGCCTTTTTCTCCTTAAATCTAACTGGAACCAGCCCTCTGGGCACACCGGACGGGAGGGGAATGCAATGAATGCTAAAAGCCTGGGATTTTCATTCACGTTTGACACCTGTGGTGTCAAGTTAAAACAGTTTATAGTCTTTGCATTGGTTAATCTTAGTGTTGAAAGTAACTTTTTGAAAAGTGTAATCATCGATTTCAGTTTAGTTTTAAACAAAGGGTTGTGGTACTCGTATATTTCCTGTTGTAGTGCACAGGTTTTTGCAATGTCTTTAACTAAGTTAGAACACCTGCCAGTGATTTCAGCTGTTGGCTGTAGAGGTTAATGAACAGGGTTTTTAGGGTCACACAGCTGGTGAAGTCAGCCGCAAGCAATATGG
Source organism: Gymnodraco acuticeps (assembly GCF_902827175.1). Lineage (NCBI taxonomy): Eukaryota > Metazoa > Chordata > Actinopteri > Perciformes > Bathydraconidae > Gymnodraco > Gymnodraco acuticeps. The sequence continues at coordinate 549,412 of NW_022990295.1, read as the reverse complement.
AGGGTCAGACTCTTCCAGAGAGGTTCCTGAGCTTCAGCAAGTGTTAACATCTCTATGGTGACATGTATCTAGGAATTCTAAAGATATGGATTATATTTAATGAGAAACGGATTTATGTTGCGTTTGATTAAAACCACCATCCCTAGTCTACAGATTTCATTGAGTGTGTTGTGATATTTGGGGAAGTGTGTGCTTAATTTTCAGGAGAAGAAATCCCAATAGGCTTTCTTCTTTACAATGGATCTTTCTACTACATTGTGACTTGGTAGTCAGAAAAGCTATTACTGTTCTTGGATGAAGTTGTGTTGCTTAGGTTTAACTCCCATGTTTGACTTTCCCTCTGACATGAAAGGGAGGAAATGCTTCTCACTTGACAGCACTTGTGAATATGTCCAGGTTGTCAGGAGCACTCTGTTACAGTCTACCAACTAAACAATTTCCTTTTTGATCTAGCCGGGCACAGTGTCTGAGAACTGCAATGAGAGAACACAAAGCTGCAGATCTGTTCACTCTTCCATAGGTGACATCCTTTGTCTTTAATTTGACCCTGCTATCTTGTTGTGCATTTCAGTTCATAATGCATGGACCTATACATAGCTTCATTCAGCCTGTTGGCAGGGGGACAATGGGGCAACTCAGCCAGTCTGTACCACTGTAGCATGAAGTATCCTTGCCCTCTTGTCATTTGGGGTCACCCCACAGCCTTGAAAGTAGCCCATGGTGCAGCCCTGCCCAGGTACCCCAAAAGGAAAGATAAAAGTCTGCCACAGCGATTTAAGGATTGTTTAGGTATTCTGTAGGATGTGTCTAAATGTGTTAGAGGGCTGATCACAGCAGGAGAACATGTTGTGGTTTTCCAGAAGCTTTCATGCTGAGCTTTGAAGCAGCAGCCACTTGTCGCTTTTTCCCGCTCGGCTCATGTCAGGACATGAATTTAGTTCCTACCCAGCCAGCCTCATTCTGCTGTATTAAATGTGCAACACACCACTGGTCACCTGCAGTGGAAAATAAATCCTCTACATCAAACTTGAGTTTGATTTGTGTCCTTGCAGTTCATGGTTTGTTTGATGTGGATTAACTAAGTAGTACGCAGAGAGTGTACATCTTTAACTGGAAGGTTATTTTTCTCTTAACGTTCCTTTTAACCGCTAAGGTAGCAGTCTTGAGGGTTGAAGATCTCCCTTCAGATCCTGAGAGCTTTGCAGGATTAAGTAAAAGTGAATGAGGATTTGTTGTTGTATAGACACTTGACCTATAGCTGTGTGCTGTATTGTTGAAGTTAACCTCAGCAACAAAACAAGTTAGTTTCCCTCCTTTTAGTTTAGGTGATTATAAACACTTGGGTTACTGAGCTTATATTTCAATAGACTGGAAAACTGTTGAGTGTATCCATTAGAAAATAAATCAATGTTGAATCTATACTATAAAGTATGCATTTTTATGATAGATAATGACACAAAACAATAATTATCTTTAACTTCTTGAAACTCCAAACATCTCATTCTGTTTCCTGGGCGCCACTGCAGTAGCGAATAAAAAGTATTGGCTCAGACATATTACTGCGTGTGGGCCTTTTGCCAAGAGCTTTTCTACATGACACTTGGACCAAGAAACATGGACGTTTTTTCCCCCAGTTTTTTTTGTTCTCTGTGGTCTACATTTGTTTTTCAGCTGTTTTCTCAAAGGACTTTATGTTTGAGGCATTTTAGTACATTGCGTTTCCTCTCTGTAATGACATCGCTGCATATCTTCCCAGGGATTTGCTAGAGTTTGAAAAATGATTACTTTACATTAGCACTGTGTTGCCAACATCAAATTCCAACTGTTTATTTGAACTGGTATTACTTTAGCAGGTTACATATTGGCTTTTTACTTTTGGATTTTCTAATATATTTTTGTACTTTTTATGGTGCTGTTTTGGACGTAACAAACACAAAAAAACTTCAACAATGTACCCTGAAAACATCACCCAGAAATGTAAAGATAAGTTTGTGTTTAATCTTTGGCTAGCCTTAGACCAGTAGCTGTGTGTGTTGGGAGAACCAATGGCAGTATTAATGGAATGAGTGTTTGTTGGTGCAGAATGGCCGAGTCAATCCAGTGACGGTTGGTTACCCAGTGTCACCAGGTTGTATAACTGATCGCACAGCATGGTTTTGCTGTGGCTGTGATAAGCACACACATTTCTGTGGCAGACTCCTCTGGGCTCTGCATGGTCTAAATGTCTTAATGTCTTTTACCCCTCACCCTCTTCATGGCCCAGAACAGTGGCCTGGTCTGAGTGAGTAACAGTGTTAGTAAGTCAGGGAGGGAAAGTGGAGATCCATTGTGTGGAATTTGCTGCAGTCAGGCTTTGTGAGGCGCTCAGTCTCTGCAGCATTATGGAATGCAAAGCCAGAAATCCCCAAAGCTTCGCTCATTTGCACAGGGAGATTGGGCCCAAGATAGTTGTTGAAAGGAACTATACTGGCCCCTTATGCCCCTTTCACACCAACGCGGTTCCCGTTCTAGCTCCGTGCTTGCGCTCTTCTGGTTCGGAACTGTTTTTTTTTCTCACGGGACTCACTCCTCAGTTTATACAATGTTTTGTTTCAATTAATGTATCATTTAGTTACAAATATGTGATATATCTGAACATCCAATGAATGTCAATCTAACTGGGTTTTGATAGATAACATATTTATTTTTCTTCTCTCAATAATTTTCATTCTTCTTTTCAAACTATTGCTCGTTTATACATTTTAAGAATGGCGTTTATCTTTTTTGAGAATGAGTTCTTATTTTATTTCATTTATTTGGGTCTACAACAGATGATCCAAATGTTAATGTCAGTAAATGTGTACTAACAGAGGCACCCCCGTTTGTGAATAAAAACGGGGACAGAGCTGCTGTCAGACTCTCAGACTCAGCTGTGTGGCGTCATCACAAACGGACGTCGCTTCAGGTGACGCTCCGGAGGAAAGGACGTCCCATTGCTCTTAAAACTCATTTCCCTGCTTCTTCTCCCTTCTCGTGGTAAAGACGCAAGTGAGGGACGCAAGGATTGAATTTAAGAGAAGTGAGATGCAGCTATGGGATGTACTTTCCAGAAAACCATCGCAGCCATGTTTGGAGGTCCTGGTTCCTCCAACCAAGCGAAGAGCCGACCATGGATTGTTAAACTAAGAATGACTCACGCACGCCTGAGAGTACTTGGCAAGCTCACTTGGGCATGTGTCACAAAGCCAAATGATTCCCCTGACTAGAGAGAAATGAGAGTAGGTCCACATATGGATCTCAGATGCTGGTTGAATTGGGCAGCAGCCAGGTTCACTCGTCTTCCTGGCTCAGACTCAAATGTAGAGAAACATCTTCTAAAATGTCCCCTTGCAGCTACAGTCCTCATCTGAAAAGTCTGGAGTCATAGCATATGTGTTTGCTTTGTAAATACAAAGATCAGTACAAACTTAAAATATGGTAAATGCTATGGTTGCATATGTGCACATCATTGTCAGTGCCAAATACTTTTTGCTCCAGTACTTTGAGAATGGTTCAATATTTAGGACGGCCACTTTAGTAAATTGTTTTCTAAACAGTTAGACAATTTATACATAAAAGCAAAGTCCTGTCAGATTAGCAACAAACTTTTAAAACATATTGATCCTAACACAAACCTTCAACAGCTCCAGTGCTAATGTTCAGAACTATGACACATCCTAATTCTTAATCTATCGTTAACCCATTGACTGTTTTAGGTTTATTGGTACATGCCTTGCTTTGTGCTGATGTTGAGGTTTATCAATTTAGTTACAGTCACACCATTATGTGCAGGTTGGGTGGACGCACAATGTTGTTCCCATTAACCAGTTCAATTTGGTACAGCTATCTGCTTTTGGTGGTTCAACTGGACATGTTTTCTGGTTTCTGCAGGTTTTCACTTTATTTTTTCCCGATTACCATTACTGTGTTGTGCCAGTTAAGTTAAGAAGAAATCCTTTAGTCACCTAATGTTTAGCGATCGTTCATTTCAAAAGCCAACAAAGCTAAATACAAAGCAGCTTATCAAGCTGGATATAAGTTGGTTATTAACATGGATTTATGTTGGTTTTCTCAGACTGCATTATGAACTACAATTTGTATCACAGCAGTGTGGGAATGGCTGCTGATTAATGTGTGCTGTTTATGAGCTGCGACTTCATAAGAAATGTATACTTGTTGAGTTGTCTGACAACAAATGAGAACTTTATGCATCTATATTTTAGCTGCAATAAAGAGAGCACCAGGGGACTGAACATTATACCTCAGCAGAGTAACCAGCTGCGTGAGAAATCCAGTCACAGCCGGGAATTGTGGGGCAGCAAAGTTATAAAGACAACTTTCTATCCTCCGTAGCTGATTGATTACCTGTTAAGCTCCGATCCTGTTTTCCAGGTCTCAGGCTCGAAAATGACATTCCCAGAACAAATGACCATATCTTCCCTTCTAAAAGGGTTAAATTAATAATCTTTTTTCTCAAAGCAATGATAAACCTGTGAGTTGGATGTAGAAGAGTCAGAATCAATATAGATTTTTTTTTATTTTAAAGTAAATTCAGATTGAACATAGTAAAGAAATGTAAATTATTGTGTCCGTCCAAAAAATAAAACATTACTTATAGTGAAAACCACCCTTGAATGATGGGATAGTAGACTAAAAGCTTTAGGAATCCAAACTATAACATATAATAAGTACCCTGTATCAAGGTTGATGCAACACAAGTGAAATTTTACCTTTTTAGAGAGATTTAGCACTTCTGGTGTCATTTTGGGTGGATTTGACCTATCTTGGTCGATTTTGATGATTGACATCTCTTTTGAACCGTTATGGGCCAATGGAATCGAGGGGAAGTTCCACACACACGTTACCAAATAAGGAGTGAGAGTGATGCGTAGCCAAAACAGGAAGCTGTCATACACTCTGGAAGCTATCATTAGCAGCTAATATGAAAACTCCGTTTTTGACATAAAAATTGAATTATGGATTATCAATAATTTTTTCAAAGTGACAGACACATTGGATTAACCTATGGATTAACCTTCAGCCGCGTTTTTCTCATTTTAATGCTATTGAACACAACTTTTGATCAGAATAACAGCAAAAGGTGAGCATATCTCGTGTTTTGCTACCTAAAGCTACGTCGTGTATTGTCTGTTTTTGCTTCCCCTGTCGCAAGTTCTGAATGCTCAGTGATGATACTTATATTTATAGAATATGTGGAATCTCAGCTTGCTAGCTAAGCTTGTTTGTGCAGATCCGATAAGTATATCGATCGATGTATACCTAGAGTTCTGTGCTAAGTGTGTTAGCATTTTCTCGCTCAGGGCTAATTTATACGCTTCTTGTGAGACTTGTGTTTTTGTTTCGGTAAAAATGGTTCATATAATCAGTTAGCTGAGTTTCTTCCTGTTAAGTGAGTATGACACATTAATAGTTTATTACATTTTAAGAAGCCCTGAGACACAGTTTCGTGAAACGGGGGGAAAAGCTTAACAGGTTGCACAGCTGTTGTCATTGAACTGTATTTATGTTGATTTTACAGAAATCAGAGGATGCCCTAAAACTGAAATAATGTTTCAGCTGTGCTGCCTGTCTCAGACATTACCAGATGTTAGCTTGGCCGTGATGCAACTTTTTGTTGTTTGTGCCAAGCAAATAGGCGAAGAATAAAATATTTCTATATTTTCCAGCAAATACAGCATTTCAAAATGTAGATGGTTTGATGTGTAAATATTCTGAGTAGAGTTGCTTGCATGTCAAATGGATATGGTAAGATGTTGACCAATAAGTACCAACCTTTTCCTGTGATGGGCAGTACACTGTCCCTAAATCACCTCAGTGTTAGCTCTGAGTGTTAGCGAGGCTTGCTAATGTAAACAAAAACGAGATTACGTCCAAAACACGTCAGGCATTGTTTCTGATAGCAATTTTCTGTGGGTCCGCCGCTGATTTGACGTCAGATCGGCAGCAAATCTGTATCCACTCGTTGTACCCCTTTTTAAAAGATTTGGACACGGAGGAAAAGAGAGAGGGTTTTATTTTCTGACGCTGCGTGAGTTCCCCGACGCACCGGGGACACATATTTATGTATTAAAGACATCACAAAGTGCATTTTGCATGATAGGTCCCCTTTAAGTAATATACAAATTAGTCTATCAGCCCCTGTACAGGGTAGTTACCCTTCCTTTTTACAGTTTCCTTTGGCGCTGTGCCATCAGAACACATGGGAGTTAACAGACTCATTTGATGTCTTTGAAAAAATGTCCAGCAATCTGTGCACATTTTTTGTGACAACAGGCGAGCTGTCTCTGGGGACTCTCTGAACTATTTCCTGAGGAATTTCCCATAAATGCCTCAACTACTCAATGTCCTCTATACATACTGCTGCTTTTCTCTAGTTCCTTGATGATAAACCATCACAAAAGAGCTTCATAGACCATCTTGTTCAACTGAAAAACATTAGTCATCGCTTCCAGTTTAATTCTAGTGAAACAATTGTGGATGTTAGCGACAGCTGCATTTATAATATATAGAATAGAATTGGGAGGGATGAAACCCTCTTTAATGGTCACACATGCAGAGCACACAAAGTGTCATTTGTTCTCTGCATTTAACCCATCCTAGCACCAGGAGTCTAGTACTAGGAGCAGTGGGCAGCTAGTGTACAGCAATGGGAGTGAGGGGGGAAGGGGGATGTCCGGTGCCTTGCTCAAGGGCACCACGGCAGGGCAGGAGGTGAACTGGGACCTCTCCAAGTAGCAGTCCACACTCCATATTTTATGTCTGATCAGGGACTTGATTGAACCGGTGACTCGACAGCTCCCAGTCCAAGCCCCTACTGACTCAGCCATTGCCGGACAAAGGGGACCTATCATGCAAAATGCACTTTTTGATGTCTTTTATACATAAATATGTGTCCCCGGTGTGTCAGGGAACTCAAGCAGCGTCAGAAAATAAAACCCTCTCTCTTTTCCTCCGTACCCAAATCTCTAAAAACGGGGGTACAACGGAGCTGATCCAGATTTGCGTCCGATATGACGTAATATCAGAAATGTGGACCCATGGCACTATCAGAAATGTTGCTATCAGAAACAATGCCCGACTGTTTTGGACGTAATATGGTCGGTGTTTACATTAGCATCGCTAACACTCAGAGCTAACCTGCACTGGAGAGCACGTGTGTGAAGAAGCTGGATATAAAAAGGAACTCACCTTGTGGTAAACCTGAGAGAGAAAGCCTTTGAGCTCCATACTGTTTCAGAAATAATCCTTGATAATCCGTGATATGGCGTTTCATCACGGCAGTATTTAGTTTAGACCGTAGCTGCCGGGTCCCGCATGAGCTCAGCCCCCTCCTTTTTTTTTTATCAATTTCTTCTTTCTTTTTTTAAAGCTTTATACCCAAAACCAGCACTTTTGAAACAGGAAGTGAAATAGAGGGATATGAGGCATGGCTAGAATGGGTGATCTGTTTGGTATTTTGAGCAAAACACTTCATAGACATGTTTTTTATATATTTTTTATATATCTAATACCTATGCTATTGCCTAACAACAGCATGATGGGTGCACTTTAAGGTAGATCTTGTGAAATTAGTATCATTAAGCCAGCCTTATTGCTTATAGAGTGGTGCAGTGACGTATCCTAAAACCCGGAAGTAAGCTTCTTCCGATTCCCTCGACAAAAAAGAAATGCAATTTCTCCATAGGATTTTGGAAAATAGCTCGAAATAAGGCCTGTGGTTCACACACATTTAAGAGACGGATCATGTTTTGCTCAGTCGGATAATCTCCACATGTCGACCCTACTTTTATAATTTTCGAATCATAAATCTATTGATCATAAATCTATCGATTTAGATGTATGATTCGAAAATTATAAAAGTGAAAATAAATCATTGTTTGGGTTATGATGCACAGTTCTAGAGAAATAATTATTAAAACACACAGCACAGAGAGCCAGAGCTGCCATTATGTGGTCAAAAGCCACTTTTGCAAGCCCGAGAGCACTATTGGGCAATGTCATCAACCCCAATACTTCAGGACACTCAAGCTGAGGACTTGAGTCAGCTGAGCCTTTCCAAACCCTTCATGCTTTTCCTTTAAACACAGACAACACTCTGCTTGGTCTTACATAGCCTTCTCTATAAAGAAACAGGGTCATCTCAACCATTAAGTGACATACAAAGTCAAAACAACAGCAACCAACCATGACAAAAAGTTCAGTTAACAAATGATGACAATGTGAGTTTTTCAGTTTATTCTAAATGTGCTGCTCTCAGTCCATAGTGTGTGTTTGTGTATGTAGGGGACACTGGTTGAGCCAGTTCAAGGTAAAGCTAAGACCCTAGAGTATGACCCTTCATTTGACTTTAGACTTACCTCAGCAGAATTGAGAAAGAGGGCTTTCATCTCTGCACCTGAGATGGGTGCTGCTTGAACCAGCATGTAGATCCCCCTCCCCCACCCACCCTCATCTCTCTGAGCTAGAGGCAGTTTGGCAGCCCATGCCTCAGCTTGTCAGGGGAGTGCATTCTGTACCCTGGGCTTGTTGCCTCAAGAGGGGATTTTTCCTAAGGGTGCTGTACCTCTTCACCTCACAGTGATCCCCGATGTTCTTACGGAAGGCCCTCAACCCTCTCTTCACCTCAAATGTTTTTGACAGTCAATTTTACCCAATTACAGCCCTAAGTATCCTTAGTGCTCAAAGTGCATCAAACTTGCACTCCTGTTTCATCTCCCTGATTGTGAGGTTTTATTGTTTGGTCAAAGCTGTTGATTAATTTGCAAATAATAGTTTTATTTTGAAGTTACAGAAGGTGGTGCCAGAAACAACAATATAATAGCTGTTTGAAGGACGTTCCACACAAAGCATGTCAGCTACAGAAAAGCTCTTCTAGTGAAGTCTTGCACAAGCTCACAGTCTATATGAAAGGAAGTCAGCATATGAAAAAGTTGGACTCCCTCTGATTGGACCCATATGTGAAGGCTTTTACACAGTCACTGACCCATAAACATTTCACCGGCTATGAAATCAGTTGATTTGGTTATTTGGACGTCATCTTTTCAGAAATGTAAGGAGTCACCGCTGCTTTGCTTTTTGTGAATAAAGGGAAATGGACAAGATAAATACTTAGCTGTAATGTTGCAGTCAAACTGAGAATAAGACTGATCCCAGGGTTCTCATCACCCTGGTGCTGTGACAGTTTTGCACAATCACATTATGTCTGTGTGACCCGGTCTAAGATGATTTACTTTGTATGGTCATTTCCAGTGAGTGAGGCTTTCTAGAGAAAAAGGCTGATGTAGTTCTTCCTTTCTTCAGTGCAGTGATACATCTGCTTTGTGGTTCCACCCCAATGCTCCCTTTATCTCTTTGGCCAGAGGTTTTTTCAATAGACTTTCCTCTCAGGTGACATGCTCTGTCGAATAATGCTACACTTCTTTGGTGGTTGGGGGTTAAAGCAGACCTTAAAGTAGGGCTGCTCGATTATGGCAAAAATCATAATCTCGATTATTTGGGTCAATAATTGATATCAGGATTATTAAAAACAATTATCCAATTACTTTGAAAACATCAATTTATTGAAAAAAAAACGTGAACAGTATGTTTTTAACAGTTGATTACCCTGAACTTTAAGTATAATTAAACTGAAAAACCAATAAATAAAATAATCGTTTTATTTAGATTATGTTGTTTTCATAATCGTTGCAAGCCAAAATCGTAATTGCGATTAAAATACGATTAATTGAGCAGCCCTACCTTAAATACCTTGATACAAATGGTGTTTCTGCATGCACTCACTGTTAAGAGTTCTCTAAATGCCCCATGTCATCTCAATAGCTGGTTCCCCTTACAGAATATCTTATTAAAATGCGTTTAGCAAAAGGCTTAGTTGAAGATCAGATGACTTACAGCCCAAGTTCCATAAACATAACATCACTGTTCAGATGACATGTTCCAATTTCGAGTAATGCCTCGTGGGTTTAAGAATGATTTCACCTTCACAGGGATATTTGCAGTTTTAGGGTCTTTACCTCGTCAAGCTATGTCACTCTTTGGTAGACCAAGAGTGATTAGTGCCATGTCAAAGTTATTGTTATCATTACACAGCCTCTTTAAATTAAGAAGTTAAAGGAGAAAGACCCTGACAACTGCTGTCTGCTGCGACTGGCTTTGCGATTGTTATCTTTGGGGCAAATGTTATATAAATCTGCCCACATGATTAAAGCTTCACAAAGGCATTCTTGTGAAATGAGTAACGTGTCCAATTATCCTTCAGGATTATTATGTGAACGCTCTGCTGTTGACTTTAGTTAATGCAGATGTGTATTGCATGCTTTCAAAACATTTGGAGATCTTTCAAGTAAATTGTATTCATGTACAACTTTTGATACTCTCCTTAATATGAATATATGTGTCTTCTTTTCTACAGCGACCTCAGGTTCAACAAAATCAAGGATCTACAACCAGGTTCCTTCAAACGATTAAAGAACCTCAATACACTGTAAGTCTTTGTCCCTGCTCCTCTTTTTTGACGCAAATTTGTTTTCTGAATCATATTTCATTGTATAAGCATTTTGTTGTTCGTTGCATTTAATGAGACTTTTGAAATAAATTTAGACAATTTCCTTAAAACAACACTCTGCAGAATGATTGCCACTTCCCTAGAAAGACCTGTTTGTTACACACACACACACACACACACACACACACACACACACACACACACACACACACACACACACACACACACACACACAGATATAGCAGGGGAACACACACACACACACACACAGATTCTGGCTTGTTCTGCTATGGTTTCACACATGTAGGTCAGCTCGTAATCTGAGGAATTTACTTTTCCACTTCCACCCACAGAGCTATTGGTCATATGTCCGGGCTGCTACATGGTGCATTGCTAAGCTAATTAAGGACCTGTAATGTTTCAAGTGTTTGTGTTTTTCTTGGGCAACATATTAGTTTAGCAACCTTCTTAACATAAAGAACAAATGTGTGCATGTTTCAGCAATCCAGTAATAACAGTGTTTACACTGTTCAGCTGACTGCTCAAATAAATCAGACACACCTTAACATTATTAAAATGCTTTCTCCTGTGGCAGCTGCAAAGAAAGGTAGAAGAAAAAAGAAGAAGAGTAAAAATGGAATGTGTAGTATACGGTTATATACTGTATATCCATAGATAAAAAACATGAGAATCATTGCAGGTTATTAACATAGTGGTTTAGATTTAGTTTCAAAGTCAAGAAAAGTCCCTTAAGCCCGGCTTTTCCTATCAGCCAGCTATGTGGACCGCTGAGAGCTGCATATCCCCAACAGCTCTTTATGGTTTCAGTCTGCAGTTCCACGGACTGAACAACAACAACTAAAAACCATCAGTCTTTGCAGTACAGCGACATGTCCTATATGACTTTATCAAAAAGATCACAACACTTTGGGAATAACAACTCTGCACACTGCAGGTGGTTTTAAATCGCAGAGAAATATGAAACTGTGTTATAAGATGACCAACAGAACCTATACTGTGACAGACGTCGGGAGGCAATTGATTCAAATGACTTTCAATTCCATTATAATGTATTTTGCCTTAAATAGCTTTTTGCACTCCTCTCCGAATGAACCCACACAAACTGTCCATCTTGTAAAAAATATCCCTTGTTGTCTTTTCTACACAGCCTCCTCAACAACAATCATATACGAAGGATCCCCAGGGGGGCATTTGAAGATCTGGAAAACCTCAAATATCTGTAAGTTGCCTCATGTCAATGTTGTTGTGCTTTTGAGGTCAAGTGATAGAGTTTAAGAATATGTGGCAGTCCCTCTTTACTGTCAAACTTGATAGTTGGCTGTTAAAGGAGTTCACATTTGTTCCATCAACAGAAGAGGGAACATGGTGAAACATGTCTGATACTATTGTTGCAAAAAAACAACACTTATTGATGGTTACTGCTCAGACAGTATACATGTATCAGGGCAGTGTTAAAAAAATACATCAAGGAACAGTCTCCCTTTGTCAGATCCTCTGTATTTAAGTGTCTGGAAGCCGTGACCTGGAGGCAGGGTTGAGAACAGATTGTCAAGGCGTGTGTAGCCTCAAGGTTTCTGTGGGATTGCTAGTTTGCTTCCTTTGTTCGTCACTTACATTATCATCCCACAGGCTATAGTCGCGGTAAGAGCACTGTCTGTGCTCACGGTTAGATATGGACTGATTTCCCTGCCTGGAACTACGCAGTACATGCGCACAGTGCCTTGTGTTTGGTGATATTTTTGTACATTTTGAGCTCTGATTAGACAAGGCTAGGTGTCTGCATAATGGCAGATAAAGTACCATATTCAAATGAATAATATAACTACTGATCAAAGTCTGTTTGTGTGAAAGAAGTAGCAAGGCTTTACTGGATAAGAATGTCATGTATTTAAACACGGACCGCAACCATTTACCATGCTTTTTAGGTGTGACATTTTTGCCTTTTTATATAGATCAAGTCTATACTGTCTGTGGATTAAGCAAATACTCTCGCCCTGCTAGAATATAAGAACATTAGGTCATGCACACTTATTGACAAAGAAAAGGTCTGTCTCAACTTAAAGAATTTCAAATGAACTGAGGGGTCGCCTTCCGATAGTTTGACACATGGACTCTCAGGGGACAGCCCTACGTGACATACTGTTACATCACTGTCCAGGTCATATTTAGGCCGAGCATACACATGAGACAGGATCATACACAACAACTCTGAGAGAGAGAGAGAGAGTGGGGGTGAGTGGGCTTTTTACTTTTTTTCTCTACTCATTTCACCCAAACACAAACATGCGTTCCCGGCATATATCCTCCCTCTTTGTGTTGTAATTGAATCCTGTAGCTATTTTAATTACAATGGCCCTCGCAGTTAAACGTAGAGTTGATCTTAAGCCTGCACCATTGTCTCCTCTTTGTGATTAGGGTAAGGTATCCCCCCCCATCTCTCCTCTTTACTTCCTTTAAACCTTTGTAAAGTCCACTCCCTGTCATCTTTCAGGTCCTCCAAACCCTAATGGCCCGGGTGCCCCCTCCCGCTCTTCCACAGCACAGTCATACAGAGTTCAATGCACCTCTTTCTGGGAACCCTTGATTGAATAATGTATTATTATTCTGTTACCTTACATCCATCTGTAATTGTCAATTAATGCATTTACTATAAGAACACAGATTTAATACCGCATCAAATAACTTTAATTTAACTTTCTTAGTTACATACGGATCCTGTTTTAGTTTAAATGTATATCTTTTGGTTTTGTGATGTTTAATGATCAGCAGCAGTCAGGAAAAATCCTCCTGGTTCTTAAACCCCAAAACAGTGATAAAAGAAGTCACCAAAGTAAACAAATGACACACACATCAGTATGTACGGAATAGCTTGGCATGGAAATGAATTGTCATGGTAGCGTTACCAGAGACGGGCTCTAACATTGAGAAAGGCATGCAACTATAAAAAGAGGATGTTTATTTTTCCATGCGTTGCGTCACTTATACTGTGGGGAGCTCTCCATCTCTCATCGTGTCTCATCATGAGTGCAGTGTTGGAAAGTGACACAGAAATATGGGAGAGTAAAGGGCAGAGCCTTAAATCTTTGCTTTTCTAGTATCACATTTCTGTAACATGTATGATGGATGGAAAACATGCACACATCAAGGGTATTTGTCTTTCAGTGTGCTAAAATCCCATAATCGTCCTGTATATGCTGCGTATTACACAATTATTTCAAGTTTGAATGGATGATCTTATGTGATGTTAACAGCTACACATGTTCTCATGAGGTGTGCACATATCTAAATCTTTGATTTGGATTGTGTTATGTAAATGTAAACCTATACTGTTGGACTAGGGATGTCAATGAAGCAGGAAGTGTAGTATATACTTCATTAAAAACATAATCTACAGTATTCATATATGTAATTCATACCATCATAAAATGGCAGCCAGACAACTGTATTGTGATCAGATCCCCTCTACCTTCTCTTATAATAACCAGACAGAATTCAGATGATCCTGTGTGTGTGTGTGTGTGTGTGTGTGTGTGTGTGTGTGTGTGTGTGTGTGTGTGTGTGTGTGTGTGTGTGTGTGTGTGTGTGTGTGTGTGTGTGTGTGTGTGTGTGTGTGTGTGTGTGTTACTAATGTTACTGGTTATCTCTCCTTCCAGCTATTTGTACAAGAATGAAATCCAATCAATTGACAGACAAGCATTTAAGGGGCTTGTTTCTCTTGAGCAACTGTAAGTGACCAACTTCCTCGTTTACCTTTCCTTCTGCTCGGCCAACCTGCTACTCCCCACCCCTACTGTCTCCCCGTCTGTAAAACACCTCTAGCACCCCCACCCACCCCTTCCTGAGAGATTGCTAAAAAAAAAAAAAAATTCATGATCCCTGGTAAGGTCAACATTGTTGATGCATTTTACAAATATTGGCATTATTTTTGAGCTGTTATGAACGTTGTATGACATGACTGTGTGGGCCTTACACAGTTGTCATGATGTTCAGTTTTCATTACCGTGTCACTTTCCACCTCCACCCCCTGCGTGCGCCCCTCTATCTACTTTTCCACCGCCACCATGCATGCCGTGTGTGCACCCACCCTTGTATGCTGCGCTGACCCTTTTGCATGAGTCGCATGTCTTGTGGTCAGGACGGCAGATATTTGCCACCCCCATGCAAAGCCCAGAGCATGACGTCTAGCCTCGTGCTGCCAATAGTGTTGTGCTCGGTCAGAGCTCGTGCTTCAGAGCAAAGCTTGACTTGCAATGCGTGTCTCCTGCTACTGCAGAAACGTCCCTTGTGCTCCAATTTGCTGCTTTAAGTGTTTTGAGCAGCCTTTAGTGCATAATGTCTGTTAAGTCTGTGTGATGAAATGTAATTGCTTTCTGTAAGTCTTAAAACACACACAACCCTGTTCTATCTTGATACCATGCTTTCATGTTTGACAATAACAACACATTAGCAAATGTTGTTTGATGTATGAATTGTGATCATAAAATTGTACAAGATTTTTTTTACAGTTTGTCAAAAAGCCATAATTATAACTTCCATGCTTGACTTGCACCTTTTTTAGCAGATTAAAGGTTCTTGGTCTCTTTTTGGAGAGGATTACTTATTCTCTCAAACTGGATTTACAGAGCAACAGATACAAAATTCACCAAGTCAGACCACCCCCTACATCGGGGTCCATGCCTGGCAGCTGTTTTGAGTTTCCCCGCAATAATGAAGGGTTTTATATACGAGTGACAAGTTCTGAGCCCGATTGAATATGCTTGAATATTTATTCTATATCACCGCTGGAGTGTTAAGTCATATACTTCTTAGTAATAGCCCCAGCTCTCTCTGTTGTTGTTTTATCAACATGCCAGTTGGGTTGTTAGGGATCACAAAGGAACACACACACATGGTCACAACATGGATGCAAAGCAAGACATTATCTAGTTTTCTACATTTAAAACCAATTCTGATACTAACGTTATCCACATCTAAAATTGTTATAACAGCAAAACTTGATCTCAAATGTTATTGAAGGTGTAATGGAAAAAAAATGAGGATGTTAATTGAAAACTAGAGGGGTATTAAGTGGCTTTAAAATGAGCTTAGTTCTGTCTTCATTCAACCATTGTGTCTTTCTGCTAATCTGCATTGTGTTGTTTTCTGTCCAGGCTCCTTTCAACAATAGAAAACTCCCAAAGACAAAATGTTGAATGTCCAGTGCAGCTTTTCAAAATACAGAAATAAATCATCAGTTGAGATACACTTAAAGAAACAACTAAAAATGACTTTCTAGTGTTGAACACATCCAGAGGAATTTAGCATTTTATGTTACACTCTATGCTGCTTTAGTTTTTCTGTTTTGTCGCTGCAGCTGCTTTGTCTGTTGCTTTCACTGTCCAAACAAACCAATTGAGTCCTTACACTTATCGATCTGCCATCCCTTTGATTTCCCTGACATTGTATTTGTTAGCCTGTGCTTTGATTTATGTTTTCTCAGCTCAGGCTTTTTGGAGCATAACTTGTGTTTGCATTCCATGTGGTAATCGTTGTTCCTGCTTTTCACCTGTGGGCAATCTAATTTCAAACTTCAGCCATAGATTTACAGACCCTGTACATCAACTCTCCAAGATGGATGTGCAAATTCCTTCGGTCACCTTTTTTTAAACTACTTTTGAAAATGTTGAAGTGTAAGGGATAGACAGGCGAACAGAAAAAACTAGAAAACACTGTTTTTTAACAGTTTTCTAAATGATACACCTCTTAGGCTCTTCCAGGACGATGAATTTATATTTAGTCAGACAGGGATCCCTAATCCAGTTTGACTGTGCTTTGTCTATGCTCTGTTCTTCTCCAGGTACCTGCACTTCAACAACATTGAGTCATTGGAACCAGAATCATTCACTCAACTTCCAAAGCTGGAGCGACTGTAAGTTCATCCTGTCCGACTATTTCAACCTAAATGCTAAATGAAATCAACTGATTTAAAAAAGATCCAACGCAGCAAATGGGTTCACCAAGGCAACTCATAGAAACCATAAAGCAATAACTGGCGAGATGTACTTACTGTAAAATACATGAAAAATCAGGCAGGTCAAGATTCTGAACCTATACTTGGTTCCATGACGCTGGTTTGTCCCGTTTCAGCTGTGAAATTATGCAATTGTACTTTAGTGGTTTATTTGTTTAACAGATGACTTAAGACCTATGTCGGGAAATATATTGGGTTTGTGTTATTTTCTAATCATGCTGCTTCCAAAAATACTCGCATTGGGACAATCGGTCAGAGAAAAACAAACCAGGGGGGCTGAATGAGATCACAACTGTCAAGTCAGTCATGGAGTGGACTGCAGGGTCGAGGACACATCTTGGCCTCATTAAACAGGGAGCTGAGCTAATTGCAACCACAGATAGGAATGTCAATCTGAACATCATTGATTATACACTGCAGTATATCGCTTATATTGTGATGGGTTCCTCCAACTCTGCAGGACCGTTGTAACTTCAGCAATCTAAATGTACTAGATATAGAGCTTCCCCTTGGAATCTTGATATGGTCATCTTAAAGGAGCAGTGTGTAACATTTAGTGGCATCCAGCGGCGTGGTTATGAATTGAATATCGAATGCTGTATCGCAAACCCCACCTTCTGCTGATAATCTTTGGCTATCAGGTTATGTCAAAACTTAAAAGACTCTCTATCGTCAGTACTTGGTTTACCCGTTCTGAGCTACTGTAGCAACATGGTGGAGCAACATGGCCACCTGCTTATTATAAGCTAACTAAGACAAAACCATAATTAGTTTAAGGTGATTATACACAATGAAAAAAGTGTTACAAATACATCCCATTTTACAGGTCCCTGACCACAATTATACATAAACGCATGCATACAATTGTTTAAAATAGTGTAGCTGTGGTTCTTTTTTGGACCAACTGCCATTATCTTTCATATCGGAACCAGTTTACTTTTTTCCAGGAGCATATTGGGTTTCATAAAAGTTGCTCCATTTTATAAAAGAATAATAAAAGTAAGAATGTGCAGTAAAGAGATCAAATGAAAAAGTATCAAGATATTTATACAAACATAAGAAGTCGAAGTAAAGCTGTCAGCAATGCCTGCATACGTTCTGGACATGAGTTTTCTTGACAGCGTGCAGATGTGATGTCGCTTCTAAAACGTTCTACCAGATGTCTGAGGGTTGAAGAAGTCCTGTTAAATTCCTGTTTCATTATCCCTGTTTATGGGCCAGTGGCTGCCCAGTTCATCCATACTTCCCAGTCACTGAGGAGGGAAAGAAGAAGGAGAGACACCTGCAGACCAGGGGGTGAGGGAAGGAATTCCCAAATGCAAAGTCTGAGTGGCTTGTTGGGGAATATCTCCATGGTCACGGTCAAAGCAGAAGTGTCCAGTGATCATATCTGTAGATTGGTTTCTACAGCTTGGGATAGAAGATGAAATAATGCATCAAAGATTCTCCTGATCCTCTGTAGTTTAAGAATGAGAAGTTTTGGGGGGAGGTTTTGGTACAAAGCCTTACATAAACACGGAAATGTTTTGATGTCTACTTATAGCAGAACAATATAAGTCTCCGGGGTCGTCCAGTTGAACCTCCATTGCATGTCTGGGAAAATAATCATGTTTTTGTCCATTATGATAAATGAAACAAAAAGCACATATTCCATTATTATTCCACTATTTAAAAAAAAAGAAAAAAGTATTTAAAGTTTGTCTGTCTTTCACTCAGGTTTTTGCACAACAACAGAATCACCCAACTAGTCCCAGGAACCTTCACTCAACTTCAGTCCATGAAGCGATTGTAAGTTTTTTAAAAAGTCCCTCAAACAGCTGTGTTGAAACGCATGTTTCTGTAGCTTACTCCCATGACACCCATTATCAAGTGGGGCCTGTCATCTGTTTCATGCCACGTAACCACACTGCAATGTTCTCACACTTTGGCTGCAAGGTGCTTTCTATCACAAGTCATGGCCCTTCCTGCAGTTTAGAGTTTTGAGTCAGCTGCAGCGGGGATTAAAAATTGATTTTGTAGTGTAAGTTATGATCAGAAAAGCAAAGAACATTTAAATTGTAAAATGTATTTAAGCACAAAATATTCTTAATCTTCCATGAAATATGAGAATTGTGGTCTTACAACATGAGGCCTATTATCTTTAAACTCTAACCTCATCCAGCCAACAGGCAGTGTAGACAAATCCACAGTTTGGCCACATCCCATGAAGGGACCATTTTTAAGTATTTGTCAGATCCTAGGCCAGAACTTAAACAGATAATAAAAGAAACTGACTGGCATTGAATTGACTCTAATCATGACTCTTTAATGTCTGAGTAAATATTTAATATATATATAAATGATCACAAAGAAACTTAAAAGTGAAGCGCAAAACTTAGACAGCTAAATCTTCTGAAAAACCTATTATGGATAAAAGAAACATTGTACTAGAACTGAAAGCTGGATCATTAATCAGAAAAGAGGCCAAACAGAGAGAGTTTCCCATGGCAGAAGGAGAGTATCTTCCAATATGTCCCTGCTGAGCCCCACTGTTTGGACTGAGCGGGGCCTAGCCATGCCAGACCAGTTTTAGTTCATTTACACCGCTGCTGGTACAAGTTCACATTTCATATACAGTATAACAGTTTTAACGTGAACCAATTTCTCACTTGCTATGTGTCTGTGCATGTTGTTTATGTGTTCAGGCGACTGGATTCCAATTCGTTAAACTGTGACTGTGAGCTGCTGTGGCTGGCTGACCTGTTGAAAGAGTATGCTGAGTCGGGAAATGCCCAGGCTGCTGCCACTTGTGACTACCCAAGCCGCCTGCAGGGCAGATCGGTGGCAACACTCACCGCCCAGGAGCTCAACTGTGGTACGGAGAAAATAACCACACCTCACACTGATCATGACAATTCTGAAATGTACTGTAATGATCATGTGTTTTAGATAGCGTATAAAGTCAGAGAAAAGCAGGGTTTTTATGATCCATTCTAATGACATATCTCCACATCAGGCCCAACTGACACATTTGTAAAAATCAAATACAGTTGGCAAACCATTTGCAGAAAGCACAAAGAAACAAAATATGTTTTTATTAAAAGCCTCTTTATTGAAACCTGGTTTTGTTTAAAATTGGAAGTTTAGTTTTAAAAAGAAACTGAAGAACACATATAAGGGAAAGCATACAGGAAGCCATGCATGTTTGCATAGCAGCTTGCATGTGGTTTCCATGTTCTTATTTCTATACATCTTAACCTAATCCTAAATCCACATACAAATCCTGCAGCCCTCCTGTCAGCAAATAGCATGTAGTCACCCTGAGTCACTCATACACCCACAGACACAGGTGTATCCTCTCTTTGTGTCTGCTGGCTGTGGGAACACAGCTGTTTCACTCCTCATACATCACCAGCTGCGTCTCTGGTCTGGGTGAAATGTCAGTCAGGACCCTCTTTGGCCTCTGATCTCAGACCACCAGCAGCTGCTCAGCCTGTGTATGATATGTGTGCTCATGTTATGGGGTGTGATGGGGTGGTCCTAAGCTTTTGTCATTTGTTCTTCTTTTTTTTTACAGTTTTCTATTTATACAGGGTACAGACAGAACAAAACAATATACCACACAACATTGAAAGGCACACAAGGACACATAACATAAGTGTTATTATGTGAATTAGTAGGATGTAAAGAAAAAACACTGATGATAAGGTTATCAAATGGTTGCTACCGTCTTTTACAGGATACCCCCAGCCAATCCTAAATACCTGTGCTTACATTCCTTCTATAGCCCAAGATCAGAGCATACCTGACATCAAATGCAAGTTAATACAGATAGACATCTGGAAGTCTGCATTTATCTCTTTTGCTGCAAATGTTATGTTAAAATAGTATAATGAAAACTAACATTACACACAGAGAGAAAAGCAAAAATGCATATTAACAATTACTATTAACATAACTAATATTGTATAGTTTAGCTTGGGTGGAGTACCTTTTGCAAGCTTTTCAATCCAAAGGGAAGTATGCTTAATCACAGGGTAAAGTGTATTCAGGGCCGCCCCTCCCTACACGCAGATCACGCAGAGTGCGTGGGGCCTCACCTCGCGGAGTGAGCCTCATCCGAAGCGCAAATGCGGCGCATCTTTATGCGCTTATGCGGCGCAATTACTGTAAGTGCGCCACAGTTTTGCCGCCATCCCCCCCCCCCCCCCGGCGTCGACGTTCGCGACACAGAGGGCCTCATCACATAACTTTGCGTGGGGCCACAAGTTGGTCAGGGGCGGCCCTGAGTGTATTGGCACTGTTAAACACTGTAATAGAAACAACATCACTATAAGCCTGCATGGCAGATTTCCAGTTGGTTTCTATACCCGGCGGTTGACTCCTGCAGTAAATCTAACTGCTTCAGCTCAGTGTTTCCTCCAGCTCCCACTGAACGCTTCAGTCTGAGCCAGGCAGCTGACTGTAAGCCAGCCACATTTAATTCTCAGCAGCTAATTTGATGGCACCAACTTGCCCGTTCTTGCTCAATGTTACCCCCTCCATCTGTCTGCATATCAGAGCAGCAGAGGAAGAATGTCTGGTTCAAAACACCCTGGAAGTCATTCCACACCTCCTTCTCTACCTCCCTCCCTCCTTGTACTCCCTTCTTGCTCCTGTAAACGAGGTGGAACAATGCATGGCGGGTCGAGCAGCCATCCTTCTTAAAAATGAAGTGCCACCTCCCTGTACAAGTTGTATCTGATGAACCAGGCTTGCCTCCTTATTGAACCACAATGGAGGGTGGATTACCACAAAACTGTAATTACAATCCCCAGGGTTATTCCTATGAATTTGTACACAGATATACCCACATCCTATGGCTTGTTCTTTATGTAAGCTGATTGGAAATAAGTGTTTGTAGAGGTAGTTCTGAAATGTGTCTACCATCTGTACAGTGAGTGTGTTTAGCAGGAGCCACAGAAAAAAAGCGTGTGCTGCATTGTGTGGGAGCTTTACTTCCTTTTGAGACAGAAGTACAACATGTGTATTGTGTTTTAGTAGCTGGAAACATTTGTGCATATTCCTTACCCCAGCGTCTGTGGGTGTTCGGACACATTGTGTGTAGTTGCTATTGTGGATGATCATCTACATACACTTGGCAAGGAAAGTGCCTTGCATTACATGCCGTTTCAATAATTTCCTCGAGTGATTTATATTTGAATGGGGAGGGGGGTTCAAGCGTTAGGGCATGCTGACTGTATTGGATTATAAATTAGACTACTCTGCGGCTCTGGCTAATGAACTGACAGTGTCACTTTCCCTCAATGGCTCAGGAAATATGCCCAGAGAGGATAGTCTACTATTTGTCTTCACTGTTTTGAATGTCTGCCTAGGCATGCTGTTCAGCTACAGACTCCCTGCTAGCATCATGGAAAGGGCTAGACCTATTCACAAGAGGCTCAGTTCAAAGGACAGACTGGTTGAAACAGCATACAGGGACAAATGAATGGACATTCTATGTATAATAATGTTCCCATTCTTCTCGCTTTTCTTTTCTTCCAGAGGTACCCAGGATCACCTCTGAGCCGCGGGATGTGGATGTGACCTCAGGGAACACTGTTTACTTCACCTGTAGGGCCGAAGGAAACCCAAAACCACAAATCATCTGGCTCAGGAACAAGTAAGTCACTGAAACACACATAATATGTAATGTTTGGTTATAAGCGTGTCAATCTAATTAATTACAAAATAATACGTTTGGTGCGACGCATTGCTCTCATTAAGTCAGCTTTTCCCAGTTAGGACCCGTGATTTAAATAGACTGTATACATACAGTGGGGCAAAAAAGTATTTAGTCAGCCACCAATTGTGCAAGTTCTCCCACTTAAAAAGATGAGAGAGGCCTGGAATTTTCATCCTAGGTACACTTCAACTATGAGAGACAGAATAGAGGGAAAGAATCCAGGAAATCCCATTGTAGGATTTTTAATGAATTAATTGGTAAATTCCTCTGTAAAATAAGTATTTTGTCACCTACAAACAAACAAGATTTCTGGCTCTCACAGACCTGTAACTTCTTCTTTAAGAGCCTCCTCTGTCCTCCACTCGTTAACTGTATTAATGGCACCTGTTTGAACTCGTTATCAGTATAAAAGACAACTGTCCACAACCTCAAACAGTCACACTCCAAACTCCACTATGGCCAAGACCAAAGAGCTGTCAAAGGACACCAGAAACAAAATTGTAGACCTGCACCAGGCTGGGAAGACTGAATCTGCAATAGGTAAGCAGCTTGGTGTCAAAAAATCAACTGTGGGAGCAATTATTAGAAAATGGAAGACATACAAGACCACTGATAATCTCCCTCGATCTGGGGCTCCACGCAAGATCTCACCCCGTGGGGTCAAAATGATCACAAGAACGGTGAGCAAAAATCCCAGAACCACACGGGGGGACCTAGTCAATGACCTGCAGAGAGCTGGGACCAAAGTAACATGTCCAGGCCCGTCTGAAGTTTGCTAGAGAGCATTTAGATGATCCAGAAGAGGATTGGGAGAATATCATATGGTCAGATGAAACCAAAATAGAACTTTTTGGTAAAAACTCAACTTGATGTGTTTGGAGGAGAAAGAATGCTGAGTTGCATCCAAAGAACACCATACCTACTGTGAAACATGGGGGTGGAATCATCATGCTTTGGGGCTGTTTTTCTGCAAAGGGACCAGGACGACTGATCCGTGTAACGGAAAGAATGAATGGGGCCATGTATCGTGAGATTTTGAGTGACAACCTCCTTCCATCAGCAAGGGCATTGAAGATGAAACGTGGCTGGGTCTTTCAGCATGACAATGATCCCAAACACACCGCCCGGGCAATGAAGGAGTGGCTTCGTAAGAAGCATTTCAAGGTCCTGGAGTGGCCTAGCCAGTCTCCAGATCTCAACCCCATAGAAAATCTTTGGAGGGAGTTGAAAGTCCGTGTTGCCCAGCGACAGCCCCAAAACATCACTGCTCTAGAGGAGATCTGCATGGAGGAATGGGCCAAAATACCAGCAACAGTGTGTGAAAACCTTGTGAAGACTTACAGAAAACGTTTGACCTCTGTCATTGCCAACAAAGGGTATATAACAAAGTATTGAGATTAACTTTTGTTATTGACCAAATACTTATTTTCCACCATAATTTGCAAATAAATTCTTTAAAAATCAGACAAATCTCATTCTGTGTCTCATAGTTGAGGTATACCTAGGATGAAAATTACAGGCCTCTCATCTTTTTAAGTGGGAGAACTTGCACAATTGGTGGCTGACTAAATACTTTTTTGCCCCACTGTATAAGGATTAATGTCTCATTGGTTGTGATGTGTGTCTCTGTGCCCTCCTGATAGCAATGCTCTAAACATGCGTGATGACAGCCGTCTGAACCTGCTGGAAGACGGGACGCTGATGATTCAGAACACCAGGGAGACAGACCAGGGGGTCTACCAGTGCATGGCCAAAAATGTGGCTGGGGAGGTCAAGACTTCAGAGGTCACGCTGCGATATTTTGGAGCCCCAAGTAAGTTGTTGATTTCAATGTCCACCTCTGCTTATCACAGGGGAATTGTATTAACTTCTAAACCTGCATTGTGAACATTTCATGCAGACATCTGAATCTGACGGAGTCAAGGCTTTTTAACCTACATTGCAGATTCAACTGGAAAATTCAGATTAAGGGCACTAGCCTCCGAAAAGTGATCTTCTTGACAAAAACCTTATTGAGTCTTACTTTCAGATCCACATACCAACATTGATGTACTGCATTTGTTAACTGGTTTATCGTGGTGTCATTGGGGGTCATGCTATACACACTTTAAAGACAGCTCAGACCTCTTCCAAGGCCAATGCTGCTTTTCCCTGCCAGGAAAATCGCTCTTCCGTTTGTACCTGAGCTCTGAGTCATAATGTGTAAACAACATGAACCCTAAAAAAAGATGTCTTGTAGTTCATTGAGTTTAAACAACATGTTGATAGCTTTTTTCAAGGAAACTTTCACCTCAACTTTTATAGTCGAGAACCTTTTTTAAATTGTATTATTCTAACACCACTTGAATGTGTGACAAATGTCTTATCTTTCAATTTCAACGAAAGTGAAACAATTAATTTATACATCTCTCCTGTGAGCCAGATTCTTTTAAAACTTGTATCAGTTTTTCATGTTTGATCTTTGTCTGTTATCAGAATAGAGCAGCACGTTGAGCAGCCCCTAAGCAACCCTCACAGTTCAGCAGGTCAAATAACTGGGATGTCTCACTGAGCTGTGAGCAAAGCACGCTGGCTTTCATGTCAGATTTTCATCTGACACACTCACACTAAGACTAAGAGACACACTCACACTAAGAGACAGACTCACACTAAGAGACAGACTCACACTAAGAGACAGACTCACACAAGTGCATTCTGTCCTCTGTTGCTCCTTCTCTCTAGCTCCGTCCAGACAGACGCACGCACGCACACACACACACACACACACACACACACACACACACACACACACACACACACACACACACACACACACACACACACACACTTACACATTACTCACACATCCATCAGTCACAGTATCATATCTGTCCCTTTGGGAGATTAGCACGTCTGTCTTTAAGTGACCCAAGGGTCATCGCCGGGGTGATGGATGACCTTAGTGACGACCCCTTGTTTAGGAACAGTTTGAGAGCAGACGTTGTGCATTTCCTGTCTCAGTGTGACTGTAAACACCAGTCCTCTCACTGTATACATACTTCCTCTGACTCCACTGTAATCACTGGCCAAATATGGACAGGACCCCAACAAATGTTGTCATACATGTGGGAGGTTGTTTTAGCAGTTTTCAAAGTGGCGTTGTTGACAGAAATATACAAAGATGATCTTTGTGCATAAACTGGCCTTTGAAACGCACATTTATCAATTGCTTTATCAATGTGTAAACACTAAACCAGAGACCCAGATGAAAAATTACCTCTCACCTAATTGATCTAACCCAGTTCC
The DNA here is from genome assembly GCF_902827175.1 of Gymnodraco acuticeps. Taxonomy (NCBI): domain Eukaryota; kingdom Metazoa; phylum Chordata; class Actinopteri; order Perciformes; family Bathydraconidae; genus Gymnodraco; species Gymnodraco acuticeps. The sequence continues at coordinate 523,849 of NW_022990295.1, read as the reverse complement.
CACGTTTTCCCCTCCCCCTTCTCTTTCAGCACGGCCAAGTTTTGTGATCCAGCCGCAAAACACGGAGGTGCTGGTGGGAGAGAGTGTGACCTTGGAATGCAGCGCCACCGGCCAGCCGCAGCCCCGTGTCTCTTGGACAAAGGGCGATCGGACCCCGCTGCCCAATGACGCTCGCATCAACATCACACCCTCTGGAGGGCTTTTTATCCAGAACGTGGTCCAGGATGATGGGGGACAGTATACCTGTTTTGCCTCCAATAATGTTGATACCATACACGCGACAGCATATATCATTGTACAAGGTAGGAACCAGATTTCTTCTTCTGTGGAGACTGTTTTACTTTCCTTTAAATGCTTTAGGAAACGCAACTTGGTACTCTTTCAAAGCCATTAACAATCTAAACCAATTTGTATTTATTCAAATAAAGTGCATCTTACAGAATCACACATGATCTTTTAAGACATCCGGACCAATCACCTCAGTTCATGTTACCCAATCCAAAGTAATATGAATTCAAGACTCTACTCCGCTTGCATTATCTCATCTCACGGCAAGGACAGTGTTTTATGACAGAATCATCTCCATGCCACTCAAATGTGATGAATTTCCTTTTGCAATTTGTATGGACCTTTTAGTTGATAGCCTTTATATACCTAACATGTTTGATTATAAATGTGTCTATTAGTGTGTCATCAGTTTCAGATTTCATATTGACAAAATTAATGTTTTCTTGGCTCGTGTTACCAGTCAGATTTTCTCCTACTGATTAATCCCCTTATCCCCTGGTCGTATATTTTCAGCATTAATTATTTGAAATAACGTTTTTTTTGTCTTCTGCCCCCAGCAATCCCACAGTTCACGGTCACGCCGCAGGACCAATCAGCACTGGAGGGTCACACAGTGGACTTCCCCTGTGAGGCAAGTGGTTACCCCCAGCCGGTGATTGCCTGGACGCGTGGGGGCAGTCCATTACCCCTAGATCGCCGCCATGTGGTCCTGTCTTCCGGTACTCTCCGCATCACTCGAGTGGCCGCCCATGACGAGGGCCAGTATGAGTGTCAGGCAGTCAGCCCTGTGGGGACTGTGCGCACCTCCGTGCAGCTCAGCATCCAGCAGAGAGGTAAGGATGGAGGGTGAGGCGTTACAATTAATGTAAACAATGCTTCAGGTCAACATTATGTATTGTGCAGTTCACTTTAAGTGGGAGAGAAGAAGGAGCCATTTAGCTGCTGGTTATAATGCACTGCAGTGCATGGTAGTCACTTTTAGTTTGGCTACACTTTGCAGTAGAACAAAAGTAGTTGCAGTTGAAGCTGATGAGCAGTAAATCAGCAGCTCACCACAGGCAGCACTCCCCAGGTGCACATTTGGCATAAGGCAGGTGGCTATAGAATTGCTGTCATACACAGTCTAGGGTGACTGCTAAAAGACCCTCTTCCAACACTGCATGATGAGTAGAAGGGAAGTGGTAGGTGACAAAATGATTTGTGCAGAACTCTATTCAAAGCCAACTTGTTCACACACAAAGCTTCAATTGAACATTTACAATGCAGGTAATGCATCTTTATTTACCTGTATGGTTAACTTAACGCACTGCATGTGCATTTGTGTTTGCATGTTTTTGTTAAGTTAAGTTGTTGTGTCTCACTACTTCTTTCTTTTGTGCACATGGCTGTGTTGTGTGTGTCTGTGTATTATGTGTGTGTGTAGCTGAAATTACAGACTTGACACAGGAAAGCATGGCACTCTGTAATCCTGAGATGACACCATGTTTTCCATGCAGTAATGGCTGTTAACATGGCACAAAGTACATACATGCATAATGGCCCCCACACTGTTAAAGCACAGAACAAGCCCACAACCAGTGTATGATAGATGCCTTATTCTAAGAGCGACGTGCAGGAGAAAGTGAAAGGCTGGTTCTTTACCTTTCTTGGAGTAAAGCTTGTTTCCATTCCACAGTGATTTTAAGTTTATTAAAAGATGTTTTGATACGGACGTGGTAGCTGAACATTTACAGCACATGCCAAATGACCATAACTTCACCAGTAGTGCATTTTTAACTGTCCATTAAAGGTGGAAATGCTTAAAATACCAATAATACTTTTTCAATATGGCTGTGTTCACATCCCAGATTTCTCTGTGCTTTGATGCTGTGAACCCTGTATTTTACAAAGTTCAACTTTGTTTAAAAGCAGTTAATTAGTGTCAGACTGCTATGAAACTGCCTCCCATCCCACCATGTGTTTCTAAAACTTGTGGGGATTTCCCAGGCTGCCTGCTACATGGGAACCTTGAAGGCATTGTGTGTGTGTGTGTGTGTGTGTGTGTGTGTGTGTGTGTGTGTGTGTGTGTGTGTGTGTGTGTGTGTGTGTGTGTGTGTGTGTGTGTGTGTGTGTGTGTGTGTGTGTGTGTGTGTGTGTGTGTGTGTGTGTGTGTGTGTGTGTGTGGTGTGTGTGTGTGTGTGTGTGTGTGTGTGTGTGTGTGTGTGTGTGTGTGTGTGTGTGTGTGTGTGTGTGTGTGTGTGTGTGTGTGTGTGTGTGTGTGTGTGTGTGTGTGTGTGTGTGTGTGTGTGTGTGTGTGTGTGTGTGTGTGTGTGTGTGTGTGTGTGTGTGTGTGTGTGTGTGTGTGTGTGTGTGTGTGTGTGTGTGTGTGTGTGCTTCAGCTGCTATGAATCTTAAACAGTATAACAGAGTGACTCACTGTAACAATGCTCAAAACTGTGTGTGTGTGTGTGTGTTGGGGGGTAGTTAAGTGGTTTGTGATTGCTGACCAACTTAATCCCAGTACAACAATGGAAAACAGCTCTTTTCACGTACATTGTCCCTGTAGTCAGAAAAAACGTATATATGTGTTTGTTAACATTATCATGTAAAAGACTTACACAAAAGTCAAATGAATTGATGAATTACAGAAAAATGTGTTCCACCAACTGCTCATTCAACCCAGTCTCACGGCATTTCGTGTTCACCAACACGATTTTGAATCTATTGATTCGTGTTCACCAACACGATTTGCCCCTTTTTTTCGTGTTGCACAGCACGATTTTAAAAGCAATGTATTTCTACTGCCTGCAGCACGTCTTTTTCTCCGGTCGGGTCGTGGAAGACCGGAAGCTGTGTGGTTCATAAAAACATGTTCTTACTCAATATCAAGCCACAATTATTGCTTTTATTTTAAATCGTATAATTTCGGACTTTTGTTGCCGTCTGTGAGGAAAATAAATGGGGCTCAGAGCCTCAGAATACGGAAATCTGTATTTTTAAATATTTGTTTCCTTCTAATTCGTTATTCTTTTCAAAATAACACACTGTTATTTACTCACCAATAACACACAATTATCCTTGCTTTTATTTATTGGTTTAATTCCATAATATTGGGCTTTTTTGGCGTCCGTCAGGAACTGAATTTCAAAATAAAAATAACCGGAAACAGACGTAGGCCTATAAGGGACATTTCGAGCATCATTGCGATTGTCAACATTTCTGAGTTTAGGATGGCCGAAGACACTACACTACCCATAATCCCCAGCTATCGTTTAGGACTACAGTCCCCGTAAGGTTACGCAGAGCGTCAAACAGCTGCGTGAAATGGAACGAAACCACGCCAGACTATCCAAAACTGGAATTGAACGCCCCCCCAGAACTACACATGCTGGCTATTATGTTTCGCAAAATGTTCTATGGGACGTCTCTACTGAACGTTTTCGTTTTTCCCACAATTAGAAGTTGCCAGTATTCAACACATTGGTGTTATCAAATGTAAAACATATAATTAATAAATGGGTGAAAATCGCTTGTGTCCATAATGCGCAGCATTAATACCCACATGACAGCTCATTGTTACTTTGTAATTCTACTCCACTACAATTCAGAGGTTAACCTGGTATTTTTACTCCACTGCATTTATTTGAGTTACTTTGCAGATTCTGATTAATTATGTGAAATATAAACAACCCTTAAATCAGACTTTAGTTACACCTGAGTAAAATTCAGGTAAGGTGATTGTCAAGTGCCAACAATCAGGAGAGATATTTGATAGTTGGTGCTTGAGAAGACTAAACATGTATCTGCAATTGACATGAATGGAAACGAGTAATAAAGTATATTAATTACTCGTTATTCTCTACTAATAGTTCATTAAAGACTGTATATTATGGCTATTTTGCACATCCCTTTCAAGATTTTAAAAGGTGTATTGACATATCATATACACAACTACGGTGTAGTTATGCAATGAATGAAACACTTGGGTCACAGGTTCCTCAACAGTGCATTACAAGACATCTATCAATATGTGTGAACCTCCACCATTAAACTGTCATATTCTGCACATTTCTTATTCTATCTACATACATAAGAGTATAATTCATATGTATAATATCAGTTAAAATAAGTGCTTCAACACAGTTAACATTGCAGGAAAGCAATATATTAGAGGTTAAGTACTTTGTCAGGCTTAATATTTATCTGTAGATAGATACCCCCAACGTTTTTTTCTTATTTAAAAGAAGACCTTAATCTGTTATTTAATGTTTAAATAAAGGTTAATTTGTTTTTCTGTTTTGCACCTCCTCCTATTAATATCTTTGTACATTCTGCACTAAACTGTTTTATTGTAGAGATCACTTATAGTATCTTCTTGATTTTTTATATTCTATATTTATACTTTCCCCCTATGAAAGTATGTACTCTTAATATTTTTTTAATCAAATAAAACACAATAATTCAATAACGTGCTTTAACCACTAGGCGGTGCACACAAGGTACACACAGCCATAATAACGTTGTATTATTAGTGTAGGACACTTGTGTTTTGTACAACATCTGAAGATGTTTAGTTTTATGCATGCTTTCACATAATTTGACAGCATATTGCTATACTATTTCAGACTCAGTATTTACATTCTTACATTCAAAGAAAATCAGTAATATCTTTAAAAACTACAGTCCTTTTATATCAGCTGTGCACCGTTATGGTGTAAATATAACCTATCTGTGAATTAGATCAAATGTAAAAGTCAGCCGAATTAGTGTTGATACTGCAAGGAGACCTATTGTGTGAAGAGAACTTGAAGATGTTGTTTAATTGTTGAATATATTTATGATCCACGTCAACTATTCAGTTTTGGCGGCATTTTCTCAGTTTTTCCAAAGGTCTTCTCATCAGGGCTCTATAAATAAAGAACTACGGCAGATCTGTAATATACAATGCAGCCGAACCGTGTATTACAATGCCGTTATGTGATGACTTTCAAAGAGAAAAGCAAGAGCGCTCGGAATTAAGTATTATTTTATTCTTTTAAAATGTTTTCCGGATTTCATATCATATAAACACCAAATCCCAGCATGCATTGCGGCTAAAACATCCAATAAGCGAGCTTAAAACCATAGCTGAGGATCTTGGGTAATCGCTCGAAATGCCTACGTCTGTTTCCGGTTATTTTTATTTTGAAATTCAGTTCCTGACGGACGCCAAAAAAGCCCGAGATTATGGAATTAAACCAATAAATAAAAGCAAGGATAATTGTGTGTTATTGGTGAGTAAATAACAGTGTGTTATTTTGAAAAGAATAACAAATTAGAAAGAAAAAAAGATTTTAAAAATACAGATTTCAGTATTCTGAGGCTCTGAGCCCCATTTATTTTCCTCACAGACGGCAACAAAAGTCCGAAATTATACGATTTCAAATAAAAGCAATAACTGTGGCTTGATATCGAGTAAGAACATGTTTTTATGAACCACACAGCTTCCGGTCTTCCTCGACCCGACCGGAGAAAAAGACGTGCTGCAGGCAGTAGAAATACATTGCTTTTAAAATCGTGCTGTGCAACACGAAAAAAAGGGGCAAATCGTGTTGGTGAACACGAAATGCCGTGAGACTGGGTTGGCTCATTACATTATTTGCTGTCGTATAAAGAAATGTATCATTTGGTTTTAGAATACAGATCGTCTTCATTCTCTTTGATCTGTAAGCTGACTTTAAGATGTGTAATGTTCTGCTCCCTGTAATAGACGAAAGAAGTGTGTATGTGAATGATCTCGTAGCCTACGCAGACAGTCAAATGCCTAGATTAAGTCTTAGAGATTCTGCTGTGATTGATGAATGTGTGATGAAATGAAATGAAATGTACATACTTTGATCACTGGTGCATAATCATTAACACATGCATATGTGTGTGTGTATGTTTTAACTCATTCAGTAACGCCTGTTTTCACAAATGCTCCAAGGGACCTGACGACAGAGTCTGGCCAGGACGTCCAGATTCCCTGCAGCGCTCAGGGCCAGCCTCAACCTGTGCTCACCTGGAACAAGGTTAGATGATAAAGGTCCTCTGGGCTGGGTAAGGTGCTTATCACCTCACCACCACAGAGTTCATGGGCTTAGGACAAGTTTATAGAGGAGGAGACCTCCGCGAAACCTTTTGAACAATTGAACAATCAACCGTAGATGCTAACTGCAATGACAAGCTCTCATCATCCAAGGCTTCTCTGACATTGTTTTGAGAGACTCCTAGTGGCAGAACTTAAAATATTGTGTATGTGATTGCAAATAATGACTATTAAGTGACTCATTGATTAATAAGGTTAAGTTTAAGCTGACATTTCCGTCCAAAAACATCTTGTATAAAGGAACCAGCCCACACAACAGGTCCCATCTGCAAGGCTCTTAATCGGTGTCTTGTAGTTTGATACACACCTAAACATGCTATCTCCCAGGGTCCTGAACTCCAGCCTTGTCCAACCCCCTACCCTCTTTCCAGGATGGTGTACAGGTGACAGAGAGCGGCAAGTTCCACATCAGCCCTGAAGGTTTTCTAGAGGTGAAGGACGTGGGCACTGCTGATGCCGGACGCTATGAATGTGTTGCCCGCAATCCAATCGGCTACCAAGTGGCCAGCATGGTGCTCACTGTGACAGGTAAAAAACTTCTCATGCAAACAGCACATAACCATGTAAAAGGAAGGGAATAGAAAGCAGAACAAGTGAACATATTGTGTAAGCTGTGTGACTTGTAAGCTTTTCGCTGTGTGAGTTAATATTTCCTCCTGAGACTCCTCAGCTCAGACCTCAGTACTCTGTTGGTGAACAATAAACAGTATCAATGCGCTTTGATGTTGTAGGACTCTCTTAGTCCTCACGTCACAATCTCCCTCTATTTCATGGAAAACTTAGGCGAAAGAGTGTTCCAGAAATATTAAGCAAAATATGTCACATTATATAATGACTGTTACCGAGTCATCATTTTGAGAAAAAGGCCTTCAAAGTTTCCTCTTCTATGGAATCCATCGATCTGATTGATTATTAGCGGAGCAAATGATCAATGTTGTGTGTGTGTGGTGTTTGTTTCCTGGGGAAAACACTCATGAGAAACACCGGCTGTTGTTATGCCTGCTGTGACGTCAAGTTACTCCGTTCTCCGCTTGTAATTATGCCGTTACAAGCTTCAAAGTTGTATTTATCATCTGAATTTTCCGAAACAAGTTTAATATTCTGAAAGCCAAGACTTTGTTTATTTGAAATCAGATGAAAACAAACTGTCACGGAACCTGCCGTGTTATCTATGATTACTATACGCCTTACATTCATAATTTCAGCCGGAGGGAGGGGAAGCAGCGCTGCGGAACAGCAGAGCTTGAGTGAGAGCTGTCATCTTCCCTTTACAAGCTTCAAACATGTATTTATCGAGTGATTTTGGAAATAAAAGTTTCATATTCTGAAAGCCAAGACTTTGATTATTTAAAATCAAACAAAACACCCAAACCCCGAAAAACTATTTTTTTACACAAATCCACGTTTATTTTGAAATGAGCCGTTGCGACTTCCGACTGATTTCGATAGAGCGGGTCACATATATGCACTAATGCGTTCGCAAGTCAAACCATTTTAGATATTTTTACCTGGTTCTAATCTGCTTTCCTATCTGTCTCTGTGCGGCAGTTCCTGCAGTCAGCAGAGAGGGAGACACCTTTGTGAGCACTTCCATCGAACAAGCCATCCGTAATGTGGACAGCGCTATTGAGTCGACAAGAAGACGTCTCTTTGATGGGTAAGTTATGAGAAACTCATACAACACACAGCCTCTTTACACTCAAGTCTCTTAAGTGATGGGAACGCCATGCTGTTCATTATGTGTCAGCTGTAAGGAATAAGGCTGGTGTATGGTGTTCATAGTATGAGCAAACAAGGCAAGGCAAGTTTATTTATATAGCACCTTTCAACACAAGGCAATTAAAAGTACTTTACAAAAAATGAAAGACATTAAGAAAAGGACATTTAAAATCAGTCATTAAAAAAGCAAAGATAATAAAATAAACATTAAAAGAAAAAATACATGGATAAAAGTTACAGTGCAGTTTTTAAGATGTGAATAGTTCAATTAAAAGTAGCGGCAAAAAGAAAAGTGTTCAGCCTGGATTTAAAAGTAGTCAGGGTTGCAGCGGACCTGCAGGTTTCTGGGAGTTTGTTCCAGATATTTGGAGCATAATAACTGAATGCTGCTTCTCCATGTTTAGTTCTGACTCTGGGAACAGAAAGCTGACCAGTCCCTGAAGACCTGAGAGATCTGGATGGTTCATAATTTAGCAGGAGGTCAGAAATGTATTTTGGGCCTAAACCATTCAGTGCTTTATAAACCAGCAGCAATATTTTTGAAATCAATTCTTTGACACACAGGAAGCCAGTCTAAAGACTTCAGAACTGGAGTGATGTGATCCACTTTCTTAGTGTTAGTGAGGACTAGAGCAGCGGTGTTCTGAATCAGCTGCAGCTTCCTAATAGATTTTTTAGTGAGACCTGTAAAGACACCATTACAGTAGTCCAGTCTACTGAAGATAAAAGCATGGACAAGTTTTTCCAAATCCTGCTGTGACATTAGTCTTTTAATCCTAGATATGTTCTTTAGGTGATAGTAGGCTGATTTAGTAACTGTTTTAATGTGACTGTTGAAACTCAGGTCAGAGTCCATGACTACACCTAGATTTCTGGCTTTATCTGTTGTTTTGAACATTGCAGACTGAAGCTCAGCGCTAACTTTTATACGTTCTGCCTTGGCTCCAAAAACCATTACCTCAGTTTTATCTTTGTTTAATTGGAGAAAGTTCTGACACATCCAGTCATTGATTTGTTCAATGCACTTAATCAGTGTTTGAATTGGAGCTTAGTCTCCTGGTGAAATTGTTATGTACATTTGTGTGTCATCCGCATAGCTATGGTAACTTATTTTGTTGTTTTTCATTATCTGAGCCAGTGGTAGCATGTAGATGTTAAAGAGAAGAGGCCCCAAGATGGAGCCTTGAGGTACCCCACATGTCATATTTGTCAACTCAGATGTGCATTTACCTATAGAAACAAAGTTTTTTCTGTCCTTGAAGTAGGATTCAAACCAATTTAGAACTGTTTCCGAAAGTCCCACCCAGTTTTCTAGTCGGTCGAGTAATATGTTGTGGTCAACAGTGTCAAACGCAGCACTGAGATCTAATAATACTAACACTGATGTTCTGCCACTGTCTGTGTTTAAGTGGATGTCATTGAAGACCTTTACAAGAGCAGTCTCAGTGCTATGGTTTGGACGAAAGCCTGACTGGAACACATCGAAACAACTATTTAAATGCAAGAAATTACACAACTGTTGAAAAACTACTTTTTCAATGATTTTACCTAGAAATGGGAGGTTTGATATGGGCCTGTAATTGTTCATTACTGAAGCATCTAGATTATTCTTTTTTAAGAGCGGTTTAATGACTACAGTTTTCAGGGCCTGTGGAAAAATACATGAGTGAAGAGATTTGTTTACTATATGAAGTAGATCTGAGGCCATGCAATGAAAAATATCTTTGAAAAATCCTGTTGGAATAATATCAAGGCAGCAGGAGGAGGATTTCAGAAGTTGAATAATGTCCTCTAGGTTTTTATCATTAATCTGATGGAATTGTGTCATGGTGTTTGAATTGATATTAGGTGGACATAGGGACAACACATTTGCTGTACCTGATGCAGAGGCACTGACTGCTTGTCTGATTTTCTGAATTGTGTCAGTGAAGAAGGAGGCAAAATCATTGCATGCCCTGGTGGATAGAAATTCAGAGGCTACTGACACTGGGGGGTTAGTTAGTCTGTCGACGGTAGCAAACAAGGCACGTGCATTGTTTTTGTTTTTGGTAATGATGTCAGAGATGTCGTTGTTACTTCGGCATCATTTTCAAACGTGTATTACAATTAAATCACGGTCAAATATGTTCATCTTGTTGTAGTTGTAGCCCCCTTGCCAGCGATTCTCTCTCTAGTTTAGCTTACTCAGCCCGACTCAGCCTGGTTGTTCCTGGCCCTAGAACCACGATTTTATGGGGCCAGAAAAACTGTGAATTAGGACACGCTGGCCAAGTGGAAACGCAACTAAAAACGGGCCCCGCACGGCTCGGCACGCTTAAAGCGAGCTACCCGCTGCAGTGGAAACGCGCCATTAGTCTGTCCACGGTAGCAAACAAGGCATCTGCGTTGTTTTTGTTTTTGGTAATGATGTCAGAGAAGAAAGACTGTAGTGCATTTTTCAATTCCAAATGATAAAGGCCAAGTCTCTCTTTATAGATTTCAAAATGAACCTGGAGATTTGTTTTTCGCCACCTGCGTTCAGCTTTTCAACACTCTCTTTTTTCTGCTTTCACGGTTATGGCCTTTCTCCATGGAGATATTTTCTTGCCAGTCACTTCCTTTACCTTAGTTGGAGCAATGGCATCTATAACATTTTACATTTTTGAATTAAAATGATCTACTAGCTCATTTACTGAGATGTTACCAGGGGCAAGTGTGGAGGAAACATTCTGAGTAAACATTTCCCTAGTATTTTCAGTTAAATATCGCTTTGTGGTTACCTCTTTTTGAAAAAAAATTGTGAACAGAAATAGAGCTCTCAAAGAAAACACAGGAATGATCAGAGAGTGCAACATCACTCACCTCAACCTCAGAGATATTCAGACCCTTTGAGATAATTAAGTCCAGAGTGTGCCCCTTATTGTGCGTGGGCTCCGTCACATGCTGAGTCAGTCCATAGTTATCAAGAACACAAAACAGTTATTTAGCCCTTCTGTCCTGGGGGTTGTCAACATGGATATTAAAACCAACAATGACAAGACGGTCAAAGTCAATACACACTATAGACAGCAGTTCAGTAAAGTCATCAAAAAAGCTTGCACGGTATTTGGGTGGTCTATAGATATTTAGGAACGGAGCTCGAGAGGAGCATTTCAGCTGAAGGGCCACATATTCAAAAGAAGCAAAGTTCCCATAAGATGTCTTCCTGCATTGAATGGAATCATTGAACAAAATAGCAACTCCACCTCCTTTCTTATGCATTATTTCCTGACTCATAAAACTAAAGTTGGGAGGGGAGGAGATTGTGCTCAGTGATAAAATCATTGATTAAAAATGTTTTTCCTGCCAAAGACCTGATATTTAATAAAGCTAGTTTAAGTTTGTTAAATACACTATCAGTAACAAGCTGTGGCTGACATGGCGTCACTGCTAAATTTGATAAACTCACACAAACGTTTGAGCACTTCCTGTTTCTAAGCTGATTCACCGCTCTTAATCTATTACCTATCAACACAGATATCGGCAAAGCTACTGGCAGGCAGAGCCCCGGCATGTCCTGGAAAGAGTTGAGAGTCCCATACGCCCTTGTGCCTGGACCCAGCACATATCAGTTGGAGTTTGTTGTGTTTTGTACACACACATCCTTATCAGGCTTCGGAGACCGCAGATGCTTTCTTGAAGGGGGGGGAAGTGGTTGACGTAGGCACGGTGATGAAGACGAAGGAGATGGTACGCGTCTCTGCTTCGGTGATTTTGGTGGGCGCTGTTGAAGGGCCGGGGTAAAGGACATGCTGCCTTGGGGGGAGGTGGTTGATGTAGGCACGGTGATGAAGACGGGGGAGATGGTGCAAACTGTTTCGGTGATTTTGATGGGCGTAGTAAAGGACATGCTGCCAACCCTGTGTATCGCCTTAACTTGCTCATTGAACTCCAGGAAGGAATTGGTGCCAACCCTCTGTATCTCCTTCATGTGTTCAGCGATCTCCAGGAGGGTGGGCGAGGGTGAAAGGGTGAACAGAGAGTAGAGAGAGCTGTGGGGTGAAGGAAGAGTATCCTCAAAAGTGATAGGGGGGGCGAAGGGTGGTGGAGACTCCTCCATTTGTCTCCCATAATCAAGACATTCCTCAGGTGGGTGCAGTGATGTATTTTCAATGTTTTCGGAGCGATGTGTTGTGTCTTTCTCTTGTTTTGATTCCTCTTGTTGCTTGTCCTTGGCAGAGGGAACAGATTGATGACGCAGGCAGTTGAATATGTTAGAGATAAACAATTTCACTCCTGACTTGTTCCATTTGCTCGATTTGCCTTAAAAAGATGTCTGCGGTCCCAGAAAAAGTTAAAGTTGTCAATAGAATTGACAGAATGGTCAGTACAGGCAGTTGAAAGCCAGGTGTTCAGTGCAAACAATCTGCTGTATCTCTCCACTCCTCTTCTGACTGGCGGTAGAGGGCCAATGATGAACACCTCTGCATTTAGAGATCTGACAGTTTCCAACAAACATTTAAAGTTGTCTTTCAGCACTTCTGACTGTTGTTTCACAACATAATTTGTTCCAATATGCAGTACCACATTTTTCACAGTCGGATGTTTAGCCCCAATATGCAGGATCTTCTCAGCCAAGTCAGAGACCACATCCTTGGCAAAACAGAGTACTTTGGTGTTGTTCTTACTACACAGACTTTTTACATCTCTTACAGCAGAGTCACCCACAATCAGAGTTTCAGGCCCAGTCGTTAGCTTTCCCTCTAGCCTTTTACTTTTGGAGTAGCTATTGGTCCTTACCCTGCTGTGTGAAGAGGACAGGTTATCCAGGTCATCAGAAAGAGATCTCCGGTTCTGGGTCAGTGGAGCGTATCTGTTCTGGATTGGCACACTCTAGGGTTTAGGAGGATTGTTTGTAGTTCTCCCTTTAGCAGCTGTCCACAGCTGTTTCCTAGTATGAATAGGGGTTGAAGAGGCGCTCTTCCTGGGTGACGCAGGCCAGCCGGTCGCATCACAGATTTCAGAGCGCTGGGCTCTGCCTGTTGTTCGTCCTCCCAAATCCCATGGAAATGATTTACTCTTAGGCCTTGCACCCAGATATTTCCAGGGAGGACTACCACTTGTAGATTTTTTTACCCGGTACACAGCCCTCCTGTTCCTTGGAATCCTTGTAGCTGCTAACTAGCTTTGAGTTAGCATGCCTTTGTCCATTATTTTTGCAACACTGGTAAAGTGGTGTCATTCCAACCTAGTACATTCACTTCCACGTTAACTTCCAACCGTTGCACTTTCATTTCCAACACGGCCATTTTCTGTAGAAGTTTGTGGAAGTCATCTGTAGAGAACGGAGGCATTTTTACTGCTAACTAGCTTAAGCTAAATAGTAGGGATGCACCGAATATTCGGCCACCGAAAATTATCGGCCAAAAATGGTTAAAAAGGCCCTTTCGGCTTTCGGCCGAAAGGGTTTTAGCACCGAAAAAATATCACCGAATGTCAGAACAGGCTTACGTTGGTAACGTGTTGTTGTGATGACGTAATAAAGACGCGGCGACCATGCTCGCGGCTGGCTCACAGGGGGGGGAACATTGACCTTTGTCATCGAGATTGCCCTGAGCCTTTAACAAATCGTATTAAATAATCTGATGACAGACTGTAAACAGAATAGCTGAAATTTTAACAAACTAAATAACTCAGTTTCCTCTAATAATTAACCCATGTTTGTATCATGTAGTTACCTCCGTGTGTTGCTGCTAGCATACATAACACCTGACGTGGAAACGTTATTCGTGGATGGAGCTACAGAGCTGCTAGAAAGACGGTCGAACCCGGTACATTCCTCCGTCTGCATGCGGTGCACTTTTGCTAAATGTTTAGACAAATTGCTCGTGCTTACATGCTAAACTCTTATTGCACTTATGGTAACAAGTATTCTCCACATCGAGACAGGTAAAGTTTAACCACACCTCGAAGCGCGTTCTCTCCGCCATCTCCGCAGTGTGCTCCGCTGCATGTAGCAGCTGCGTGTGTGTAAACTGCCCCGCCCCCTCGCACACAGACGGGAGAGAGATCTCGTCTGATCGAAAATACATCATAGACGCATTTGTTGTCTTTGCATATTAGAAACGAGTTGGCGACACTAAGACTGCGATATAATGTTTTTTAGCAATAATACATGACATATATAAATGTACTGTATGCATTCAAAAGTGCTGAATAAATGTTTTATGGACCCATAATAGTGATTATTATTTAAGTTAAGTTTTGCCATAATCATGTCTATTTCCATAATCAGGTAGCTGAACAACATTGGTAAAAAATGTATACATTATATATATATATTTCTATTAATCATTTTCGGCCTTTCGGCATTCGGTTTTCGGCCAACTGTTTCCTATTTTCGGTATCGGTTTCGGCCAAGAATTTCCCATTCGGTGCACCCCTACTAAATAGCATGCAGTACCAGGCTTTAGCTGTTGCTACTGTAGGCCACGCTACTGTAAGACTGAGGTCATCGTAAAAATATTGAAATATGGCTGAAACCCTCCGTCTATTTACGAAGAATAACTATCCCAGTGATAAGTTAATGTCCAGGAGCCGCTGCTCGAGGTTTTCAGAAAAGAAAAATAGGAAAATCAGCATAAAAAAGTAAGCAGAGGCAAGAGCAAGCAGAAAAGTGTCACTGTAAGAAGGCTAGTTTACAAGCATGCTTTTAATATTTCTTTATGCAAAGAGCATTTTAAAAACATAAATTATCTTAAAAATAATTGCATCTTTGATATAGATTTAACTATGCAAATTAGAGCAACAATCTTCAAAATGTTTGTCATTAGACAGTCATTATCCATTTGGACTTAGTGAACTATTTACCCTGTACAGACTCAGGCCAGAGCTCAAGCTCATGGGGCCTAAGTTAGGATACAGAAATGGCTTGTCTCACATCAGCTTGGCACATGACTTGCATGTTCTGAGTCTGAGTCAGAGCCTTCAGGGAAAGACTGTGGCCATTCAGAAGAGCTGCTGATATTACTGATCTGTCCTCTTTCAGTGCACAAGGTTTGCAGTTTTAAAATTGTAAATCCGAACGCTTGAATTAAAAACGGTGCCTTCGGGGCGGGCATTTATTCAGCCAGTTATTCTGACAGCTGCAGTCAATATTTGTGACTGCTTATTTACAGTTTTGTAAAGCTCTATTACATCAGTGCCTCATTATACTCATTGTTGAGATGATGAAGGAAATGATGTAGTCTTTGTCTAACCACTGCTTCTTTCATTGTTAGAGTTGTAAGTGACCTTAATATCTCTCATAAGTGTTTCCATCCTGTTGAATGATGTGGTTAGCAGCTGTGTTTTTTATTTGCATGTACACACACACACACACACACACACACACACACACACACACACACACACACACACACACCAGAGTTCCCGTTAGAATATTTTTTTGCCAGTCAACATGTCCGTTAAAGTTTAAATCTTCCGGACACAATTTTGAAAAGTGCCGGTCAAAGGTCTTTGTTATTTATTGAGCTTTAAAACAAATTGATATGATTCGATATGAAACAAACTAATAATAGTAGATTAACTACATTATACAAATGTGTACAGTAACTTATAATAACATGGGAATAACGGAGCGCTCTCTCCCTCTCCTGACAGCCCGGCAGTCTCATGCATTACATTGCATTTACATTGAAATATGGCTGAAACCCTCCGTCTATCACAGATGCAGCTCGCAGATCAGTAATGAGTGACCCGACAGTAAAACTAAATATATCTATAACTAGTTTAGGTAGTTTGAGAGGTAATTCAAATAGCTACGTGTGATATTCTAACCTGAAGTGTGTGTTTTGTCCGCTCACGCTGCATGTGATCATGCAGAGCTGCGGGTCGACTCGTTAGCAGCAGCTGATCTCTCTCTCCCGTCAGATTAGACTCGCGTTTATGTCCATCAGATCTAGCTAGTTCTAGCTAATGATAGGACTACCTGCTTATCAAAACACCTAAACAATAAGCGTCGCTATGCAACCGGGTGAGGCCGCAAAGTATAGCGCAGCATTATGCATTTGTTTACATGCCCACTGGAACCCCGAGGCATTACCAACAGATCAACGCACAATCAACCCATACAGGACATCTCTTTCTCCACATTACGTGTTAGACATTAGAATTGACTATTCTTGTCTGTCACATACTCTTTTGTCTGTCACATAAGTGGCGCAAGTTGCGCAACTGATCCGGTATTGCGCTAAAGTGAAATTATTTTTGACAGGACACTTTGACCGGAGAGATTTAGATTTGCCGGTCTTCAGCATATTTTACCGGTCGTAGTCCGGTAATTACCGGCTAACGGGAACTCTGACACACACACAGACACACACACACACACACACACACACACACACACACACACACACACACACACACACACACGCACATGTACTTTGCCCACAGATGCAGGCACAAACACATAGAGGCATAGACACATAAAGAAGAGAAAGGCTCACATGAGCACACAGATGAGGGGATTTCCAGCTCTCTTTAATGACTATCACAGATTAAGAGGCAGCCTCCTCCTTGGCTGTTGGCACCAGACCCTTTAAACATGGTTTAGAAATAACACCAAAAAAAACAGAATGACATTGGAGGCGGAGATCGCATCTGGATCGAAGGTAGTAGCACTTGTTACTCGGATCATAATGCATATTGGCGGTGTTGCTGCTAACTCTCAGACCGTTAGACCTTGCATGTTGTTTGTTGATGGCTGCAGCTGTTCATTATAGAAACTAATTGCATCTGTGTTGCCAGCTTTTTCAAGTTATCAAACCAAACTGGATTTAAGGCAGCCATTTTCCCACATGAAAGAATAGTGTTAAAACACCTTCGATCCGTCGGCTGCACACCAATGTTAGTGTTTGCAGCTGTAGGAAGACGAAAAATGTCATTAACAACACAAATAATTTATCCTGCATGTGATTTATGTTGTTTTTCACAGAATACATGCGTTTGGAGAGTGTTGCTGCTGTAGCAGAGATCCAATAAAAAGCAGCGTAGCTCTTTTTGTTCCAACAAAAGCAAAACACATTAAGATGTCAAATAAAGTGTTCATATTTTAAAAGTAACTTGGCTTACATGTGCATTATGTCATACTCGAAATGTTCTTAACAAATGACTAAATGTAAGTTTTTTTTTTGTGTGTAAACCTGTGGATTCGGTCTGTATTTGAATGATTCACAAGTTACTGCTTGTTAATAAGAGCAGCTTAAGTAAACCAGTCCATTAGACTTTGGTACAAAACCCCACAGTCATGCGCACAAACTCAATAATGATTGACAAGATATGACTAAAGTAAAATCAATATGATGGTTGTGCATATTTTGGGCTTCTTATGTTTGAACTCTCTGACCTGTCAGAGAAAAGCTCTGTCTGCTTTTCCTCCCCTCAGAAAAAGTGAAATCAAGTTTCGGCAGAATGCTATTTAAATGGATCTTTCCTCTACAAACAACAGCATCTCTTTTTGACTCTTCTTCGTCCCTGCTTTCTCTACATCATCTCTCTATCCCTCATCCCTCCAGTCAGCCTCGTACCCCAGGAGAGCTGCTTGCCCTTTTCCGGTATCCACGAGACCCCTACACAGTGGAGCAGGCGCGTGCCGGGGAGATCTTCGAGCAGACGCTTCTGCTCATCCAGAACCACGTCAACCAGGGTCTCATGGTGGACACCAACGGCACCGGTGAGTCTGATAACCAAATATCTGTTCTGCTGCTGTTGTTACTTTATACCTGATCGCATCAGGTGTCACTCTGTAGCTGTATAAAGACAAGTACCTCTGCATCAGGGCGTGAACAACCTGAGAGGGCCTCTGGGAGTCTGCTCTCCGGTTCGGTCCTGTCGCAGGGCGGAGCCTTTGGTCCACCATCGCTGTTGAATATGCTGTAGTGGAGTAATTACTGGAAATAATTTATGTTTGGAAAAAATGATTAATAGGTGTTTATATTTGAATGAGTTTGACGTCATCAAGACAAACATCCTGCTCTCACAATAAAGGTGGTAATCAGTACAAATGTATAATATAAATTCAGTTTGTTTAAAAGATTCATTCAATCTGTGGCTTTCAAAGTCTTTAAAAAGCTTGAGTGAATAAGTATGTAAACTTAGTATATGTTCTTTATATGTTGTTTTATAATCACTTTCAAAAGACTAACTTGACACCGATATGCATTTTTGTCATTGGACATGCAACACTGTACTTTAATCTTACTCTCGATTTAGTGAGAAGCTCCCATTCAGCTTCCTAAGCAAAATCTCATGCAACCAGTATTTCAATTCTCACCGGTCTGTGAATGACCACGTTATTATGAGCAACACTTGGCTGTGGATGGATCCCCATCTGTATGCCATTTCCTCTTAAGCATGACCCAAGGCGTAGAGTCATAATCATGGAGCATTTGACAAGGAGCCTGTAAACAGTTTTATAAGCCCTCCAGTTTGTCACACCCAACAGCACTTAACCTGCAATCACTGCCGAGCACAGGACACATTTTAAAATGATGTGTGTTGGTGAACACAGATTGTCTCAATTATACATGTGTGTGGGGAAATTGGGAAAGCATGGGCTGATTTGCCTTATTTATTTGCATTCACATAAGCATGGACAAAGTTATGTATGGTACATGAAGGTACTCATTGTAATGGAGGGTTAAAGTAACACAAAAGTCTAAATGGCTGGTTGTGTACAGAGTCTATGCTTTGGGGGATGGTGTCTCATATGTTTCTATTTCAAAGAAAAAGAACAGATTAAAAAATATAAAAAGAGTGAACTCGCACAATGTAAAAATGTTTGCAAGGTTGAGTAAAGGAGGTAGGTGAAGAGAAATTGAGCTCTGTGAAATATAAAGAAAGTGAGAGCGAGACAGTGTTATCTTTACTTATGCCAACAATCAAGTGTTCATTGTTGCATTGGCACCAAAACAAGCCAACGTGTTTTTGCCCGTCAGCAGAAACACACATACCATTCTTATTCTATCTGAGATGGCAGCACCACGGTTTCCTTTTTTGTTTTCACACACATTTACATACAGAACCACACGCGACAAACCAATACAATAATAATAAAAAGAGGTGGGAAGGCTTGAAGCTAGAAGTAGGTTCTGCCATTAATGTTAGACAGGAAGTCTCACCTTACCCTCATTGAGGTTGGCCGCTCACAGTTAACACTTGTTCTCATGCATAACCGTGACAGCACATTGCTAACACATCACAGACCTACACATGCACTGCAGTACATTGGAGCTTTAACAGAGGAGCGCTCGCATATCAAAGCAAGTATGGGCAGGTTAGGAAAATACTGCAACCTGTGCCCCCGGGACAGGACGTTCTTTCTACTCTATGACCACTATAAAAACATTTGATACATGTCTGTGAATTATATTACCTGAAACCAGTTGCTGCTAATTGATGGCTTGGATGATGTATTAATCCAAATATTTTCTTACGTGAATTTAGTGTCACTATTCTGAAGCTTTTTAACACTGCTCTTTATGTATGTGTTCTCTCCCACAGCATTTCGCTACAACGACCTGGTGTCCCCTCACTTCCTGGAGGTCATTGCCAACCTGTCCGGCTGCACGGCCCACCGTCGCTTCAACAACTGCTCTGACATTTGTTTCCACCAGAAGTACCGCAGCCACGACGGGACCTGCAACAACCTGCAGCACCCCATGTGGGGCGCTTCACTCACAGCCTTCGTGCGCCTGCTGAAGTCTGTCTATGATAATGGTTTCAACCTACCGAGAGGTGCTACTGGGCAGCTGCATAATGGACACAGTCTGCCTCTGCCCAGGCTGGTTTCCACCTTCATGATGGGCACAGAGACCATCACCCCTGATGACCGATACACCCACATGCTCATGCAATGGGGTCAGTTTCTAGACCACGATATGGACTCGACAGTGGCAGCCCTCAGCCAGTCGCGGTTCTCTGACGGCCAATTGTGTACGCAGGTCTGCACCAATGACCCGCCCTGCTACCCAATCCAGTTTCCACCCAATGACCCTCGGCAGCTGCGGAGTGGCGCCCGCTGCATGTTCTTTGTCCGATCCAGCCCTGTGTGTGGCAGCGGGATGACTTCCCTTCTCATGAACAGCGTTTACCCGAGAGAGCAAATCAACCAGCTGACCTCTTACATCGACGCCTCAAATGTCTACGGCAGTTCACGGCACGAGTCGGAGGAAATCCGCGATTTGGCAAGCCAAAGGGGTTTGCTCCGGCAAGGTATCATCCAGCGAACAGGGAAGCCTCTTCTTCCATTTGCTTCTGGACCACCCACCGAGTGCATGAAGGACGAAAATGAGAGTCCAATTCCATGTTTCTTAGCTGGAGATCACCGAGCCAATGAGCAGCTCGGTCTGACTGCCATGCACACGTTGTGGTTCAGAGAACACAACCGCATAGCCACAGAGCTCCTGAGACTGAACCCCCACTGGGACGGAGACACCATCTACCACGAGGCCAGGAAGATAGTGGGGGCCCAGATGCAGCACATCACCTACAGTCACTGGTTGCCAAAGGTAACAGATGTCATCTTATTGGTTTTCTGTTATGATATTTTTACAGCCTTTTGTTTTTAAAAAAAACAAAAAAAACTATAAGGGCATTTTTCAAGATGATGATAAGAAGTGTGACTATTACATTCCTTTTCCTAGATCCTGGGTGATGCAGGCATGAAGTTGATGGACACATACACCGGTTACAACCCAAATATTAACACCGGCATCCTAAATGCTTTCGCCACTGCTGCTTTCCGCTTCGGGCACACCCTCATCAACCCAATACTGTACAGGTTAGACGAGGACTTCCAGCCCATCCCCCAGGGACACATCTCCCTGCACCGGGCCTTCTTCTCTCCGTTCCGCATCGTGAATGAGGGCGGAATCGACCCACTCCTTCGCGGGCTCTTTGGTGTCGCTGGTAAAATGAGGGTTTCCACTCAGCTGGTGAATACAGAGCTGACGGAGAGGTTGTTCTCCATGGTCCACGCTGTGGCTCTGGATCTGGCTGCTATGAATATTCAGAGAGGGAGGGATCACGGTATACCACCGTACAATGATTACAGGACCTTCTGCAACCTAACCTCAGCACAAACGTTTGATGACCTTAGGAATGAGATTAAGAATCCTACTGTCAGAGAGAAACTGCAGAGGTAATTATAAACTCAAGATGATTATTCATAGTTGTTGGAATTATCTATACATTTTCTTGAGACAACTTAACAACGATAATATTATTAATATATAATTATAATAATGATCCTCCCTGTGCGGCAGGCTATATGGCACTCCTCTGAACATCGATCTGTTCCCTGCACTGATGGCTGAAGATCTGGTCCCTGGCAGTAGACTGGGGCCCACCCTCATGTGTCTGCTGGCAACTCAATTCAAGCGCCTACGGGATGGAGACAGGTACAGCAACATCTCACCTCACCATTGAAGGAATTTGAATATCATGTTTTGTCATTCTGTAAAACTTGGTTTCACAAGGAAATGCACTTTTAGTTATTTACTTGATTATGCTACACAAGAAAAACAGAATCAAACCAGACGAAAACAGTAGAGCATTCATGTTCCTCGGGAGAAAAGTAAACAGCAGCAACAAAGAATTGAATCCTTTGAGCAGATACAATTATTTCAACATAAAAATTCAGGGAAACAATCTCCATCAACTTTGATCCACCTCCTCTTGTCCCTCCGGAGTCCTGCGCTCTTTTCTTTGGTCATCCCGTCCAATAGCTTGATCCAGAATACCACGATGCAGCCAGGTCACTGTAAAATAAATAAAATCATTACATCCATCTTATATTCCAACGATCAAACATCAACCAGGAGCCGTCTATGTAAAACAATAGCCTTAGGTCCTAGCTTGGTTAGCTTAGCTCCCATCTTGCTTTGGGGTCAGAAAATGACGTTGATCATCTCAAGGTCCGCTGCACTTTATCCAATCCCAATGCTTCTTTCTCCGACAGTATAATATCGTATCATGATCAGCACCTTTAGTACTACATCTCTGACATTATTTATTTTAGGAATCTTTCAAATAAAAGCTAACGACATCTTCACCAGGTGTTTCTCCATCACTACCATTTCCTCTGTTTAATTTGTTCAGGTTCTGGTATGAAAACGCAGGCGTGTTCTCTCCTGCCCAACTGACACAGTTGAAGCAGGCCTCTCTGACACGGGTGCTGTGTGACAACGGGGACAACATCACACGCGTCCAGCGCGACGTCTTCAGGGTGGCCGAGCTGCCCCACGGCTACGGCAGCTGTGAGGACGTCCCTCAGATCGACCTGCGCATGTGGCAGGACTGCTGTGAAGGTGAGAGCAATAGTGTAACAGCATAGAAAATGCCTCAACATATAAGTCACTAGACGAGCATCTAGGCGGTTTTTGTCAAATAAAAAGCTGGACAATATCCTCTTGCCTGTTTCCCTTTGATAACATCGTGCTCAAGGCAGCCTGGCTTCCCAATAATCAGTTAAGACCAACCCCTTTGAAAGGAATAACGTTATTCTTTGAATGCAATTCATGTGAAAGCACTGCTGTCTGCAGGGCTGCCCCTGGCCAACTTGTGGCCCCACGCAAAGTTATGTGATGAGGCACAATTGCAGCGCTTAAAATCTGCATCAGATGAGGATCCCTCCGCAAGATGAGGCCCCCTCCGCAAGATAAGGCCCCACGCAGTCTGCATGATCTGGGTGTAGGGAGGGGCGGGCCTGGCTGTCTGTACAGCTCATTTCAAATACATTTATTTGTGTTAATTTCACTGGACCGTGTTTGATACTTGGAGGAAAACATGAAATGGGGAATAACAATCATTGTTCCAGCTTCAGGATCTCATAATGGAAAGGGATCTGACTGTAGACATACAGCGTCTGGGATCATTCCTCTGGACTTGTTGTGAAAGCAGCGTAAAACAACGTTTCAAATCAAATGCCATGACATGTCATGCTGTTGCTACTCGCTGGATCACAGCCTCAGTGGAACATTAAACTCCTCTTTCTGAATCTCATGACATAACCAATGTTGTCTTTTTCACACACTGCTCCCAGTAATTGTACAGAGAAAGAGATTGTACATCCTGTTTAAACAGTCCACCCATGTGCAGCTGACAAAGTGAGACAAATGTTTTAATAATAAACCAGCATTAGGGTTTTTAATGATTGTTTTCCTTGTGTCATTCATCTGTTTAATTAGAGTTGAACAATCATAATTATGAACTTAATTGAATGAGCTTGAAGTATTAAAAAAACATGAGTCATTCCTGTTTCCTGAGTAGGCTAAGTTGTAAGTTACTGGGTTCATGGAAAAAACATTTGTTGTTTTGTGTGTTAGAATGTGTATATGTAAACACATCAGAATGTCTGTCATCATCTGGAGGCTGTTGGACTTTTTCTCAATTCAGAATTTTGCTTTGGTATTTCTGGTATTTTTAAAAGATCGAAGAAATGGGTTTCAGTACACTCTTTAAGAGGCAATATTAATTTCCATGATGCGTTGGATGTATTGTAGGTCTAGTTTAAGGTTTTAACTTACAAAAGACTACACTAAACTGAAATTAAGCCCACTCATCAATTCATTGTCTTTGAGGAATAAGCTACAGCGTACAGGGATTTCTTTCCTTAAACAACATTTTAATAAGCAGCACATGGGGCCACTTAATTATTCTCCTTTCATCCCAGATTCTGATCCCGGTGTTCACCCTTGCTTGACATAATGTACAAGGGAAAAGCTAAGCTAATAAACAACACGATATCCTGCCAGAAAGAAGAGGGAGGGAGGAAGTTACCACAGTGTGTGTGTGTGTGTGTGTGTGTGTGTGTGTGTGTGTGTGTGTGTGTGTGTGTGTGTGTGTGTGTGTGTGTGTGTGTGTGTGTGTGTGTGTGTGTGTGTGTGTGTGTGTGTGTGTGTGTGTGTGTGTGTGTGTGTGTGTGTGTGTGTGTGTGTGTGTGTGTGTGTGTGTGTGTGTGTGTGTGTGTGTGTCAGCAGGGGATGAGCGTGCATCTGTGTGCTCATGCGTGTCTATCAGCATGAGATAGGAAGCCTTGTTGTGTTAAGATAGTCCTTGTCTTTTACTGACTGTTGTCTGGTAAATCAAAGCCCTCTGAGGCTGAGCAGCCGCCTCTAAACTCTTACAGATAGAGGTGAAGCCCTCCTGACTACAGGGCCTGATCCCATTCATCTGTCCTCCCCCCAATGTATTAGGGACTGTCTCTTGTTCCTCTTCACTCGTGCTCAGCATGCCCCGGGTGTGTACTAGGGCACGAGCAGGGTTCTGTGTGTGTGCCTCTTACTCTCTTTGATCTGGGTACAGTAGTACAGCTAGCAGTGGGTCGTGGTAATACAATAAGCCTTAGAGTTCTATATCAGCACTCTGAAGCGCCAGGAAAGTGGCATCAGTAGTCATGGTTTACTGTTTTGAGAATGTATGCATGTGAATGGGTGTTTGTGCATAACCAAACAATTATTAACCTGATCGCCCTGCACAAGTATTCTTTATTCTGTGTGGTCACTGAGTTGCTAATTGTTGGTTTTTTATCGTATTATTGAATAAGAAATGATATCTTGATCCTGAAAAGTTAACAATTAAGATGTATTTTCGTGTGAATGTCACTCATTGATTTGGTCTCTGTTAGTATTGTTGTATCATGTTGTTTTATGTTTGAGCCCAACAGACTGCAGAACTAAGGGTCAGTTCAACGCCCTGTCGTACCACTTCAGAGGACGCCGGTCAGCTGAGCACAGCTACAAAGAGGAGGCACCCGCAGACAGCGTCCAGGAAACCAGGTGAAGTCACTCAGCATAACAAACTCTAGTTATTAAGGATTGGTTTAAGGACAAGAAATGTTTGGAAAGAATATTTTTTGGGCTCAAGGTGTGACTATAATGTTACTGGAATACTACTCTGAATCTGAAGCCTGTCTCTGTGTGACATGAATTCAGCAAGGCAGGTATAACTGATTTTTCAGCAATAATTCAGAAGTTAGTCTGTAGTTAATATAGTCCAACCAGTGGCGGTTATTAGGGGCAGCCCCACCTAGTGTCAGCAGAAAGTAATTCAAATAATAATTCCAAAAAAATGCAAGAACAAAATATATATATTTTAAGATCATGTTTAGTCATCTCATTAGTCTGTACATTGCTGTTTTAGTCTGTGTTCTTCTAATGAGTGTCTACAGTGTGCCTATTGAGCCGTTTTGAGCGATGTGGGTCAAGCCCCGATCCTGCCCCTCTCTCTCACTGTGAAAGTGAATGGTTGCTGTAAAAACTACACTGCGCATGCTCAGAGTATTTTTCTATTCAATGTGTGCGGCAAAAGAATAATCACCATAGGGGCACTGTGCTGACATACCTACAGTACCAAACGTCATCTCATAATTCAGAGAGCTGATTGGCTGTAAGTACGTGTGCCGCGAAAATAGTAGTTGTTTGTAAAGAGGAGACGAGAGAGAGCAGCGTATAGCGATTAAAATCAGTAAAACGGAAAGAAAATGAATGAAGTTGACCTTCTACTTCAGCTTTGGTAAGTTCATTTTATGTCATATCTTTTGTTGACCTTCTGTGTTTTGCCTATAGGCTATTGCTCTGCTGGATCGATTGATATTGTGACCTCGGTGATGAGTGTGTTTTCCTTATACACATCTAAGTTGTTTGTGCCCCACCACTTTTGTACATATAAAAACGCCACTGAGTCCAACAGCAGTGTTTCTCACACGTTTTCAAACAAAGGACCACTTGCCCTATAAAAAAAAAACATAGACCATTGAACCCCCTAAAAAAAACTAAAAATTAAAAGCCTCAAATATAATCATTTAAGTAGGCTGAGTGTTCATAAAGCAGTTTTCTTTACGTCGCCATCGTCTTTTTTCTTTAGAGCACTTCTACCAGAAAAAAACATGTCCAACAAAACCCAACTAAGTTTGAGTTTCAAGTTGATTAAATATTCAAAACAACACATCTATGCTACACCCAGACGGTTAAAAAAAAACTATTTTCATAAGATGTAGCTTACTTTTCTCGGTGAGCTTTAAGACTGTCAGTCCTAGAGGACATATAGAGAAATGATGGGTGAGATTGAACCTGACTTAATGTATGTACGTTTTTCTTTATAGACTGTTGGAGGAAGCTGTAGAAAGTCCTGTGAAGGTAGATGAGACCTCCAAAAAAAGCACTGAACCATCAATGAACGACTTCCAGGGCTTTGTTACCGATATGCAGAAGACGATCACAAGTTTACGAAAGCAGGTGAGTGTCACACACACACACACACACACACACACACACACACACACACACACATTATTTGTCTCATCTCTGATATGCTGAATGCCTGCACTGAAGCTGTGCTGTAGTCTAGTTCATGGACACATTCAGAGCCCCAGACAGACATGTTTTTCATTAACGTGTCCGCGGTACAGTTAATTCCTCAGGATGGGGCCCAGCACCCTGACTTCATCTTCTGGTCAGCAGCAGACTTTAAAGTGAAGGAACATGATGTATAGAGAGTTGTGGTAAAAGTCTTTTAGAGGGTGCTGAAGGTGGGTTGTTGATGAGAAGTTTGATTAAAGATATGTCATATTTTTCCCTTGATCGTAGATGTTGTACTCCTGCAGGATTGACACTTTGATGTATATTTTACTCAAATATTGTAAATTGTGAAATGTGTAGCTGGAAGTAGGTATTTGTGGCCGTGCTCCTCTGAGTATATGTGTCCTTGTGTCTTTGCAGATTAAAAGGCTTGAGGGCCGTCTGAGCAAGACTGACTGCACTGACAGTGAGGGACGTGATCGGACCAATGGAGATCGGTGGAAAAAGGACTCTTGCACCACATGTGAATGCAGAGTATGTCCAACATATAAATCAATATCGAGTTCAAATGGTTTACATAACCACGTGCACAGTCCCTAATGCACTCGTTTTCACACTCTAAGTGCTGATTATGTTTAGGATTCTCCCTGTTTCTCATAGAGGACATGGTCAGCCCGATTAAAATGCCCCAGTTTCTCCTTACCAGTGTTTCACCTCCTCTTTCAAGGCTACTTCTCGTATTCTTATCTTCACTTTCTGTATGCCAAGCCTGAATGCCTCTGATCTTCAGCCCTCCTTTCCCTCACTTACATTTTGTAGCCCTTTATTCTGCTAACCACATCACTTTATCTTTTATGTTTCTCTCTTTCGCCTTGGCCCCCACATAACTATCCCTTTCCCCCCTCCACTCTTCACTGTGATTAGAGGTTTTGTTTTGTTCTAATTGAATTTGCCAGGCATCTGCACAGTGATAAGGACTGTGTGGGAAAGAATAGTTTTTGCTTCAAAACATTGTGGTGTTGCTCTGAAACAAAGCACTTAGTTCAGTCCAGCTATGTCATCTACAAGAGGCAAAACGTTTACTTTCTGTAACTCGGTGCCAAACCAATGCACAAGACAGTGCCTGCTTGTGACTTTATTCAGATCATTCATTTACAATTGCATTATGCATGCCTGTGAGTGACGATCCCTTTTGAACTAATTGATTACATATTTTTGTTTTGCTATGTATAACAGTTTCCATTTGCTTTAGTCATGTTTAATGTTTTTTTGTTTAACATCTTGTATCAGCAGCTGGTCAAATCAGGGACATTCCTTCCAGTCTAATCTAATAAGGTAACTGACCTGTTGTCCCTCTCCCCCGCTGCAGGACACCCAGGTGACCTGCTTTGTGGAGTCCTGTCCACCGGCCGAGTGCAAGCAGCCCGTCAAGCTAAAAGGAGCCTGCTGCCCTCTGTGCTTTCCACAGGCTGTTGTTAAGAAGCGGCAAGAAGCAGACACCCGCCACGAATAAACCCTCAGGACCCACCTGCCCACACTCTAGTGGCTGAGAGTCACACACAGACATACAGAGAGAGGATGGGACTCATGAAGGTGTGCCAACCCACTGCCACCAATATCCTCAATTGACCCAATAGCCTCAGTTTTTATTTTCATTTTGTATTATTATTTCTGTTGATGGGGGAAGGGGGTGACTATATTTAAATGTTTGGATTGTTGCCCCCACCGGTGCTAGCAGCCTGAGGCTCGGTTTGAAATGGTCTGGCAGCCGGCCAGAGATCACTAAATGGATCTATTTCCTGAACCGATGGATGAATGGGTGGATTGTAAAGACGACGGACAAACCTCTCCTCCTGTGCTCAGTGTAACAAACAGCCGCTGTGTTTGTTCTCCTGCCAATAACACTTGTGACAAAACACAGGGCCACTCGCCGTCGACCAGCAGGAAAGGGAAGTAGATTGAAAAGCGGCAGCCATCTTGTTGTCTCCCAAGTTTCTCAGGTTAGAGATGCCGAAAACTGGTGCTATTTCCCCTTTTTTATTAATGATTTAATCACTAAATACAAACCTTAAAAGTATTGTTTTTGTATACAAAGCAACCTTTATACACTGAGTATATGCCTTTTTTATAATAAATCACAAATGAGAGGATGTTTCATTCAAACTGAGACTTTCTATAAATAGAGATTTCATCTTTTAATCCAAGGTGCTTTATATCATGTTATTAATATGTTTTTCCCTCCCTTTTTATTTTAAAATGCTTACATATGAAGATAATGTGAAGCCCTAGGAAAATGTTTGTAACGCAAAAGAGATGTCTACTGATCACTGCTCCTCTATACCTGGACAACCTGTCGGCTGTCCTGAACTTGAGTGAGGTGGAGCCGTGTAGCACTCCCCATTGCAGGACACTCAAAACCAGCTCTTGCACATTTGTGCTCCTTTCCAACTTTAATTTTGCTTTCAGAAAGCAGTAAGAGAAAATCCCTTTTTTTACCCACTGCAATCTCAAGAACTATGTCCCAGTATTCTCTTCGGTCTCAAATGCGTGATTTAAGTTACTTCTAAAATGAAATTAATAGCACATGTCTATCTATGAAACTCTGCACAAATGTTGTAATGAGGTCAGGATTTGGTACTGCTAGCTCTACCACGGCAGTATTCTCCTTTGGGCCTGGTCACAGATTGTTGTTATTCATGTATAGTGTTTTGTCCACAGACTACACACTATTGAAGGACTGCTACCATAACTGTTGACTGTTCCTCTCCGCTGTGCTGGACCTGCAGCTCCAGTTTAGACAAGGACACGCTTGCACCCATTCCTTTCTCAGGCCTCCGCTTTGACTCCATCTTTTCCCTTTCTAAGTTTCTTCTCATGTGTGTTCAGATTTCCCCTGTGAGCAAAAAAGTTCAGTGTTGATATAGGTTAGGAATGCTCGTCCTGCTCATGTTTCTCTGCCATGTTGAAGATTTTGAGACCGGGGTGACGTCATTCAGCAGAGCATGTGTTGAGCGCAGCCTTCTCCAGCGCTCTGACCCTCATTCCACTCTAATGGAAGCCATATGAGAGGGGAAGCAAGGGTAGTGTAGGGGGAGGGGCACTCATGATCGGGATACAGTGTCAATCAAAACGTGACTCCACCATCCTGCTATTGTGAAATGTATTCCACTGACCGCCCACATGGACTGTACTTAGACTGTACACCCTTTGTACGCCGTGCACTGGATACTCAGTGAAGCCTGCGTCACCTTTTTGTTTTCCTGTTTCATAATTCTGGAGAAGTGGCTGCAGGGTTATTTTCCATTGTTTTCTTTCTGAGTAATGTCCTGAGCGAGCATCCGTCACTAAACAGGGATGATGCTCTCTGGACTCTTCCCTGCAGGATTCCACATGGATTACTGGGCTGGCAGCAGCACTGGTGAACTGTTATCATATCAATGTTCAAATGTACTGGTCAGGTTTGTGTTTACAGCCTTTCAAATCTGTTTTCCTCTCTCAATCACTTTCTGATGTTCTCTCTAAAACATATCTTGTGCTCAAATGTTAATGAATTTAGTATTTTTCATTTATATCCATAAACGTGTATGAATGACTGTCAGGCTAAATGCATTTTGGCAAGTGTCCCATGTTTTGGCTGTCAAAGCACTGTGAGCGTTCATGTTACCTGTCAGCGTAGTCACATATCTGTTGTATTAGTTCTTTTTTTTTCTCTTCTGTTTTCATCATAGTTCCCTTGTTTGTTTTTTTATTCCTCCCAAGAAAGTATCAATGGATGCACTGCTCTGCAAGACTGAACATGCTTTACCTACACTGTCCCTTAGCCAGTGGTCTATGTGGATATATATTAGTACCTATCATGACAATTGTATTGTACGTATGCCAAAGAATGGTTTGCACTGTAATGTATGTATGCCTCTCCATAGTAATAATTCATAAATAAATAAGCCACATGTTAATTATAGTAATGCATGTCCGTGCCTGTTCTTTTTGAGCTCCTCTGCCAAGTGGGCCTATTTCTGAACAACAGATGAGCTCACTGTGAAAGATGTGACCTGTCACCAGCTCTTTGTTGCTCTGAAAAAACACAGACATTTGGGGATTCTGATATTGCTCTCTATTGCTTTCATTAACCTGGACACTTTACCGCAGAGCAAATCTAGGATACATCGCTTGCATTCACTCCTATAGTAGGTCCTCAGAAGTGCTTTTTGATATTTGTAGACGAAGCTTCCTACCTGGTTCTCTTGTGTTCATGCTAGTGTCATGGCTCTAGGGACGGCTCTGTATTCGGTCTTATAAGCAAATGCTTACACATTAAGCTACTACGGTGACTATATAAACAGAGCAGTTTAACATAATCTTAGCATTGTCATTACTGTATGTGCATGTTAGCATGCTAATGCATAGTACAAGTTGCCCTTGCAGAGCCCCTACACTGAAAAAACTGAAACGTTGACTTACAAAAATGTATGTCAACAAATGTCACCTAACTGCATTAGTTTAGATACTAATGCAGTTAGTTCAATATTTTTCAACGTTTCAGTTTTTTCAATGCAGTGTGGCTGTAGACTCGAATGCTAAGTGTGGATAATTCCCCAAAAACACTTTAATGTAGAAGGCTATACTTTATACTGTGTACACTATGAAATAAACAACCCGGTATCACGGTGAGACGTGAACATGTGACGCTTTACCATTGCTGGGAGACGTGAAGATGTCACGGTTTCGTCTTTTCAAAACGTGAAAAGCGTGACAGCTACACGGTATTGTTAACCCATGTTAACCAGTGGAGAAATAACCGGAAATACCAAGCAAATGCTACCCCGATGTAATGATTTATTTTTTAATAGTCACACTCGATTACAGCGATTTTCTTGTTGCCCCAGCTGGTCGACACCTCTTTTAGCATAAACAAAGGCTACATTAATGTATTAAATCGATGTTAATCCATGCGTGTGGATGTGGAATTAACGGACGTGACGTTGTGCGATTGAGTTGCCAAGCAACAGCTTCGGTTCATGTTAATTTACAAACTATTCAACTACAACCGTAGTTATATTTAAAAACATGTTAGAAGGCCTCACGAAATATTTTAATGCACATTAAAATGTAAATGTGAAGGAATGTGTGTATAACAAAATACATCGGTCATTAAACGAAACCGGAAACAGACGTAGGCAAGATCCTCAGCTCGATGATTGGATGGTTATCCGCAATGCATGCTGGGATTTGGTGTTTATGTGATGTGAAATCTGAAAACGTTTTTTAAAAATACAATAATACTTTATTCCGAGTGTGCTTGCTTTTCTCTTTGAAAGTCATCACATAACGGCATTGTAATACACGGTTCGGCTGCATTAAATATTACATATCTGCCGTAATTCTCTATTTATAGAGCCCTGATGAGAAGACTTCTAGACAAACATGAGGCACTGAAAACGTGACGTGGATCATAAATATATAAGCAATTAAACAACATCTTACATTTATTTTCACACAATACGTCTCCTTGCAGTATCAACACTAATTCGGCTGACTTTTATATTTGATCCAATTGGTAGATAGGCTGTATATACACCATAACCGTGCAGAGCTGATAGAAAGGGACACCTGCTGGTCAAAGCACGTTATTGAATTGTATTATTTTAT
Organism: Gymnodraco acuticeps; assembly: GCF_902827175.1. NCBI lineage: Eukaryota > Metazoa > Chordata > Actinopteri > Perciformes > Bathydraconidae > Gymnodraco > Gymnodraco acuticeps. The sequence goes on along the minus strand of NW_022990295.1, from coordinate 491,767 downwards.
TATTAGATATTAATAGGAGGATGTGCAAAACAGACAAACTAATAAGGCTTAATTTAAACATTAAAGAATACTTTAGGTTAAGGTCTTATTTTGAATAAGAAAAAAGCTTTAAGAAGAATATGGAGGGATGAAACCCTCTTGAAACCGCAGGTCCTTCCTTCCTGCAGCGGTCAGACTTTACAACCAGCACTGCCCCTTGTAGACCCTCCTACACACACCACAACACAGACTATAACACCCCTTGCTGCTAAATACAAACCAACTTTGTGCAATATGTGCAATATATATATGCCATTAATAACTGTGTAATTTATACCTGGCCACTAAATCAATATATATGCCGTTTTGTTTTTTATCTGTATTTTTGAAAATTATGTAACTTTTTATCTTTTTTTTAGCATATTGTTTAATATATTATAACTTAGTACTTTTTTAGCATATTGTTTATTTTATTCTAACTTAGTACTTTTTTAACGCATGTAAGATATGCAACACTAAGCTGTCTGTGGCTCTTTCCTGCTGTAACGCTGCACATTTCCCCTCTGTGGAACTAATAAAGGTATTCTGATTCTGATTCTTTAATGGTCACACATGCAGAGCACACAGCACACACAGTGACATTTGTATCTACAGATAAATATTAAGCCTGACAAAGTACTTAACGTCTAATATATTGCTTTCCTGCAATGTTAACTATGTTTAAGCACTTATTTGTTTATTATTTGTTTATTATTAAACTGATATTATACATATGTATTATACTCTTATAAGATGTATGTAGATAGTATAAGAAATGTGCAGAATGACAGTTTAATGGTGGAGGTACACACATATTGATAGATGTCTTGTAATGCACTGAGGAACCTGCGACCCAAGTTTTTCATTCATTGCATAACTACACAGTAGTTGTGTATAATATGATATGTCAATAAACCTTAGCTTATAAAATCTTGAAATCTTGAAAGGGATGTTCAAACTAGTCATTATATACAGTCTTTAATGAACTATTAGTAGAGAATAACGAGTAATGAATATACTTTATAGAGATCCTATTAATATCTAATAATAAAATAATACAATTCAATAACGTGCTTTGACCACCAGTTGTCCCTTTCTATCAGCTCTGCACGGTTATGGTTTAAATACAGCCTATCTACCAATTGGATCAAATATAAAAGTCAGCCGAATTAGTGTTGATACTGCAAGGAGACGCATTGTGTGAAAATAAATGTAAGATGTTGTATAATTGCTTATATATTTATGATCAACGTCACGTATTCAGTTTTGGCGGCAGTTCTCCTGTTTGTCCAGAAGTCTTCTCAGCAGGGCTCTATAAATAGAGAACTACGGCAGATATGTAATATTTAATGCAGCCGAACCGTGTATTACAATGCCGTTATGTGATGATTTTCAAAGAGTAAAGCAAGCACACTCGGAATAAAGTATTATTGTATTTTAAAAAAACGTTTTCAGATTTCACATCACATAAACACCAAATCCCAGCATGCATTACGGATAACCATCCAATCATCGAGCTGAGGATCTTGCCTACGTCTGTTTCCGGTTTCGTTTAATGACCGATGTATTTTGTTATACACACATTCCTTCACATTTACATTTTAATGTGCATTAAAGTATTTCGTGAGGCCTTCTAACATGTTTTTAAATATAACTACGGTTGTAGTTGAATAGTTTGTAAATTAACATGAACCGAAGCTGTTGCTTGGCAACTCAATCGCACGACGTCACGTCCGTTAATTCCACATCCACACGCATGGATTAACATCGATTTAATACATTAATGTAGCCTTTGTTTATGCTAAAAGAGGTGTCGACCAGCTGGGGCAACAAGAAAATCGCTGTAATCGAGTGTGACTATTACAAAATAAATCATTACGTCGGGGTAGCATTTGCTTGGCATTTCCGGTTATTTCTCCACTGGTTAACATGGGTTAACAATATCGTGTAGCTGTCACGCTTTTCACGTTTTGAAAAGACGAAACCGTGACATCTTCACGTCTCCCAGCAATGGTAAAGCGTCACATGTTCACGTCTCACCGTGATACCGGGTTGGAAATAAATGACGTGTTGCTATTTTTGAGAACAGTTATCTCAAATCCAAAAGCTGTTGTGCACTTTTTGGAAATGGCGATTTGGCTAGTTAGCAATGGGGTTTTTTCAAAGTAAAAGTAAGCTACAGACCAATTGAATTGAGACAGCTCTGACCTTGTTCCTCCTGTTCAACCATGCATGGTTTTTGCTATCAGCCAGGTTTTGACATTAGAGACAACATTAAGAAAGTGTGTTTAAACGGAAAGCAGCTGTGAAGTGTTATGGGAAAGATATTTGCAAGGTGAGTAATATAAGAGGCATGAGAACCTAAACCTTGTGAGACTAAGTTTTGGATTTTTTGTTACAGGTTGTCCGGCACATACTGTAATCCCACAAACTGTTTCAGCACCTGTGCTTAGTGGGAAATAATTTCTGCTCTGCAATATAACATTTTTGGATAAACACAAAAAGTGTATTGGTGTTGTTGACCTGTAGTGTCTCAAAAACAAAACGATCTTCCCCCCTTTAATTCTGCTTCCAATCTTCTCCATCCACTTTGTGTCCCTCCCTCAGTTTTCTTTACCTCTCCCTGTAGACTCAGCTCTGGCGGCCAGGCCGGTGAGTGGACCGAGGCTCTGGAAAGAAAACTGGACCAGGAAATGAGCTTTCCAGTGGTTGCACAGATTAAAGTGCCTTCATCTTCCAGCCAGGCAGGAAAATACATTATCACTCTGACAACAAGGGACCTACCTTACGTTTGAGTAATAGGTCTATTCCTGTGAGATCCAAACATGAAACACACAGTCTCGTGCACTTCCTCTGGTTATTCACACATCTGCTGCAGAGTTCCCCTTCCAGGCTGTTTGAATGAAATCTCCTTTGTTTACTTGAGATGGACAGTCTGATTATGTACGTACGAAATTGCTGTAGGTGTTTGGATCTAGATGTGGGTAGAAAATACTACACACACACACACACACACACACACACACACACACACACACACACACACACACACACACACACACACACACACACACACACACACACACACAACAACAACAACAACCTGTATCAGAGCACAACATCAGTTGCAGTCAACTGAGAAAAAATCCTTGATCTATATCTCCATCCAGACTAGAGAAAAAGAAGCGATAGTGTCTTTCAGGGTTTGGACAGGACACAGGCCTGCAGCTGCAGAAGCCTGGCTCCCCAACACTTCCCACTCATCTCGCAGCCTACTGGAATTTCATTTAGGCAATTGGCTCTCGGCGTTGCACCTCTCGCTCGCCAAGGCGGGGAATTATTTCCCCTCACTAGTGGAACGTCATTCTAATTTCCAGAGCGAGGCGGATGAAAGGGAGATAAGTGGCGTCCCGCTAGGGGAAAATAGGTTTTGCATCCCGGGACTCAAAGGACTGCAGAGATGGCTTGTCACCCCCAGTGGCTGGGAAATATCAAGAGATGGTTTCCCGCTAGTGTTTTTGGCACTGACACTCAAGCCCACTGAGTTAATACTGCAGGTGTTAGCACAGGCAGTTACCGTATGTGCACAAGGGTTAGGGAGGTGACTGGTGTCTTACCTGCTTGGAATCACAAGATACCTACTGGCAAACAAGTTAGTTTCACATTATATTCTTTTGAATTAAGCTTATTGTGTTATTCTAAGATAGAGCAAAGCCTAATGTGGGGGCTGTGGCTGCGAGGGAGTGCAGTCGTCTTTCAACCAGAAGGTTGTGATCCATCCCATTAACTAGTCAACATGTTTTCCCTGAGCAAGATACGTAACCCCTAGCTGCTTGCGATGGCATGGCCAACGCTGTATGACACTGCTCTGGATGAATGAGGACATGTAGTATGTAAAGCGCTTTGAGAGTTTGTAAATAATTGATAAAGCGGTATTTAAGGACAGTATAACGTTTGTCCGGATGATGGTAGCCTACAAGAGGAAAAGTTCATTCTGACCCTTGAATGCCAATGCTTTAATTGTTCTGGCTCTCCTGTTTTCCACTGATTTGTGTTTTAGAGTCTTTTAGCTAGTTGTTTTGGTTTTCTGGCAACAAATGTACTTTCTTGGTTCACCCCATTGCTCTCATCAACTTCATTTCCAGCAATAGGTAGTTGTTCTTTTAGCATAAAATAGACACTTTACATAACATAAACGTTGTAGACCCTTAAGCCCCTTTCCTACAGGATAACAAACCCACTAATACCCCCTAAGTTCTGGATTGATCTATAGTGGGAAATAATACTATCTGCCTTTATTCCGACAGTAACAGAAACATGACACTTTAACACATTTTGCCCCTTTTCCAATGCAGTGTTATGTGAAGGTGTAAAAGTGAAAATATATAAATAAAATATATAATATCAACAGGGATTTGGACAATTATAATTATTCATTTATTTCCCAAAACCTAAAATGTGTTATCTCTCCTCAAAAACAGCAGACTTTGTTGACATTAATGTGACCTTGCTGTTTTGTTAAACACGTCATCTAACTCAAACTCATAAAAACTCATCAAACGGTCTTTGTTAGTCATACCAATGTTCCAAAAATCACCAACTCTGGTTTGAGAGGTCTGCCCCAAACATACATAAACAAATAAGTTACCATTGCACAGGGTTGTGTTACTGTGCCTTGGGTAGCAAGTGACTCACTTCTAAAGTGCTGTCCAATTCCTAAAACAGCTTTTAAAAGTGTAAGTAGGCTACTATTGACATCTTGCTATGATTGCCATTTTAGATTGATGATATGTATGACAGATGACATGTACGACAGTATTTACATAGTGACTAAGGGTATAGAACTGTGTGACTGTATGTATGAATATCTCAATGTGTAACTGTGTGTGGATGCATTAGTGTGTAACTGAGCACCTCCCCGCTTGTGTTCCTCTTTCTTCTTACTTCACTGATGTCATTCTCAGCTTTTGTTGTTTCCAACTTGCAACGTTTCAGTTACACTAATTCGATTTACTGCTGTAACCAGGCAACCCAGTCTCACGGCATTTCGTGTTATAGTCACGACATTTAATCTATTGATTCGTGTTCACCAACACGATTTTCCCCTTTTTTTTCGTGTCACACAGAACGATTTTAAAAGCAATGTATTTCTATTGGTAGGCTAGTATGTTTCGTGCCTGCAGCACGTATTTTTGTCCGTTCGGGTCTTGGAAGACCGGAAGCTGTGTGGTTCATAAAAACATGTTCTTACTCAATATCAAGCCACGATTATTGTTTTTATTTTAAATCGTATAATGTCGAACTTTTTTTGCCGTCCGCGAGGAAAATAAATGGGGCTCAGAGCCTCAGAATACTGAAATCTGTATTTATTTATTTTTTTTTCATTCTAATTTGTTATTCTTTTCTAAATAACACATTGTTATTTACTCACCAATAACACACAATGATCCTTGTTTTTATTTATTTGTTTAATTCTATAATCTCTGTCTTTTTTGGCGTCCGTCAGGAACTGAATTTCAAAATAAAATAACCGGAAACAGATACACACCCACTGAACTGATTACCCAAGATCCTCAGCTATGGTTTAAGCTCGGTGATTGGATTGTTTAGCCGCAATGCACGTTTGGATATGGTGTTAATGCGGTATGAAACCCAAAAAAAAAAATTAGAATAATTCTTTAATACAAGTGTGCTTGCTTTTCCCTTTGGAAGTCATCACATAACGGCATTGTAATACACGGTCCAACTCATACGACCAAATGGGCCGATTGTTCAAGCCCTTATTACGACCAAATATGTTGTTTGTTCAAGCGCTTAATACGACCTATAATTACGTTTTCGCCCTATAGTGCTCCCGCTGAATGCAAACGTTACAGATGGTTGTTTATTCAGAAATAACCCTCTCTGTAAAATCCTAAATTGTAGGATAGTTTGGCCATTAAAACGCTTTTTGATTATATTTCTAGCGAGAAGTATATATTGTACTTTTAGAATCCACGTCTAGTCGATATGTAGCATCTATAGTTTGATAGATATTATGAAGAGGATTTGAGGTTTCGCCAGGAGAACGTATATGCACAGGCAGCCTGTAAAGTTACGGGTTGAAAACAGTATTTCCGGTCTCGGCGTTTTAATAATAAAACCAATGATCATATGATTTTACAGTGATATCTGCAGTACTCATCCACTTAACCTTGTTAATTATACAACATTTATTGGTTTAAATTGTGTACCATGCTTTTTTGTTTTTCCCATAGGTTTTTCTCTTTAGATTCTGAGAGACACCTTTCTTTTTTCAGAGGTTTTGATAGGCTAAAACATCGAACTACACCCTGGATGTTTTAGCCGCAATGCACGTCGGGATATGGTGTTTATGTGATATGAAACATTTAAAAAAATAAAAATAATACTTTATTCCGAGTGTTCTTGCTTTTCTCTTTGGAAGTCATCACATAACGGCACACACGGTTCGGCTGCATTAAATATTACATATCTGCTGTAGATATTTATTTATAGAGCCCTGATGAGAAGACCTTTTGACAAACTGTAAGAAATGCCGCCAAAACTGAATACGTGACGTGGATCATAAATATATCGGTAATTAAACAACATCTTCCATTTCTTTTCACACAATACGTCTCCTTGCATTATCAACACTAATTCGGCTGACTTTTATATTTGATCCAATTAGTAGATAGTCTGTATTTACACCATAACGGTGCACAGCTGATAGAAAGGGACTCGTAGTTTGTACCTTTCCAACTCCTCTGACTGTTACAGGTCTATACAGGTTCATGGTACAATGCATAAGCTTCAAATCGAGAGACTGAAACTGTATTTTCCTTTAGCGTTCTGTTTTAATTTCACAATAAAGTTAATAGTCATGTTATGTTTGATATTATTATGTTTTATTAACTAGACCACTGTTTTTTTTAACCCGCACCGCCTAGTGGTTAAAGCACGTTATTGCATTTAGTTGTTGAATACGTTTTATTTGATGAAAACATTTAAATATTAAGAGTAGACTGCATACAAAATTGGGGGAGAGTAGAAGGCATGATAGAAATATAGAGTAGAAAATATCAAGAAGATACTGTAGTGATCTCTACAATAAAACAGTTTAGTGCAGGACGTCCAAAGATATTAACAGGAGGATGTGCAAAACAGACAAACTAATAAGGCTTTATTTAAACATGAAAGAATACTTTAAGTTAAGGTCTTCTTTTGAATAAGAAAAAAACGTTGGGGGTATCCACAGATAAATATTAAGTCTGACAAAATACTTAACGTCTAATATATTGCATAGTTTATTTTGGCACTTGACAATCACCTTCCCTGAATTTGACTCAGGTGTAACTAAAGTCTGATTTAAGGGTTGTTTATATTTCACATCATTAACCTCTCTGAAGAACCAGCACCTTACCGTGGTAGAGAGGTTTGTGTGCCCTGATGAACCTGGGGGCTGTGTTGTCTGGAACCTGGTGTTCCTGGTAGGGTTTCCCATGGCAAATTGGTCTCAGGCAAGGGGCCAGACTAAGATTGGTTCAAAAGACCTCATGAAAGACGACACAAGAAGTGAGGATACCCGGCCCGGAGGAAGCCCGGGGTCCCCTTCTGGAGCCAGGCCCAGAAGGAGGACTCGTCGGCGAGCGTTTGGTGGCCGGGCTTGCCACGGAGCCCGGCCGGGCCCAGCCCGAAAAGGCAACGTGGGCAACACCTCCGCTTCTCCGTCCCGCGGGCCCACCACCTACGGGAAACATCGATGGGGTCGGGTGCGCTGCCAGAAGGGTGGCAGTGAAAGCGGAGGGTCTCGACGGACCAGACCCGGGCGACAGAAGCTGGCTTTGGGGACGTGGAACGTCACCTCTCTGGGGGGGAAGGAGCCGGAGCTTTTGCGGGAGGTGGAGCGTTACCAGTTGGATCTGGTTGGGCTCACCTCTACGCACAGCGTCGGCTCTGGAACCTTACTTCTGGATAGGGGTTGGACTCTATTCTTCTCCGGAGTTGCTCAAGGTGTGAGTCGCCGGGCGGGTGTGGGGATACTCACAAGTCCCCGGTTAGGTGCTTCGTTGTTGGAGTTTACCCCAGTGGACGAGAGGGTCGCCTCCCTACGCCTGCGGGTTATTGGGGGGAAAACTCTGACTGTTGTGTGTGCTTATGCACCCAACAGCAGTTCAGAGTATACAGCCTTCTTGGAGACCCTGGAAAGAGTCCTGTATGGGGCTCCTGAAGGGGACTCTTTAATCTTGCTGGGAGACTTCAACGCACATGTGGGCAATGATGGAGACACTTGGAGGGGCGTGATTGGGAGGAACGGCTCCCCTGATCTGAACCGGAGTGGTGGTTTGTTACTGGACTTCTGTGCTAGTCATGGATTGGCCATAACAAACACCATGTTCGAACATAGGGATGCTCATAAGTGTACGTGGTACCAGAGCACCCTAGGCAGAAGGTCCATGATCGATTTCGTTATCGTATCATCGGACCTGAGGCCGTATGTTTTGGACACTCGGGTAAAGAGAGGGGCGGAGTTGTCAACTGATCACCATCTGGTGGTGAGTTGGGTCGAGTGGCGGGGGAAGCCTCTGGATAGACCTGGTAAGCCCAAACGTGTAGTTCGGGTGAACTGGGAACGTCTGGAGGAGGCCCAAGTTCAGGAGGCCTTCAACTCACACCTCCGGCGGAGCTTTTCGGGCATTCCTGTGGAGGTTGGGGACATTGAACCAGAGTGGTCGGTGTTCAAAGCCTCTATTGCCGAAGCCGCGGCGGGGAGCTGTGGTCTCAAGGTCCTAGGTGCCTCAAGGGGCGGTAACCCTCGAACCTCCTGGTGGACACCGGTGGTCAGGGAAGCCGTCCGACTGAAGAAGGAGGCCTTCAGGGATTTGTTATCCCGGGGGACTCCCGAGGCAGTTGCAAGGTACCGACAGGCCCGAAGGGCAGCAGCCTCATCCGTGGCCGAGGCAAAGCAGCGGGTGTGGGAGAAGTTCGGAGAAGACATGGAGAAGGACTTTCGGGCGGCACCAAAGTTGTTCTGGAAAACTGTCCGACACCTCAGGAGGGGGAAACAGGGAACCATCCAAGCTGTGTACAGTAAGGATGGGACGTTGTTGACCTCAACTGATGGAGTGTTAGGGCGTTGGAAGGAACACTTTGAGGAACTCCTGAACCCGACAACTCCGCCCTCTATGTTAGAGGCAGAGCTGGAGTATGTCGGGGGCTCAACACCAATCTCCCGGGGGGAGGTCACTGAGGTCGTCAAACAACTCCACAGTGGCAAAGCCCCGGGGGTGGATGAGATCCGCCCGGAAATGCTGAAGGCTCTGGGTGTTGAGGGACTGTCATGGTTGACACGTCATCAACGTTGCGTGGAAGTCGGAAACAGTACCGAAGGAGTGGCAGACCGGGGTGGTGGTTCCTTTAAAAAGGGGGATCAGAGGGTGTGTGCCAATTACAGAGGCATCACACTACTCAGCCTCCCCGGGAAAGTTTACTCTAAGGTACTCGAAAGGAGGGTCAGGCCGATTGTCGAACCTCAGATTGAGGAGGAACAATGCGGATTCCGTCCTGGTCGTGGAACGACGGATCAGCTTTTTACTCTCGCAAGGATCCTGGAGGGGGCCTGGGAGTACGCTTATCCGGTCTACATATGTTTTGTAGACTTGGAGAAGGCGTATGACCGAGTTCCCAGGGAGTTACTGTGGGAGGTGCTGCGGGAGTATGGGGTGAGGGGGTCTCTACTCAGGGCCATCCAATCGCTGTACTCCCAAAGCGAGAGCTGTGTCCGGGTCCTCGGCAGTAAGTCGGACCCATTTCCGGTGAGGGTTGGCCTCCGCCAGGGCTGCGCTTTGTCACCAATCCTGTTTGTAATATACATGGATCGGATTTCGAGGCGTAGTCATGGGGGAGGGGGTCTGCAGTTCGGTGGACTAAGGATTGCACCACTGCTTTTTGCAGATGATGTGGTTATAATGGCTTCATCGGTCTGCGACCTTCAGCACTCACTGGATCGGTTCGCAACCGAGTGTGAAGCGGCTGGGATGAGGATCAGCACCTCCAAATCTGAGGCCATGGTTCTCAGCAGGAAACCGATGGACTGTCCACTTCAAGTAGGGAATGAGTCCTTACCCCAAGTGAAGGAGTTCAAGTATCTCGGGGTCTTGTTCTCGAGTGAGGGAACAATGGAGCATGAGATGGGCCGGAGAATCGGAGCAGCGGGAGCGGTACTGCAGTCGCTTTACCGCACCGTTGTGACGAAAAGGGAGCTGAGCCAGAAGGCAAAGCTCTCTGTCTACCGGGCCATTTTCGTTCCTACCCTCACCTATGGTCATGAAGGATGGGTCATGACCGAAAGAACGAGATCGCGGATACAAGCGGCCGAGATGGGTTTTCTCCGCAGGGTGGCTGGTGTCTCCCTTAGGGATAAGGTGAGAATTTCGGTCATCAGGGAGGGACTCGGAGTTGAGCCGCTCCTCCTTCGCGTCGAAAGGAGCCAGTTGAGGTGGTTTCGGGCACCTAGTTAGGATGCCACCTGGGCGCCTCCCTAGGGAGGTGTTCCAGGCACGTCCAGCTGGGAAGAGACCAAGGGGTAGACCTAGGACCAGGTGGAGGGATTATATCTCTTCGCTGGCCTGGGAGCGCCTTGGGATCCCCCAGTCAGAGCTGGTTGATGTCGCCAGGGAAAAGAAAGTTTGGGGCTCTCTGCTGGAACTGCTACCCCCGCGACCCGACCACGGATAAGCGGGCGAAGATGGATGGATGGATGGATCATTAATCAGAATCTGCAAAGTAACTAAAATAAATGTTGTGGAGTAAAAATACCAGGTTAACCTCTGAATTGTAGTGGAGTAGAACAAAATAATACATGCTGCTGTAACAAAAACATTTCCCAACTTGGGATCAATAAAGTATATCTTTTATCTTATCTTAAGATGATCGATGGCTATACTGCCATATTTGCAAAATGTGCCTCTGAACCTGTACAAGTGCATGTTTCAGGCTTTTCAATGAACAACAGGAGGGGTCACAGACATAAGACCAGCTGTTAAATAAAGCTCTTCTGACCTTAGCTGTCATGTGGGTATATATTAATGCTGCCCATTATGGACACAAGCAATTTCCACCCATTTATTAATTAAATGTTTTAAATTTGATAACACCAATGTGTTTCGTATCCCCTAAACCTCCAGGGATGTACACAGTTTAATATTGGCAACTTCTAATTGTGGGAAATACGAAAACGTCTTTTAAAACTACATTTCCCATGTAGAGATGTGCCATAGAACATGTTGCGAAACACACAATAGCCAGCATGTGTAATTCTGGGGGGGGGGGGGGCTTGGGCTGGGCTGGGCTGGACCCGTCCAAGTCCAGTTTTGGATAGTCTGCCGTGCAGCCGTGGTTTCGTTCCATTTCAAAGAGCTGTTTGACGCTCAGCGTAACCTTGTCGCACTGCCACTCCAACATCCAATCACAGAGCTTGAGGACTAATCAGGGGGTTTGTCAAGCAACAGGACTGTAGTTCCAAACGATAGCTGAGGATTATGGGTAGTGTAGTGTCTTCGGCCATCCTAACTCCGATTTTTTTTTCCGATTTCATATCGCATTAACACCATATCCCAATGGGCATTGCGGCTAAAACATCCAATCACCGAGCTTAAACCATAGCTGAGGATCTTGGGTAATCAGTTCAGTGGGTATGTATCGCAATGATGCTCGAAATGTCCCATATAGGCCTACGTCTGTTTCCGGTTATTTTATCTTGAAATTCAGTTCCTGACGGACACCAAAAATGCCAGAGATTATAGAATTAAACAAATAAATAAAAACAAGGATAATTATGTGTTATTGTTGAGTAAATAACAGTGTGTTATTTAGAAAAGAATAACAAATTAGAAGAAAAAAAGATTTAAAAAATACAAATTTCAGTATTCTGAGAATCTGAGCCCCATTTATTTTCCTCATTGACAGCAAAAATAGTCCGACATTATATGATTTAAAATTAAAAACAATAATCATGGCTTGATATTGAGTAAGAACATGTTTTTATGAACCACACAGCTTCCAAGACCCGACCGGACAAAAATACGTGTTGCAGGCACGAAACACACTAGGCTTGTTTGAGACTAGCTGCGTCTCGCCTCGAAAGTAGACGAGAATAGCCGATTGCAGCCGGGGGAGGTCTCAAAAAACTCGCCTGAAGTCGGACAGATCGGACTCTCGGGGTGTTTCTCAATCGCGAGTAAAGCTGCTGCAGAGCCACTATTTCAAGCATACTACGTCATCGAGTGCCGCCGAAGTACTGTTCCAATGTCCAGCATACTTGGAAATCTACCGAGCCCGGCGTACTTCGTTAGGAGACATTTCGAGGCTGCACATGTGTAGACTCCGCGGTCTTAAAATCCCCACAATGCTTTGCGCACGGACCAATTTCCCCAAATCTGTGGTGGAAAATGTAAGGCGGGGCCTCTCATATGACGCACACCTGCACACTTGCTCGCCTGTTCCACTCTTTGTTTTCCGAATGCCAGGAAGTATTCTTGCCTCGCTTCTGAAGTAAGAGTATGCTCGGCAGACATGTGCTACCAAGCAAGCGTACTCGCGATTGAGAAACACCCTTTGTTTTCCGAATGCCGTATTCTTGCCTCGCTTCTGAAGCAAGATGCTCGGCAGACATGTGCTACCAAGCAAGCATACTCGGAGTCGGCTTCTTCTTCTTCTCTCGGTTTTTGGTGGATTGCAAACAACTTCAAGGTGCATACCGCCACCTACTGTACAAGAGTGTGTATCACCATATCATCCTATCACCACTTGTGGAATTATACCACTGTATGTGCGTTGTTTTAAATTCTTCCAATCAATCCTGTTTCACTCAAATACTTAAGAATGGCCTTCCCGATAGCTCTTACCCCCTCACCTTCTGTTCCCAGTATCCCCATCAGGCTCCACTCCCTTCCTGCCTCTCTGACCCTGTCTTAGTTTTTCCCTTTCTGTTTTGTACATGTTGCAGTGTAATATGATGTGTTCCACATTTTCTTTCACTCCACACCCCCTGCATTCTTCAACTTCGCTTTTTACCATTATAAACATTGTGCCGTTTAATCCTGTATGATCCAGTCTGAGTCTAGTGATTGTGATCTCCTCCCGTCTGTTCCTTTCTGTATAGATCTTTATTATGTCTGATTTTTGTAACTTGTGGTATCTCCTCCCTTTCTGATCTTCCTCCCACCTTTTCTGCCATATTTCCATACCCTTCTTCTTAATTATTGCTTTTCCTTCTCCTTTTCCAAGTGAAACTGGTATTGCTATCCTTCTGTAACGCATCTTTTGCTAACTTATCAGCATGCTCATTCCCTTGAACCCCCTCATGTGCAGGCCCCCAACATAACTGGACATAGATTCCCCTTCTCTGAAGTCTCAATAAGCAGTGGTTAAGTTCAATAATTAAATCTTCTCTAACAGTTATTGTCGACTGTATGCTTTCCAAAGCAGATAGTGAGTCTGTGCATTTCACCACCCTATCTGACCTTTTCAACCTATTGCAGCCCAATAATTGCTGCGAGTATTTCTGCTGTATAAACTGATAAGTTATGTGACACTCGTTTTGAGATTGATATTTTGGTCTATACACACCTATCCCCACGCATTCTTGCTTCTTAGATCCATCTGAATACATTTTGAGGTAATTGTAATACTTTTCGTTCAGGTACTCGTTTTAATTCCCACTTCATTTATTTGCCACTCTTTTTTCCTTTCTATGATACTCACATCTATATTAGCTTCTGGGAAAACGGTAAGAAGTGCAAGTATAGTATAAAATATATAGATATTAATTTCATGATGATAAACATTGTGGAACAATTATGAAAAATGTGACTGGAAGTGGCGACGTAAAACTGACACAAAACAACAACAAACTTTTGCGGAGCCAATTGGAGAGTTTCATCAGCAGCACGGGGTAAAAACCACCAATGAGCGCTCAGCTCGAGATACCAGCGAGTCGTTTCCCATCAAGCATTTCGCTTCCGCAGCCCGTGGAGAGAAACTACACCGCCGCGCCTCGCTCTCAAGTCTGCGGGCGTCTTTGTCCCGCAAGATTTCAACGTCTCATGTAGGCGAGCCTCCAGAGCAAGTCGGACAAAATGACTAACCATCATGCAACGCACTAGCAAGACGGCGATCGCAATTGCGCAGGTCTGCGTTGGTCTCGCTCGTCTTAAACAAGCCTACTACCAATAGAAATACATTGCTTTTAAAATCGTTCTGTGTGACATGAAAAAAAGGGGAAAGTCGTGTTGGTGAACACGAATCAATAGATTAAATGTTGTGACTATAACACGAAATGCCGTGAGACTGAGTTGAACCAGGCATCATATTGAGTGCTACATTCAACCCCTCTCCCCCTGGCGGGACCTTCTCCCCCATATGAAAATACCAAACTTCTTTCAAAGGTCTAATAACCATAATTGCCCAAACAGAAGGGACTGTTTGCTGAAAAATAGACAAAACAGGTCAGCAGATAAGAGGTAGGGTTTCTTCTATGTCATCCAGCAAATATATGATCATGTTGGATATGTGTGTGAGAGCCAGGCAGTGAGTTCAGGAGAACACAAAGTTCCTAATCAATAATTGTTGCTGATAGAAAGCTAAACTAATCTCATGTGAAGACTGGCTGATTGCCTTGCTGGCAGATGACTGACTGGCAGATGGGATGACTCTCTGCGTGGCCGACTGACTGGCGGACTGATAGGGTTTATTTGCCTGCATTCCTCAGTGGACACCATGCAGGGTACAGTCTGACCCAGCGTGATAATCCCCTCGCTGCCAGGACCCCTAATCAGCTCTCCTTTGGCCCTGAAATGTGCTAGCTAATGGGGGAAGCCAACCTGACACACAAAAGGAATGTATGTCCACACACAAACACATGCACACCCACTGCGGCGCCAAAAACAGCAAAACATCCATATCTTCCTCAATGAAAGATATCATAGACAATATTCTACTTGGCCAAGCCACTAAGGGTATATAGGACATCCCAGGATATTTAAGTTCAAGGTGTCAAAAATGCATTACTTAACTAACAAAGTGAGAATCGCTTTGGATACACAGCTAAATCAAAACATGCGCAAAGATTTTTATTGGGGGAATTCAACCTATGTAAAACATCTCTGAGGAGTGACGTGCTACAAATTATAATCTTTGAGGACTGCTGTTTGCCCCTGTTCTATGTTTATCGCTAGTAGCTAATGCTACATAACTGCTTACATTAAATAGGTTAGCTAATAAGCTAGGCTATAGCGACCTGTTGTAGAATTGTATAACGATGAGGTAAGCATGAAACCCCTTTTACATGAATGCATTAACTTTACTTAAAGCTATGAAGCGGCTGTATTTGTTTCCAATTGAGCGACTTTGCTATGGGCCGATTTGTGAAGCTAATGCTGCTAGCTACTTCCATTGGGAAAGGAGCTAAAGGGGAATGTAACTGAGTACTTACTCACAATATTCTTGTAGGAAAAGTGCTAAACGATAAGTGTCCTCTTAATTTCTCTAATTTCTAATTGGGTGTCAAGTCTACATTAAACACTTCCAGCTAGGCAAATCTACAATTAGCATTACTTCTGTCAACTAAGGAGGAAATGAGTCATGTAAACTGAAAAACATGGCTCTGATGTTTTCTTCCTCAGAACAAAGGTGGAGAGTCTGGAGAAGTCACACATCAGACCAGAGGTCGCGTTAACCGAAAATGGTCCGTCTATGACCATTTTCTTTAAACTATGACGTAAAAATCTGAAAGCAGTCCGTCATTTTGACAGATTAGAACAAACTCGGAACAGCGCCAAAGCTTCCCCGCAGCGAGGCTCCGGTGTTATGTCGTGTTATGCATGCACGCCAAAAAGGAAATTATATTGTTTCCAAACCTAACTTTGCCGTACAAATCATTGAAATGTCTGGGAGTTTTTGCTTTACGCTGTGCGCGCTCCCGCGAGGTGCAGTGGGCATGCATAACACGGCATAACGTAACGTCCACTAGGGCTGCACGATATTGAAAAAAACTGACATTGCGATTTTTTTCCCCCTGCGATATATATTGCGTTTTTTTTAACTATATTTAACCGGATGAAGGATTCGAAAATTATTTTTTACTTATAGTGAAAACTACCCTTGGATGATGGGTTAGGAGACTAAAAGCTTTAGGAATCCAAAGTACAACATATAATAAGTACCCTGTATCAAGATTGATGCAAAACAAGTGACATTTGACCTTTTTAGAGAGATTTAGCACAAAAAAACCCACTTCTGGGGTCATTTGGGTGGATTTTCCTATATCTGGCCCCCCTTGGTCGATTTTGACGAATGAAATCTCTTTATAACTGCTAGAGCCAATGGAATCGAGGGGAAGTTCTACACACACCAACCAGACACCAACATATGAACAAATAAGGAGTGAGAGTGACGCGTAGCCAAACCCGGAAGCTGCATACACTCTGGTGGCTACCATTAGCAGCTAACTTTTGTGCTCCGATATTTACATTAAAATGGAATTATGGATTATAAACAATTGCTTCAAAGCCACAGATACATTAGTAACCTATGGATCAACCGATTCAGCCGCGTTTTTTCTCGTTTTAATGCCATTGAACACGTCTTTTGATCAGATTGACAGCTACGGTGAGACGATCTCCCGTAAAAGCTCCGTAAAGGTACGTGTTGTGATGTCTGTGTTTGCTTCCCCTGTCGCGAGATCGGATCGCTTAGTGATGATACTATACTTAAATAATCTGTGGAGTCTCAGCTTTAATAGGATATATTGTATGTGCAGTTTCGATAAGTAATAAGGGTATCTTTATTTTGAATTCTGTGCTAAAGTGCATTAGCATTTTTCCGCTTAGTGCCAATTCAGAGGCTTGGTATTACCCTTGTGTTTTGTTTTGGTAAAAATTGTTCATATCTTCAGTTAGCTGAGATTATTCCCGTTAATCTGGTGCTACACATTAATAGTTTCATAAATGTTAAGAAGCCCTGATACACAGTCTGGAAAAAAAACTGTGGGGGGGGGGGGGTCCACTGGGGGGACCGCCGTGCTTAAGAGGTTATTGCACGTCCTAAAAAAAAAAAATTAATAAAACCGCACGTCCCTGCGGTGTGAATATCGCGCATGCGCATATCCCGGTTATCGCCATGACACGATATATCGTTCAGCCCTAATGTCCACACAGCAGCGTCGCTGTGCAAATTGAAGCTTGCCGGTGGGCATGTCTGGTGCGTGACCAACAACCAATCACATTAATCTCCCGCCCCGGACACACAAGCACGCGGTTTGATTGGCTAGTGCTTGTACTGGCATATGTTCTGATTGGCTGGCGCTTCTGTCGACGCTTGAAAAGTTGAACTTTTCTCAACTTTCGAAGCGAGCAACGGAGGCAAAGCGACGGAACCACAATGCAGTTCGGCAAAGCGTGACGTCACCCCATTCAAAGTGAATGGGAAGAAGCGTTGAAGCTTTAACGCACGCCGCCGTGTGGACAGGCCGTACCGGCGCTAACGGCACGTCCACACGGCAGCGTTGCGTTCTTCAACGGAGACGCTTCCCATTCACTTTGAATGCCTTTTAGTTCCCCCAAACAATTTATATTGAAATAAATCAACATGGAACCAGTAATCACTAACTTTGTCTCCCCCGGCCCTTTATCGGAGAACACCCAGCTAGTAACCTAGCAACCAAACTTCAGATAGCGAGAGCACACACCGTTGCGCCGGTGTCGGTACCATATGTGTTCGGGGTACCATATGTGTTCGGGGTCCGTCTCTTACCAGTGACGTCACGACGTCAATGACGTCACGCATTGTGATTGGCTGTACGGTCATTTACCCAGGGGTGCTCGGGGACGCTGTCTAGAGTATAGAGGGTTTTTTTGATCATTACATTACATTGCATTTAGCTGACGCTTTTATTAAATGTAATTTAGGTTAACTTCCTGTTTGAAGTTGTTGCTATGGAAACAACATCACGGAGAAAAAAGTAATATCTTCTACATATAATAACGGACAAAGTAAAGAATGAAGTGTAGGCTATGTTTAAATGTTCGGAATTTGACCGTGTATGATGGTCCTCTTGAGTTGCCGTACAGCCAATGGCGTACAGCCATTGCTCCGTTTTCATGTTTTCTTTACATGTTTTTCACAAACATTTTCACACGCTAGGAGTATAGGAATACTTCAATTCGGTTCGTCATGATCTGTAGATGTGATTTGCCCTCGAGCACCCCTGGGTAAATTACCGTACAGCCAATCACAATGCGTACAATGCGTGACGTCATTGGTAAGAGACGGCCCCCGAACACATATGGTACCCCGAACACATATGGTACCGACACCGGTGTTATGCATGCCCGCCGAGAGTGCCCAGACATTTCAATGATTTGTACGGCAAAGTACGGTTTGGAAACTATATAATTTCCTTTTTGGAGGGCATGCATAACACGACATAACACCGGAGCAGGGAAACTTTTGCGCTGTTCCGAATTTGTTCTAATCTGTCAAAATGACAGACTGCTTTCAGATTTTTCCGTCATTGATAAACAAAATCCGTCATAGACGAAAAATACTCGGTTAACGCAACCACTCCCTCCGGGCGACGTTTGGGTCTACCTCAACCCTAAAAGTGGAGGTGCTGTGGACGCTAAATGCCGTAGCTAAACACCAATCCTACAACAGCAATGATGAAAGATTGTAGCCAAGGGAGCAGAGCTCAGAAGTTAGCTCTCGTCAGACAGACATACACACACACACACACACACACACACACACACACACACACACACACACACACACACACACACACACACACACACACACACACACACACACACACACACACACACACACACACACACACACACACACACACACACACACACACAGACACACACACACACACACACACACACACACACGCACACACACACACACACACACACACACACACACACACACACACAATTTCACGGTTATGCAGTTCTTTTTTTTCTGGTTTTTGGCTAACACAGTTCTGTGAGCTGTTGTGTTCAGTCATCGTTCTTATTTTGAACGTGAATACATTTACTTTGAAAGTAATTATGGGACGTATTTCTTATTTCATAGCAATTTTCCTTCATACTTTCTTGCCGTGAAATAGGTCTTAATTTCTATTCAAAGTGATCTTAAAAAGGTCTTAAAAAGTCTTACATTTGAGTTGGTGAAACCTGCAGGAACCCTGTAAACACAAACACATTTAGTGCAGTAATCCCTGCCCAGTTGGAATCCCATACTGTATAAAGGGTCTAACAAGAAACTATACGAGGATGCTGCAATAAAACCCTTCAGCAGTGATCGCAAGCTACGGAGTCAAAGGAGTGGCTTCATTATCAAATTCCAGATGTTTAGATGAGCATACAATCTTGGTTATAAAAGACCCCTCTTGGATCTGAACCCTTCATAGTCACTGCGGCGCCAAAGATGGCATCCAGTGCTTCCTTGTTAAAGCATGTCCGTCCATACAGTGAGACTAAGCGGAGAGTTATCTGGAATGAGCCCTAGGCTTAAGGGCCTCTAAATCATCACAGTAAAATGGTATTTTACAAGGTATTGTTTCTCAGAAGATAAATGGATGGTCATATATCACCTAAAGACATCATCACATGCTCCAGGTGACTCGTTCCAATCAACAGAAAAGTGATAGTCACTATGTGATAAATGTGGACGTTAAATTAACCCCTGAACACCTCTCCTCCCCTGGGCAGAGCTACACTGGCATTCTGTGTGATCACTTGATTCCATGCCAATGAAATAATGATGAAGGTGTATGTCAAATACATACTCAGCAAACCAAAAAAAGTGAAATCTCCTGTGTGGGTGTACCATGCACAAGGCTTTCAAACCAGTAAACACATCAATTAGTAATACAACTTTCTCATTGCAACATTTTCCTTTTCAAATACATGTATCATTAAAAACATTACTTGTGTGCATTCCACAGTTTGCACACTTGCATAACATATTACCAGGACATCTCACTGGAACAGAGCCATCATTAATGTTATCACTAACACCTGTTCTTCACCACTGCACCACACATTCTGGCATTTTAATTCATACAGCATGTAAAACGGGACATCTGTGTTTTTGAGTTCTGCAGTGTGCTGTGAGATTGTTGGTGTACAGGTGTACAGTACATTAACAATGTTGTTGTAGGCATGCAAAAACCTGCAATAAAAAAGTAAAAGTTTGGATTTTACATTACATGTCACTTGTTGGACGCTTTTACCCAAATCAACTAACATACACTCAATACTCTGGGCAGTCCCCACTGGAGCAATTGGGGGTGAAGTGTCTTGCCCAGGGACACAGCGGCATGCTGACGGCAGTGGGGATGGAACCAGTGCTCCCTTCACCCACTGAGCCACATAGCCTGGATGACATGTTGATATTATTTGGTTTCACTCTATCAATTATTAGCTATTTCCCCAAAAATATGTTTTCCTTTTGCACGCTCCTGCTGTAAACTATCCTAAAAAGGAACAGCTGCAGAGCCATGACTCACAGCATACAGTATGTCATTTGGAGGCAGAGACAGCTCACTGAGGACACCTAGTGGACAGGTGGTGTGCCAACACACCTGCAGCTGGGTCTGATCCTCTCCGCCCTGCTCAGACAGATCCTGAGTCCAGATGTATCCACACTGTGCCCAGATCCAGTTGGGTTTAAACCGTAGTTCACATCTGGCATTAATGTGTCTAAAATGGGTCTCGAGTGAAATATCAATTTGATTGAGTGATTTACATTGTGTAATGTCAAGTTCTGAAATTCCTTTCAGTGAACCTCTGTTAGCAACTGGCTCAAAGCTACACTCAAACTGTACGAGAGGCAAGAGAACAGCCAAACCCGAAAAAGACAAGGTACCTGGTGCATAAAAGGTAATGTCAACAGCTGGGAGTATGTGGTATAAGGGTAAATAAACATGTGCTGTGACAATAAGCAGGTATGGAGCCACAGTAAGATACACCCATCTGACTTTTTTAGATACCTGTGTTTTTTAATAAGTTGTATGCCTCACGGTGTGGAAGAGACTGTTATTATTCTTCAACAATAATTGTAAGGCAACATCAGGCCTTGTTACTTTAATTGAATCTTAGTAAAAATATAACACATACTGCTGTGTGAGTGTGCAGGTGCTGCTCATTCTGCTGATTGGCTGTCTGACTCCTGATTGGTCCACCTGATGACATCAGCACTTTTTGAACAGCAGCAAGACAATCACTCTGCTTTGAATGTTCTGTGATCTGTAGGCTTTTGGCAAGTTTACATTTGGTATTTTTGAAGCACTAAAAGCAGTCGTAGAAGTGAGAAGCCCTTGTTTATGTGTTTACTCAAGATTGTAGGTGCTTAGGTCAGAGGTTTTGTTTTTTTGTTTTGACGTTGCTCAAGTCCGAAGTTAAGCCAAACTGATAATTAGATTATTACATTGTGTCGCAGATCTTTCTTTGGAGTGGGGAAAGTGGGCAGTTGCATTTCTGTTAGTTTCCCCTAGACCAGGGACATAACATGAACTGGGGACTCCTTCGTTCTTCCTGACGGATTTGTTATGTTGGGTAAAATTGAATATATTTTAATGTTTTTTTATCAAGTATCTTGCCCAAGTACATGTTGACAACAGGGACTGGGAATCGAACAACTGACCCTCTGATTGGTACATGTCCATTTTATTCACAAGTGAAAAGTGAGCATGCACAGAGGCGGTCTAGTTTTTTCTAAAAGACGACCTCAGGCAGGTTTGCTCCAGTGCCATTAGCCTCAAAGGTCTTTGTACCTACAACAGTAGTTAAGACACATTCTTTGTGTTGTAGGAACTTTTGCTTTTTGAGTTATTCATTCGTCAAGTTCAAATTTGTCAATAGATTTCTAACTTCGCAGAGTTACAATAGTAAATCGTAGGCCTAGACCAGCAACTTGGTAAAAGTCTTGAAAAATAAATACAAGTGAAGTCAGTTCAACTTCATTGCACTGTTTAAAACATTGAACTGTTAACCAGTGCAATATTGTTCAAATCATAGTATTAGGAATGATTCTTTTAGACGTGCGAACATGTGTTGCACCAGCCACAAGTGTAAATTCAAGTGTAAACCTTTTTAATGCAGCAAAACTCATACATTTAAAATCCCTAAAAGTGAGGGAGGATTGTCGAACAAAGAAATCAAAGCGAAGTGTGATGGTTCTAAAGCTGGGAGAACTGAACAGTAGAAGAACTAACTAGCAACTGGTGAGCTCTTCCTTCCATACAATTTATCATTTGGAACATCCAGACGGTAAAGGATAGTATTTCCTCAAGTAAAGAATATTAACTCATCAAAGCTTACTGAGGACATCCAGTGGAGGAAAAAGGAGCTCCTCAAGTGGTGGTTGGTGTAATGCATTTTTCTTTGTGACGTAAAGGTGTCACATTGTGTTTTTTTAATTGAGCTTCATCAATGCTGTGATATACAGCCAATTAAATGTTCAAATACAAACTTCACAAAATGTCTGTTCATGGCTTATTGTAATATTCTAGCAAAAATGTTATTCTTATGCAGTAACAAAGTTCTGAGGCGTGAAGGAGATGAGTTTTATTTTTGCATATGAGGTTCACCTGAGCTAAGTTCCATATCATTTCTGCTTGCCTCTAAATGTTCTATTATAATGTCAAATTCTTGGCTCAAAAATATCTAAATGTTTACAAACCCAGTAAAAAGAATAAAAGTATCATGAAGACTTACTACAGAGGATCCCTCTTTGGGCATACAATACTCGCCATGACCCGTACACAATGTTGCTATTGCAGAAATAAGAACATGGGCCCAATAAAATACTTCTTTAGTATATAATATAATAAAGTGATCATGGGACACTAACACCACTAATAAAGATGTTGAAACACAACATAGTGGTTCAAGATAACTGACCAGGGAAGTTTTAGCTTCCACTATTTTAGCACTTAATTGTTTTTTGTCATTAAATACTCAGTTGTGAACAATGCTGTTATCTGTAGCTGGTCGGCAGTAGACTGGAGCATTAATGACTTCCATGGTATTGTTCATGTGCACCAAACTGTCTCTTTTAGGACCTCTGTGGATTTCTGTCTGTGGTCAGTGCCCCAGAAGCCTGTTGTTCCACTTTCACAGCTTCAAAGTGGAACAAAGTGGTGGCATTTAACACAACTGAAGTAAAACTACAGGAAATGACTTTCATGGGTACAGATGGATTTCGAAATCTGGGTCTTTGCCCCATAAAGAACAAATGCACTTTCTAAGACAAGTTTATCAGCTTAAGTTAAAGGGAGCGATGAAGTGGATTTTTTATATTCTTTGTTTGTATTCTTTCATTTTCTTTAAGGACAGATGGTGGCTGAATGTGTTAACCAACAATGTTTCCGAGAGAGGAGGTTAACAAACATACATTTTAATGAAATGTCTTGTTTGTCAGTATCATGCACATCAAACTTTATTTAATGCCACAAAAAATTATTCATGCAATGGATAAGAGATTATATCAGTGATATCAAATTAGACTCTGTTTGCAGTGCTTTATGAGAGGACTCACAATCTAAATCAAATTAAGTGACAATTTACGGGGTTTTTTCAGACAGTGTTTAATCAGAAATTCTTACAGAATAATGCAATCAGAAACACAAAATAGTAAAACAAAATAGTAAACAGAAAAGGTAATAATGGTTCTGGAAAATATGTAGGAATAACACTTTTAAAATGTATTTTTTAATAAAAATACTTTTTCAACATCATACATAATGCAAGAGAGCAACAGGTTGAGGGTTTATTAGCTTGAGAAGCCATCTTGATCATGTTATATTTGTATCTAAGCACACAGATGCTTCTACCTTCATACAGCTTCGCAGAGCAGCAGCTTTGGAAAGAAGAAGTGCAGCGTGTTCATTTGCATTACTAGAAAGCTGTGTAAAACTGCAGTGTCATGCACTGAATGATGTGAAGTGGTTGGATCCCTCTGAAGAGACACGCCCTGAAATGAAGATGTCGGACGTTGCGCGTGAAGTGCGTGCGGGGTAGATGTACTTCTTGCTAAAGCACCACAGGTCCACCATTATCTGCCGGAAGTGGCTCCTGAACTTCACCCCGATGAAGGCGTACAGGATGGGGTTGAGGCAGCAGTGGAGGTACGCTACGCTCCTGGAAATGGCCAGAAATTTGAGTTTAATCTTCTCCAACGTACAATTCCTCTCCTTAAAAAGAGACAGGGTGTGGTTCAGCAGAGCAGCATTGTAGGGAAGGTGGCAAATTATGAAAACCACAACAACCGCCAAAACCACGCGCACTGCCTTGTGCCTCTGGCTGCTCTGCACCCTCAGCAAGGTGCCCACGATGCAGGAGTAGCAGAACACCATCACCAGCAGAGGCAGAAGGAAGCCGATGGCCATCTGAAGGGTGGGGACCACCACCTTTATCAGCTTTGCCGTTTCACTCTTGTCGAAAGACAGTTGACAGATCACAGAGACGGGTTCGTCTGCATGTAGATTGAGCTCTTCAATGTGCTTGGTGTAGAGCAGCGTGGGCAGAGTTAGCGCCATGGCTAACACCCAGACAGCTGAGCAGATGAGGCGGCTGTAGATCATCAGAGCACGAGAGCGAACACCGAAGGACCTTTTAGCCTGAACTATAGCCACGTAGCGGTCGCCGCTAACGCACGCCAGCAGGAGCATGCCGCTGTATAGGTTGATGCTGTAGGCTGACCTCAGCACCGTGCAGGCCACGGGGCCCATTGCCCAGTTGTTCTGCTCGTTGTAGATGATGAGCGGCAGAGCCAACACGAAGATCAGGTCTGCCACGGCCACGTTGAAGAGGTAGACGTCCGTCATGGTCTTGGCTCTCTTGTAGAACATGTAGGTGGCGATTACCAGGGTGTTGCCCATCAGACCACAGGCACAGATGATGGAGTGGATGTACGTCTCGGTGAGGACGTCCACAGGGTTGGGGTCCAGGTTGCAGGGCTCAAACATTTCGTGAGTGAAGTTTTCGTAGTCTAGAATGACGTTTTCGTAGTCTGTCTCCATGTTTTAGATCTGGAGAAGAAAATAAATTGCAATTTACACCAACAACTAATTATGAGGCGACTGCTATAAAATGTCCAACATTTTCAAAACAAATTTCGGTGTCACATTTTAATAAAATGTCAGTACATAAGATAAGAAGATAATAAGATGTTGTGGTACAAATTGTAAAACGCACTTTAAATATTGCCAGTAACATTTTCAATGCAGAACCTTTATTTGTAATTGAGTATTTTTTGACTATTTTGTACTCTAACCAAGCAAAAATATCTGAATTCTCCCTCCACTAGGCAACTACCTGTATTATTAATCATAACATATGACTTTACTAAAAGGTATAACACATTTATTTATTCTTAAACTGATGAGTAATGTGCCCTAAGAAAGACTTCAGCTGGAAAGCGGTACCACCACAAATCTAGTTTATTTGCAAGGTGTGCATTACTTGGACTGGGTATGAGTCACATCACCGGTTTTTCTTCTGTTTACAGGAAAAAAGCCGGCGTTCTAGTTCAGCTCTACCTCTGGGTGTGAATGACCTTATTTCAAAAAGTGAATGCACTGGAGGCAGTGGGTTTGCTTTGTGCTTTGTCTGATCCCAGAAGCTGATAAGATCTGTATCGTGAAGGATCTGAGATGTGTCTCTGAGCATCAGTCAGTGTACAGAGGTCACTAAAATGTATCAGGTTCACAAGAGAGGTGCACAGATCTTTGATTTTTTTCTGACGATTCTCACAGGAAATTACCGTTTCTTTAATTAAAACATTTTAGTTTACTCGTGCTGTGTTCTCCAATGTTGCCTATACCCAAGTTTAAATAAAGTAAAAACACAAAAAAAATGTTTTTGATGAATCCTGCATTTAAAGTTTGACTCCATGTAAAAGTACCAGCAATAAAAATGTACCTATATATTATATGAGTGCACTTTCTGAACAATGGCTCATTTCACAATAATAAATGTTGAAGAATTATAATCAGTGGTGGGAAATAACTAAATACATTTATTCAAATATTGTACATAATATGTCTTAACTTATACATAATAATGTATTTCTTGATTACATCATGCATTTATATTCTGAATCTTCAAAACAGCTAAATCTGTCAAATAATGAAGTGGAGTAAAAGGCACAATATTTCAAGAATTGTGAACATGTAATATACTAAGTAAAATATCTGAGCAAATGTACTTCCTGTCTACCACTGGAGCTCAGTAAAGCCTAGCAAACCTAATTGTATTTGATATAAATAATAAAATGTTTTTCCCTGCGTGACAGCATTAGACGTTTCTGTTTCAACGGATGAAATAATACACACCAACACAGGATTTCTCCTTTATGTAAATAGAAGCGTGTGAGAAACCTGTTGCGTGCTTCCACTTACTTCTTTCAAAGCCTGATAAGGAACAGACATGACAATGTGATGATATCTCTCATTTCAGCACTCTCACTTCTCACAAATTCCTACAGTAGATTATACGGGTCAATGAGGAAGGGATGGTTTTACACTAACAGTAGATAATTGAACGAGAAAAGATGAGCCTTTTGTTTAGCAACTCAGTATGAGAACTTCAAGAGTTCTGCATATATCGTTTCCATTGTTTACAGGACTGACAGTTCTGTAAAAGTCTGTCCTATGTGAAACTTGATTCAATAAAAACATTATACATTTTGTAAGTGAGCAATCAATCAGTGCAGTTTCAGGCTTTTAAATTCTTCACACACACTATGTCAAGGACAAACCATGACCTTACACTTTTACACTTACGTTTATTCTAAAGGATTAACACATTTAGAAACCCTAAAATAAGAGTTTGAGGAAGTACTACAATATTTTATGTAATTAAAAGTTGTTAAACCACAGTGTATAAATACTTAACTACAGATAAATGTCCTGCATTCAAAATATCACTTATTTCAAAGTACAAAAGTATTGCATTGTAATGAACTAAAACTATTGATGCATTAGTGTTCACCACTTCAATGTTGCAGCTAGTAAAGGGGGATCTTTAAAAAAGAAATAACAACATTTGCTTCTAAATTATAGTGGAGTAGAAGAATTCAGCGGCATTAAAAAGTACCTTTAAGTAAAGTATATGTATCCAAGAATTGTACCTAAGCACAGTAATATAGTACATTTATTGAGTTACTGTCCACCACTGGTGAAAATACATTAAGCAGTTTCCAAACTGGCTAATGTGACCAAATAAACCAAATAATGATTCATATTTACTTCTTCTATATTAGGTTATTTTCTATTCTGATCACACTTACCTTGCAGAAAGATGATTTATTCTCTGGGTTGAGCAGAGTGAGACAAATCTTCCTCCCGGAGCTTCGCTTGTGTCCAGGCTGCTTCTGAAAAAGGTCAGTGGCTGTATGTCACTAATAATGTGCGCTTTAAATATCAAAAGAAGAAGGATATAGGCAGAGCTGCGTTCTCACAGGCTCTGCTGCAGTGTGAGTAAAGTGCATCAGGGATCTTCCTCTTTTCTGAAGTCACACATGCAGGGACATTCTGCCTGCTGTTGCTTCCATGCGCTCAATTCACACCGACTGCTCAGTCGCAACAGGTCCAGCCTTGAAGTTAAGGACAGAATTGTTTAACGACTACTGTAGATTTGTTTTCACTTCATCAATTACATTTTTAATAGAGTTTTACAAACTACTGAATACAAGTTGGCTGCCCTCCCTTACTCTCACTCTATGTCTTTGGTCACAGGTGTAAACTCACTCATGCCAACATCCTGCACACAGAAACTCTCTCTTCTCTCATGCCCTCAAACCTCAATGTATGTTTTTCGGAGAATGTGCTTCCCCTTTGCTAGACAGTTATTTTGTTTTTGCCTGTACGTATTATTTATGTATTTTCTTATATTTTCTTGTGCCTGCTTCAATTTTGTCAGTTTTAAGTATTTTTGCAAACCCTGATTGAGCCTGATGAATCCTTTACAAAAAGTCAATGTTATTAGTTTTGTAGCATTTACTTGTTATGTGTTTGACATGAAGTAAATGTGTATTACAGTAAAATATGAGGTGCTTTTCCACAACATGACCA
The DNA here is from genome assembly GCF_902827175.1 of Gymnodraco acuticeps. Taxonomy (NCBI): domain Eukaryota; kingdom Metazoa; phylum Chordata; class Actinopteri; order Perciformes; family Bathydraconidae; genus Gymnodraco; species Gymnodraco acuticeps. The sequence continues at coordinate 463,602 of NW_022990295.1, read as the reverse complement.
GCAGGTAGAGCTGCTATTTCAGTAGATAGTAGATCATTAACTTCCATTCTGTTGTAAAAAGTCACATCACAACTACCCATACTATGTTTATATTGACAGGATGCTAGATCTGATGACTTTTTTCAAGTTCTCATTCTCAGGCATAGAGGATCTGAACTCAGCTATTATTTATGGAACTTTTTGGCCTCAGTTTAATGAGCTTCGTGTGGTATTCAGGTACAATCAATGTCACTGATTCTAGGGATTTTAAGGAGAAAAAGAAAAACCAATGTTTTTCTTAAAGTAAAAAACAGATACTATGGCAGAACGGCAGCGAGATAGGGTTAGAACGCTGGATTCCCCACCATTTACTGATTCAAAATGAAAATAAATTGATATATAAGAAAACATTTTTATAATCGGTACTTTTAAAGTGAATGAGAACCCAGAGTGCATACAAGGAATACAAATAGACAATGGCTATGTTTTTTTAATTAACTGGCCACTGGCTTCCTGTTACACTTAAGTGGCCCCTGGGCGGTAACTGTTCAAACTGGGTTGAAACCGTTGAAACCCTTATCATAAATTCAATCTTGAAAGCCATGTGGTTGAATTTGTATCACTCTCTTACATTTAGAGAAAAACACTTACATCCACACCCATATAAAGGCATCGTAATCACACAGGGGGTTAAGATGTCATTTAAAGCAAAGTGCAGGTTTCCATCGTTGTTAGACTTAACTGCAAAGCTTGTGTTGAAATATGTAAGAGCCTGCTGCATCAAGCAATAATCTGGTTGTAAAACGTTTGCTTTCAAAATAAAAGCTTTTTATGTAAATCATCAATAAACATATACAGCTGATACAGTATACTGTATAACATGTAGTGTATACTTGTAGTGCATGGATGCTAAACATCAAGTCTCTCACCTTAAACACACACACACACACACTAAATTGTCACTTGCTTAACATTTAGGGTTGTAAAAGACATGCTCAAACACCAAATTAACTACTTGGGTTACCTTGTTGTTTAAATTGGTTATTTGTTCCCATCACCCCCAGCACTGATCATATGTTTATCCAAAATAAGTCAAATTGATTCCAACAATCCCCGGGTAAATAATTTTGAATTCATGTTTAAATAGCTTATACGTGTTGTTGTGTAATAGCGGAAACTAGGCTACTTAGAACCAGCACTGGAGACCCATTTGTGGCCCCTAGTGGGTCACTATAGCCATGCCTTTCTAACTATTTCCTCCTGCTCTGATCTTTGTCTCTATTTTGAACCTCATTATGCCTGTAGTAGCTCACACCCAGCTCCTTTAAAAGAAGCACTTATTTATCTCAAACAAGTTTAACTGCATATTCAAGGCGATATTACGCATTCTATCATGCCTCTATAAGGACCTTCATATAGATAATTTTTTAGCATTTTTATGAATTTGAAATGTTTCTCTTCTGATGACATCAGAACTTTTTATAAGTGAAGCATAAGGTTTTCATGCTGAGGGAGCCAATAACTTGGTTGCATTGTTCTGATTGAGTAATTACCATAGGTAATTACATCAATGTAAAAATAGAATATTATAACAAGTAGGGCAAGCTAGACTACAATTTACAATCAAACTCTGGCTCTGGGGAGAGCTATAAGTAGAAACATTCGATTTATATTAATCGACAGATAATCAATCAGCAACTGTTTTTGATTTAAATCAGGTATTTTAGTATCATAATGATAAAACATTCGTTTATATAAATCGATATGAGTGTTTGTATCATTTTATTTTGAAGTTAATAGTCGGAAGTGTTTTATTTCTTCTTCTACTGCACTTTTATCTTACCTGATGGAGCCATGGATGCGCATGTATGTCGTGCTATGGTATGCGCAACCGGTGTGGGCATGTCCCCTGCTGCCTCGCGGCAACTTGCTCTGCAGGTTATCCCGGTGAATCACTCCTTCAGCAGCTATAAGTAGGACAGCTCTCCTCATGGTTATGTTTTCCTTCTCGCACTTTCTGAATAACAGCCACCATGAGTAAGTCTAGCTCCCTGAAAGTAAAGAACTTATTTAAAAGCAAATCACCTGATAAAGAAAGCAAGGAGCGGAAAAGGTCCGATGTAGCAGCGTCCAGCCTCCGGGACAGGTCGGACACTCTGCCGGCAAACCTCGGTCCCTTAAACCCGGGAGACAGCGTCACTCTGCCCGGGGATGTTTTACCCATTTCCCCGAAAGAAAAGAAGCCAAGGAGGCTGTTGTCGTTTAAGATTAAACGAAAGAAATCCAAGCAGAACGAAGAAGCAGGAGGAGATGTGTTCTTCCCTGATGAACTGGACAGCTTCCAAAGCAACAAGTAAGAAACAAACTAGTTTATTTGTATTACATTTTTTGTTTCATGTTTTGATGCTATGGATTGTCGTTTAAGTTGATAATAAGATTCTGATATGTAATATGATAACCATAGAGCTGCACGATTAGTCGACTAATCATTAAGTTGATTGACAGAAAAGATCAACATAAACTGTTTTAATTGTTTTTATTCCTTAAATAAAATGTCCCTGCAGAAATAGCACAACAAATAATACAGACAGAACTTTGTTTTTTTACAATTTTAAATAAGACCCCTGATCATAAAACATGTTGTCAAATATAATTATTGTATCATTTGACCATAATCACTTTTGACTCTGGGAGCTGAAGGACACAAGTGCAAAACAAAATCCTACATTCTCTAATGCTAATGCTAATGCCCCCCCCCCCCCCCACCAGAGCACCAAATAGAGATAGATAGAATTGGAGGGATGAAACCCTCTTTAATGGTCACACATGCTGAGCACACAGCACACAGGGACATTTGTTCTCTGCATTTAACCCATCCTAGTAGATGAAAAGCTGTAGGAACTGAGGGAAGATCTGAATTGTGTGGGTAAAAACATCTCACATAGCAACCGTTTCCCCCCTGGCACCAAATCAACCACGGTGAGCTGTGGCTGCAGCTAGTTTAGTCAAGTTTGAAAATTGCAGAGAGCGGTAAACAGTTACAGCGAGGAGGGCGTGCAGCTGAACTGTCACGCAGGACACGAGATGCTGTTGTGTTCCTTGCATTTTTACATGTTTGGGCTTCACTCCGTGGGAAGTTGTAGAAAGTGTTTGTGAAACACCAACTGACCCCATGCTGGTGCTCTTCGGTGAGGCATTTGACTGATAACCGTTCAATCATCTATGGCCGACAGTGAAAGACTGTGGCAGATCCTTGATGGGAACAAGGATAAGAAGTAAATATACACTCTGAGTCACTCTTCCCCTGGATGAATCAAAGATTTAAACTAAAAGATTGGTTAACCTCAAGCGGTCACAATAATGATAGACATTCACATCTTAAGGACTTTATTTATACCAGATATTTCCAGTCCTTTTTTATCCCTTCTACCTCTATTTATGAAGATTATTAGAGCATAAAAAAAGTTAATCAGAGAAGTACATTTTCTGCTCTGAGATCAAATTATTGTTGGTTAAAATATTCAATGCAAAGTTAAAATATTGAGAGGGAAATCAACTGTCTTGCTCCATTAAATAAGGTAAAAGGAGCGACTAAACGCATGCCAGATTGTGAATATCCTTGTGTTTGTGTGACTTCTACTTTCAACAAATGTAGTTTGACTTAATTCTGTCATTTCCCCTTATCCCTGGCCCCATTTCTCTTCCATAAGATCAACGTGCACCCAAACCAGTTTGTTGATGAGATCTGTTGCCTCTGACTCAGGTGTTTTTCTCACAGGCGGTCGGGCTAACGTACAGTCACAGATATTATTATGATATGAGAAGAGCAAGCATTGCATAACATTCCATGGTGAAATGAAAAACCGGCCCTGCAGGTGTTCGTCCTTCTTCTGTCCATTTATATCTGACTCATTGAAGTTGGTGTTGTAATCTTGTCTGGATAATCAGAGTAAATATGACTTCAGGAAACAGAGTTTGGATGACACATGACATGTGACGCATCAGAAAAAAGTAACTGACTTCCTCATGACAATGATTATGTCTTCTCCTATCAGCTTGATTCGGAATACTTGTTTTGTGTTGTGAGAGCCTTGGTGCATCACATGAATGTTCCCTGAACTCATTAGTCACATGCATCAGGGTAAAAGACGACTTGCTGTGGTGGCTAAGGCGGTTAGGGCTCACCTGTTCACCATGGCCTTTGACCCCTAACCCATCACAGTCCCCCTGCTTCCACTCCTACTGCTATTTATTTAAATGTTTACTTTATTATTTTCCCCTTTTGTTTGTTCACCATGTAAAGCGGCCTTGGGTCCCTTGAAAGGTGCTATACACATTTTATCTATTATTATTATTATTAGAAGAAGAAGTGTAAAAAACGCAGAAAGACAGGAGACCAAAATCAATTTCCACGACACAGAGGATTGTAAAATAAAATATTTTAGAGTTAGGGTGCACTGTCGTGCAAGAAAGACTTGCACGACAGTCTTTCTTCTCTGACATCATTGCCAAAAACAACGCACGTGCCTTGTTTGCTACCGTGGACAGACTAACTAACCCCCCAGTGTCAGTAGCCTCTGAATTTCTATCCACCAGGGCGTGCAATGATTTTGCCTCCTTCTTCACTGACACAATTCAGAAAATCAGACAAGCAGTCAGTGCCTCTGCATCAGGTACAGCAAATGTGTTGTCTCTATGTCCACCTAATATCAATTCAAACACCATGACACAATTCCATCAGATTAATGATAAAAACCTAGAGGACATTATTCAACTTCTGAAATCTTCCTCCTGCTGCCTTGATATTATTCCAACAGGATTCAGGATCAAAGATGTTTTTCATTGCATGGCCTCAGATCTACTTCACATAGTAAACAAGTCTCATTACTCAGGTGTTTTTCCACCGGCCCTGAAAACTGCAGTCATTAATCCGCTCTTAAAAAAGAACGCTGCTGCTCGAGTCCTCACTAACACTAAGAAAGTGGATCACATCACTCCTGTTCTGAAGTCTTTACACTGGCTTCCTGTGTGTCAAAGAATACATTTCAAAATACTGCTGCTGGTTTATAAAGCACTGAATGGTTTAGGCCCAAAATACATTTCTGACCTCCTGCTAAATTATGAACCATCCAGATCTCTCAGGTCTTCAGGGACTGGTCAGCTTTCTGTCCCCAGAGTCAGAACTAAACATGGTAAAGCAGCGTTCAGTTATTATGCTCCAAATATCTGGAATAAACTCCCAGAAACCTGCAGGTCCGCTGCAACTCTGACTACTTTTAAATCCAGGCTGAAGACTTTTCTTTTTGCCGCTGCTTTTAATTGAACTATTCACATCTTAGACTGCACTGTAACTTTTATTGTCTTTGCTTTTTATCTTTGCTTTTAAACGAGTGTTTCTAGATAATATGTTTCTTAATGCTCTTAATGTCTTTCATTTTTATAAAGCACTTTGAATTGCCTTGTGTTGAAAGGTGCTATATAAATAAACTTGCCTTGCCTTGCCTTAGGCCGGGTGTAGCTAGTGTATATCCAGGTCATTTCTGTGCAATGGTTACTTTTTACAGTACAATTAGCAAAATGAGAATGCAATAATGGAGTTTGGGTTAAGAGACAAAGTCCAAGAAAGATTTCTTTAAGAAGTAAGGCAAGGCAATTTTATTTATATAGCACCTTTCTATGGAAGCAAACAAGAGACAGAAGTATTCGAATTGTATTAGACACCGAATTTATAGCATTGAAAATAATTACTTTGAAAATCATGTATCTGAATGTTTTTGCTCCGAATTTACCTATGTGAAATAAAAATGTAAAATTCAAGTGAAAAAAATTCGAATGTTCAAATTCAGATCCCAAAAATTCGACGTCAAAAAATTCGATGTCAAAAAATTCGGTGTATAAAATTCGATGTCAAAAATTGCGATGCAGCATCATCCGGGTTACTCAGACAGGATAAGCAATCGAGCCCTAATGCAATCAAACTGACTTGGCCTATCAGAGCACGGCTTTGTCAGTCATGTGATCACAACAACCCGGGAGAAAAATGACGGAGAACAGCGGGGCTCGGCGCTCGGGTAAGTAGTCAGTTTGTGCTCTTTATCTTACAAGCAGTGAGGGCTCGACAGCATTTGTATCTTACATTAGCTAAATGAGTGAAGTAGCCTTGCTGTTAGCAAGCTCCGTAGTTATCATTAATTGAAGTGAATCACAACGTTACCGTGTCCTTTTGTGTGTGTGTGTGTGTGTGGGGGGGGGGGGGGGGGGGACGGTTTGCAAAGTAACGTAACGATCACTTCGGTTAGATAAGTCAAGTAGACCATGCTACACTATACGAAATACTCTCTTACAAAAGCCCTGCATTTAAACATGTTAATGTTACTTTAGTAAAAGTATGCTAGTATAATTAGCAACAAGTGTTGTTATTTAGTATTTAAAGTAGACACAAGTTATTCTATTCTATTATATCATTTGATTTATTGTTATTACCGATGCACGAGTTGACTTAACTGTTGTAGTTGGAGCTCATTTGAACAATGAGCTAACTAATTATTACTTTCATAATGGTGTAATGTGCTGACTATTTTCTACATTAATAGATGAAGGTCTGGTTTGTTCAAACTCTCAAAATAGTAGGACCAGAGCCCGAGAGACTCGAGGGCTCTGAGTAGGACATGCTGTCATAATTACCCAGAGTCCGAAGTGACACCTTTACAATGTTAAAGCTGTTGGATAAATGTAGTGACGTAAAAACTAAAGTATTCAAGATAGTGTAGTGGAAAAGAGATAATGTTTTTTTTTTTTAAACGTTACCAAAACAAAATCTCTTGTTTTGGACTGACAGTAATGATTCAAGAAATAGTAGATAAATAAATACACACACATCAATGTGTTGTGGATGTAACACAACACATGGTGCTCTTACCTGTGATGCCTCCTCCAAACATTATAACCAGACAGTATCATTCAAACTATAAGTAACAGTTCTAGCTACTTGACTTTAGACAAACAATTCAAAAGACAAAATCAACACAATGTATTGAAAGACCAATCTTTATTTCTCTCCTTTTGTTTGTGTTATTAAACCCTGTCAATCTAAAAAACTGAGCAACTCAACAGTTAACTTTATATTTCTTATTGTCCAAAGCATCTATTACACTATTTGTTCCCCTCTCATATTCACAGGATGGATGATTAGAGACTTTGGGGGAGACCTCAGCTTTATGAACGTCCTGTCTGTTGCTTTGGCCAGAGAGGGCTGAGGGTCTTTCCCTGCGAGGAGTCCTCCTCGCAGGGAAAGACCCTGCAGACCTGATGGAGGAGGACTTACACCAGCTGCACCTACAGAACTTAGCCCATGCTGGGCATAGCTGTTACCACCTGCACAGGCCTAGCCTGTCAATTAACAGATTAACATTTAGTGTAACTTATGTATATTATTTCGTTTTTATTTTTTTTAAAAATGGTGATGGTTCATGCTTGATAACTTTTAGTTCACATTTCAATAAATTGTATTTGCACTCCTTTTGTCCGTTATCCTTACTGAAAATGTTAGATTACACATTCACATCTGACTGAAGATTGGTACCATTTATTTATGACGTTCCAAACTCGGCGGCACAAGGCACAAGTGATGTGAAGCTCAAAGTGCAAATGCATTTGATCAGCTGACTTTTTTTTTGCCAAACTTTATAGGCCTGACAATCACACTGTCTCTGAGGTGCAACGTAAAACACAAAACAACACAAATGAAGTTCCTGTTAGACTACAAAACTAGTCAGTGTGCAGGTCTTTGTGTTACAATACAAGTGTCTCTTAGTGAATGTCCTGTACTGCTCTTAAATCTCATAACATCAGCTTCTCCTTTCCCTCTTGGATGTTCTTCTGGACCCTCAGAGAAAGAGAACATGGTGAAGCAGTCCTGTCTCTCAGGCATGTCCTTTCCTAACAGAAATATCAAAAAACATATTATTGCTGAGCAAGTGTGTTATTTAAGAAAGAGGTGTGTTTGTTTGTTCATAAATATAATGATTTTTTATTTGAATGTGTTTTTTAAATCCAACAGTGTACTGCAAAGATAATCAGATTATGAATCAACCGTTCTAAATTCATCAACATTGAAATAAATGTATTATTAAAATAATATTTAACTGTTATCAAAACTTAGTGCAACTGTAGAAGCTTGCTCTGTCCGGTTGTCTCACTGAAAGACAAAGGGTCGCAGCTCTCACTATGTGATGTTGCTTGGTTAAATGTAACCTTTTGCTAAGAAAGTACACTCAACATCACTGATGTGTGGGTGATCTAGTATTCAGTCATGTTTAATGGCATGTCTATCAGTGTATTAGAGTCATTACTTTATGCATTCTTTGTAAAGCATGAAAAAGGTGTACCTTGGAATCCGTGCTGAAGTTCTCTGCTGCTAGGACTCCAGATCTGTCTCTCCTCCTCTGGTCCAGGTCTGTCTCTCCTCCTCTGGTCCAGGTCTGTCTCTCCTCCTCTGGTCCAGGTCTGTCTCTCCTCCTCTGGTCCAGGTCTGTCTCTCCTCCTCTGGTCCAGATCTGTCTCTCCTCCTCTGGTCCAGGTCTGTCTCTCCTCCTCTGGTCCAGGTCTGTCTCTCCTCCTCTGGTCCAGGTCTGTCTCTCCTACTCTGGTCCAGCCTGTCTGGATCACCTTAAGGAGACTTTGAACAAACAGATGTAAAGTTACATGCGTGGGTTACAGACTTCTTTCCATGCAAACAACTTTTTATCTTCTTTTAAAAACAGGTCATAATCTTATTGTTATACTTCAGAAATGGCTGGATATCACAGTCCTTATACTGTATCAGTTTGATTGAATATTATTGTGTAGGTCCTTTTTATTTTACTGTTACTTTGGATGAGGTTTTCATGAGTCAGTCAAATTAATTTGTTTTCATATGCCATATTCATATGTATCACACACGTAAGGGTAAGACACAAACCTATTGAACAAATGCAATGCAATGGATAAGCTTAATTTCCACTGAAGTCACAGATAACGTCATATATAATATTTAAACAAATCATTTCCTTGTCACTAAAGCATTGACTACGCTATTCATCGTCCTTAAATGCAGGAATTAAGTTACATGTTCTGTTCTACAGCCACGATGAGGCTGTTTCTCAAGTGTGAGGATAATACAATTAAAAGAGGCATTGGTAATAATATTAAAAACAACAATGTTCGTCGGATAGGCGCTTAGCTGCAATAAATAACTCCAGTTCAACAAACCATATTACAATATCTAAGGGAGCGTTATTATCTTGAAATGTGACGTTCATATTTTAAAGATACACATATTTCATTGTGAGGTTGATTTAATATACACTAAGCCTCTCTTCAACAATACGTTGACGTTAGCTAGTCTATTGTATGCTATAGTAGAGCATAGCGAATGAACCTTAACAATGCATACATTAACCTAAATAGCAAACTAACTATCTAACGTACAAGGATGACCTTATTTGAGCAACCTCGCACAGAAGCCTTTTGGTAGACAGTAGCATCCCACTTAATGTTTTACACTCTTGGATGCTACGCATAGCATCGTTAGCACAGATGGAGCTACGATTGCTCAAATACTACCCCAACTCTAAACATTCATTAACGTTAGCTTAATAAAAACACCAGTAACATAACATAAAGTACGCAGGGTTGACTTACCGAAGAAACTGCATTCATGGACGGTCTGTTTCAACCGCAGATAAATCCTATATTTGCAGGACGAATAGTCCACCAGGAACCAACACAACAAACATGGCCGAGTTCAAGTAGTGTTCTCCTCATGAGCTGAGCCGCTGTAGCATCACGGAGCTAACCGTGAGACAGAGGAGCTAGGAGCAGCAGCCCCGTTGTCATGAAGGGGGAATCTAACTATATACAGAATATGTTTTTGTAGATCCAGGCTAGAAACATGTTCATTTTTTGATGTTAAGTTGGACATTTTAACAAAGGGTCTACGGGAATTGCTCCCATCTGCATCCATCGCCTACAGTTTGCAGCATTGGGCTTCACCGCACTGTCCCGGGGTTTGCCGCTTGGCTCTGATAGGCCAGAAGTCGGTTTGATTGCATTAGGGCTCGATTGCTTATCCTGTCTGAGTAGCCCGGATGAGGCTGCATCGCAATTGTTGACGTCGAATTTTACACACCGAATTTTTTTACATCGAATTTTAAACACCGAAATATTTGACGTCGAATTTTTTTCACTTGAATTTTTGGGATCTGAATTTGAACATTCGAATTTTTTTAACTTGAATTTTTACATTTTTATTTCACATAGATAAATTCGGAGCAAAAAAAATTCAGATTCATGATTTTCAAAGTAATTATTTTCAATGCTATAAATTCGGTGTCTAATAAAATTCAAATACTTCTGTCTCTTGTTTGCTTCCATACCTTTCAACACAAGGCAATTCAAAGTGCTTTACAAAAAAGAAAGACATTAAGAAAATGGCATTTAAAATCAGTCATTAAAAAGAAAAGCTAATAAAATAAACATTAAAAGAAAAAATACATGGATAAAAGTTACAGTGCAGTTTAAGATATTAATAGTTCAATTAAAAGCAGCGACAAAAAGAAAAGTCTTCAGCCTGGATTTAAAAGTAGTCAGAGTTGCAGCGGACCTGCAGGTTTCTGGAAGTTTGTTCCAGATATTTGGAGCATAATAACTGAACGCTGCTTCTCCATGTTTAGTTCTGACTCTGGGGACAGAAAGCTGACCAGTCCCTGAAGACCTGAGAGATCTGGATGGTTCATAATTTAGCAGGAGGTCAGAAATGTATTTTGGGCCTAAACCATTCAGTGCTTTATAAACCAGCAGCAGTATTTTGAAATCTATTCTTTGACACACAGGAAGCCAGTGTAAAGACTTCAGAACAGGAGTGATGTGATCCACTGTCTTAGTGTTAGTGAGGACTCGAGCAGCAGCGTTCTGAATCAGCTGCAGCTTTCTAATAGATGTTTTAGTGAGACCTGTGAAGACACCATTACAGTAGTCCAGTCTACTGAAGATAAAAGCATGGACAAGTTTTTCCAAATCCTGCTGTGACATTAGTCTTTTAATCCTAGATATATTCTTTAGGTGATAGTAAGCTGATTTAGTAACTGTTTTAATGTGACTGTTGAAACTCAGGTCAGAGTCCATGACTACACCTGGATTTATTGCTCTATCTGTTGTTTTGAACATTGCAGACTGAAGCTCAGCACTAACTTTTTATATGTTCTGCCTTGGCTCCAAAAACCATTACCTCAGTTTTATCTTTGTTTAATTGGAGAAAGTAGAACGTTTAAAAGCACATTTTTAAAACTGGAATCCAGCAAATTCCGTGTTTCATGTACGGTTTACCTTTATACTACACAGACTAAAAACTGATAACAATATCTTACCACAAACAGGAAGGGTGTGTTAGTTTTAAATGTTGTATTGTTCCCTTAATATTTGAGGTCTCTATAATGACTTACTACAAAAAGCAACATATCAGTGTGCAATTCTGTAGCTGATACTCCAGTCTTTCCACATCTTTAGCCTGTGGTGTTTATTTAAGCTAGTAGTTCAGTAACATAAACTCAACTGCATATGAAATAGAAGAAACAGGGTTAGTTTTTCACCTGTCATTCAAGTATTCATTCAAGGAGAATCAGTGACACACTTTATTCACACTTACTGTAAAACCAAAGTGTGCATTTTATTTATGCATCTCAACAAACTGTCAACTTCTACATTTTCATTATGCAACTTCAAGACCGTAAACCTCTCTATGTGTTCTCTGTTCCAGTGTTTCATCGCCTGCAGAGTCAGTTTAAACAGTATTAAGCAAACAAACACACAGGATTCAGGTATATTCCCTATATTGTGTAAACTGAAAACGGATACATCATCACGCTATACCTTGTCACTGTTTGCAAGAGGATGAGATTATTCAGTTTGAGGCAGGTTTCAGCTGTCATGTTATCATTGAAAGAAATAAATGATATCATTACATGTTAGACGCTTTTATCCAAAGCAACTTACTCAATACTGTGGACAATCCCCACAGGAGCAATTTGGGGTGAAGTGTTTTGCCCAGGGACACAACGACATGCTGACTGCAGTGGGGTTTGAACCTGTGCTCCCTTGATCCGAACACCAATGCTCTATTCACTGCGCCACACACCTCCCATCACAGCTCTTTAGAATTTCCGGGCCTGTGACTTGTTGGAATCTGACCAGTATAACACCTGAAGTATTTCGAGTACCAAGGGAACACCCGAGAGAAAGTACAGCCGATTTCTATTTGGTTCAATTCAGGGGCCTGCAACTGATAAAGTCGAAGTAAATGTAAACATATGTTGTGTTCATCACTAACAAATAAACCACTAACTACTATACCAGTCACTGTCGCACTCGCTTTCTATATTGACCAATCACTCGGCAACATTTAGTGGCCTGAACAATTCATTAATAAGTCTGTTTATCATCGTTTCGCTTTGCATCAATGATAAAGATACAGATCGATGGATCGTTACATCCCCCCTAGTTCACATCCGCCTGAGTTAACCAGGTTGAACTGAACCCTGGGGTGTTTTAACCCCCTGGTGCGATCTGGCCCATTCTCTTTCACCAGTGTAGTATATAGGAATTAGATAGCTAACAGGCTAATATGAGTAACATTTTGATACAATAATTATATTTGACAACATGTTTTATGATCAGGGATCTTATTCACTTTTTTCCACGGACTATTTTCAAACCTCGGAAAAGCACATCCTTTCCGACACTGTTGAGTCATACAGAAATCCAACATCCACCACATTTTATTTGATTTACAATTTCTGTTTGGCTTTGGGAACTCAAACTGGATCAGTTGGAAAATGTAAACCATGTGTCATCCTTCCATTGGTTTGATTAAGAAACTGGGCCGTTAGGTGTGAACCCACGCAGAGCAACTCAATGATACCACACCAGGTCTCAGCAGAGGGAGAGACTAAGAGCATTGGGCGCCACATGGACCAGGCTGAGAGCTTTACTGTTGATTTCCTCCAGGCAATGGGAGTACTTGTATAAGCAAATGCAACCATAAGTAACTTATGTAATGGAACGTAATATCATCGACTTGAGAAAAACATTGACACACATTCCCCAATGTTCCACATTAATGAGATTAGATAAAGAAAAAGTTTTAAGCACCATGCCACAAACAGTACTTTTGTGTTAAAATGGCCAAGGCCTGGTTTGAGTGCAATCCACATACATAGGTTTATATAAGACTAGCTTAACTGCTTTGGTGAGTAGTTCAGAGCCCAGTGTGTCAACCCATTCTCGTCATCTCATCACATATGGATGCTTTGTCAGGACCCCCTTGACTTTCCAATGCATTGTGTAGACCTATGAAAATAGTATACTTTACAATGGTGCTCAACTGGCTCGCAGTAAATGATTGTTTAACGTTTTTAATTCAAACAAAAATACTCGACTTGGTCTAGGTTGTTTTCCGTCTTAGTACTATATCCCCACACTCCTGGACCACTTGGTCTGAGCGACTAATAACGCTACGGATGGGTTTACACTGTAAGGGTGAAAAAAACAGTCTATCTTTGTCAGTTTTGGGGCTTGGCTAAATGTTTAAGGTGTGTGTGTGTGTGTGTGTGTGTGTGTGTGTGTGTGTGTGTGTGTGTGTGTGTGTGTGTGTGTGTGTGTGTGTGTGGTCTAACATTACTATACTTGTGGGGACCTAAATCTGTTTACATATTCACGTGTGGGGACTGGCTTCCCTTATGGGGACAAATTGGAGGTCCCCATGAGGGGAATCATTAATTTTAGTGTGAAGACTTGGTTAGGATTAGGGTTAGGGTTAGGGTTAGGGTTAGGCATGTGTTGGTTATGGTTAAGGTTAGGATAAGTCTCCAGGAAATACATGTAAGTCAATGTAATGTCCCCTGAAGTGATGTATACATGGTATGTGTGTGTGTGTGTGTGTGTGTGTGTGGGTGTGTGTGTGTGGGTGTGTGTGGTGTGTGTGTGTGTGTGTGTGTGTGTGTGTGTGTTAGGGCTGCTCGATTATGGCAACAATCATAATCTCGATTATTTGGGTCAATAATTGATATCACGATTATTAAAAACAATTATCCATTTACTGTGAAAACATCAATTTATTGAAAAACAAAAAAGGTGTAGTATGTTTTTAACAGTTGATTACCCTGAACCTTAAGTATAGTTCAATTGAAAAACCAATACAAATAATATATATTTTTAAATAAATAATAATAAAAAATAAAAATAAATAATCGTTTTATTTTGATTATGTTGTTTTCATAATCGTTGCAAGCCAAAATCATAATTGCAATTCAAATACGATTGATTGAGGTGTGTGTGTGTGTGTGTGTGTGTGTGTGTGTTTGCAATTTTGCAAAACATAAAGAATTGGAAAGAGTTGATGAGCAGTGCACTTCTTATGTTCTTTTGTTTGATTGAGATCTAGTTCATTACCCTACCTGTGCTCTGCTACTGTTCTTTGCTCTACTTACAGTATCTTCAAGGGAATGCAGTCTGCCAGCAGTACGTTTGACTGGTTACATTTTCTGTTTGACAGTTGCAGTTTATGGCAAATGCTTAAACAACAGGTTCAACTTCCTGAGAAAAGAACACTGCCTTTAGACTAGTCACAACAAATGTTGCAACTGCAGGAAACAAATGTCTCTGGAATCAGTTTTCTTTTCTCACATGCAACGCGAAACGATTCACTGAGATCCAAAAAATAAATCTTTCGAATTGAATGAAAATGAACTTGTGGTAGTGCGATAATCATGGACCACCCTCATCTCTTTCATTTTAAACTCAAATACCTATCTATAATGTTCGTGACTGCATCTTGCACTGTTGTGATGCTGTTGTGTTGACAGAATCTGTCCACAAATAGGAATATACCTGGCAAAGTTCCACTAACTGCATTTGTGGTGGTTGCAGCTGCAGTGGGTGTATCCAGGGTCACATTTTGCCATGATGACAATAACACAATATTGAAAAGGATACTAGCCACATGCTGTCGTAGCTGGTAAATATTAGCCTGTTGAGTGCCGTCTATATCAAATATGAGTTTGAGAGATATTGCTGGGGGAAGGAGGCACGCAGGCACGGTAAAGAAGGTGTGTGCTGCAGGGAGGGTTGGGAGAGAAAACAAATGAGTTCACTCACGTGTAAAGGATGTCGCTTCAGCGAGCAGGCTGTAAAATGTGCTATTTTAACTGTTGGGAGAGATATTTTTTAAACGGCTTTGGGTGGGGTTAAAAAGTGTCTTATCTCTTTACAGAAAGTGTAGATCAAATCTGCATCTGTGAAGTTCTTTTTTGATGCTCACACATCTCCTACATTACATTATTACATTACATTTAGCTGACGCTTTTATCCAAAGTGACTTACAATAAGTACATTCGACCAAGAAGACACAAACTTGAAGAAAACAGAATCATATAAGTACATCAGGTTTCACAGAGCTAAAACATTTCAAGTGCTACTCAACTGGCTTTAGATAAGCCAGTCCTTTAGTATATAAGTGCTTCGTTAGTAATTCTTTGTTAATATATAACTGGCCAAACGACTTAGATTTGCAAAGGTGTTATCCTTATTACTGAGGAATGTGGATTGTCCTTCTGTCAGCCTACAGAGTGATTGACAGTTGCATCTAAATAATAATGTTCTAATCTCTTCTTCCTCTCTCTTTATTGTAACTGACAGATCTGTCCTCAGCGATATGAAGGCATTTCATCATACCTGCCATAGACTACATTGCTAGCGTAGCAGGACCTGCAGTCTCTAAAGCCTCTCAAAGAATTCCTCACTCAAACATGTTTCGATTTTTTATTGCTCGATTACTAGCTCAACCAAACTGCAGGCCTCGGTCAACAGGAATATGAGATGGGGTTGCCAATATGGCCAAAAGCTTATATTACGGTTTATGAAATTTTACATCACGGTAACGGTATGTATAACAATACAGAATTCATCTTTAATTAAGAAATCCATTTAAAATAACCAAACTAAATTAGAGTTTACTTACGAGTAAATGTTCGTATGTATTTTGTGCGTGTAGTTTATCATATACCCAAAGCACCTAAATGGTAAATGTAAAATCAGTTCTTAAAATCTGAAAAAATGTACCAAGGCATAATGGATGAAAGAATTTTAAAACACACAATTGCCATATTTGTGTCAAATACATTTTTTTGATCACAGAATCATTATTCAGTAAAATCGAAACACACAGGCATGAAAAGCATATCTGTTTAGGTCTATACAGAATGTAACTTCAATAATAAAAACATGACACACAACATCAGGCCTATATGGAAGAGCATTAGGACCTCATTGCAAAAAGGAACTGCTAAGAGTTTATTTGAAATCTTTGCACTAATATTAACAAATACTGTTAAGGCTTAAAAGGTTGGCCATAGTGTGAACCCACCTTTCATGGAGAAAACTGTTCTGAAAAGCTGAACTCTGACTATATTTACTAGAACTAGAGTTTGGTTTATAGTTAGATATACACTGAGCCTGCAAATGTAGCATCCGATTAATTACCTGAACCTAAATAACTCACTTGTTTACATTGGGCTGTTTGATTCAACAGGTCTGAAAGAAACTAATGAATCACTGGACACGTTCGATCAGCCTTTACTTTAAACAGGTCCAATGACAAAGGTATTAAAGAAGTGTTACTCCTAAGTATAGCTATTGGATAAGCCAGGTCTACGTGGAGCCAGTTGTATACTGTACTCTGTTGGCCTTGTTAGCCATTGAGATTGTTTAGTCATTCAAGTTGTGCAGGATATTAATGACCATTTGCTATTATTCTGTATAAGGCAGTGTTTTGATTTTTACTTTCATTAAACTAAATAATGAAAGTGGAATGCACAAGTTGAATAATGTTACAGAAACATGCACATGTCTGCATATAGTTATATGTTGCATAACTGTAACTGTACATTTGTCTTTCTGTCAATATTTGCATGCTGGATAGATTTTGACATGTGATAGTGGCTGCGTGTTAACTCCAGCATAAAAACCCTTTTGTTGCACTTTTGTATTTAGGCCCTCAAACAAAAACACATCCACTAAAATGTGAAAAGGTGAGGGAGCAGCAAATAGCTGTAGGCTATAACTAAAGTAAACATGACCTGGCTTTGGTCCTCAAACTAACACTGTTGTTGAACCTGTGTGCATCTATTAATAGGTGGGTTTAAACACGTAGATGTAGTTTATTGTCACTAGAGTTAAATCAAATGAAAGACAGAGGATGGAGTTTGGTGGCGTTGTTGGCCTTTGTCATTGTCAGACAGTCAGCTTGTTGTTGTCACTGTCATTCTATGTAGTTCAGGAGGTTGGTACTCCGTCTCCGGGAGATAAACTATATGTTCCTCCTCTTCAAAACAAACACATCATTTGTTTAAAACCTGTAAACACAGTTGTTAAAGAAGTTTCATGTTTTAATCAGGGTTGCCAACTTTGGGTACCTGGCTGGAGTGAGATTTTGATATCATGGGTTTAATTACACATATGCGCACTAAATGACTGCTATCGTGTCAGTAGCGGGACCTTAGCATATATATAGGATAATATATACAAATACACAATATTGGACACAGACTATAAAGGGCACAACGTTTCATTCAGTAATGAAAGTCAAACATATGTTTGTTTCCACTGTTTTATTGTGTGCATAGGCCTGTCGCGATAAGCAATTAATTAAATTATCGTACGATAAATAAAAAAGAACTCGATAACTGTTCTGACCTCGATAAATTGATAAAATTAGGATGTGACTAGCAGTTTGAAAGGATGTATTTGAATTATTATTATATATTATCATTATGTCAGTGGTCATACAACGGTGCCGACAATATTATCGTTTATCGCAATCATTTCCGGGAAAATGTATCCAACAAAATTAATTATCGTGAGAGGCCTATCATGAAACACACACACACAAATCTACAGACTTACTCCAAACTGCCAAACATATTAATTAACACACTCTCACTCTCATATACTCTTTGACTCTATTTTGGCCTAGTAGAACAATAAGCAGTAGACTTTTACTTTGTTATCATTTCTACTGGATCTTAGATCTGCGCATGCGCAATACGTGTCGGCTCCCACTGCTCTGCTGTCTGTTGACGTTGTTAAGAGTGGTGGGGGGCGGGGAGGGAGCGGATCGACAGCTCGAGCAGCTGTCAACTCAACATTGTAAATAACCTACCAAAAACGATCACCGGTTCATCTTGTTTTTGGCGTGAGAATAGTTTGGGCAGCGTGAGAGCGTGAGACTGAAAGTGAAAGCTCGTGTCACACGCCAGATGCGTGAGAGTTGGCAACCCTGTTTTAATTCAGTGTTTTCCTAGGAACAGGGACACATGAGGGATAGGCTACAGGCTAACCGCTAACATTTGCAAATCTGTTTCTTTGACAAAATCCTTCTGAATTGAGACGTTCATGAGGTTTTTTAAAGGGATATCCATTATCCCCAGTCTCCTCCTTTCCAAATCAAACGGATCATGTGATAAAACCTGGTAAAAACTCTGAATAAAGCCATTTTAGGTTCAAACTATTTGATTTCCTACGCAAGAGGCCTAGCCACAAGCAAAGGTTAGCTTAGCTTGTTTCTCTAATGCATTTCAATCCAGACGTCCTTCTACATGTACATTCCTTTATCCGATAAATGTAAATTTAAAAAGACCAAGTAAGTTCACAACTAAACAACATATAAAATATAGGTCTAGTTTTTTTCCGACATTTTGAAGAGGGAATTTTACTTATTTTTCCTTTTAAATTGAGAAGCTAATATACAACAAACTGCTTGTGTGCACAATTCACACTTTCATGCAGAATCCCACACCCAAAAAAAGAAGTGTTTCTCACGATCCAATTGGGATTAGGTAAGAACTGTGGGCTGACTCAAGTTTCTCAATGGAAAATTCTTATTGTGAAAGGATCTCTAATCTTGGAGCTGATTATCATTATTGCAGCAGGAGCCAAATGTGTTTCGACAAAGATATCCGCCCTGCTGTTTGGACATTCTGTGCATCAAAGTTTTACATTTCTGGTGAAATAAAATGGGGATTGGATTAAATACGATTGCATTGATACCAAGGCTATTATAAATTCTGATTATCATCTCAATTGTTATTGAGTAATTTCTGATCCTTTTGTGTGGAATAGAATAACTAGTCAAGTTTTTAGTATCAACTTCACTATTTTATTACAGTATCTGTCAACATTTGAACATGTTCAAATAAATAATAAAGGATACAAAAGGATTATTTTATATATACAATAAAAGGACTAGGAGGCATCAAAATTACGATTAAGAACCACATTGGTACCGTTTCCTGATTACTATCCTTAAATATATTGGTTATTTTTATGATTTGTGGACTTGAGGATACAATTTATGCATTCTGAATGTGTCAAAGTTTGGTGTCATAAAGCTCTTAAATATTAGGGATGAGAAAAATAAACATACTTATGGTCAGTCAAAATTATGAAATATCCCGGGGAAACCCTTACTTACTAATCATTAGATTTTATCTACAAATCTTGTGAAATAGAGTATCTATATATGTAGGAGCGAAACTTGAGATCTCATAATATTCACTTACCATGAGTATTTGTATGTATCATTATTAAAATGTTTATGTTGTCCTGACAAGAAACTAGCTTCCCTGGCAATAATAGCCGCTTATTACATTTGGAAAAAAGCAGGAGAGAAAATGGAAGGTGCCAGTGTGTGTTTGTGTCTGCCTCCCCTTCCAAAGTCAACATGTCAGCCAGCATTATGAACAGCTTTTGTAACACACACCTTGTAGTTGAGATTACATCACAACTCTCTTTCCCAAGGTTATAGTAACAAAGATACGCTGTATGTATTTGATCACTTCCTCTGCACTCACTTCTGCAGGATTGAGCGCACATGCATTTGGTTTATGTACTGCGAGTAAAATATAGTTTAGCTGCCAAAGATGCATGATCATGTCTGCATGCAATGTCTGCAAACATTTTCAAAACCATATTGAACTGGTGTCCATTGCACACAAGCAGCCCAGCTATGAGTCCATGTGGCAGTGTAGTGGCTGCAGCCTACTGGTTGCCGCAGACCCGCCCAGCTTCTGGCAAACACTCGTCCCTGCAGCAGTTGTTCCAGGCACTCCCCAATTCACAGTAACTCTTGCAAACAAGGGCTGTTTTCGACTCATAGTGTGAAGCCACTTTAGGGCCTATTTATATCATATCATTAGCACTTCATTGTGTTGATTTGGCTATAAGTGCAACATGTGTTGCTAAGCATAACACCGAACCCTTGGTTGTTATCTGAGAATGAGTAAATAAGAAATAGACCAATTACAGAGCATCAGCCTCTTTTTTGGCTGCATTGATACATCAGATCCAGTTTCCTATTGGACGACTGGACCTTGGCACAGGCCTTCACATGTTTGGATCACTGGCTGTTCATCGTGTGTGCAGCAGTGAAATCCAGTGCCCTTATATTACAGCAAGTTATATTCCATCAACAGCCTCAAGTGACTCATTATACCCCTCATATACCCAACAAAGAGTGAGTCACTTTTTGAATCCTTTCCATCCCTTGTCTGAGTGTTTTCAGTAGCTCACACAGGCCTCAGGTCCGCGCTATCACTGAAATCTCTTTGTTGTATTTGCCTGTTTGTTCTGGAGCAAGGAAAGATGTGTTTGTGTTAATAAGGTTTTCCTGGCAACGGCATGTTGTATCAGTGTGGTGTCGACCTCCGGGTCGGCTAACATACTGCTCATGGATACAAAGGTAACATATCATTGGAACCTTCCAGATTGGCTGTTTTACCTTTTTCGGACTTGCAAAGCTTCTCTAAATATTTCTAAACTAAAGCCCAAAGACAATGGAAGGGATGGAACCCATCTTGCTTTTTACAGGAGAAAACATGTCAAGCATGTTAACACTAGTGGTCAAAATACAGTTTCCAAAAGTCCTCCAAAGTTGAGAAAAACAACCTATTTCTTTTAACAAAGCGTTTTTAAAGTTGTATTTGTTTGCAGTAGACACAAACAAGCAATGAGGTGAAATTAGTTTTTGGCGATATACTTGAAAACTGAGGTTTAAAGATGATGTTTTCCCCAGTAATATACAATAGATAATAAAGAGATGATCATGACCTGTTCAACTTCTTAACAATGACAGCTTATTATAAAAATACCATCATTTATTTATCTTCGTTATTTATTTTAGTGGCATGTTTGGTATTGAAGCACCCTTAACAATGGCATATATTGCTTTAATGTTGTGTTAGGTCATTGTGGGCAACGTCACATTAAATATATAATAATACAAAATCAAATGAAAAGCCCATCCATCATTCTCACAGTGACACAAATAAGAACAAGGTGACAGTGAAGGTTCCCTTAAGAACAGCCACCCAACTCAGATGTGTTGAACCTAACTGTATTGTTTTGTCATGATTTAATTGTTTCAATCTGGACATACATATGAGATCAGTTGTTCTATTCAAAACAATTTGTACATGGTTAACACTTAACTTCCTTGTTAAAATCTAATAAACTGTGCGCTGTGGAGCTTTTGTCTGTTGCAACAAAGAGAAGGTTCAAACAAGTCGGAGCTGGTTTGTGCCTGCGCGTCGACGAGAGGCTGGGAAGATTTCACCCACCTGATTCTGTTACAGGTTAAGGCGCAGAAGTTATGCTTATATTGGGTCTTTTAGCTAAGGATTCATACCATAGGTTGCAATTATCCTCTCACAATGATCTTTCACCTCTTTCAAGGTGACACCCGACCCAATTCAACTCTTTTCCAGCCTAAAGGTTGTGTTTGGGTCAAAGGTTACAGAGTGTGCTCGTTCCCTGCACAAAGCTGTTAAGACCAGTCTTAAAACCTGGACCTTACTGTTTAATGTGTTTGTTTGTATTGCATTTATGTTCCCTTTTATTTGACTTTGAAATGTGGTGGTTGCTTAGCAGTGCAGGTTCATAGACACACCTTTTGGAGAACAAATCCTGGGCATGTTATCTTTCATAAATTGTAGCACCAGGATGTATCTATGTGTATCCAAAGTTGACTATTTGTACTAAGGTGTTGAGCAAAGCACATTATACCATTTTTCCTTACAGTATCTGAAATCTAAGATATGTTTTTATTTTTTAAGGTGGACTTTTAGGGGTTTATGCATATGAAAGCTGGATTACAACAGCTGTGAAGAGACCATGTGAAGAACTCAAGCACTGTGATTGGTCAGCTACTCTAGAGCTGCTTATTTGTTCAAGGTTCCTTTGCTGCCAGGAAAGCTTTATCACAAAGACTTTAAGCAAGTCCTTAAGTTAAGTTTTAGATAACTAAGCAGGGTTTCCCACACATAGACTTTACTTGGGCGGGCCGCCCAGGTATATTTCGCGACCCATTTAAAAAAAAAAAAATTATTTTATAAATGTTTTCGTCCGCGACCACGACGCCATCTGCGATCGATTAACTTGTGGACAATGATCCCTCGCTCTACGCCTCCTGTACCCAGTCCCGGACTGGCCATCGGGAGGACCGTGGGGTTTCCCGATGGCCTGGCATGTTAAGTGGCCTGCCACACACAGGGTGACTGGCTGTCTACATGATGTGGCCTGCCGACACTGTCATACAGACCATAAAACAAAGCCCTTGATTGGTCTCTGTGTGTCATTCAAGCTCGGGATAACCTCAGCTCAGGTGAGGTAAAGGACTCTGAGTGTTTAGATAGTTAACTTAGTCTAAGTTCTCAGTGGGTCTCAAACGGTTTGGTCACCATTTATGTAAACACATATTTCCATTTGAGGGGGTAGTGATTAGTAAAATATGCATGAATAAATAAATAAAAAGTTAACTAGGTGAAAAAAGGTAAGATACACTTTTAAAACTTGTTGAGAGCTAAAACTAGTCTTTGCTGCTGCCTCACAGAGGAGCAGGAGGAGAGGAGGGAGACAGGAGAGGCTGGTTCAGGAGCACAGACACACTCACAACTATACATGAACCAAAATAAATAAATAAACAAGTTTCAGTGTTTTTTTCATATTAGAAATGGGATGTTATTGGTTATGGCCATGATCTTATGATTATTGAAATGTATACAATTCTGTTTCATAATGGTGTTCCCATAGATCTAGTCTCTTTATTTGCCCCTCAAAGTGCACCAGATTGATGCATTTAACTCCAAAATAAAAAAAAGAATCTTACCGGAGGGGCATGCCCCCGGACCCCCCTAGAGGATTTGAGGTCCACCCCCACTAAAAATCACATGGTTAGGTTCTTAAATACATTTACCATTTTTTTAAATAGTAACCCATGTCCATATGGTTATGTGTGGGTAGATTTAAGCTATAGGGCTATCACTACGGGCCCTGCCTGTACCTGTTCGCTCTGCCATCGCGTGAAGGGTCTGCTAACAAGCGACCAACAGAAAGGTTCATGTTGTTGCACGTCCCAAAGGCACGTCCCCGCTACCACCACCCCCCCAAGTATATTACAGATTTGTGGGAAACACTGCTAAGACTGAATACAGGACGCAGCCTGACACTGTCAATGACATACTATAAATCAGTTCACATGCTGGAGGCAGCAACGACTGGCCTGCATCTCTTGCTGCAGGAGCTTTAATCCACACTAAGAGCTGTCTTCATACTTGTGTCAGCTTGATCAGATTCTGCGGTTAAAATATATCCATATGACCATATTTGATTCAAAGCAACATGTTCCTGCGTGTTGCTTCCTGGAGGATGTTGAGAAGCATTTAAGGAATCATAAGAAATGTAGTCAGACAGGAGGAAGCATATCGAATCATAAAGGGGTCCTTTGTTCTGGTTGGGTTTTTCCCTTTCCTGCAGTGTGTTTGTGTGAGTTTCTCTCCCACACTGCCTGAAATGCCCGATTGGACTCCTTTGTTTGCTTCTGTAACATAGTGACATCACTAAATTACATTTGTTTTATTTATTTTTGTATTCAACCAGATAAAAGCATTGAGATAAAATCTCATTTACGATGCTGACCTGGCCAAGAAGGCAGCAACGTTACACATTATTACACATAACACAGACAAAATACAGAGAACACAACTAAGTAAACAAAAAGACAAAAAGCAGTCACTACATTGTGCACATTAGGACAGTAAGAAAGGTACACTACTTATTGCTGCAAGAGCAGCTGGTGGTAAGGACTTCAGACAACTTCAATTGAAAACAGGCTATAGGGACAAGTGCCGTCAGTGACATGCATGCTTCTATTGACTAGCACTCCAACACATTGTACGTGATGGGCTAACGAGACAGGACATGTCTAAACGGTTGACCAATTACAACAGAGCTGGCCAGCTAACCAATCAGAGCAGACTGGGCTCTGGTTTCAGACAGAGGGTGAAAGAGGTGCTGCAGAACAGGCAGTATGAGAACAATAAAGAGCTTTTTGAACATTAAAGCATAGTAGAGACAACACAAACATCAACCTGAAGATGAGCATAATGTCCTCTTTAAATAATATTAAAACACTTCTACACTATGTAATTACACTGAATGTCATTCATTATTATTATTATTATTATTATTAGTGGGTTGTGGTTTTGGCTCAGTTTGTCTGTTTATCAGCTGGAATATGGAAAAGCTACTGGCATAATACTTTGATGATAGTGTGAAGCAACGGAAAGTACATGTTTGGCGCTGATCTGAAACACAGGCCAGAAAAACAAGTTGTGTTTCACTCTCGTTAACATTGCAGTTTGGATTCAAGTAGGGTCAGGGAGTCAGAAGTGTTGTTCAACCACTCTGAACAATAACTTTCAAAACATCTTCACGCACACAAACACATCATGCAGAAAAATCTCTCATCCTCGGTGTCATTTAATTCTTGTTTCACTGAAGGTCTTTGTATCTGTCGATAACAAAAATGTAATTTCAAAAAAAGAACAATGATTAGATCAAAGTGAACAAGATGGTGATATAACTGTTCATATCTCTATTAGATTATGTCAATATCATCATGAGGTTTCAATAGCTCCAGCAAAGTACACATTCAGCCTGTTTTAACAAGAGTAAAGTTACTGAGGATCACACCAGGTGAGGCGTGGCCCAGTCATCCCGCAGCTCAGCCTGCACAAGAATGTAAACACTTTACAAACAGAAGGCACAAGCCCTAGATCTACCACTCTAATTCATAATTTAACTGCTATTGGTAATTGCTATTATTAACTGTTTTCCGTATTTTTTTCCCAGTCGGTAAACCAGTCAGACCTCTCGTCTTGCCACATTTGAACACAGACAAAGGCTTCAGAACAGTCTTTCATGTCAACTGAATTGTCTTTCTGTCAGATATCTGAAAAACTGATCTAGCTCTGCCCCCTTGTGGGGAAACACTGCACTGCAGAGACTCGTCCTGGTTATTGTGGCCGTGGAAAAAAGGGAGCTACTGCCGCAGTTGGCAACATTATGGTGTCTTATTTCAGGACACACCCCGCGGGAGCATCATAAACTGCTCCACAGTCTATGCTCCACACACACACTCAGAAAAAATCTACAACCACAGTAGACGGTCAATAAAAATAAATAATCTAAATAAAGAAACGGTAATAGATACATGGTTTAAAGCAAATCATTCTTAAATAGGTAGGGACATATTGTATTTACAGATAACTTATTCCAATCTGAATGTAAAGGCTTTTTTTTACTTCTTCGGATACAATAAGGATTGTTAAAGGTGGGGTATGTCATGTATTTCAGAACCACTTTGTTATATTCCATGGAATGCTCTTAACATCCCGATAGCAATGAAAATATGAAATGCTTTGACAATAAATACATTAAAAAAAGTAATGTAAAAAGCACGACCAATCATTTTAGCCGGCCCGGCTAAAATAACTGGATGGCCTACCTCATCGCCCTCATTGGTCATGTGCGCGTTCGTGTGTGTTGGAGGAGGGGCTCTGTAAGGAAGTCTGAAGGAAGGGGCAGATTTTTTTCGGCTGCGTAGTTTCAAATTCTAGCGCACTCAAGCTGGTTTCTCCAAAATTACATACCCCACCTTTAAGGCAAGGCAAGGCAAGTTTATTTATATAGCACTTTTCAACACAAGGCAATTCAAAGTGCTTTACAAAAAATGAAAGACATTAAGAAAAGGGCATTTAAAATCAGTCATTAAAAAGAAAAGCTAATAAAATAAACATTAAAAGAAAAAATACATGGATAAAAGTTACAGTGCAGTTTAAGATATGAATAGTTCAATTAAAAGCAGCGACAAAAAGAAAAGTCTTCAGCCTGGATTTTAAAGTATTCAGAGTTGCAGCGGACCTGCAGGTTTCTGGGAGTTTGTTCCAGATATTTGGAGCATAATAACTAAATGCTGCTTCTCCATGTTTAGTTCTGACTCTGGGAACAGAAAGCTGACCAGTCCCTGAAGACCTGAGAGATCTGGATGGTTCATAATTTAGCAGGAGGTCAGAAATGTATTTTGGGCCTAAACCATTCAGTGCTTTATAAACCAGTAGCAATATTTTGAAATCTATTCTTTGACACACAGGAAGCCAGTGTAAAGACTTCAGAACTGGAGTAATGTGATCCACTTTCTTAGTGTTAGTGAGGACTCGAGCAGCGGCGTTCTGAATCAGCTGCAGCTTTCTAATAGATTTTTTAGTGAGACCTGTGAAGACACCATTGCAGTAGTCGAGCCTACTGAAGATAAAGGCATGGACAAGTTTTTCCAAATCCTGCTGTGACATTAGTCTTTTAATCCTAGATATATTCTTTAGGTGATAGTAGGATGATTTAGTAACTGTTTTAATGTGACTGTTGAAACTCAGGTCAGAGTCCATGACTACACCTAGATTACTGGCTTTATCTGTTGTTTTGAACATTGCACACTGAAGCTCAGCGCTAACTTTTATACGTTCTGACTTGGCTCCAAAAACCATTACCTCAGTTTTATCTTTGTTTAATTGGAGAAAGTTCTGACACATCCAGTCATTGATTTGTTCAATGCACTTACTCAGTGTTTGGATGGTTCATAATTTAGCAGGAGGTCAGTAATGTATTTTGGGCCTAAACCATTCAGTGCTTTATAAACCAGTAGCAATATTTTTGAAATCTATTCTTTGACACACAGGAAGCCAGTGTAAAGACTTCAGAACAGGAGTGATGTGATCCACTTTCTTAGTGTTAGTGAGGACTCGAGCAGCGGCGTTCTGAATCAGCTGCAACTTTCTAATCGATTTTTTAGTGAGACCTGTGAAGACACCATTGCAGTAGTCGAGTCTACTGAAGATAAAGGCATGGACAAGTTTTTCCAAATCCTGCTGTCACATTAGTCTTTTAATCCTAGATATATTCTTTAGGTGATAGTAGGCTGATTTAGTAACTGTTTTAATGACTGTTGAAACTCAGGTCAGAGTCCATGACTACACCTAGATTTCTGGCTTTATCTGTTGTTTTGAACATTGCAGACTGAAGCTCAGCGCTAACTTTTATACGTTCTGACTTGGCTCCAAAAACCATTACCTCAATTGTATCTTTGTTTAATTGGAGAAAGTTCTGACACATCCAGTCATTGATTTGTTCAATGCACTTACTCAGTGTTTGAATTGGAGCATAGTCTCCTGGTGAAATTGTTACCTAAATGTGTGTGTCATCTGCATAGCTATGGTAACTTATTTTGTTGTTCTTCATTATCTGAGCCAGTGGTAGCATGTAGATGTTAAAGAGAAGAGGCCCCAAGATGGAGCCTTGAGGAACCCCACATGTCATATTTGTCAACTCAGATTTGTATTTACCTATAGAAACAAAGTTGTTTCTGTTCTTTAAGTAGGATTCAAACCAATTTAGAACTGTTTCTGAAAGTCCCACCCAGTTTTCTAGTCGGTCTAGTAATATGTTGTGGTCAACAGTGTCAAACGCAGCACTGAGATCTAATAATACTAACACTGAAGTTCTGCCACTGTCTGTGTTTAAGTGGATGTCATTAAAGACCTTTACAAGAGCAGTCTCAGTGCTGTGGTTTGGATGAAAGCCTGACTGGAACACATCTAAACAGTTATTTAAATGCAAGAAATTACTCAACTGTTGAAAAACAACTTTTTCAATGATTTTACCTAGAAATGGGAGGTTTGATAAGGTTAATTGATACAAAAATAACAGGGTTTTAGTGGGTCCTTAAAAGTTTTAAATTCTACTGTCATGAAACTGGTCTAAAACTTAAGTCTTAAGATGTATTCTCTACTTTTGTGTTAACTGCAGGTAATCAAGGTTCGGTTATTTCCCATTTCTTTATTTACATTAATTTATATTAAATATTAGTTTGTATTTGTTTAAACATGAAATAAATGCATGTGCTTGCTTATACTCACTCTAAGACGTATTTAATACGGACATGTATACTCTATTATGTGGTCTAAAAAGTTATTTACCCCTAAATAAATTGACCTCTTATATCTATAAGTAGCCACTTAAGTGTGTCTAAGTGTGTGGTACAGGCTTGGAATTTCGTCATTTTAGGGGCAAGGCCATTTGGCCTTCCCGTTCACATTTTTTTCAAGGGCACAAAGGCCACATGACAGGGCACAAAGGCCGTTTGGTTAAATTACGCTGGTCAATCAACATGACTGAAAAGTGTAGCACTAACGTCAACACCAGTCGTTTTACAAATGGCTGAATAGCAATAGTGTTTCTTTAACGTATACCTTAAGTTCAGCCATAAACCACATAAGTCAGTCATGTATTATATCAAAACCGCTTAGCAAGAAAAATACTAGATTCAAAGGTGACAGCTATCTGCTAGCTTGTAGAAGCAACACTAGATGTAGACCCCTTGAAGGGAAGACGTTAGCGCTATCCAAACTAGCTAGCTATCGCTAGTTTTCATGACAAAATGTAACGAGTCAACTTTAAATAGGCTAATACAATGGTAATTACCTATCAATAGTACTTTCTATAAACACGTAAATGTTAAGTCCTTTCAATACTA
Organism: Gymnodraco acuticeps; assembly: GCF_902827175.1. Taxonomy (NCBI): domain Eukaryota; kingdom Metazoa; phylum Chordata; class Actinopteri; order Perciformes; family Bathydraconidae; genus Gymnodraco; species Gymnodraco acuticeps. Next base: position 434,612 of record NW_022990295.1, on the reverse strand, counting down.
CCACATACTTCAGTTAAATCATATCAAAACAGCTTGGTCCGCTTGCTTACCTGTGCTTGTCTTGCTCCCGCGGCTGAGGAGGAGGCTGTCGGGCCCCTACAGGCATGTCTGACGGAACAATCACAGCAGAGCAATCGCTCTGATCCACAGGGCACAGGCATCGCCCGGGACTATCCTACTGCGCGCACTAATATGACTTTACTAGCGTTGTTTACACTGGAACTTTTGACAGGGGCACCAAGGCCACTTTGGCCGTGAATTGCATTTTTTTTCACAGGGCATCACGGCCAAAGTGCGGGGCAACGACGGCCATGGCCGTCGTGGCCGTCGTGAAATTCCCACCCTGGTGTGGTATACACACATGGGGTATACACTGGTTTTATATTGCACTGAGGGGTGGATATCAGTTTTTACAAGCATTCTGGTTGAAATGTAAATGTGAAACAATGTCTGGATCGGTTCAGAATATAGGCTTTAATGTTATCTTGTCAAACAATATTCTGCAGTGGGCCTACACTCAAGCCTTGGATTAATGTTCTCACCTAAGTGACATTTGGATAGTTCTTATTGGACAATTTCACACCTGGAGGCAGCCATGTTTGTGAACCCAGGATCGTGTCATATGACACTATCCCGTAGACACAATACAGGACAGCAGCTGTGGCTCCTCTCCTGTTGAAATGAGGTGGAACGCTGTCTGTCATTCTCTTATCTTGCTGCTCTCTAGCTCCAGACTGGGTGTGATTCTTCTGTAAATACTTGAGCTGCAGAAAAGCCACTCCTCCCTGAAATAGATGCATCTCTTCATGCCTCGCACGTGTCCTACAATCCTCCGCTGCACTCTAATTACTTTAGAGTTGATGTTTTTCCGCTGGGGAGTGAATGTTGCCTTTCAAGTGTCATATTGTCTGTCTCCAACCCTGTTTTCCAACCCAGTGCTAAGTGGAAAGTGTCACCACAGTTAAAAACACTAAGAGGTGCCAGTACAGTTGACAGGGGACGGCCCATAATCATATGTTACTTGTTGGACTAGACATTATATTACATTTAATTAAAAAAAGTACCTGTACTACTAACCATTATTTTAATTTCCACCATCTTTTTATTCTTTAATTATAATATTGAGTTGTCATCAGCTTTTCTTTTTTTTGTAACATACCTACAGACATTAAGTTATATTATATTAGTCCTCTGTATTTTCTTTAATAAAAAATGTATTTCATCTTTTTATATATTCTATTATCCCTACTTTCAATATCTCTTTGTTTCTTTTTATTTTCAGTAGATTTTATTGAGTTAATTATAGAATAATACATATCTTATATTATCTTTGCTATTAACATCTCTTTATTTTTTTATTATCAATACATTTTCTTTTGTTATTTATAGAAGATAAGTTATATTATATTATCCCTCAGTTAACATGTATTTATTTCATCCTATTATTAGTATATTTAATCTTCTGATATATTCTATTATCCCTACTTTATTTATTTTGATTTTCAGAAGATTTTATTTTGTTATTTATAGACTAATTGTAATTGTCCCAACATTTTACATTACATATGTCACACAGTTCTAAAGTTGCTTGTACTTACCCACTTATTGGTCTTTATTTGTATTCTAGTATAACTAATGTGTGCTTTTCTTCTATATAAGAATATGTTAATGTTCTGTGTTATTGCATGCCTTTTTTTAACTGCTTTGCCACTTTTGCTGTAACAATGTAAATGTCCCCGCTGTGGGACTAATAAAGGATTTCTGATCTGATTCTGACTATTAGATATCTCGTTGTATTCCTACTTTCAATATTGTTCTATTTTGTTATTAACAGTATATTTATTTTGTTACTTATAGAATATTATATGTTATATTATTCCTACCATAAACATCTCTTTATGTAATTATCAGTCATTAACAATGTTGTGTTTGTCTGTCACATGTTTTTTTTCAATTATATCTAGCATATTGAAGTCACATTGAAATTGTAACAATAACAGTTTGTCCTTGAGAAATCAGTTACCATACAAAATGTCAGGACAGGGACTTTGATGAAGTGACTGTAAAAACAAAGCACTCTTCATGAGAGCAGAAACAAAGACCAATGGCATAACATCCCCCCCCCTCTCTGTTTCCTGCCTCTCTCCACCAGGAACTTCGACCAGATGAGTGTTTGCACAGAGTCGGACTGGGACCCCGAGTCCTCCTCCATGATCAGCTTTGACATGAACCAGCCACACCACCCTTCCTCACCCTCCAAATTCTTCAAGGTTGGTTTTATTCACACATTTATAATCAGTGTTGGAGTAAAAAAAACGAAACTGTTTTGGATCAGTTTGTGTGTGTGTGTGCATATTTCAAAAGTGCAGTGTCTGCAGTCTTATAATAGTTGTCACAGCAGCTGTAAAATGCTTAAAAACAATCTTGAGAAAAGCATTGATTTCATGACTTCAACCTCATATTTCTATTTTTCTTTTTTCTTCTTGCAATAATCTAACAGATGTAATAGTTCTGTTGCTGTTGTTGTATAAAACAGAGGTAGGAAATATATTGACAACCAGCAATTGTTTCTGAGAAACTAACACTTTTGTAAGGCAAATAAACAAGGAATGTAAAATTAGAAATAAATAGTAATGTTGAGTATGTTTTTACTTTCTTCTACTTAATAGTAGTCAAGTACTTTTAAAGAACATTTTGAGGTACTTGTTGTTTATTCTTTTTATTTTTGCTTTTGCTACTTAAACTTCTGCTCCACTAAATCTCAAATGGAAATATTGTACTCTTTATGTTAACAGCATTTCTTTCAGTTACTAGTTAAATGCATAACATTCTTTATGCAAAACATATGATGATCATTTAAAGAGGCCCTCTTATGCTTTTAGGGTTGTCCCTTTATTTGCTCCTGTAGTGTGTTATATAGGGTTTGCATGTAAATGATCTGTAAAGGCTAAAATCCCAAAGTTCCCCTTGACTGAAAGGCCTCCATTGGACTCTTTTGTTTACTTACCTGACACAGGGTGTTTCTCAATCTCAAGTACGCTTGCTTGGTAGCACATGTCTTCCGAGTCAAGAATACTTCCTGGCATTCGGAAAACGAAGAGTGGAACAGGCAAGCAAGTGTGCAGGTGTGCGTCATATATGAGAGGCCCCGCCTTACATTTTCCGCCACAGATTTGGGGAAATTGGTCCGTGCGCAAAGCATTGTGGGGATTTTAAGACCGCGGAGTCTACACATGTGCAGCCTCGACATTTCTCCAAACGAAGTACGCCGGACTCGGTAGAATTCCAAGTATGCTGGACATTGGAACAGTCCTTCGGCGGGACTCGATTACGTAGTATGCTTGAAATAGTGGCTCTGGAGCAGCTTTACTCGAGATTGAGAAACACCCATAGTGACATCACTATGTAATACTCGCGCTTATTTTGGCTAACGGTCTTACACATTGAACTTGATAGGCTACGGGGCGGGACATCTCTAAGTTGTTGATCAATCACAACAGAGCCGGACAGCTAACCAATCAGAGCAGACTGGGCTCTGGTTTCAGACAGAGGGTGAAAAGAGGAAAATTAAGAGCTTTGTGAACATTAAAGCATGTAATCCTGTCCCAGTAGAGACACTAAATACAAATATGAAGCTGGAAATGAGCACAACAGGGACCCCTTAAAATATCATGCACTGTTTTGCAATAAAGTTTGGGTCGCATTAACTAACTACTAGAGAAATTGATTCATTCAAATGAATGCATCTGCAATAATAATTCAATAATATATAAAATAATTCGTCTTAGAGGGGCAATTTCTTCATTATTATTTTCTTCATATGTTATTTTACAGTACATTTGATATTTGAAGTACTTTTATCTATTTATATTTAGGTTAAAGTAAGATGATGTCCTTGCAGCACAGCCATCTCAGCTAACCGCTCACTAGCTGATATCAGCTACTGTTAGCAACATACCTGAAAATACAATTTCTCCTTAAAATATGATGGAGTTTCAACAAAATCAACGTAGTCCCGTAAAGTATTAGGCACTTCTTCAACTTAACTACATTTACGTATTGCAAAAAAAAGAGATTGTGGCGAACAGTGGGACTGAGGAATTAATTCTCATTACTTCGAGTCAACGTAGCATTAAAAGGATTTTGATGCTGGTATTTTAAGGTAAAGATAATTACATATTCCCCGTTAAGAACTTAAACTATGTCTTCTGTAGTATTACTAAGGGGAAATATTATAGCTTTTTGTAGCTGTTTTGACTTTTCCGAGGTTTCTTGTTTAAGTGACCATACTTAGCTTCCCATTCCAGATCATTCTCCAAATTATGACTTTCACACTGCTTTCTCTCACGTCTGCCTCCAGGGAACAAAGCTTAATGCTAAGTGACAGACAGCAAGTCATATCTGATTTAAAGTAGACATTTAGTGACAGTGAAAGTGTGCCTCCACTTTAAGATAAGATGACAATAGTCCTATGGGATCTCTTGTCTGTGTGCTATTATCATCAAACCCGTCAAACCTGCTCCTGGATATATTTGTGTCGGTGGGAGTCGTTAGGGAAGTGGTGAATGTTCCCAGGTTTAATATGACAGCCATCCCGCCTTGTTTACACTTTGGCATGGAGTCTGAAAGATCCAATACCCTGCTGTACTTTGGATCACACTATTGTTCCTGTGTTTGCCTTTATTATTGTTTATTATCGGCTGCTGAGATCAGAGCATGAAGCAGAGCGTTGGCAGGCAGATAAGGAAGTAGAGCATAATGCACATATGGTTCTATATCTCCACCTACCTGACATTTGTCATTGCTGTGAGTAAATACAAGAGGAATGCTTAGCGCAGAGCTAATAGAAGCTTTGATTAGAGGGACGGCAGGTAGCCATACAACACTTAAACATACACTGAACACAGGATACTTTACGTACGCTGTTTTTAGTGTTTATACTGCTTCGGCGCGTGGATTTGTGAACAAGTTCCAGCGACCCGGAGGTACTGTATCATTCTTCACTTTTTATTAAAGCAAAACTAAAATCCTTGATCCGAGAGAGGCTATTCAGTTAGGTTTTTGTGTTGTATTCTAGAAAAGAGCTGGAAAACTTGGCCACAGGCTGTCTTTACGTTCTGGTTGCTTAGGGAATTACGGTTTGACAACACTGGAGAAGAGGACAAAACCGTTTTTTATCATAAAACCTCCCAAAAACACAGCAGATAACACATTTCCTCTTGATTTGCACCGCTTTAGAAAGAGGAAGGGTGGGGCTTTCTCCACACCCTTTCAATATCACTGGATTGTAAATTCCTTTTTTGCCCTGTTTGCCATGTGAGACATCTTTCACAATATCTTATCTATACTCTAGTCATGATGCTAATGACCATGCCCTGGAGTCACTTTGTTCAGCGCTGGGACTTGACACGCACTCCCTGCAGCCAGTACTGCTTGTGTGTTCATCAGAGAGGACTATTCTATTTTCTATGGAATCTGCTACAGAAGTAGGATACTGGCTTTTGTATTTAATGTAAGACTTTTTTTACGGATCATAATCTTAAGTATTAACTTTCTTTGACAACTCGAAAATAATTCCACACTTTAGCCTCCAGGAAGTCAAAATGGTATGTACCTGTTGCTTTTTCACACTGTGGTTCATGCTTCTTGTCCTGACGTGTGCTCTTTAAGCAGGAACTGTAGTTTGCCAGGTTGCGCAAGTTGTGTTTCACGCCGGCAGAGCATTTTTCACTTTGTATTCGGTCTTCTTTACTGTGACAGAAATCCTTAAAATATAAAAATATGAATTAAAACTTCTACACAAGTCATTGCTGCTAGCTCACTCTGTTCCCATATTTTACATTAAATAATAATGTTGTTCTGATTGATTATGCGGCTCTTGTTGGTCGTAAGCCTGTGTGGTTTGATTTCAATCTCGTACTGTTTATGTACAGCTAGCTGTGATAACTGAAGTGAACCTTGAACGGAGCATCAAATAACTTTTACATCTGTCTAGTCAGTCATTAGCAAACAAACTCCAGCCGTATTGTTTTACCACCTTGTTGTTATGTGCACCAGGGTGTCTGTATTTAATATTTTAAGCCTGATTTACATATTTGAATAGGCTCTGTAAATTGTTTTTCTTTAGGCATTAGATGAAAGAGTATTGAAGTAAGCAACCTAAATATAATTGATGGGCTCTTTCATTTAATCTTTAATCCTTTAGTTAAAGGTCCCATGTCATGCTTTTCCGGTTATTACCCGTCCCCTTGTGTGTTATGAAGGTTTGTATGCATGTAAACGGTCTGCAGAGTCACAGACCCTCAAAGTACACCCTGTAGCGAGTACAACTCTAACACAGAAAAGGAGCTCCAACAAGCCGTGTAGGACAGAGAGTGAATACACATACTATACAGAGATGCTGTATGAGAAACCAATGTGAGTTTGGAAAATTGCACAATATAAATCTATTTTAGTATCCCATGACATGGGACCTTTAAACTTTAACCTGAAAAGACAATATGTTTGACAAATTGAAGGTGAACTTTTATGAAAACACAAATGCTAATAAAAGAATAACAAATAGTCAAACATTTGTCTAGTTTTGTTAAAATAAGAATTGGTCATTTTAACATACAATACAAAATATTTTCTTAAGACATAATAATTGTACTTCATAAGATCAGGCCCAGTGTTTTTCATAATGAAGCCACACTTTCTTTAACCAAAATTAAATTCCAAAGCTTATAACTGGAAGTAAATATTTATATTTTCAGAACAACACTGATTTTGGTGTTATATCAAGTAAAACTAATTGTAAATTCCTATGATTCAAATGATGTAGTAATCTGTTCCTACAATTTCTTAAGCAAAAACAAAATGAGACATGGTTCTGCCACACAGATACATGCAATTGTTATGTAATTAAAAATATATTAGTTATATTATACTAGATATTTATCCGACTTTTAACATTAATTAAGTTACAGTTTTTAAGGTGTGGTAATCTATGAAGTAAATATTGCAGTTCCTCAAAGAAAATATTTGGCAAATGATGTCTATTTTTTCTAGCTGTGGTATCCGTTGAAGAGCATATCTTTTTAGTTTTCGTTCCCTATTTTATTTTCTTCCTTTCTATCAATAGCAACGCTAGAAATGAAAGAGTTTGCCAGCTGCTCTCTCCAACTCATTGTTTATCTTTATGTCTGTCCTCCTTCAGGGTTCGGAGGAGAAGAGGGGAATGATGGATCGCCTCTCCCACTTCTTCAACAAGAGAAAGAAGAGCACTAGGCATCGCTCAGATGCCTCCAGCGATGGAACCACCCCAACATCCCCCCTGTCTCCATGTTCGCCCCTGCCCCTAGAGGAGGATGGGCTGAAGACGCCAACTCCATCTCGAAAAGACATTGAGGGAGCAGAGTATGGCGACACACTCAGCCAAAACTCGAGTCCGAGCGGCTCCAGCGTCATCTCTCTGTTGACAGGGGATGCAGACCTCCCGTTTGCAGACAGTAACAGCAGTGGCAGTGTGAGGGAGGTTCATATGTGCAGGGTCAGCACAGCCAGCATGGAGAGGAAGTCTGGGAATGTGACTCCAACCACTCTGGATCTCACTACCACAACGCAACCAAGTGCTGAGTCAGGCTTTGCAGAGTCGGTGGCGGAGGAAGTAAGCAGGAGGCTGAGCAGTTTGGATGGAAATACTGTGAAAAATACAGAGAATAAGAGCTCCACATTTAAAATCTCCCTTTCCAATGCAGCTGAGAACCCAAAGTCACCAAACTTAACCTCTATAAGCTTGGGAACAAAGACAACGTCAGTGAAAATTGGAGATAAGGGGCACAGCACCGCCTTGAGAGGAATAACTTTAGGCTCTCGTTCGTCTACCTCGCGCCCCGCCACGACCCAAAAGGAGGGCGGAGACTCTCCGTACTTAGTGAGGGAAGACAAGAGGAGGGGTCAGGTATTCTCTTGGGACACTGAAGCCTCGGATTGGAGCCCATCACCTGAAAAAGAGAAAGTGCCTGAAGGGGGTTCTCCTGTCTTCTACAAAGCATTATGGGTGGAAACACACCTGGGACCAGAGGAGGACGTGGGGAGGGAGGGGGAGAAAGAGAAGGATATAATGAAACAAGAGGAGGAAGGCTTCAGAGCAGACTCTCCTCCCGTGCTAGCTATACCTGTTAGAGTCATTCCTGAGGACGACTCTCTCCCCCAGAGCGCGGCAGACTGCCCCTCCACCCCCTCTGAGAGTCTGCCGTCCGGTGGAAGCCTGCCAGAATCAGACCTCTCCTTGGCACTGACTACAGGGGAGTTTCAAACAACAGTACCACAGCCGGAGGAGCCTGGCACAGGCTCAAAGCAAAGTTCACTTCAGGACAAACGAAGGGTGAGAGAACACCGCGTTTCGCGCAAGTCTGTGAATCTGCCTTCCAAAGTGTTTGCCCATAAGGTGCGCGTCAGCCCCGAGACAAGTTTGGATGGGGACGAAGCAGCGGAAGAGGAGCTCAGCAGAGATTCAACTACAAAGACTTCAGACGCAACACAAGTGAAACTGTGAGTTTGTTATAATTTTTCTGTGGTTACTGTTTAATAGTCCCTTTGATCCTGGGGAAAGGTTTGGGAGCTTTAGAGAGCTAAGCATGCGTGCAACCTGAGATCTGAGTTCCCATGCTCTATTGTACCAGAGGAAAACAATACAGACCTGCACTGAAATATTCATGTACAGTACATCCAATCATAGAAAACTCTGCTATAGGTTACCTTACAAATGTAATGCATGTGTTGCTTTCTTAGATATACGTGTCAGGCTTATGCTTCATTTAAATGAACCTTTGCTGTGTTTACCTATGGTGTAAGTTAGTCATTAGGAAACTGGCCAAGCAACTGGCAACTACAGCCTGAACATTTTTGTTTGACTTTAGGGTTACATGGTTACACTGAGGCACAGTAGGCATTGCATACGTAAGGATACGGCTCTCAAAAGAAAAGGGATGACTAGTGGTGTGACAACACCCTGTACATTTGTGAGTTACCGAGCACTGCAGGCTACAAATGGTCCTGCCTGGCACATACCTGAAGACTGATTTATAGTCTCACAACTATGCGTTTTTATGAACATGGTTGGGAGGGTTACTTCAAAAAATAACCTGTAAATAAATGTAATAAGTAACTAAATCTAAGTATCACAATATGAAAGTAATTTAACCTGATAACTTTGTTATTTTTAGTTGACCTCAATATCAAATGCAATGTGAATAAATACAAGAAGAAATACATATCAATAGGATGTTTTAAGGATGTCAACCAAAAAAAGTTACTTTAGAAAATAAGAAACGCAGATATTAAGTATCAAATAAGGTGTCTGTGTACTGCATTTTAAAAAAGAATAAAAGTGGCATAATAATGTACCTGTAATTCGATTACATCTTTTTTAATGTAGCTGTGAGGAATACAGTTAACATTATTCTTTTGCCAGAGTGACAGTAATGTAACTACCCCTTAAGTTATTTTACTTGCATGCAGATTATTTAACGTTTCCCAGCAGAGTAAAAAGGAATGTACTTTTCATTGTACCTTTTGAATGACTCATTCAGTGAGTGGTTGTTAATGTTACTCTAAAATGTCTATGCTTATGTCTCTCTCACTCTCTTTCCTTTCAGACTGCCAAGCCTCCAGGACAACAACAATGTGGAACTTAAGGATGCCAACCTTGAGCCATTTCCAATAACAGACGTCACAACACACTCTGAAACAAACACTCCTGAACCCCTAGTTATAGAAAAAACAGAGTCTGAGGCCTCCGATTTTGATGATATCTCTGCAAACTCAGACATGTTCAGAGCAAAGTCACAAGCGCCTGGGTCTGGGTTAAAAGGCCAAGGAACTGCTCAGGCTCAGCCCTCTAAACGAGGGGTTAAAGCAGCAGCAGAAAGTCAGCATACCACAGCAAGTGGAGCAAAGGCCCCGTCATCAGCAGCTGGCAGCAAGGACAAACTTGTGACAACAAAGGCTAAAGCCTCCACAGAGAGAACAAAAGTGGGAACTTCCAGTGATATTCCAGCACAGAGGGAACCTAGCAATGATAAAACAGCTTCTATGTTACCAACATTAAAAGACCAAATCACCAGTGGTCCCTTAAGTCCAACTGCTACAAAGTCTAAAATCCCCAAAAGGTTAGGATCGGATGCTGATGTGAAATCACCAGTGACACCAGATAAAATGCCAGTGGCTGATACTTCCGGGTCAGTGTTCACTGAGGCCTTGAAATCTCCGGTGAGTCCAACCAGAGCTGTCAGGGAACAAAGTTTTGAAGAAGCCAAGGGAGGCCGAGCTCTGTCAGGGAACATTTCTCCAACAAAAACAACAAACAAGACAGGAACAAAGCTTATTAAAGAAAAGCCAAATGAGGTCAGTGACTCTATAAAGCTGGTAAATGGCCTGGAGAATGACCACGAGGAGAGTATTGTTAAAGCAGGACACCAAACGGACAGGGAGGGTAATGCCTCCTCGGCATTAAAGAGCCGATTACCCATTTCATCTCCTACAAGAAAGAAGAATGTTGATACAACTCTAACAAGTGGCACCAACTTCAAAAGAATGACACATGATCAGACCGATTTAGACATATCCAAGACAGAACAGAAGCTAAAGCAGCAAGAAGTAATTCCTGATGAGAGGCCTGGTGGTGCATCACCACCTTCACTGCCTGAAAGTCCCAAGAAAGGTAAGTACAAACAAAACATATGTATACTGTCATTATGTCAGAATCATTGGAGTTCAATTACAATGGCTTGATTTGACTTAATAATTAGCAATTAATTCCCACAAAGTTGGCTTTTCATTTCCAGAATCCACCTTGTTTTAAACACTCTGACAGCATCCAATCAAGTTGCAGGATTTAGTTGGAAATATAGAACAGATGAATTTGTACAAGTACAAAAACCAACAAACAACCAGCAGATCAATATTGGTGGAAAACTCATTATGAATGTTTTTACACTTCGCAAAGAGCTTTAAAGGTAGGGTAGGTAATTCACTTCAGAAACACTTTTTGTTATATTCCATGGAATGCTCTTACTGTAACATCCCGATAGCAATGAATAAATTAAATGCTTTGACAATAAATATATACAAATATTTCAGCTGTGGAAGCCGTGGCACTGTAAAAAGCACGTCCAATTATCTGACTCGGCCCGCGGCAGATAACTGGATGGCCTACCTGCCTGTCAGCCTTCCATCCATCATTGGTCATGTGCACGTTTGTGTGTGTTGGAGGAGGGGCTCTGTAAGGAAGTCTGAAGGAAGGGGCAGATTTTTTTCAGTTGTGTATTTTCAAATTCTAGCGCACTCGAACTGGTTTCTCCATTCTTACCTACCCTACCTTTAATATGACAACTATTAAGCTTTAGAGTAAATATATTTTTATTTATTTTTATTTTGTTACCTTTAGATGTGCTGCTTTTCTGCTTTTTATTCTAAGCTAAGCTTATCTCCTTGCTCCAGCTTCCTATTTACCACACATCTTTTCACCTAACTTGACAAGAATGCATAAGATTGATTTGTATTCTTGTTTGTCATACAACTATTTGTTTGTGTCACAAACAGGAGGTATGCTGTCACCAAGATCATCCAATCGCCCCACTAAAAGAAGCATCAGCCAAGAAGACAGTGACACACGCGCCACTAGTATCTCTCCACCTCCCACCAAGCAAGAGAAACCCTTCTCTTCAAGGCTCTCCAAACCCAGCGACTTCAAATGCCAAAAAAGTCCAGTCCCATCGCCTGTAAGCAAGCTTCCTACAAGAGGTGAGAGAAGCCCCAACAAAGTAAGATCCAGAAAACCTTCACCAACTGAGAATTCTGTGAGCACATCCACGTCCAAACAGGAGGACTCAAATCAGAACAAAGCGTCTGAGAGTGTCAAAGCAGATCAAGTGAAAGACAATTCCATTGGTGACATATTTGTATTCGATTCTCTATCAAAAGAAGGAAAAGAGCATGCAATAAAACTCACAGACAGTATAGGTGAAAACAAAACAAAAGGAAAAGGGTCAAAAGAATTAGAGAAGAGCATAACCAGTCCTGCAACAGAGGATATTTCAAACATCCAACAAATACAAAACAATGATGCAATTATTCCAGAAAAGGCTCAAATAATAGTTACACCACTAAAAGGCTCAGGGGCTGAGGCGTTGCCAAGCAGTGATGCTGCCAAGGCAAGTCCATCTCAGATGCTTATTTCTGATGTAGTTACTGGTGCAAAACTCGATTTGCAACCCACTACAGCTCACATTCAAAGTGAAAACACCAAGCAGGAACAGGAAACAGCACCAAAGATTTGTCCAGAAGAAGTGAAAGAGAAAGACAATTCAGAGGCAACGCAGCTAATAGGTAACAGAAAACCAGATTCAATCAAAGATAGAGGCCTTCCAGAGCCAAACTCTGGCGTGTTGGCGAAGGACACAATACCCGCCTATGAGGATGTAAGTGGTATGTCAGCAAAAGCTGTTGTCGTTGGCAGCACTCACTGTGACAAAATGGCCCGTTCTGATCTGGATCATGTTTTACCAGGGAGTGTTTCCTTTAAAGAAACAAATAAGGTCCCTTCTAAGGAATATAATGGCAGAAATAGTCTTCCCGCTAAAGACCAAGATGCTGAACCAAAAGCTGTATTAGCAAGCACTTCCATTGATACTGGTGTTGACCTGGCCAGAACAGAGCAGCAAAATGAGTTATTGAAGGATCAAATTATTAAAAATGATAGATTTCCCACATCGAGCAGAGATTTATCAGATGATTTTAAAGAGAAACGTATGGAGGAGGTTGGCAAGAAACCAGCAGAGGGTTTGGACATTCAAACAGAGGCTGTGACTGTTTGTGAATTGCAAAAGAATGTTGAAAATCAGATGGACAAAGAGCCTCTTTTACTGCCAGGAGAATGTGAAAGAGATGAGAAAGACTCAAAACCAAATAAAAAGCTAAATGATACTGTGGTGGAAAGTGCTGACTCACAGAGCAGTTGCAAAAAGGAGCTGAAGCGCATAACTGTTGAGGATGAAGAAAGAAAATACCTTACAAAACCACAGAAGCCAACAGATCTTTCATCAGGAAAGAAATGTTCACAGCCTGACTCAGAGGACGGAATACAGACGGTAGTTACAGATGCCCTGGAAGAGAAGAAGTCTGAGCAAGCAAAAAGTGCACTCCAGGACAATACAACCGGTTTGGTTGATACAAAGAAGCAATGTGAGATCCTCTTAAAGGAAATTGAAGAGAGTGGTGATCAGGAAAATGATCAGCACATGAACACTCAAACTTTGGAAAATGAACAGGAACCAAAAGTAATTCTTACCAAAGATAAGAAGATCGGGGATAATGAGGCAAAACAGGGGGACAAACAAGCTGACGTTGCTAAGAAAATAAGCACTACAACTACTAAGAGTAAAACAAAGGAAGTATCAATGCAGAATTTACCAAATGAGAATTCTGAAGTTAGGAAACAAAAGGAACAGAAGACGTTAAAAGCTGGAAATCGAGATGGGGATAAAGCAGAGGAGAATGCTAATGGATCAGCAAAATCCAATGGTTCAAATGCTAACCTAGAACAGAAACCTGCAACAGAAACAGTTCCAAAGAAGACAACAAAAAGCCATTTTTCACAAATGGATACATCTCAAGAACTAAAAGCAGTAAACAGTGAAACCCAGAGTGCTCAAGGTACTACAGACAAGACTGAAACAAAAGATACACCAATCAAAAGTTTGGTGAATGAGACTCCAATTGTAAATGCTGAAGTAAGCAAACAGAAAGACCAGATGTCCACACTTGTGAGAGAGCAAGATGAAGACATTACAAGACCAGAGAAAAACCAATTCATAAAATCCAAACATCCAAAATCTAACCTGCAACAGCAACCACAGACAGACAAAACTCAAGTTCAAAAGAAACTACTGGAGGAACAGATTTCACAAGGTGATACAACTCAAGAACTCCGACCTATGTACAATGAAGATTGTACAAAAACTGACCTGAAACAGGAAGCAGAAGCGGTTCAATCAGAAGCTCCAGAGAAGAAATCAGAAAGCCGAATTAAAGATCTAAAGGTTGCAACCACCAAAACTCAGAGTGTTGAGGGAGCTAAAAAGAAGACTGAAACAAAGAATTCATCAACAAAGGATCAGAAGTCTGTAATTGCTAAAGATCAACATGAGGACATAACCAAACCAGATACAAATAAATCAACAGTATCCAAAACTCCAAGTACTGACGTGATACAGGAAGTGCAAAAATCAGAAGCACCAAAGAAGAAATCAGAAAACCAAACTCAAGAACCAAAGCTTGCAAGCACGAAAACGTTGAGTGGTAGTGTAGCTAAAGAGAAGACTCAAACAAAGGATTCATCAGTAAAGAGTTTGGTGAGTGAGACGTCAACTGCGAACGCTAGCAGTGAAGTTAGCAACCAACAGGTTCAGAAGTCTGTAATTGTTGAAGATCATCATCAGGGCATAACCAAACCAGATACCAATAAATCAACAGTATCCAAAACTCCAAGTACTGATGCGAAACAGGAAGTGATGAAAGTAGAAATGCCAGAAAAGAAATCAGGAGGACAAATTCAAGAACCAAAGGTTGTAAGCACAAAAACCTTGAGCGCTGGTGGACCTAAAGAGAAGAGTGAAACAAAGGATTCATCAGGAAAGAACTTGGTGAGTAAGACATCAACTGCGAACGCTAGCAGTGAAGTTAGCAACCAACAGGATCAGAAGTCTGTAATTGTTAAAGATCGTCATGAGGACATAACCAAACCCGATACCAGCAAATCGACAGAATCCAATTGCACCGAGGCTGACCTGAAACAGGAAGTGGTACAAACAGAAGCTCCAGAGAAGAAATCAGAAAGCCGAATTAAAGATCTAAAGGTTGTAAATACTGAAACTCAAAGTGCATCTGGTATCAAAGAAAAGACAGAAACAAAAGATTCATCAGTCAAGAGTGTCGGAGGTAAGGTAGCAAAGACATTCAAAACTCCAAAGGTATCAGAAAGCAACAGTCAAGAACTAAAGATTGCAACCACCAAAACTCAGAGTGTTGAGGGAGCTAAAAAGAAGACTGAAACAAAGAATTCATCAACAAAGGATCAGAAGTCTGTAATTGCTAAAGATCAACATGAGGACATAACCAAACCAGATACAAATAAATCAACAGTATCCAAAACTCCAAGTACTGACGTGATACAGGAAGTGCAAAAATCAGAAGCACCAAAGAAGAAATCAGAAAACCAAACTCAAGAACCAAAGCTTGCAAGCACAAAAACGTTGAGTGGTAGTGTAGCTAAAGAGAAGAGTGAAACAAAGGATTCATCAGGAAAGAGTTTGGTGAGTGAGACGTCAACTGCGAACGCTAGCAGTGAAGTTAGCAACCAACAGGATCAGAAGTCTGTAATTGTTGAAGATCGTCATGAGGACATAACCAAACCCGATACCAGCAAATCGACAGAATCCAATTGCCCCAAGGCTGACCTGAAACAGGAAGTGGTACAAACAGAAGCTCCAGAGAATAAATCAGAAAGCCGAATTAAAGATCTAAAGGTTGTAAGTACTGAAACTCAAAGTGCATCTGGTATCAAAGAAAAGACAGAAACAAAAGATTCATCAGTCAAGAGTGTCGGAAGTAAGGTAGCAAAGACATTAGAAACTCCAAAGGTATCAGAAAGCAACAGTCAAGAACTAAAGGTTGTAAGCCCCAAAAGTCAGAGTGTTGAGGGAGCTAAAAAGAAGACTGAAACAAAGGATTCATCAACAAAGCTTTTGGTGAATGAGACGTCAACCGGGAATACTAACTATGACGTTAGCAAGCGACAGGATCAGAAGACTGTAATTGCTAAAGATCAACATGAGGACATAACCAAACCAGAAACAAATAAATCAACAGTATCCAAAACTCCAAGTACTGACGTGATACAGGAAGTGCAAAAATCAGAAGCACCAAAGAAGAAATCAGAAAACCAAACTCAAGAACCAAAGCTTGCAAGCACAAAAACGTTGAGTGGTAGTGTAGCTAAAGAGAAGACTGAAACAAAGGATTCATCAGTAAAGAGTTTGGTGAGTGAGACGTCAACTGCGAACGCTAGCAGTGAAGTTAGCAACCAGCAGGATCAGAAGAATGTAATTGTTGAAGATCATCATCAGGGCATAACCAAACCAGATACCAATAAATCAACAGTATCCAAAACTCCAAGTACTGATGTGAAACAGGAAGTGATGAAAGTAGAAACGCCAGAAAAGAAATCAGAAAGAAAAATTCAAGATCCAAAGGTTGTAAGCACAAAAACCTTGAGCGCTGGTGGACCTAAAGAGAAGAGTGAAACAAAGGATTCATCAGGAAAGAGCTTGGGGGGTAAGACATCAACTGCGAACGCTAGCTTTGAAATTATCAACCAGCAGGATCAAAAGACTGTAGTTGTTAAAAATCAACATGAGGACATAACCAATCCAGATACCAGCCAATCAAAAGAATCCAAACCTCCAAATGCTGACCTGAAACAAGAGGTGGTAAAAACAGAAGCACCAGAGAAGAAATCAGAAATCCAAATTAAAGAATTAAAGATTGTAAGCAACAAAACCCAAAGTGCTGGTGGAGCTAAAGAGAATACTGAAACAAAGGTGACATCAGTAGAGCGTTTGCTGAATGAGACGGTGAATTCGGAAGTTAACCATGAAGTTAGCAACCAACAGGATCAGAAGTCTGTAATTGTTGAAGTTCAACATCAGAACATTACCAAAGCAGATACAAGAACACGCCCAAAGGCTGACCTGAGAAAAAAAGCACAAGAGAAGAAATCAGAAGGCCAAATTCAAGAACTAAAGGATGAATGCACTAAAACTCAGAGGGTAGAAAGAACTAAAGAAAAGACTGAAACAAAGGATTTACCAATGACGAGTTTGGTGAATGAGATTGTTATTGAGAATGCTAACTTTGAAGATAGCACAGAAAAGGAGCAGAAGCCCTCAGTTGTCAGAGATGAACCTTTAAGGATTAATAAACCAGAGAATGTCACTGGTCAATCCACAGATTTTAAAGCAGCCAACAAGAATGATGAGAAACAAAATAAAATTAAAGAAAGGAAAGAAGGCGTTGAAATATCAAATAAAGTGACAAAGCAGGAAAATCAGCAGAAGAAGGCATCAAAGTTAGATGCTCACCAAGAGTCAGAAAGCATTTCAGTGAAAGATGCATCTAGCAAAATAAGTGGTGCAGAACAAAAAGACAAGCCCACTGTTGTTCCAGAGATGGGACATTATAGCACTGATGCTCAGAAGAAGGATGAAGACACCAAAGAAAAAACTAAAACAGGCAGTGGTTTCAAACGGGAACAGCAGACTTTAGAAAAAGAGAAAACCAGAAACCTCAATGATCCACAAAAGCCTGCAAGCCCATCACTCAACGGCAGTTTGTCTCTTTCTGCAACAGCGGAAGCACCCGCAACATCTCAAAGTCCTCAGCTAAAGAAGGAATCTCCATCTAGTTGGTTAGAGTTAGAGCATCCGAAGCAGAAGAAGGCGCATAAAAGAATACTAAAGGCCTCGGCAAGTGAGGATGAATCTCTTGATCCTGATGACTATGATGAGTTAATCAGGAGCATTAAGGAGGGCAGCATTCCTTTCTCACTGCCTCCCAAGAAGCATATTTGTAAAAGGTTCCCGTCTCCACCTCTTACTTTGTCGCCTATCATTGAGGACCATTTTGAACCATTTGATCGAGAGCAATTCCAGTTCGGCTTAGGGAAAAATGGTGCAGGTTTTAAGGACCCTCCCCTATTATCTATGGTGATGAAACAGAAAGCAGCTAGTAGGGAAGGGCTGTTTCTGAAACGAGAACAGGATAATGCCAATTGCACATCTAGAGGCCAAATGAATTCACTTGATGAGGTGGAAGGCAAAGATGGAGTTAAAGAGGGGGATAATACTGAAAATGGACAAGAAGAGGGAAATAACAATGGACAAGAGGCAGGGAAGCTGACATCACGACTTGGGAGGATGTCCATCCTCTCCAGCTTAATGAATTCCCCTCGGTCCTCCAGGAAGGCCAAAGAGGAAGTTGCCTCTGACACAAATAGCACGCTTTCTACTCCACAACAGGACCTGCTCTCGCTTGGAAAGAAAGGAGTGTTTGATTCATTTCTGCCTGCAGATAAGAAGGGTGTGAAAGGTAAAGACCAAGGCTCACTTGTTGGTGGTGGTATAGGTGCAGTTAGTGAGTCAGCAGTCAACGCCTCCTCTCCTCCTCCTCCCGCTCTCCCGTCGTTCTCAGAGTTAAAGCAGCCTGTTCATTCAGAGAAGTACCTCAAGAAGAACAAATCAGAGTCTGAAGCCTCCAGCGGCTCTACACATATGACTAAAACTGAACTAGGTCCTAAGGGTGCGACAATGGACCAGACCCCAATAGAAGTACCAAATGTTGAAGAGAGCCTGAAGGGCCCCGCAGCACTGCCTCCAACCAGCGAGAACAGCCAGCAGACTTCCCTGAATGGACTAACTAAACCTAAGCCTAAGGTAGGAGTTTAAATCCTTTAAATTATGATCTTTTATAATACAGGTCATTTTTCGTTTTATTCAACTTTGAAAGAAAAAAAGTATAGTGGCCCACAGCCTGAATGGGTTTTGAGCTATGCCCTAACAGAAGCTTTCTCTCTTCAAGTTTGTTTCCATGGTAATATGACTCATATCCTGTCTTGTGGTGCTGTTGCAACAAAGTTATGAATGATTTACAAGTAAAGACAGGACAAAGCAGGATGGCCTCATCTAGCAGCGGATATTTGCCAAGATCAGCTAAAGCTGAACTGTCACGTCACAACATATTTGCATTTATATGCAAACAAAGCAAGACTATGCAAAACATGTGTCTGTGTATTACTGTACTTACTGCACGGCATGTGTTCAATGATCTCCCTCAATGATTCCAACACACTTGTACCTTGTACCTTAAGGGTTTTTATTTCTGCAGTTGCCAGGGATAGATTATAGTGCGGCTCTACTTATATGACCAAAAGTAATTTACCATTTGGTTTAACAAATGTTGTGTAAGCGTTATTGAATATGGTTAACAAAATTAAATACATAGCTAGAAGTAGTGGATACATGTTACAAAGTTTGCTAAAAAATTCAAATCAACATTTTAAGGAGTTGACAGCTGGGGATAAATCGTTCCTATTTCCACATATAATTCAGCTCTGAAAAAGATAACAATTGAAGTTAAATCTACTTTTTTAAGTTTAAGTTCCTGATGAAATGATTACATTTTCTTTCAGACACCTGCAGTAAGAGGGTTCCACAAAAGGCCTGGAAAGGTATGATTACATGTTATTTACTAGCTTTTTTCCTAGAGTTTTGAGTCAATATTATGGTGCTTGCTGCTACATGTTCTAATGAAATGTCTATTTGAATCCAGATTGTCGTACATGAGCAAGACCAATTTGGAGGGCAGCAGTTTGAACTGTACTGTGATGTAGAGGATGCCACCACGATGAAGCTGTCCCCTGTCATCTCAGTCAGAGTCATCAGAGGATGGTAAGTGTATTTGATATATATTTTAGTCTCTGTTGGTACTTGTTGTTTCAGATTCATCCCATTTGTTTTTTGTTTCTCTTTGCCCTTATAAACATCTAACAGAGTGATCTACAGGTGTAAAATGTCTCCTTCCATAAACTGCAAGATGACTGACAATGTAACTCTCTTTTTCATTAGCTGGCTGCTTTATGAGAAACCTGGCTTCCAGGGTCGTATCATCGCCCTGGAGGAAGGTCCTATGGATCACTTAGTGAATATGTGGGCAGAGGAAGGGACCCCGACCACACCAGATGCAATGGGTCAGCCTGTACCAACATCACCTATGGTCATAGGCTCTATTCGACTGGCAGTTAGAGTACGTTAACCTGTCATACTGTTTACATACTGTTATTGTAACTGTGTGTTCTGTTATGTTGTTTCCAGTCACGTATGATCCCTGTGGAATTTGTTAAAAAAAGTCCTGAATATTGTACCTCAATAATTTATTGGTAAGTATTTTATTTTTTTAGCAGACCGTTTGTGATCTAACTACTGTATATATTTTTTATTTTATACTGTATTTTATGTGGATTTCTTATATTTAAATGTACCAATAGAAAAGTATGGCTTCTTTTTAAATGCATGGGCACTGATACAATTCAAATGCACAATATTTTATTTTTATTTTGTGTTTACAGGACTATAGCATTCCCCATATTGACCTGTATCCTGAGGTCAATGGGATGGGGAGGATGACCTCTTACTATGAAGAGACTGTGGAGATTGGCTCGTACAGTATGCCGCAGACCACTGGCTCCATTAAGGTTCATTCTGGAGTGTAAGTTCAACCGACTCATTTAAAGTAACAATCTATGTAAATGTGGTTGTTGCATTTTGGAAACATATTTCAGTTTCAATGTTGGTGTCATCCCTGCCACTAAGTGGTAGTTTTTAAATCAAACTCTGTCGATGAAGGTATGCACACAGGCTAGAGCTTGCCATTCTTTAAGCATAGTTTTAACTCTTGCTCATGATTGATGGTTATCTTACTTTCATTGTTCTACTAGATTATAGGTGAAGTACAGTATTTTGTCCTTTTACTCATGTGTAATATGATAATACAGATGTGCCTGTTCAGAGCACTGCGAAGGGAGATTCCCTCAGCAGAAAGTTCTCTTCCCTCCCTTTCCCCTTTGTCATGCTGTGTCTGTGTCTCCAGCTGGTTGGTGTACACTGATCCAGGGTTTGGAGGGTTTGTGGGAGTGCTGGAGGTGGGGGAGTATCCCTGCCCAGAGGCCTGGGGCTTCCCTCAGCCCTTCATCGGCTCGCTCAGACCCCTCTGCATGGTACAGTTTATATAAAGTATAGAATATGTGTTTCCACTATAATGTCATTTTGTAAGTTGCCTTGGTCTGACATGTATGTGTATCTCTTCATGACAGGGAGCGATAAAGGTGGAGCATCCTCATGAAAGAAAGGTGTGTTACATTTGTTTCATCTATACATATCTGCTGTTTACAGACACCACGGAAATGCCAACACCAAGTCTTAGATGTTCCTTTTTTTAACCATTAGTTATTAAATGTTTTAAGAGGAAACTAATGGTTGACAAGCAGGGAAAATTACGTTTTAAACTAAACAATTAATTATAAAATTAATAGTTGAAATATTTAGGGGAGCTGACTAGCTGAAGTTACCCAATAGCAGCTTTTCATTTATTTATTTGTCTAACCCTGGAACCATTGAAAGCAACTTTTGTTCCTGGTTCCACTAAAAGTGTTTGTTCCCAAAGGAAATATACACTAAATGTCCTACATACAGCTCAAACGCAATACTCAAAGAAATAAAGACTCTGTCTAAACTGTTTTTTTTTTGTGTACTTCATGTATTCTACGAAATGCAAAAAATATAGATATTGGTGATCCATTTTGACCAAGTCTAATAAATCCATGAAGTTCCTTCCTTATTTGTAATCTATGAAACAGGTTTGGGAACAGAAAGTTGTGGCTGTTCTTATTTTGGCCACAAGATGCTGACATGCACCACTACCACTTGTTATAAATAGGATTAACATGTTTTCTTGCCAACATATATGTAATATTAAATTACTTGTAGACACACAATATATGTACGTTTTATTAAGAGTGCATAGATTGGTGCACTTCAACCTCTTTTTGTCCAAACAAGTATTACAACAATGCTTTATTTCACCCAAAACGCAACATACTGAGGATCCTTGCAAAACCTTTTTTTCAATTGCCCGCTAGAGCTTCCATTGTAGGCTGGATGTCACTGTAACTTGAAGAATGATTTTCATTATACTTTAGGACAGAAATGAGCCAAACCATACACTAGGGGAACAAACTCTGTAGACCGATACACTTCCATGGCCTGTCTTTACAATGACCTCTCATCTTTAACTCCTTCTTTCCCCAGGCCTTAGTGTTTGAGAAGCCCAACTTTGACGGAGAGTGCATAGAGGTAGAGGGTGATGTGTACAACTTGCAAGAAGAACTGGAAGAGGAGAAAACGGGCAAACCAGAGGAGAAAAAGAAGACCCTGTCTGCAGTGGGTTCTATAAAGATACTTGGCGGTTTGTAAGTATCTGTCTGAGTTTATTATGTTTGGACACACTTTCATTGATTCATGGCTAAATTGGCTCCAGAGCTACACGACTTTGGAACTGTTTGCACCCCGTATGGAGCCGTTT
This sequence comes from Gymnodraco acuticeps, assembly GCF_902827175.1. Classification (NCBI taxonomy): domain Eukaryota; kingdom Metazoa; phylum Chordata; class Actinopteri; order Perciformes; family Bathydraconidae; genus Gymnodraco; species Gymnodraco acuticeps. The sequence goes on along the minus strand of NW_022990295.1, from coordinate 412,376 downwards.
CAAAATACTTGAACACTGTTATGAAACATATTTTGCCAATTCTGTAATGATTGACTTTAGCCTATTTATGTGCTAAGCCACACCCCTTTAAAGTTTGATATCTTCAAAGCATTAAAACATGTCAATACGCTCATAATAGGATTCATGGTAAATGTTGATAGTAATCCGACCACTTGTCTAGGTAGATATTCTCAGTTTCTTCTTCAAAAAAAACGAGATGATTGCTGAAAGAAATTGTGAACTTTTTGTGAATTATTTCCGTTCTGTCCTTGCAGCTGGGTGGGTTATCTAGAGGGGGACTTTGAGGGGCAGCAGTACATCCTGGAAGAGGGGGAGTATCCTCACTGCAGTGACTGGGGGGGGTCTGAGGATGGGCTCCTGTCACTTCGGCCTGTGTGCACAGTAAGTGTCACCTGTAATATAATACAAACATTAATCTGCAAGATCTTGTTTCATTGATGGGGTGTTTCTGCATTGATTCAGCTTTCACAGTGCACTGGTCATTTCATCAGTTCCCGCTCTGCCCCTGTTGATTCTTAATGAACTGGAAACCTGAAAGACTTGAAATGAGAGAAGTAGAAAAAGTTCCCTTTCTTATCATTTCCCTGTATTGTGTTCCCTAGGATTACCTCTCCCCTCACGTTAAACTGTTCATGGACCGGCACTTTGATGCACGAGGGCTCAATGTGGACTTGCTGGGACCTGTCCCCAACATGCAGGACGTCGCCCATGGTTGCAAAACACAGTCTGCCAACGTCATGGGTGGAGTGTAAGTAGAGAAAAAAAACTCCCATAGTAAGAAGTCATAAAAAAGGAGAGAAATAGTTAGACCCTCACAGTGTTTGGGCGTGTTCCTCTTACCATCCATACGTGACTCAGCACTCTGTCACTGTGGGCACAAACAAATACACACTGGAGGATATCATTAGGAATAATATTGTGTAACTGATCCATTCGAGTAATTAATAGGGTGTGGTTGACAAAGGATACAAATCTCTCGAGGGCAAGGATTTACACTGATAGGAATAAGTAGAGTGCCTATTTTGTTACAAAAAAATATATAAATTACAAGCTTATTTTCTAAGTTTCAGCAAAGAGACTTGATTCAGGCACAGCACATACGGCACCGTTTTTTAAAATCAGTACCTAAATATTTCACAATGGGTTGTATACAATTTTTAAGTGAGTTATTCATATAAATAATATATTTGAAACCAATTTTTAGGGAGCAGATTTTTGTCACATTTGACCTGAGTGGATTTGTTTAGTCATCTTTTATAATGTTCTGCTGTTTGCTTTGCATCAGCTGATTAGTTTTACAACCTCTTAGAAGAAAGGACTTTATGTTTTTATGACGGCAGCCTTCAGTCCAAGTCAGTGATTTATTCAGAGGGACAGGCAGATTACGAGGAGACAGTCTCACCTGTGTTTGTCTCCAATAAGATAAGATAGGAACAAGATGAATGATCCCTAGATTGGAAAGGTAGAGTGTCACAGCAGTCCAAAGACACATCATTAAGTACAGTTAATATAGAAATAAAACAAAAAAATAAAGAAAATAAGATATACATAAGAGTAATCACAATAACTGAAGGAAGTTTGTTTTAATTTGGATGCATTTTGAGCACATTATTTGGTTTCCCTCTTATTTTGTTAGGCAACTTTGAAAACAATTCTCTTTATATGTCCAGATATTTTTTTGTATTACTCAAACCAATAATCGATTATTGTTAGGAAAATATCACTCGACACCAGGTTGAGAATCAATAATCAGGTACTCGTTTATTCTTGCAAGAAGGAGCAGAGTTAAATCACATACAAAGGATATGGGTTAACTCACACACATGGGGTATGTTGCTCACCGGAGCAGCAAAAGGCTTATATAGTCCAAAACACGGAGATAGATAACAACAAAGTCGTAAATCGAGGTGGCGCTAATATCATCAGCAGGTGTCGGAAAGGTGTCGGGGTCATCTGCAATGTCTTCTGGAAAAAATCACGTTCTTCCTTCACGCCTCATAGAAATTAGATATTTAGGAGACAACAAGTATGTGTCTGTCTTCTCATAAATATCAACAACCTGAAATGCCCTGCCTCCTCCTATCACAGCAAGAGGCAGCTGCAAGGTCATACACAGTGCAGAGTCACACATAGTATCAGTGCATTAAAACAACCCATAATTGTATTTTCTCCAACATATCCCTCCTGTTCATACTTCGTATAACATAGAATTTGGAAAATACAAATGATTATAAAGATTACAAATTAATATACAAAAGTACCCAAACGGCTGAGGTAGGTAGATTGTATAGGCACACGTTCTAATGTAATATGAATGGATGCCATGGCCTAATTATTTTTTCTTTGATACATCGTCAGTTTCTATCACAAAGAAAATAGTTCCAATTTCTTTGAAAGGATGACTACTAATCGATGAATTTTTGCACCTATGTAGAATAACGTAATATAGAATAGCACAGCAGTATAGGAGAGTATCACATGTGTTATATATATTAAATGTAGCATAGTATATCATTGAATAAGTACAACAGAGAGCTAATGAAGGCAGAGTTATTTGAGATGTTTGTGTCCCTGCAGGTGGGTGTGCTTTGAGCAGCCCGGCTTCAGTGGAGAGCTCTACGTCCTGGAGAGGGGCCTCTACGCAGGCCCTGAGGACTGGGGGGCCCAGAACCCCAAGATCTCCTCCATCCAGCCGGTCTTCCATGTAAGGAATCATGTGGTGGATCAGTTAACGACAGGATGTGGCTAATTTCACTTGGGGGTAGTGTTGGGTTCAGCTGTTTTAATAAGGACTGTGTGAGTGAACAGCTTGTGTTAATAACTCCTTCCTGTCGGTTTTATAGGACCCACTGATGGGAACGACTAAATTCAAGGTATCATCCTCTCATCGGAGACTTTCTAATAACAGATTAGCTCATTTTTTTGTTCGGGCTAAGTTTCTAAATTGTGTTTCTCAATGTGTCACAGATGCAGCTGTTTTCTGAGGCAGACTTCCAGGGCAGGCTGGTGTCTCTGGAGGACAGCACAGCGGCTCTGGATGAGGACTTCACCCCCCGGTCCTGTAGGGTGCTGGCTGGCAGGTAGGCACCGCTGAACTGAACCAGACCCCCCCCCCCCCCCCCCAGAGCTGTCAGGGACCCTCTGGGTGTAAGAGATTTGGACTTGGCTGAGGAAAACCCTTTTATTTATTTAGCGCCAAATAAAAAACCTTTCTTTTGCCAGATAAAAACCTTTCGTTTAGTTTAAATTCCACATGAATCTCTCTCTCTGATTGGACAACTAACAAGCCCTTATCAAAAACACAGTGAATAAAATGAGCAACATTTGAGGGACCCAAGTTTCATCTTTCGTCTCAACATAGTTGTAAAATGGTTGGATATGAAAGAAAACGCTAATACACGTAAAAAAAAGAAAATTGAACAGGAAGTCCATTTATTCCTATAGGAACCTATATGATCTCATATGCAACACTTCTGCAGGTTATTTTAGGGAGATTGTGTGCATTTGATTCAATATAGTTTATTGACTAGGTTGGGAGTCAAACTGTGTCATTGTATAGTTAAAAGAAACCACAAGCTGGTTTGTATGTCCTTTATCTGACTTGCTAATGCTACGTACACAGCAAAAAACAGCTGTAAAGAAATGTGTTTCCTTGCGACCAACACTGTTTGCAAACGAGGCTTTAGAATGTGTGTTTTACAACAATTGATTTGAATGGTACAGAGTTATTGTCACAATTGAAGAACAATAATAAGTGTGTACTTATACTCACTGTACTGTTTGTCTCTCTGTGTCAGCTGGATGTTATATGAAGGGGCTCAGTTCACAGAGAACATGTATGTGTTGGAGGAGGGAGAATACCCCAATGCAGAGGCCATGGGCTTCCTGTCCTCAGACTGCACCGTCCGCTCCATACAGACCACGGGACATGTGAGTATCTGCTTATATTCAAAACTATTTGTGATCAAATCATTGTGGACTAGACTAATAATACATGGAAATATCTTCTTCTCTTCCTTGCTTAGGAGTTTTCTCTGCCCTCCATCGTGCTGTTCAGTAAGGTGGGCTGCAGGGGTCGCAGGGTGGTCCTGAGTCATGAAGCTGTGAACCTGCAGCAGGCCGGCCTGGACACACGCACACGCTCCCTGGTGGTGGAGGGAGGAATGTATGTCAATATTTAAGATATCTTCTATTATCTTTTCTGTTTTTATAAAGAGACAGTCAGCAATCTAAATGGAAACAAATCAGTATCCAAGCAATCAAAGTCTGCTGTTATAAACTTGATTGACATGTCCTTAAATACCGCCCCATGCTCTAACGCAGAGGAGCACAAAAGGATTCAGTGGAAAAAACATTCATTTCTCAGAAAGGTTTAACAAGCACTCATGAAATTCCCTTAAATGGTGTTAGCTTAGCTTTTAGAAGCACACGAGTTCTCATTAGGAGCAGTAAACATATCAAGGATGTGAGGAAGCCACAAGGTGTATGTCACAGCTGTAGACCAGGGAGCACAGGGGGAATGTAAAGACTGTTCATTTGTGATTTGCTTGTCATTGTGCCATGCTTTCTCTGCACATGTGTGAGTCTGAACTAACACAGAGGGCTGTCCTCTCTCTAGGTGGGTGTTGTATGAAGGCAGTAACTTCCGGGGTCGACAGCTTCTTCTGCAGCCGAGTGAGGTGCTGGATTTATGGAAGTCCAGAGGCATGCAGCAAATAGGATCCCTGCGACCTTTAGTCCAGGTATGGAAGGAGGGATATGAGCCAGGGTTATTACAGCAAACTCAAACATAAAGGAAAAAAAGCTTTACAAAATATGTTAGTAGACTGCAACTAAATAAAAACCATATCCTTTATTCAAATCAAGACACATTCAAATAAAAACAAGGTGAATTGTTTTTCAGCTTTAGATTTTCTCTAGCTATAATATACTGAAAAAAGAGACGGCATGAATTTCCGTCAACTTTTCTTACTTGGAACAAAATAAATGACTTGACATTCTATTAGATTGTGCTGCAATTGCTCAACATATGACACATTACACATTATGGACACATTACACATTATGGACATGTTTGTATTGATGTAGCTTCTACATGTAGCAAGCCCTTATAAAATCATTTGAGGCTAAATTAATCGAATGCACATACAAAGCACACTGATAGTAACATATAAATAAAAAATAACAATTGAACCTTTAAAACTCTTGTAACCTTGATATAATTATATATATCATATCAAACATATTTGGTGTCCTTAGTGTTGTACATCAAGTTAGAGTCTGATGGATGTATTGTATGGAACATAAAACACCAAATTGTCACATTAGTCAAGTCAGATCAATAAAACACGTGTTGTTGGCGTCTTATATAAACCAGATGTGACCCTGGGTTGTTGCGTGTTCCCCCCCCAACAGAAGCAGATGTACTTCCGTCTGAGGAACAGGGAGACAGGAAGTGTGCTGTCTCTGACGGGGACTCTGGACGACATCAAGCTGATGAGGGTTCAGGCTGTGGAGGAGACGGGGGGGCTGGAGCAGGTCTGGCTCTATCGGGGCGGGCAGATGAGCTGCAAGGTACATCAGACCCCCACCACACAATATAAAGCTGTAACACTGACCACGCCCCCTCTGGAAACTACCTATGGCCTGATTATCTTCAGTATATGAGCTACATATGACCCCTAAATATTGTTGGAAATACAAAGAGTTTTATGTAGTAACAGTTTTATTACTTTAAAATATGGCTGTATTTAATATTTGGTAGCATTTTTAAAGGTGCCCATGTATGTAAATAAATGATAAAAACACTTACAATGCGTTTAATCTGCATATAGCATGTGTGTATTGCATTATATAGAAAAAAGATACCAAAATAACAATTCATGTTTTGTGGTTAAACGTTTCTGTTTTCACACTTCCACAAAAAAAAAGAACAATCAACAAACATTTTAAAATCATGAACAGTTACACAAACACTTAAAAGGTGAGGAGTTCCTCTTCCTTCTGCCACAGTTTTGTTCATCTTACTGTGTTTCTGAAAACATGGGCGTGATCAGGACAATATACAAAGCAGGCACACATGTATTCCCACGAGACTTCATTCCATTCTCCGCCAAATAATTAATGTTTTTATTTCCGTTTTCTCTGGTAGTCAAGGATATCTCACACTTGGCAACAGGTTTGGATGCAGTTTGTTGGAAAGTTAACCAATGGGACGATGAGGAGTGTTTATAGTTTAGACCTCCAGGATTTCTTTACATTGCATGTTTTATTTGTTTTGCTTTTGCTACTGTTCTTACTTTCAACATTTATCTCAAAACATTATCTGTCTATCATTGCTTATTAAAATAGAGATTTTAAATACTCTCTAAAATCACATTTGCAAATAGGGGATTGTGTAGCAAAAGCAGAAGTGGATTGTAGCTTATTGTAGGTTATTTACACAAAATGAATGACTTGAAATGAAAGTTAAACGTTGTTTTGAATGATTCATGTGTATCCATCCTCACCTGCCTCTCTGTCTGCAGCTGGTGGAGGACTGTTTCCTGGAGACCTCAGGCAGTATTGTGATGGAGGGCAGCAGGCTGTGTGTCACCCCGGTGCGAGGCAACGGCAACCACCTGTGGAACATCAGCCCTGATGGTCTGGTGCACTGTGTCCTGAAACCTCAGCTGGTGCTGGAGGTCAAAGGTCAGACAGCTTTGTCTTAACTTCAAACATGTATTTGTCCAGGTACATTTTAGGAATGATTTAAAAAGGTTCAAGTAGGTGATTTACAGTCAATTCAATGAGCCTAACCCTAATTCAACAGCTCCATCTGCTGGTGTATTGAAGAGGTGCATTGATTGAACACAATATCAAAATATATTAAACAAGTCATATTAAAGTATGTCTTAAAATGTCATAGCAGTTATGCTATGACATTTTGTTATGACATGTTGATAAAAACCAAAGGAGGCTTAGTATAAGATGTCAACATATATGGTCAGTAAAAAAGTCATAGTATAGTATGTCAAACTTTTCAGAAAAAATGACATTACACAGTATAGTATGTTGAATGTTTGCATAGAGTATAGTTAGTTACTATACCATCGTGTTTTTTATTTATTCAACATACTAAAATGTTCAACATGTCAAAAATATCAGAAAAAGTCATAAAATATTCATAGTATTTCGAAAGTGTCATGAAAAAGTTACAAGTTAGTATGTCAAAAATATCATGAGAATTCACTATATAGTATGCCGAAATGTAACCTATAGACACCAGCCAGACCATGCAACCCGCTGTTGTTAGTGGACTTGGTGAACGTGTCTCTTCTTGTGTATGTAGAAATCTCCTAAATTCACCCAGTTATTTGCATATTTAAATACACTTTCAGAAAACAGGTGTAGTTTCACGGGGATAATGTTTACTCCCCTGTGACTCCCCTTAATGATCCACTTACCAGTTTGTGTCAACAAAAATGTTTACAGTGCAAACACACTGTTTTCTCGTCTTAGGTGGACATCAGTATGACAAGAACCTGGTGGTCCTGAACATATGTGAGGAAAGAGAACTGAACCAAAGGTGGACCTTGGACATCCTGTGATCTGATGAGCCTCCACTCACACTGAACCCTGTGATGCAGCTCCGTCGGGGTTGCCCACTCCACAGAGAGGGAGCATCGGATCAATCGTTGCACCTTTGTGTGGAGTTCTGACTGTTGAGGGGAACCATTGACTGGATCAACAATATAACTATGTTCTTAGAGTAGATTGAATGATTGAGTTGTGTACAAATATTACATATTTCTTTGCCACTATAGACCAAAGACTCCATGCACACATCTCTATGTTTTCACTGCTTATAGAGAGGACTCAGCCCTGGTTCAATGCTGCACACTTCTCTTTACTTTATGGTACATTTCTACTGGTTCCTTTGTCTTATTTCTGATCATGTCTGCATATATGAATGTATAGTGTATATTGAGAGCTGCTGCATTATGAAGTCTGACGTGCACACTCCTAAGATGTATTCTTTTTTTTATCAATGTAGATTTAAAATATCTATTGTAGAGTTTGGATATCTTGTTAGGACTTTTCACAAGCTGTACCCTACTGCATCAAGTTGTACATAAGCATCAAGTGTATATATTTGAGATGAAATTTCCTAGCAGAACTGCAACAACTATGCTGCCCACTGCTGTAAAGATGTGAATGTATGAGAGAAAGCTGTCGCACATGAAAATAAGAATGCCGTTTTCTTTCTTTTGTCTTTTTTAGAAAATAAAAGATTTTAATAACTTGTTTCTGTGACACTCAGTTCGTTATATTAGCTATCTCATTTCAAAACAGTCATCCACACAAATGTAGAGCAGTACAGCAAAGCATTCCTCCAAGAGTCGGTGCTATGAGTAATCATCCTCTTCGCTGATCTGGACCACAGTCTTCCCTCGAGCGTGGCCTTTCTCCATCTTCTCAAAGGCATGAGGAACCTGGGAAAAACTGAAAGTCTCCTCCACCACTGCCCGGATCTGAAGAGAGAGGAAGGGAGGGGTCATATATCCTGCTGCTGTGTGAATGATGTGACTGTAACTGTGATGCTCTAGTTAAAAGAGTGAACTTTCCACATTTGTTTTTACATTTGATATATAATTATAAACACACGTGTCAGTTTGTTATCATCCCTGAAAAGTTTTGAGAACAAAAGGTGGTAATGTACCTGTCCTGCATCCACCATTTCACTGATTTCATCCAGTGCAGGACCACTAGGGGCAAAGAATCCCCAGCGGTAGTGAACCCCTTTGACGAGGTGCTACAAGAAAACGGAAGGAGAGCAAAGGCATAGAGCATTGTTACATCCTGTTACACTGTGAGCAAAGCAGAAACATTACTGGTGATAATGACAGTGCACCAAAGTCAAGTCTGAAGCTGAGATACTACTTGATTTACTGATTTCCTAATTCAGCATTCTAGCTGATCTCAGTGCTGCTAGGTCCTGTAATAAAGGACAAACCATTAGCCCTTGTGACTGGAATAGCTAATTTGTCTTCATAAATATAATTTACTTGCCATTTTCCTTTTTTTTAAATTCACTTGATCTGGTAAGACTGTTGGTATGATGGTAATGTTTGCATATTTTAGTTTTATTTCTGTGTTCTTCTGTGAGTGACAGTAGAGCTTACTTGAGGCAAAGGGTTCACAAGTATAAGTGTACAATAGTTTACAGAAGTGAGACCTATCATTTGGGTGGGTAAGTCTTAAGAGCATTAAAACAATTCAATTATAAAAAGGGGAAGTGTGTATGTATGCACCAAGCCATGACATACATGTGTAATACTGTATATGAGAAAAGATACTGAACATAAAGGGTGTGTGTGTGTGTGTGTGTGTGTGTGTGTGTTCAGGAAGTTCAAGTAATGAAGTAGTAATTAACATGTTTACTTCAGGCTAATTTAAAATGTATGACGCTGAAAAAGACGGGAGCTAATGAGAGACACTGCTGCTGTTAACTAGATCCTCCCTGTGGGAGAGCACCTCTCAGTCTTATATCACATTGTCTGAAGCACAAGGCAGTTCAAGATCCAGCGGGCTAATGTGGGCGGTATGGCTGTTCATTTTGTTCCTATTTCTACAGAAGTGGAGTGGAGATAGCATTTCTAAGGCGTCACACTTAGGGCTGTGCATCTTCACTGGTCTCACGATTCGATTACGATTATCCTGTCAACGATTCGATTCAATTCGATATCCCGATACATCACGATTCATACCAATGCGTTGAATCCTCAATTTTCTATATTACTGCACATGGCTTATTTTTCATCAATGCATACATGCAGTAAATACATATGAACTCTCTTTTTATTATTTAGAAAGTGCTTCAGAAATCAATAACATAAATGTCTTGACATTCATTTATAAACCAAAATAAATGAATTGTATAGGTCTAGCCTCCCTATATCTGTGTGTGAAGTTGTTCCATCCTCAAAAACTAAAAAATAATGCTTCTGCAGTCTAGCTGCAGCTTCTAGCAACGGCCTTCTGTTAAGAAAAGGACACTGAATGTCCTGAATGTGGCATCACTAACAACACTTGAGTCTGAACACAGCAGACAACAGGAGTATTTACATATAACAACTAAAATACTGCATGTGGGTGCACACTTACATTCTCTGTCTTACTGTTACATAAATCCTATGAATGTATGAGATTAAATTAGCTTCATTATATCTCAGTGATTAAGTGAATAATAAAGTTTCTATCGGGTCACTATCAGCCTGTCACTCATTATTTTCAGGGAGGGGGCGGGGTTTGGAGGAACGGAGAGGAGACGGTGATCGCGGGAGCTTTTTTCCTCCTGCCTTCACAAACTTTACACACGTATATATCGTCTGAAAATTGCTAGAGGACATTCATACTTTGCAATACAAGACTTAATTAAATCCACCAAAAACCTGACATGATTGTAACGCGATTATTTTTGAAAAACATAAATCCCTGTGCCGCAGCGACACGGAGTGATTCAGAGCGGGTCCTTCTGCTGTTGGTTCTGGACTGGTGGTGTTGTGTTGGTGGATAAAGCAGACTGCTCCGTGTTTGGTGTTGCTGTGCCGCTGTGCCGCTGTCACGTCTGTTCCCTGATCTCTGCGTCACCAACCGATTTTATATTAAAGTGACAGAAAAAAAAAAACGTTATAGTAAAGCCGCGGCCGGAAAATCAGGAAGCAACGTTACTACGCTATAACCGATTATCTTCCGTCACTGCATGTACAAATCTCAACCTGTCGTTCAATGGACAGCTTATAAATGTTGGCTGTTGTCAATCAAATATGGTGTTGATAATCCTGTTTCTCTTTCCCAGGTGCCAACATCTGTGTCACATTGATGATTTTTTGAAGAACTTTTTAAAATATCTTGATATACTCAACAGATTTCTTCCACCACACATCCTGTCTGCATGTAGATATGAGTCAAAGCACATTTCCTTGGTACTGAACAGAAAGGAAATTGCATCATGTTCACTTATTACAAACGTATTTAACTCCCAGACAGTAAATTCCATCTCCAGAACTTTTTCAGAACTTCAAGAAACAAAACATCTATTTACTTATTCTCAACGCCATTCATGCAAAACATCATTCTAAACACCTCAACAGGATAATAAAGCAACACACATTGGGCTCTGGGGGTAACCAGACCTTGAAACAAGAAGGAAGTTAGTTAGTGGTTAGTGCCTCGAGTCAGAAGAGGTGGTGTCATGCACACTTCAGCCACAGCTGTGCCCAGCCGTGTGCATGGTGTTCACCACAGCTCTCTGACAGGATGTTCTGATCTCCAGGGAGTGTGTGGGTGGGGGGGGGGGAATTAAGCTTATGTTCTAAAGTTGTCCTGACAGTAAAAACACATGATAATGTATGTACTAATGATGATGTTATATTTCGGGCAAGATACGTTAAATAACCTGTAACAATAGTAAATATATCACAAGTCTGCGTCATGGCCGATAGGGCTGCAACAAACGACTAATTTGATAATCGATTAATCTATCGATTAATGAAACGATTAATCGACTATTATGCCTTGCACAATTTCTCAAACGCTCTTATTTAGCCATCAACTTTTAGATTTAGCTTGAGGTTGTTTTAGGCATGTGGAAACTAACAATGAAGACAATAAAGATGAATACTTGATTCAAAAATACATATATTATTAAATTAACTAGACACATTTTGAACAAAATTAACATTGCTTTTTATTTAAATTAAATAAATAATATTTCACATCAAAAGAAACAACAGTGTTTTAACAAATCGTATTAAATAATCTGATGACAGAACTGTGAACAGAATAGCTGAAACTTTAACAAAATAAATAACTCAGTTACCTCTATCATTAACCCATGTTTGTATAATTGAGTTAACTCCGTGTGTTGGTGCTAGCATACATAACACCTGACGTGGAAACGTTACTCGTGGATGGGGGGGGGGCTACAGAGCTACTAGAAAGACAGTAGAACCTGGTGGATTCCTCCGTCTGAATGTGGTGCACTTTTGCTAAATGTTTAGACAAATTGCTCGTGTTACCGCCCTTACATGCTAAACACTTATTGCACTTTTGGCAACAAGCATTGTCCACATCGAGACAGGTAAAAGGCCCGGTAGCATTATAAAAAAAAGTAATAGCTTGCATTTATAATGTACAGCAAACCAAAGCACAAGAGCAGTGCTCAAAAGAGAAAGGACAAGAGAGAACAAGGAGATGTAACAGCTAAACTGACAAAATTAGACCGTTTTTTTTTTGTCATACATCGTCCTCGAAATCGAGCGCTAACGTTAGCAATGTTGACGTGCAGCGGCAGCCGGAGGCTAACGATAGCTCACCTGCCTCACCACCATCATTGCCATGTAGCTCCACAAGTGAAGCTGTATCCGTGGCTGTGCAACCTTCTTCTCCAGCCAGCCAGGAGGAGAGGCTGGTCCAACAGTTCCCCCAAGGGCCCCAACCAATAGGGGAACATCAAGGAAATCAAGGTGTAATCCTCTTCTTAGTTCGCTGTGCCGTTGTCAGGCTGTGGTGGTCTGAGGCCAGGGCAGGCTGTTGTTGATAGCCTATACATGTGGCGCTTCTGAGTGGTTGTGTATGTCCGTGCGTGTGTGAGCGCATCAGTGTGCGCTTATATTTGACAACGGGGAGTGAGGTATTCCCGCTCGTCTGCTCCAAGAGAGCCGCCGAGGAAGCAGAGCCGGCCTTGACGGTTTGGGGGGGATTGTGAGGGAAATAAAGAGAAATAAAGCTCATTTCCCAACCTTTTGTCTGAGTCATCAGTTTCAAATCTGTCTCACATATCCCCCACTCTGGGTGAACCAGCTGCCTATGACCTATCGGTTAATAGCCAGCAGCGTTCGTTACAAAAACCTGCAGGTTTTAATCTATCGGTTAATAAGCTGCAGAGCTCGGTAACTACGCCAGCTGCCTCCAATCTGTTGATTAGTAGGCAGCAGGGTTCGCTGCAGAGGCCTGGTGGTTATAACTTTTCGGTTATTAAACCACAGAGCTCACGGCATTCCTCTGTCCGAGATACGCCACCTACACACGGTCACAATAAGCCCATGAGCGCCGTGGTAACGCCTCATGTGGACGTCACTGCACACACCTCCACTCATCCTCTGAGCGTGTACGCGCCTCATGATGAGAGTCGGAGTGAAAAGCAGCGTGTGGAGGCCTCCTCACAGCCCTTTCGCTCTTGGCCCACCTTGGGTTGCCTCACGGGCAGCGGTAGCGAGGGCTCTGGCGTGGCTCGTCGTCATGACGACCACAACACCTCTCGAGCATGTGCGCCCGCTCTCAGAGTGTTTCTCAGAGTGGCAGCGCGTGTGTCTGATGGACAGATGGATGAGCAGGCTGATCAGCAGAGGGTACACCCTGCAGTTCGCCTCCCCGCCCCCCACAGTTCAACGGGATACAGGAGACACGCCTGTCATCCTGAGAACAGTGTCTTGCACTCCAAGCAGAGCTACGGGAACTCCTGTTGAAAGAGGCTATTTCCAGGGTTCCCCAAGGGGAAGAAAATCAGGGGTATTACTCCCGCTATTTTCTTATCCCGAAAAAGACGGGGGGAATGAGACCCATCCTCGATCTATCAGCTTTCAACGAGGCAATAATGAAAAAGGCCTTTTCACATGCTGACGATCAAAAGGGTGCTAGAGTGCGTTAACTAGGGAGACTGGTTCACCTCTATAGACCTGAAGGATGCATACTTCCACGTACCCATCATCCCACAACACAGGAAATTCCTGCGGTTTTCATTCCAGGGAATATCGTACCAGTACAACCGACTGCCGTTTGGTTATTCCCTGGCTCCTCGCACCTTTTCAAAGTGTGTAGAGACGGCACTGCAGCCGCTACACAGAGGAAAGATGAGTACTGTTTTACCTGGACGACCTGCTGCTGATGGCTCGCTCCAGGGAGGAAGTGGCTTTACAGACGGTACAGCTCATATCGTATCTGTCAAAGCTGGGTTTCATAATAAACTGGAAAAAGAGCTGTCCTCTTCCCTCCCAGAGTATTGTTTACCTGGGTGTGGAATTAAACTCGCCTGCATGAGAGCGCGACTCTTACGGCAGAGAGTGGAGACGCTGACAGCTCTCCTTCGATGCGTCACACCCCGCAGCGTGGTGACAGCCCTCTCCGAGATGCAGCTGCTCGGCATGATGGCAGCCGGTCACGTGGTGATTCCCCTGGGTCCAGAGGAGACTCCAGAGGTGGTTTATTCGCCTACGCATCGATCCCGTGCGACAGAAGAGGCGCATGGTAGCCATGCCTCTTTCCGTGGGTTCAGACTTAACCTATTGGAAAAGTCCCCACGTCCTGTCAGCGGGTGTGGCCCTGGGCAGAGTTACGTCACACATCTCGGTGTTTACAGACGCATCTCTCTCAGGGTGGGGAGGAATGTGTATGTCGCAGGCAGTTGGGGGACAGTGGCCGGCTCACATGTCCTTCCACATAAACGTGCTGGAATTGCTCTCCGTACGGAGAGTAATTCAGCATTTTGCCCCGTTGCTGCAGAATCAGCATGTATTAATTTGCACAGAAAACAGAGCCGCTGCAGCCTACATCAATCGCCAGGGCGGAGTACGCTCAGCGCAGCTTCTGAACACAGCCAGGCGGCTGTTGATCTGGGCGCGCGCACACTTGCTCTCCATCAGAGCAATGTATGTGCCCGGCGAATTGAACAAAGGGGCAGACCTCATGTCCAGAGGAGGTCCTCGCCAGGAGGACTGGAGCCTACCTTCCGAGCTGATCGCCCAGGTTTGGAGCCGGTTCGGGAGGGCGGAGGTGGATCTGTTCGCCGCACGAGGGAACGCGCAATGCGCCCTCTGGTTCTCCCTGTCAGCGCGGGGGTGGACGCGTTCGCACATCGTCCATGGCCCAGGGAACTGTTGTACGCTTTCCCACCAGTCCCGCTGATTCCCCGGTGCCTGGACCGAGTGCAGGAGGAGCGGCTGTCAGTGATCCTAATTTCCCCGGAGCGCACGGGCGCTTCCTGGTTTCCATGCCTACAGCAGCATACGCTGTCAGGCAGGCTGTGGGAAATTCCGTGGCGCGGGGACGCTCTCTCGCAGGTGGAGGGAGCGATCACCAGTCACCCAGTGATAGGCCAGCACACTGGCGCCTCAGTGGGATTTGGCTTTGGTGTTACGAGCACTAAGCAAAGCCCCATTTGAACCTTTAGAGCAGGTTCCCCTTAAAATGTTATCAGCCAAAGTAGTACTGCTTTTGGCTCTAACATCAGCAAAAAGGGTGAGTGATTTGTCTGCTCTCTCTGTGGCTCCGTCATGCCTCCGGATCCAAGGAGATGGCAGTTCGGCTGTGCTACGCCCTAACCCAGCCTTTATGCCAAAGGTCATCACAAGCTCCTTCAGGTCAAGAGTGATCACCCTGGATGGGTTTTTTCCGCCTCCTCACAAATCGGAGGAAGAAGCCACATCTCATCTCCTCTGTCCGGTGCGCGCCCTGTCTTGCTATGTGGCGCGCATGGCGGCGTTCTCAGTGCCTGTTTGTGTACTATAGAGAGCGCTCGATCGGGCAACCTCTGTCTGCACAACGGCTGTCACACTGGCTGTGTGAGGCTGTGTCGCAGGCATATGTCTCCTCTGGGGTGGAATATCAATGCGCACTCCACCAGAGGAATTTCCTCCTCCACGGCTTTGCACGGAGGAATGTCAGTGGAAGATATTTGCACTGCTGCATCTTGGTCTTCCCACTGTTCATTTATATTTGAGGGATGTCTCCCATTCCTCTCTCCACTTCTATGAGTAATGGCGTAGCCCTCTAAGTGCTGGGCCCCACTGGCTCTACGAATAGCTGAAGAAAAGTTATTTTGTATGGGAGCAGATTGTCGGGCCTCCTTCCTATTTATACCGGAAGGAAGCCCGAGGGTGGGGCCCACCTTGCGGGTGGGCGTGGACTACAAGTGTTTCAGTGCTGCGCGGGGGCGCAGGGGGATTACCCAATAGCGATAGCCTTAGAGGGCTACGCCATTACTCATAGAAGCAGGGGTTACAGTAGGTAACCTCGGGTATGAGCAGTATGAGGGATGGCTAAAATGCATGATCTGTTTGGTATTTAAAAAAAATAACTTCACAGACATGTTTTGTATAGGTATGGCCCTACAATATATGTTTCAAATATAGCATGATGATCTTCTGATGTCTATTACTGCAGGGACATTTTTAGACCAAGGAAGTTGATCGTAGTTTGCACAATGTTCAACTGAAATCCTGATATCCTGACACGTTAAAATGGGAAGAAAAAGAGTACTGCAGTAATGAGTCCTTAAACCTGGAAATGTGTCAGTATTTCGGCACACTCGGTTCTAAATCAATGAGTTTCAAACTGGATTTTGGTTAGACGCTTTAAATAAGGTATGTGGTTAACATAAGCCTGAGAGATTTTAGCACATGTCTTGAAAACAACAAGTGGCTAAATGAGACTACAAAGCAATCAGGGCAAACATGAGGAAACTCATCGACTCAGGGTGTTAAAGTTGAAGCATTGCGACCATGATGTAATTCATTTAGACACTAAAATTATATTTTTCGACAGAGTGATTACAATTATGCTTGAAAATCATTAAAGTAGAGTTCATTTGTTAAGATTGCAGGGAAAAGGTTTAATTTTCATAAACGTTTGTCTGCCACAGAGTTTATTTTTCCTTCAGTAATCCAAAAGCCAATGGAAAAGGGGAAACCAGTCCAATGTTAACTTCCAGGTTGGCATACAAACACATGTGATCCATGAAGCACTCCATAGGTACAAATCAACAGTAACAAGATGATACAAAAAGCAACATACCGTTTAGCAACATTCTGTCGCATATGCCAAGGTAATTAACATTTTGAAATTGGATCAATTCCATTTAAGGGCACAACCAGTGTATTTAATATATATATATAATATATAACTTATCAAGCTGCATCTTTGTTATCTACCAGGATTACCTTGAGGGCCTTAGTGGCCACCGTGGCAGCAGTCTGCATCATGCCGTCAGCGATGCCCAGTAAGTCAGTGTTCTGGAGGAACGGCGTCACAAGGGTTACATACTTGGCGCCACTCCAAGGCTTAAGCAGGGTCAGCGCCCAACGCTCTGTTTCCCCCCCGACATTATCCAGGATGAGGTCGAATCTTGAGGTAAAAAACAAGAGAAAGGGTAAAGATACATGCAGTTGTTGGGTATAAGAAACAAAAGGAGAGTTTGGAGGTGTGCAAGACAGGCGACAAGTTTGTCCGAAAATTGAAGAGCTCCCTCGCTGCTTTATATTTTGTTTACTGTAAATTGGTATTTCAACTTGTATATTTTAACTTTTTTAATGCCGTTTTATTTCTATTTTGAGATCTTTACATTTTAGAATTGTTTATTTCTACCATTTACATTTCTACTTATGTGCAATGCCTTGTCTTTTATGCTGCTGCAACGCAAACATTTCCCAAATTGGGATCAATAATCTTATCTTATGAGTCAACTGTAGCTAGAGGGGCAGGGTTGTCTTGGTAACAAGGGGCAAGTCATGGATACATTCACGCACCAACTACCATTCAAAACCGACATAGATATCTGCAGTTGTTCGTTTGGGATTTTTTACTTCTCCAGTTCACTGAGTGGTTTCTCAACAGGCCCGGAGGTGTAGTCAACAACATGGTCCGCCCCCAGGTCCCTCACAAACCACTCTGCATTCTGGGAGCAGGTCACAGTCACATGGGCGCCCCAAGCCTTCAGCATCTGGACACAAACGATAGGATCAGATTTAGTTTGTATCCTTTATCTAACGTTAAAAACAAATTCATGTTTAGGTTACTGTAGAGAGCAGAATGCTAGCCAGTGTTTGAGAGAGACTCACCATGTTTCATTAATGAGATCAACGTCTGTGTAATGTGAGATAGAGTATTCAGGTCGCCAAGCAAGGTGTGGGGCACAGTCTGAAACCTGACAGGCCAGGCAGACTTTTAATTCCACCCCTGTTTATTTTATGATCAGTGTCTATTTTTACGCTATTGTCACAGAGAATGATTATATGGTTGTATTTAGTGCAGGCTGTTTTGAGCTTGAGGCACTTCCAAAATGCTACATAAGGAAATATTTGTGTAAGATAAGACAGGACTTTATTTGATTACAAAGGAAAGAGATTGCTCAAGAAATACAACAATATAGAAATAAAAAAACAGTGTATGGGAAACAACATTAGTGCAAAATAAAATAACAATAGGAGTAAGATAAATTAAGTAAAATAAGTTGACCCAAGATTAATGTAATATTCATAAAAAAAGAAGAAGAAGAAGAGTAAAAAAATAATGTGTATAAAGAAGTAATATTAAAACCAGTGCCTAATAAAAGTCAATAAAGTAAAAAAAAGAATTTTGCATATGATTGTAAGTGTAATATCTCCCAGGATATGAGTCCACTTCACATCTCCGCTATCATCCTCCTCCTCCTCCTCCTCCTCTTCCTCCGTACCTGTATAGCAAATGTTCCCACTCCCCCGGATCCGCCAAGTATCAATATCCTGCGGGGAAGAGGAAAAGCTCACATTCAACAATGTTTACGCACTTTTGCTGCACAGTCTCCCTCATTAGGATTCATGTCAAACAGACTTCAGGGCTTCATCGTGTCAAGTTCGCAGAAGTGAGCCGCTGCCGGAGAACAATGGCTCGTCACCTGGAGGCTCGTTACGGAGCGAGGGAGCTTAGGAGGAGCGCTGAGAGGAATAATGATTCAGATCAAAGACAGAGAGCTTCTTTGGGGCGGACAGGGATTAACAGCGAGTGGACATTGTGTGTCTCCCTCACCGCTTCTTGGCACAGTTGTCCTTGCTGAGCCCCCCCGTGTTGACCAGTGCAGACCAGGACGTCGTTGCCACATAGGGAATGGCTGCTGCCTCTCTGTGGCTCAGTAACTTTGGTTTGCGGGATATCTGAACACAACACACAAGAGTTAGGGATTCACAAAATGTATCTGGCAGATAATGGGAAATCTATATTATCATGTATTATTCCGATAATTAAATTAAATATAGCCAGTAATATAAAGCCACAATGCTTTCATTGACGTGTGCAGAATCCCTAACAGTCCAATACTGTAGGGAGGGGTATGCACCTTCAAAGATGGTTTGCATTACACAAATATATGCTACAAGTTCAGCATATTTACGAGCAAACAGTGTGGACTGTTTTACAGTTTCAGAGGCAGCATGAGTTTAATCTACCATGTAAAGATGTACAATTATCTTATCGGTACTTCCAATGAGAAGCAGCTAATTATCGTTAATTGGTATCGGCTCAAAAAGAAAATTCATATTTTGCATCTCTAAATAATAAAAGCAGTAATAAAGGGTATCACCTTTCAGCAGTACACGTGCTGAGTCATTATGAAATAGCATCTGAAAGCCATCACCAACGCACAGTATTTACCAGATCATCACATTTAAAAGGGGCCCTTTTATGCTTTTTGGAGTTTCCCCTTCCTGTATTGTGTTATAGGTTTTAGTGCATGTAAATACCTCAAATATGGGTTAATCAATTTAAAAGGAAAAATCAACACATTTTTCGTATGAGGGTGTTGAAATTGTTGCTGGGCAACTGACACAAACCACAAAGAAAAGAGGAAACTCCTAACCCAGAACTGATACCCGAGGCATTGTGATCTCTCATGGAGATAGATTTGCTGTTGCACCAACAACATTGATGAAGTATACCTCGTTGGCACTCAGCACCACAAACTCAGCCAGGCTGCCCTGCTTCCATGGAGGGATGGCTGCCCACACCTGAAGGAGACACACAGCGACATGACACCCATTCAATTGACATAAACAAATGTGCGTCTGTATTTCTATAGTTAGTTCTTCTTTGGTAAGATGAGTATCAAATTAAAAGTAGCACATGTCATTTGTGACCACTCTCTGTGGTCACAAAAAGCAGAATATGACTTCAAGAAGTGCTCAAACTACTCATAACCAGTTCACATAAAAAATAATTACAAATAATGTACAATCTATATCATAACCACTAAATAAATACACATAATTATACAAATAAGATGTTTGAACAAAAAAACCTGTTATATATAAATATAAATAATTAACTAAAGTTTAAAAAAAATATGATGTGCAATAATGTTTGGTTTAATTTTATATATTTATCTTTTTGCCGATTTTTTTCCTTTAACCATAGAGACATGGTAGAAAAGGTTGGGTATTTGATATACAAATGGTCATTTTTTTTAATATGTAAAAAACATTTTGCTAAACAATTAATTAAGACATTTGAGTTTGATTCCAATTCACTTGTCAGCGGATTTATCAAAAAATGATTTAGTTTTAACTGTAGAATGCGTTGTTTCTTAAAGGGGCCCTATTATGCTTTGTTTCCCTCTCCTGTAGTGTGCTATAGGTTTGTGTGCATGTAAATGGTCTGCAAAGGCTAAAATCCCAAAGTTCCCTTCAGAGGGAGTTTCTCTCCCACACCCCCTGGGACTGAAATGCCTCCATTGGACTCCTTTGTTTACATCTGTAAATTAATAACATCACTAGCCAACACCTGTGCTTCTATTGGCTAGCGTCCTCCAACACATTCTACGTGATAGTGATGCCCCGGGCCTTAGCCTCAGTGGTTGACCAATCACAACAGAGCCGGCCAGCTAACGAATCAGAGCAGACTGGGCTCTGGTTTCAGACAGAGGGTGAAAAGAGGTGCTGCAGCACAGGGAGTATGAGGAAAATAAAGCACTGAAAGTAAGCATATCCTCCTTAATAATATCATCAGTGTTATCCATCAGTTAGCAATGCTGGTTAAATAAGACAAATAGTATCTGATCTTCCTGCACAACCCTCTTGTACTGCAAAGGGCTGAGATGCGAGTCGTGTCATGACGGTGCATAATGTGGGTAGAAGGATCGTTGTGACAGAGTTCACTGTGGCCAGGAGAGCATGAAGTAGGTTATTCCAATGTGATGATGATGATGCTCTGCTTGAAAACAGCCTCACACTATTACACCACCAGCTGCTGGCCCCATTTTGTAACTACCTCGGAATTCAGGATTCATCATCTGTGTTTAAGCAAGGTGTTTTTGTGCACTATTAAGGCAGCTACATGTTTTTGTTTACAGCATCATCATGACTACAACCCTACCTCATACTTTACACGACTCACTGTGTGCGGGAACATGTTGTTTCCTTATACATGCGGGCTGCCTGTGTGGTGGTCACATCTCCCTCATTTACCTCGTCCCTTTCTGTGAAGTACTTCACATCCAGGCCGCACTCCATGATGACCCCAGACACGTCTCTTCCCAGGATGAGAGGGAACTCCATGCCATTCTGCATCAAATTCAGAGGGTCTCTCTTCATGGACAAGCTTGAAGCACCATAGCCACCTGACAGGGAGAGTTTCTGATTAGAGACCATTTTGAGAACATTCACTGGAACAACAACACAAAGTTTGAAAGAAAACTTGATGTTGAAATGTTGACCTTTTGGTTGCTTAATGTAACTAACAAGGAAACTAAAAGAAAGTGATTATTCCGTTTGAGCAGCTGCCAGCTGCTAACAAATATTTTAAACTGCTGATTATTTTATTAAATTAATTTCAACTAAGAATTATGTTCAATATAAACCTGCCGATTATATAAATATAATTGGCCATAGGATAATTACGGAAGAGGTTAAGGGCCACAAGTGAATTTTTTTTGTTGAGATCTGACCAAAGTGAATTTAGTTTGAAAGGATTAAAAAAGTTTCTCAGAGATCTCAAATTAATGTTCACTTGTGGCCATAAACCTTAGATAATAACAAGTGGAGGTTTGTTTTTGAGTACAGTATCAAAAAAGTCTAGGATTTAGTTTTTTGTTACTGAATATGCAAATAAAAAAATGTGCTTTGGCAGCGAAGACAGATATCAGGTAAGAAAAGCGTCATAATTAGTCATATAGTCAGGGGTGCACATAACTTTTTTGCCCTGGTTCTCAAAGGAGCACCTGGAGATGTTGCTTGGGGCTCATCCTTAAAATGAAATAAACCGTAACTTTTGAGGGGGTCTTGACTTTATTTGCCAGACACACGGCACTGAACACACATGCAGAGGTGAACACAGAACACACATGCAGAGGTGAACACAGAACACACATGCAGAGGTGAACACAGAACACACATGCAGAGGTGAACACTGAACACACATGCAGAGGTGAACACAGAACACACATGCAGAGGTGAACACAAGACAACATTAGCACGACCAGTAATCCTACAAGCTGCCATCACTACCCTCCTGACTGTTCTCCTCACTGTCTTCCTCTCTGTCAGACATGGTAGCTGATGATGTAGGCCTACTACTTCCTCTCTGGTTGAGTCTGCGATTAGCTGCTTGCATCCACAAGTCAACAGCTGGGTTTGGGTCGAAAGTCTCTGTTGTCATCTTAGACAAGTGGATGTAATCAAATAAGTATGTGAACATAACCAATAACCTACCATAGCCAATAACAAATGAATGTAACTTATTTTATTTGTGTTGTTCATTCATATCTTATTTTACCTTAACATTTATTTATTTATGCTTTTTTTTTTATCTCTCCAGTTTTAAAGGATATTTTTGGTTACTGTCTTATACATTGGAATTATTTGAAACCTGTTTATCCCAATAATTATAACGGAGTGCCTTGGAAATATGTGTTTACATAAATTGTGACCAAACCGTTTGAACTTAGACTAATGGCGCATTTCCACTGCAACGGGGTAGCCCCGTTTAAGCGTCCCTAATAAGCGTCCTCGCTCAGGCCTCGGGCTGCCTCGCTGGCCGGCCCAGGCCGTGGCGCATTTCCATTACAGTTTAGGACCTGGGGTAGCAACGCAGTATAGGCGGGGCGATCGGCTTTGTTTTTGTTCACATTTCGAGTTGTTCCGTCGAGCTCCCGCTGGATTTGATCATCCCCAATGCGATGTAGGAACGTCGTCACCTCCTCGGTCGACCACGGTGTGCTTTTCTTATTAGACGTAGCCATTTTTGTAGCTCATCCGTTTACAAAATGCTGTTTATAAAAATGCTGCAAGCTTGCTTCTAAATATATATGCGACGCTAGGGATGAACTCGCGCGCGATCTTGTGACGATTCTCTCTGACCAATCAGCAGTCGAGAGTGTTGACGTCACTAGTTCAGCCCTGGCCCTGGTCTGAGGGAACCACGATTTTATGAGGCCGGAAAAGAGGGAAAAAGTACCCGCTAGCCGGTACTAGGCTATATGGAAAGGCCACCAAAAACTGGCCTGGCCGCTTGAGGACGGTTAAGGACGCTTAAACGGGGCTACCCGCTGCAGTGGAAATGCGCCATAAGAGTCCTTACCTCACTGAGCTGTAGTATCAGCCTCTCAGTCTGACTGGAGAGGACTCTCCCTCCACATTATTGTAGAAACATCTTCTTCTTATATCCGTTAGAGCAGCTAGCGGCACCAGATTCTAATAACAACAGCGCTGGTACCGGTGCACCATCCCTCTCTCCCTCGCATTTTGGCTGTGAGCTGCGGGCGCCAGATAAACCAACATCCCCCATTTTCATCACTTACAGCGCCCATCGTACAGGGCAAATGAAACGTGTAATCGGGGTGAAAAGGGTGTTACATTTACTTAATTATGAATATTGTTACATCAAGACCGAAAATTAGGATGAGCACCAACGGTCAAAATGTTTTTTTCCCTCCCAGAACTGCCAGCGCAGCGACTCCCCAGATCTGGCGGCCTAGGCGAACATCTAGCCAGCGCTACGGGCCGGTGTTCCGGATTAACTGGTTCCCCGATCAACTGGTTGACAGATGTGGAGGCGTGGCCTTCTACTGAAATACACATTTCGATCGCTTCTTCTGTCGTTTACATAAATCTTTTGGTATATTAGGCTTCGATAGGAACACTTTGATGCACATTCAGTACCAGTGTGTGAGGTTGTGGTTGCGATGGCGATATCCGGACGCGAACAGCGAGGACTACACAAATAAAAACGAGTTGACATGGGGATGTCTGTTCAAAACATTGCAAGCTCCAATAAATCATTTAAACCAGCTATTGTTGCCAGACTAATTACTGAATATCGTTCTTAATGTGATACCAAGTCCATCTGAGACCTGTGTACACCTTCAGACAGCCTCCAAGTGAAGCACACGTTGTTTACTCACAGTTTGAAAGCAGCGTGGAGAAGTCTTCAGCTGTGTTAAGTTGTGATCCGCTCGAATACATCATTAAAACCAGCTATTGTTGCCCGACTTATCACTGAATATCGTTCCTAATGTGATACCAAGTCCATCTGAAACATGTGTACACCTTCAGACAGCCTCCCAGTGAAGCGTACGTTGTTTACTCAGAGTTTGAAAGCAGCGTGGAGAAGTTTTCAGCTGTGATAAACTGTGATCCTCTCAGGTAAACTGTGATTCGCTCAGGGTCAACTGGGATCCACCCATGGGAAAATGGGATCCGCCCAGGTTAAACTGTTACGACTTATGTCGCTGTGACCAGCGATCATGTTTAATATGAAAGACACACACATCTACATGCCTTATAAAAACGGCATTCTGCAGCACTCATCCAGATAACATGCTGTTAACTCGTTTTGCAAAGATAGCAGCAGAAATGTCATTGCTGCATGTGCAGGGATATTAGACTTTAAAATGCTGATGGGTCATTAATGTTGGTCTCGGCAAACAATATTAGGAATCCTTTATTCAAACTACATAATATTCAGTGTCCATCGACATAAAAATAACAAAAAAGTTCATGCTGGACTCAAACCCGAGTCCCAACAGCAAAAGTCACTCCAGCCCTGCGCGTTATGAGTGCGCCACAGATCAACACGAGGTATCGAACCACCACACTATAATATTTTAGATTAACCTTGTTAAAAAGTTCCAGAAAAATGCAACCCGACCATCATTTATAATGTGAGCGAATGTACACTTTAAGCCATATAATATACATATTATAATATAGTATAGCCTACTGACTGAGGTCTGTATCAAGCCTCATTAAGACCCACCGAGATCAGATATCCTAGTTTATCAGCCTGCGAGCCCACATTATGTTGTGATAAGTGTTAGTTTTACATATAAGTGTGTTAAGGTTAATCTAAAATATTATAGTGTGGTGGTTCGATACCTCGTGTTGATCTGTGGCGCACTCATAACGCGCAGGGCTGGAGTGACTTTTGCTGTTGGAACTCGGGTTTGAGTCCAGCATGAACTTTTTTTGTTATTTTCATGTCGATGGACACTGAATATTATGTGGTTTGAATAGAGGATTCCTAATATTGTTTGCCGAGACCAACATTAATGACCCATCAGCATTTTAAAGTCTAATATCCCTGCACATGCAGCAATGACATTTCTGCTGCTATCTTTGCAAAACGAGTTAACAGTCACATGTTATCTGGATGAGTGCTGCAGAATGCCGTTTTTATAAGGCATGTAGATGTGTGTGTCTTTCATATTAAACATGATCGCTGGTAGATAGCCACAGAAGTCGTAACACAGTTTAATCTGGGCGGATCCCATTTTCCCATGGGCGAATCACAGTTTACCTGAGAGGAACAGTTTAACACAGCTGAAGACTTCTCCACGCTGCTTTCAAACTGTGAGTAAAGAACATGTGCTTCACTTGGAGGCTGTCTGAAGGTGTACACAGGTCTCAGATGGACTTGGTATCACATTAGGAACGATATTCAGTGATAAATCGGGCAACAATAGCTGCTTTTAAGGATTTATTCGAGCGATCACAGCTTAACACAGCTGAAGACTTCTCCACGCTGCTTTCAAACTGTGAGTAAAGAACATGTGCTTCACTTGGAGGCTGTCTGAAGGTGTACACAGGTCTCAGATGGACTTGGTATCACATTAAGAACGATATTCAGAAATAAGTCTGGCAACAATAGCTGGTTTAAATGATTTATTGGAGCTCGCAATGTTTTGAACAGACATCCCCGATCAACTCGTTTTTCTTTTTGTAGTCCTCGCTGTTCGCGTCCGGATATTGCCATCGTAAGCACAACCTCACACACTGGTACTGAATGTGCATCAAAGTGTTCCTATCCAGCCAAATATACCAAAATATGTATGTAAACGACAGAAGAAGCGATCGAAATGTGTATTTCAGTCGAGGCCACGCCTCCACATCTGTCAACCAGTTGATCGGGGAACCAGTCAATCCGGAACACCGGCCCTGAGTTCATATCATGGTTCATATGCAACTCGCAAATATCTTTATTTCTCTCTCTCTCTTCTCTCTCTTTCTCCTCTATTTTCTATTCTCCCTTCTCTCTCTCCCTCTCTCAATGTTGGTACGCAAATGCGCTTGGTTTCAAATGACCCGGTGCTCTTTTTTTGGCGGAGGTGCGCATGCGCACCAGTTATGTGCAGCCCTGCATATAGTCATCCCTATACTGAACACATGCAAATTGGACAGCAACCAATTAACACCCTCCAATATGCACTGAAGCTGCTCAAACTTTAATTTGTACTGAGCGCCCACAAAACATGCTATTGCATTTGCCCCTCTCTTTGCAGCCCTGCACCAAACCACCACCACCTCCTACTAGCTTTGTGGGAGAAGAATGACGGGATGCATGATGCATTTTGTCATCATAACCACAGGAAACGTCAACCTCACACTCTGTATCCTCACTTTTAAGTATTGATTCCAAAAAACGTTACAAACACCATTGTGATTATCCTAACACTTCAAATCTGTTCCCATTGTGAAGATGCACACATGCTGTCGTCACTCACCTCTCATGCCGACATCAATAGGGTTCAGTCCTGCTGCATTCACTTTGATAATAACCTCATTGGGGTATGTGATGACGGGGAAACTGGCATTTTTGGTGAATCGCAACACATCATTGCCTCCATATTGATCAATAACCCAGGCAGGCATAATAGTAATCCTTCTTTTGGTAGTACTGAACAGTCTTTTCTGCCTGCCATGCCAGCAAACTGATGTGTTCACACTCGGTGATGTACTGCAGTGAAACAACCACCTATTGTACATTAAGTGTCTCACAGAACTCATTTTAAACTCTTAAATATTAAATAAAATAGTGCAGCTATAATTACCTCCCTGTTACATACAGGATCCACTCTAGCTGTAGCGTTAGCGGTACTATGCTAAATTACAGTAACCCACGTAACGTTATTGAAGTCCTTTACAATTTACAATGTATTTCCTTCTTTAATAAACATGTCAAGCCAATTCCATTGTGATGATTTCAAACCAACGTCCTCTTCTTTCCTTAACATGCCACTTCTACTACCGGTGTCTTTCAAAGCCTCTCCACCAATCAGAGAGCGGCTTCCTCCCAGCTGTCCAATCACAGACAGCGTTGTTAGAGGTTTATTGGTCAAACAAACATGGCAGCCTGCAGGGGCTCGACACTGTACGAAGGTTGTTAATTATTTTTGAAAGGTTGCCATACAAATACTATAAAAATGCTCAGCCTGACAATAAGGGAGGTTAGTACGACTATGCACTGTTCTCCATGTCTGTTTAGAGCATTTAACAGTTAATTACATATTGGTCGTTGTGTACTGTCAAATCAATTGAAGTGAAACAATGTAAAATGTGTGAAAATGTGCTTTATAAATGCCTAAACATATTGTTGGTCCCTACAACATTGTATAAATGTATTAACTTAAGAATGTATAGATACCTGTCTACCCGATTTTATACAGTTTGTCAATAAATATCTTTATCTGCAGCCCTGAACTGAAAAGTGTCTGTTTCAGATTGTTATTTATTATTAATATATGATTGGGTTATAACTAATATATAAACCTTAACATTCAAGGTGAGGCTTTTCAAATAAATATTGGGTAACATCATAATTATGTACCTTTGTTTTGTAATTTTGGACACCTGAATAGAATGGAGCTATAATGTGCTATTCCTAAGCTGACAACCCAAAGTGTTTATTCTCAAAATGGTAAATTAAGTAAAATTGACGAGTCACATTCCATAACTTGTTCTTCATCATTGTTCTCCAGGTGTCTTTGGCGCTCAGGGAGGGAAGAATCTCTCCAACAGAGCTTTGTAGGAAGTGTCTGAACCGCATTAAGAAAACACAACATCTTAATGCCTACATCACTGTGACGGAGGAGCTGGCGCTGAAGCAGGCTCAAGAAGCAGAAACTAGACTGCTGCAAGGTGTGGAAACACGAGCGTGCATTTCTATACATTCTTAGTGAAGCCATTGGGGTCACTAATCTTGTTTTTCCTTCAGGTACCCCCAGAGGTCCTCTGGATGGAATCCCTTTTGCAGTCAAGGATAACTTCTGCACAGAAAATATCAAGACTACATGTGCATCCAGGATGCTTAAAGGTCTGTGCATCCTAAACCTTTTGCAAACTGCACACTATATACTTAATTAAAATGCACTGAATACTAAATTAACAACTATTGGTATTATTTAACCAGCAGACTATTCAAACTGTAGTATACTCAAGTGGATCTGTCACATCTCCAATAATAGTGCACCAAACTTCAGGTATCTAAATAACAGGTGTTATTTAGATAAAAAATGACAACATTCTGGGAATATACATTTTTACTTTATTGCCTGATAACATATCAAAATGTAATAAAGTGAAAGCTATTAGCCTTGCTCAAAATATCACATGACTGATGGCCAAGACGCAATGCATTGTGGGGCTATTGAGTCATGTGCAGCAGGCTGGTCTCATACCCATACATTCTTGCTTATGTAGTATACAGAAACACACTACAGACTTAATTGACTTATTCCAAGTGTGGATAGTATAATAGTATGATTTAATACGGATAATTACTATGAATAATTACTATGTCTAATATGTCTAATTTTTCCCGAAAAATAACATTATGTTACCTGTGCTTCAGACTACACTCCACCCTTCAATGCTACAGTGGTCCAGAAACTTTTTGACCAAGGGGCTGTTCTCATGGGGAAAGTCAACATGGATGAGTTTGCTATGGGGTAAGGGCATTGTTATCAATGGCTCAGTACTCACTGTCAGTAATGGATATTTCCAAACACCATATTATTTTATAAATAGCTTGATGAAGCTGTTTTACGGATTTTTACACATACAGAAAGAGACATTTTTGATAACTGGTTGGCAGTTTTCCTATTTATTTATCGATCGGTTTATTTGTCTTACAGTGCGGGCAGTACTGACGGGGCTTTCGGTCCAGTGAGGAACCCCTGGAGCTATTCTGCATCCTACAGAGAGCCGACAGAGGCAACACCAGACTCTGACTGGGTCATCACAGGAGGAAGTTCAGGAGGAAGTGCTGCAGCTGTGGCCTCACTCACCAGCTACCTGTGAGGGAACATATTTACGAGTTGCATAACTGTTACAAAGAAAACAAGTTCAACAACTGAATACAATGAACTTTTACTGTACAGGGCATTGGGTTCAGACACAGGTGGTTCTACTCGTAACCCTGGGGCACTGTGTGGTGTTGTAGCCCTGAAGCCCACCTATGGTCTGCTGTCCAGACATGGTCTCATCCCCCTGGTCAACTCCATGGACGTCCCCGGTATCATCACCCGCAGTGTGAGTGACGCAGCCATCGTCTTAGGTAGGAACCTTTTGATGAACCTCATCCAGTCCTACTGTACATAAAAAGATTTCTTGCTCTTAAAGATGGTGATTCCACATTTCCAGTTCTTCTAACCATGTAATATAAATAATATGTGACATTGCAAATAAACCAATATAGCACCTCAGCATTGTTGTTCTTTTTCATACTGGGATCCAATGATTAACCTAACCTTGGTTTTACTATGTCACACAGGAATCCTCCAAGGCCTTGATATTAAAGACTCAACAACAATTCCTGCCCCCCTCGTCACTGACAGAGCTACCAGAACAATTTGATGTCAAGAACCTCTGTGTCGGCATTCCTAAGGTGAGTTTAGCTCCGTATTAAAATCATCTTCTCCTTAGAATGAACTGGAATAGTCAAAGACCTAGAGGTAAGCCATGACCTGTACTTGCACTGTATGTGTCTTAGCAGCATTATCATCAAGACAGATCCTTTGAACTGTATGTGTAGTAGCTTAAGATATTTGTAAGTGGTTAAAAAATATCTGTGAACACAAATGCATGGACTTTCTAAAGCTGCTTTTCTCTCCCTTCACGTATGTCAGGAGTACCACGCCCCCGGGCTGTCTGAGGAGACTGTAGCACAGTGGAGTCGTGTTGCTGACATGTTTGAGAGGGCGGGGGCGCGGGTGAAGCAAGTATCTCTCCCCCACACCCAGTACTCCATCGTGTGCTACCACGTCCTGTGTACCACTGAGGTGGCGTCTAACATGGCCCGCTTCGACGGCCTAGAATACGGTATGAACCCGAGTACAATATATAAACTGTGCTTTGTGCACCAGTGCTTGGGGAAATGGCATATAGATCATATCTCAACTTTTTTAGGCATTGCTGCAATATCTTCTTATTTCCAACTGTTTATACTGTGCTACCCTTCAATGCTTTTTATCATTACAAGTGTGATAGTAAATGAATCTAAACAGTCCTTATGGTGGTATCTGTTATTAAGTTAGACAAATTATTAAAGACAATTCACTACTTTTTCTCTGAAGTATAGTTTGCAGAGCAAGGTTTTTAAAATGTTATTCATTTATATACATTCATTTATTATTTAATTTATATTCCTTGTGGTTTTTTATTTCTTTTATTAATTATATGAAATACACTGACTGACTTTTATAATGAATGTAAAATATCCTATTATGTTCATTGAAAGGTTGCTTTTATTTTTGAAAAACCAAACCAAATCTCATGCCAGTATCTTCAAAACAAAGTGACAATTAAAGAATTGTCTGAGTGTAATAGTCATTTACTACATCCCACTTAGAACAAGACGCAATACATCTACTATATTACATATATCACCCACCCCATTTCACATTAGTTGCCACCTAACTTTCAGATTACACAGGGAATCTCTTTGACTATCTAACATTATGAAATGGCTCTCCTTTCAGGCCATCGCAGCGAGGTGGATAGCTCGACGGAGGCCATGTACGCCTCGAGCCGACATGAGGGCTTCAACGATGTAGTGAGAGGAAGGATACTGTCTGGGAACTACTTCCTGCTCAAACAGTAAGGCAGTGTACTAAAGTTGCACCTTTATTGAACCTTTTTCTCTTTGGCCTCTTTTTCATATTGTATGCTGGAGCTGTAATGTTTCTGAAACATCAAGAACTAACTGTCTCCCTCCTCCTCACTCTCATTTTGCCAGGAACTACGAGCACTACTTTGTGAAGGCTCAGCAAGTGCGGCGGCTGATCGCAGAAGACTTTAAGCATGTCTTCAGCTCTGGTGTCGACGTGCTGCTGACGCCCACCACTCTGACTGATGCGGCCCGCTACTCCGACTTCACACAGGAAGACAACCGCACACGCAGCACGCAGGAAGACGTCTTTACCCAGCCTGTCAACATGGCAGGTAGGCAGCAAGGCCTTCAGGAAGAACTGTTCAAGCACGCATAGGAAGTGTGGGAGGATGCATTCATGGATACTCCCACACACCGAAAAACATTTTTTCTCTATAAAACCCACTTCAGTTTAGTTAATCTCATAAATTATAACCATATAATTTATAGGGAAGTTCAAATTGGCCCTATTGTGCTTTTTGGGGTTTCCCCTTTCCTGTAGTGTGTTATATAGCTTTTTGGGCCTGAAACGCCACCACTATGTACCTATGTACCTCCAACACAATGTACATGATAACGGTAGGCTGAACATCTTTAGGCGGTTGACCAATCAAAACAGAGCCAGCCAGCTAACCAATCAGAGTAGACTGGGTTCTGATTTCAGACGGAGGGAGAAAAGAGAAAACAGGCAGTATGAGAAAACAAAGAGCTTTTTGAACATTAAAGGAAGTAAACATATCACAGTAGAGGTGCAAAAGGAAACAGTTAACCTGTAAATGAGCATAATAGGCCCCCTTTAAAAGGGCAAAGGAGTATTTCACTTCTCTCTTTTCTTTGTTATTATCTGAAACCATAGGTAAACACACATGATTATTTCGGCGAAGACTAAAGTGTACCTTTGAGTGAGTTTAAATTATGTTCCACCTTTTATCACGCTACAAACTAACCTCTTTCTTCACCCCAGGTCTCCCTGCTGTTTCTGTGCCAACTGCTTTATCAAGACGGGGCCTTCCCATTGGTTTACAGCTCATAGGCCCCGCCCTCCAAGACCGGAAGCTGCTCAGTGTGGCCCAATGGATGGAGCAGAGGGTTGGGTTCCCCTCCATCAGTGACTATGGAGACTCCAGCAGGAATGATAATGGGAGGTCCAAACGAGAGCGGACTTCAGCTGTATGAAGAGAACTGTGGACTAAAAGTGTAACTTTAGTGAACATTCTCCACATGTAAGATGCCTTTTTGGGACATTTCCGATGGAGTTTCAGCAACCATCCAAATAATTACAACAAAGCTTACTATCACTGTTTTACATCATGCATCATATTTTAAGTGCAGGGACATTGTGTTTAATCTGTGACACGCTGCTGTGTTTGTTTATCTAAAGGTGGCTATTAAAGATATGCAAGAAGGGATACTTAATAACTTTTCACTTTGTTTTATGACCAAATACCTTCTCAACTACTTACGCTCCCATTCGTCTAAGCTTTTCTCTGTGTTAAGAGCAGATAAGCAAATTATTAACATGGTAAACATTACACCTCCCGTATCACCATGTTCTCAGACTATTCAATTATTGATTGAACAATAATAAATCAAAAACCTTGTGTTAATTTTGTTACGGTAAATTTCTTAGCAAATGAAGAAATTGATGTATACAATATTCCCAATGCTTGTCAGAAATTATTTAAATTGTTTTTGTTCTACTACTGTCACATAAACATGACAACACATCACATGCTCTGACTGTTCGGCAAAATATGTATCACAATTAAAGGCCTCGTCTCAAAGTTCCCTCCCGCCACGGAAGGGCAAAAATAAAGTGAGAAAGAAAAATAAATTGGAAACAAATTTTTCATAGAATTATGAACAGCTAGAGTTGCAAATAAAATGACATAATGGGGAGCTGAATTTAAGGAATGTATTTTTCCTAATTGTAACTTTACTGTCAAAAAGCAAATGCCTGGCACTAATATTCTTCCGTACTTGTCACATTTGTCATATTTTCATATTAAATCTGAAAACTACATTTTATAAACCTCATTTGCAGGCCCAATGGCATTTGAAAAATAAATTCAATGTGACCAATAATACAGGTGTGTTGGGAACAATCACATCAACGGAGTGCACACACATTTCTTACATTTGTGATAATTTTAGACTAGATCCACTATCACTTAATCTTGATATAGTGCCCAGGGATCCCCAAATCATTACATTACATTGCATTTAGCTGACACTTTTATCCAAAGCGACTTACAATAAGTGCATTCGACCAAGAAGATACAAACTTGAAGAAAACAGAATCATATAAGTACATCAGGCTTCATAGAGCTAAAACATTTCAAGTGCTACTCAACTGGCTTTAGATAAGCCAGTCCTTTGTTAGTATATTAGTGCTTTGGTTTGAATCCTACTTAAAGGACAGAAACAACTTTGTTTCTATAGGTAAATACACATCTGAGTTGACAAATATGACATGTGGGGTACCTCAAGGCTCCATCTTGGGGCCTCTTCTCTTTAACGTCTACATGCTACCACTGGCTCAGATAATGAAGAACAACAAAATAAGTTACCATAGCTATGCAGATGACACACAAATGTACGTAACAATTTCACCAGGAGACTATGCTCCAATTCAAACACTGAGTAAGTGCATTGAACAAATCAATGACTGGATGTGTCAGAACTTTCTCCAATTAAACAAAGATAAAACTGAGGTAATGGTTTTTGGAGCCAAGTCAGAACGTATAAAAGTTAGCGCTGAGCTTCAGTGTGCAATGTTCAAAACAACAGATAAAGCCAGAAATCTAGGTGTAGTCATGGACTCTGACCTGAGTTTCAACAGTCACATTAAAACAGCTACTAAATCAGCCTACTATCACCTAAAGAACATATCTAGGATTAAAAGACTAATGTCACAGCAGGATTTGGAAAAACTTGTCCATGCTTTTATCTTCAGTAGACTCGACTACTGCAATGGTGTCTTCACAGGTCTCACTAAAAAATCTATTAGAAAGCTGCAGCTGATTCAGAACGCCGCTGCTCGAGTCCTCACTAACACTAAGAAAGTGGATCACATCACTCCTGTTCTGAAGTCTTTACACTGGCTTCCTGTGTGTCAAATAATAGATTTCAAAATACTGCTGCTGGTTTATAAAGCACTGAATGGTTTAGGCCCAAAATACATTTTTGACCTCCTGCTAAATTATGAACCATCCAGATCTCTCAGGTCTTCAGGGACTGGTCAGCTTTCTGTTCCCAGAGTCAGAACTAAACATGGAGAAGCAGCGTTCAGTTATTATGCTCCAAATATCTGGAACAAACTCCCAGAAACCTGCAGGTCCGCTACAACTCTGACTACTTTTAAATCCAGGCTGAAGACTTTTTTTTTTGTCGCTGCTTTTAATTGAACTATTCATATCTTAGACTGCACTGTAACTTTTATCCATGTATTTTTTCTTTTAATGTTTATTTTATTAGCTTTTCTTTTTAATGACTGATTTTAAATGCCATTTTCTTAATGTCTTTCATTTTTTGTAAAGCACTTTGAATTGCCTTGTGTTGAAAAGTGCTATATAAATAAACTTGCCTTGCCTTGCCTTGCCTTGCCTTGCCTTTGTTAGTCATTCTTTGTTAGTAATTCTATCGCTCGAAGTGGAGTCGAAAGAGATGAGTTTGCAGTCTGCACCGGAAGATGTGTAAGCTTTCTGCTGTCCTGATTTCAATGGGGAGCTCATTCCACCATTGTGGAGCCAGGATAGCAAACCCACGTGTTTTTGCTGATGGGAACTTGGGTTCCCCCTCGCAGTGCGGGTGCAGCGAGCCGTTTGGCTGATGCAGAGCGTATTGCACGAGCTGGGATGTATGGTTTAATCATGTCCTGGATGTAGGAAGGGCCAGATCCATTCACAGCATGGTACACAAGTACCATTGTCTTGAAGTGGATTCTGGCAGTTACTGGAAGCCAGTGAAGGGAGCGGAGGAGCGGCGTGGTGTGGGAACATTTAGGAAGGTTGAAGACCAGACGAGCCGCTGCATTCTGGATGAGCTGCAGAGGTCGGATGGCACATGCAGGTCGACCAGCCAGGAGGGAGTTGCAGTAGTCTAGGCGTGAGATGACGAGAGCCTGGACCAGAAGTTGCGTCACTTTCTGGGTCAGGAGGGGACGTATCCTCCTGTTGTTGTAAAGTGTGTATCTGCAGCAGCGGGTTGTAGCAGCGATGTTTGCAGTGAATGACAGGTTGTTATCTAGGATCACACCCAGATTCCTTGCAGTCTGAGTCGGGGAAACAACAGAGGGGCCGATGTTGATTGTTAGGTCAAGAGTGGGACAATCTTTTCCAGGAAGGAAAAGCAGTTCAGTCTTGTCAAGGTTGAGCTTGAGGTGGTGAGCAGACATCCACTGAGAGATGTCAGCTAGACAAGCAGAGATGCTTGCGGCGACCTGGGTCTCTGAGCGGGGAAAGGACAGAATTAACTGGGTGTCGTCAGCTTAGCAGTGGTATGAAAAACCATGCGGGCTAATGACAGATCCGAGCGAGTTTGTGTACAAGGAGAAGAGGAGGGGACCAAGAACAGAGCCCTGAGGGACCCCTGTAGATAATTGACAAGGGTCGGACTCTGACCCTCTCCAAGTTACCCTGTAGGTACGGTCTTTGAGGTAGGATGTGAGGAGGGAAAGTGCAGAGCCTGAAACTCCAAATTCTTGGAGAGTGCGAAGGAGGATCTGATGGTTCACCGTGTCGAATGTAGCAGATCCTGCCTAACTGTTGCTATAATTAGCATGCATCAAGGATACATGCTAAGTTTAGCACACAACCTGTTCTATATCAGTTAAACAGAGGACAACTTAGTCCGACACATCTATTTAGGACTCTTGCCACAGCATGCCACATCAAGACAATTAAGAATGGGATTAAGATGCTAGATACAGCTTGTTCCTATGATTCTGAAGGCAATTAGGAGCCTAATCTCTAAAGAAGTGGTGTGACTTTTTGGGAACTGCATCTATTCCCATATTATTATAAGTGAGGAATGAGCCAGGCTTGCTGTTACACTCTGCTTCCAGGCTTTTTGTTAAGCTATGCTAATCGCCTAGCAGGCTCCCAAAAATATGAAACTATGTGAAACATTGGTACAGATACTGTATGAGGATCCTTATCATTTCACTTTGCTCCTTCAAACCACTGGTCGAAGTATGGAGGAAAAGTTACAAAATGACTTCTTATCACACTTTAACATGGGTTTCCATATGTGAAAATGTGTATGAAACGTAGAGCTTTCAGTCAAACAGTGGATCTAACCTTGTTGTTTTCAATAATCCACACAGAGGAACACAGAGTCCCATGCATGACTCTTGTTTCCTTTGACATATTACTCTCCGGATGTGCAGATTTGCCGGCTATCTCCTTCTCCTCTCTTTCATCCTTTCTCCTCCCCTCCCACCTGCCCTGCTCTTTCCTGTGTCTCTTATTTGATCCTGGTCTCTGTGTTCATTTCGCAAATGTCGCCCTTGCTCTCGGCTGATATAGAAGGACGTGCTAATAAAAACTCAGCAAAGCACAGCCTCCTCACATAAGCCATGTTTCTTCCACAGGTACAATTTTGATAGATGAAAAGGTTAACTATAAAACAGTATATCCCTTTAAGCTCTGACACTGAATTACACCACAGCTCTATATGAATATAAAGTACTGCAAATTGTAAACTACCCTAACAGGGCTCTGTGCAAAATGAAGCGTTTGGTGTCATATTAAGAGGTGACATTGATTGTGATGTTTGTTATTGGACTCCCACTCACCCACAGAGAGGACATCGAAACATGTTTGTATTGGTTAAGGAGGGGAAGTTGATTTTCATAGAACTTTGTGTCTTTCTTGGAAAACCATGACGATACTGGCTATTAATGTAAGAACAAGCAACAAGTGTGTGTGTGTGTGTGTGTGTGTGTGTGTGTGTGTGTGTGTTCCTCTTTAAACCAGAGGATTAGTGGCACAGCTGGGTGTTGCCAGGTGAAAGGATCTCCCAAACTCACAGGCTGGCTCCTTCAGCTTCCTGTACCTTCAACAGATTACATTGGGGTTGCATAAACTCAGCATGCTTTAAAAGATTGTTTTGTGGATGCCACTTGTTTCTAGAATTGTGATAAACTATTGACCTTTTGCCCAGTGCGTGCTTGAATAGCAGCCAGCTCTCTGTGTGGATAGGTAGACTATTTTTCAATTTGGCAAAAGAGGGTTAAGGTGGCATGTAACTATATCTATGTGTTCTGCCACTGCCACCTTTATGACCCCCTACTCATTTGCATATTTGCTCATTACATTTCAGAACACTGTAAGTAATCAACTTGGGGACTTTCAAAACATTTCAAAATGTATGGACATTTACAAGACATATCTTTTAGGGGATGTTCTATCAAAATTAGGTAAGTTTCATGGTGATATCTATAAGTAAACTATTTACCATATTCACCTCAACCAATACTGGAAACGAAGAGAGGGCCACAGGTTTGTTTTGAATCATAGTGGTCAACAACATTAGACAATGCCTTATCTGAATTACAGAATTTAGTGCATGAGAATGGTAAATGTTACATTTATTTATCAGAGACTTATGTTCCGCATGTATACAGTGTGTTGAAGGATCGTGCCAGAAGTGATGATGCATTCCATGATGGCTTTACTGTACATGTAATAAATGAAAGGATGTTTATAGTTTCATTGATCATGGTTATACAACTTCTGTACGAAAGTGTGATGAATGGAGTTGTTCCTGTTGCTAGGCTGTGCCAAGTCTCTACAAGCTCTATACCTGACTGGCAAGGGACCACAGTGCCTTTTAAAGTCGTACACTTTTACATAGTAAAGACATTGCAATTTAACATAGCACTCTTTTTTTTTTATTATGCTTTGGATCATGGTGTGGTTTTGAATAAAGGCGATTGGTAAAATGAGCGATGTAAATTCCTTGAATCATGAAACCCAAGAGTTGCTCATTTCATTGAGGACATATTAGCCTGCTTTAAGCGAACGCTACTGCCTTGCTAACAGATCTGTACTTAGGCACAGTGGTGAAGTTAGGAAAATGCTAATGTCAGCAGCATGCATTATAAGGATTCTAACATTCTTAAAGGTGGGGTAGGTAAGTTTGAGAAACTGGCTCGAGATACACTTTATTATATTCCATGGAATGCTCTTAACATCCTGATAGCAATGAATATCTTAAGTGCTTTGACAAAAAATCGTTTCCCATTTTCTTTTCACAAATATTTTTATGATTTTTCTTGTTCAACACAGAATTCCCACAGATGTGCCCGAAACAGTATCACAATGCAGTGCATTTTCATTTTATTTTAGCGTGCTATGTAGCATTCAAGCGTATGTTTGCAGGTTCCTATATTCCGCAGTTAAATGTCCTCTTAAGACAAATGACTGAGAAACATCTACAGTATGTTCTCATCCTTGCTTTTTTCCCTACAGCAAATGTCCAAATGTTCCAAATACATCTTAAGGCCTTTGATCCACAACTTCAAACAGGTGCCTCAAATGTGCAGGATAGACTGTTTCCCTGACTTCAGACTGGTATTACCAAAGGGGCTTAATCCATTTCAACAATTAGAATCACATTTGAATAACCATTCCCTTACAGTGAGGACCCTGGGAACTACAGGTATCTGGTCAAAAAAACTAAATAATGGACAAATAGAAATGTTGACATGGATGACGCCAAATGAAAGGATTAGGAATCACTTAAGCAATGAATCCTGAATGGTAAATGAATGTGTGTACAGATCTATCCAATAGATGACGAGACTTTTCACTCAAAGATACTGAACATTGGCGGCTGGTGCATCTTTTTCCAGGTGGGACTATACCAAAACTGCACCTATTTTCTGTACATAAATTTTGCCCTTGAGGGACGCAAATTTGTCCACGACTCTGTGGTTGAAGTCAGGCATGTCTTTCACAAGTTTTCTCTCCATAGAAAGCATGGCCAAGGCATTGAGACGATCCTGGGACATTGTGTTCCTGAGGAAGGTCTTGATTCTCTTCAGCGTTGAGAAGCACCTCTCAGATTCATCTGTGGTCATGGGAGTGGTGATCTGGATCTTCAGCAGTGCCACAGTCTCCGAAAAGGTGTCCTGAAGATTGTTCTGCATGAAGAGCTGGTACAGAGCCACAGCACCCCTGCAGTTCTTAAACTCATCGTTGCTGTAGATGAGTGACAGTTCGTTTTTCAGCTTGCTCTGGTTCAGCAGTGGGTAAGCCTCCATCGTGGTGTCCAGTGCTTCTTCAGGAAAATGGCAGTTGTACTGCTGGAATTTGTCTCCCTGCAGCAGTGTAGCACTGATCAGGTGCTTGGTGAAGGAGAACCGCTGTTTGGTATGGCCCAAGATAGTGTCACAAACCTAAAAAATGAAAGCACCAAATTAGTACAATATGGAAATGTCAATATTACAATATCAAGTTGTACCATATCAAAATATAATCTGTAAAAACTATTTGATCATTGCATACATTTGATAGGAACCATGCAAATGACCATAGAGTCACTCTAAAAGTTAGGTCACCTTAGCTGTAAATACTGGTAGATTCAGGATTTATATATCTTATAGTAAACTATGTACAAGATTGCTAAGTATCAGGGGCGGTTCTAGGGGGGGGGGGGGCAGTGCCCCTTAACACTGACTTTGGACCCCCCTGAAAATGAAAAGTGTATGATTAAACGATTTCTTGGCTGACGGAATAGGCGGAACTAACGTTATTTGTCATTCTAGTCGGACCCATTAGAGCGTAAAAACTGTAACTATAAGTATCTGAAATAAATATGTGTACCAATAACTGTATTGCATTGTTTTCTTATGCGCAATTACTTCATACTGTCTTTGTCTTTTTCATCCTGCATTTATTGTGCCCCTCTCAGAAAAGAATTGGCCCCAGCCCGGCCCCCCCCCAGTGAAATTGGTATAGAACCACCACTGGTAGGTATATATAGTTTTTACCTAACTGAGATTTGTACAAAAGACTAATTAAAGGAAAAACCTGAATAAAAGAGTGGAGAAGCATATCAAATGCAGAAGCTTCTGAGCACCAGGGCTAACTAAATAGTTTGACGAGTGTGATAATGATGTGAATAAAATGCTATGGCCGTTAGTTGCTGATGTTTTGTATACTGTGAGTGTATTGTATTATTTAAACTGACATGACAAAGATTGCAATTAAATTCAACTTGCAATTGATTAAGTGATGTCTGTGACTGTCTCTTAGGCTGCATGTCATTTTGTCACATCATGTTTGTTTTTCATTCTAACTGTTGGACTCAGTTAAATAATTTATGAAAGGGGACACTTCATTTGTCCCACCTCTACAGTTTCATCTTGCATTAGTAAGTTAGAAAATGTATAGAAAGGACCTACTTTAAGGTGCGTAATGTCTTT
Source organism: Gymnodraco acuticeps (assembly GCF_902827175.1). Classification (NCBI taxonomy): domain Eukaryota; kingdom Metazoa; phylum Chordata; class Actinopteri; order Perciformes; family Bathydraconidae; genus Gymnodraco; species Gymnodraco acuticeps. The sequence goes on along the minus strand of NW_022990295.1, from coordinate 371,716 downwards.
TCTGCACAATGCAGCACTAATACAATTGAAAACATTGTAAAAGACCACACATTTAGCTTCTATCTCACCTCTGTAGCGAGCATCTGAAGTTCACCTGGGCCCAGTGTGCGTCGTTTCTTGCCCAGCTGCTGCTGAGATGCACAGCTGCTGTGTTCTCCACAGAAAGTAGGGAGGGAATCTCTGAAGAGGAAAGGTATAGATTTAGTTGACAGGTAAACAAATTGAAATTGTACATAATAATCTTACATACAACATACATATGAATTTACCTGATCTTTTTAACGTTGTCGGTGAACTCCTGCATGATTCCCTGAACAAAGACTGAGTTGACGGTCCGCTTCTGGAGCTGGTTGTAGAGAACATCCACATGTGGCATGATGCGATGGAACAGTTCCAGGAAGAAACGGAAGGTATCATCCTCCAGTATTCTCACAAAGCCTCCAGCTTCTCTCGTAGTGTTAGGATCAAACTCGCCGGAGTCCCTGATGGTTTCAAAACACTGGAGGAGGTCATCTTTGTGCTCAAACACAGTCTTCACAGTACAGCTGTGGAAGTTCCATCTCACCGTGCATGCTCTTGGGAGTCTGTGGGCCACCACTTTATCGAGCACGTTGGTTCTCTTGGGAGATCTAGCAAAGAAACCAGAGATTCCACCCAGGTCAGAGAAGAACTGTCTCACTCTGGTGATGTGAGATGTCACCTGCTGCATGATGAGGTTTAGTTGGTGAGCATAGCAGTGGACATAGTGTGCATTCACATAGACGTCTTGAACCTTCTTCTGTACACCACCTGTGGTTCCTCTCATGACACTTGCACCATCATATGCCTGGGAAATGAGCTTGCTCTTCTGGTCATCAGGGAGAATGGAGCTCAACCTATCCAGAAGCGCAGTGGCGATGGAATCAGCTGTGGCACTCTGGTGAGATATAAACTCAAAAAACCTCTCTTGCACATCATGGGCTTTGTCAATGTAACGGATCACAAGGACGAGTTGACACTGAGTGGAAATGTCCATTGTTTCATCAACCTGGATGGCTACAAAGTCTGCACTCCTGATTTCTTCCAAAATGCACTCTCTCAAAACTGATAGCATACAGTCAAGGAGCTCATTTTGTATTGTCTTAGATGTTCCCTTAAACACAGTGGCAGTCTGCAGATGCTCTTTTAGAACCACATCCAGTGATGCAACAAAATCCACCAACCCTCTAAAAATATCAGGATTTTCTGAGCTTTCACTCTCGTCATGTCCACGCAGGGCAAGCTCAAAGGCACCACAGAACTTGACACAGTCTATTATTTTAGAAAGGATGTGCCGGTTTTTGTCCACCTCCTCGTTATGCTTACGGATGCCTATCCTGTAGTCTTCGTCGAGTTGGACAGCTATGTTTACTCTTCCAAACATGGCTAGTTGCATAGCATTTTCCATGTGGACTTTACTTTGTTCATGCTTTTTTGCTTTCTCTGATAGGTGTTTTAAGTCATTAACACCTTTCTGAGTCCATGCTAGGTCTGATCTAGAAGTCCGGAAAAGGAGGCAGGGGAAGCAAAATAAAGTGTTGGTGTCGCTACAGCCAGTTAGCCAAGCCTTTTTGCTAAACCAGCTCCTTGAGAAACAGCGATGAAAATGCTTACGTCTGTCCTTTGACTCCTGCCTAATGGCGATGTCGGGCCAATCAGGACCAAGCTTTTTTACTCTCAGCTTTTCCTCCAGTGTCCTCCCCTCAAAAGGGGTTTCTTTGAGTGATTTAACTGAATTTTCCTTCTCAATATTGATCGCCATTGAAGTTCCGAGAGACGGGAGTCCGAGGCAGTGTGTAAAAATACAAAGCTGGTCTTTTATTCAACATGGAACAGCATGTAAACAAACTCAAGCCCGGGGAAACTGATTGACCGGAAAACGGAAGTTCCTGTAAACTAAAATGTCCGTGCGGAACCCATAGTTCCGTGAGTGAATGATGTCAACCCACCACATTATTTTGTTTTTGCTTACACTCCTGCCCTAAATGTATAAACGCTGTGATTATACATTTTACTGACACCAACTATATAATATGTACCTTGTTAATAATAAAAAAAAGTATAAAATGAATACAAATGTAAGTATTTTTTTTATGACAATCTAGAATGTGGGAAACTTTTGAACCAATCAGTCTGGCCTAGATTCTGAAATATACTTACTTTTTCCCTAAAGGGGGGGGGGGGGGGGACGGGACTGTCTAAAATGACTTGTTTTTTTTGCATCTTGTTTCAGTTCTACCACAACCACAGTCGATTTGAAAAGGCACATACAATGATTAGAATCTATAGCAACCACCCTTTGCTGTGAGGTGCTGTAGCAGGGGTTAAATTGGGCCGGGGCTGTCCGGGGCTCAGCCCGGCACATAGGACGATGCTCTGACGTCATCACCCTCGCTAATTTGTCATTTGTTTAAGCCATACGTTAAAACATCTCTCGTTGTTAATATATACTTTATTTAGGGTCGATATGTGTTGACTTTACTTTAAATTAGCAGATCTCTGTGACAGGATATCGTTTTTCCGCTTATTGAACGTGTGTCTCTGCTCCGATCAGGAGCTGCAGCACTGCGGCTCCTTCGTGCAGAGTCTGCAGCGGTGTGTGAACATAACCAATAACAAATCAATGTAACTTATTTTATTGTTGGTGTTCATTCATATCTTATTATTTTAACATTTATTTATGCATATTTTTGCATCTCTCAGGTTTTAAACGATATTTTTTGGTTTACTGTCCTATAGTATACATTGAAATGATTTCAAACCTGTTCATCCCAATAACTATAAAGGAGTGCCTTGGAAATATTTGTTTACATAAATTGCATTTATCTCTCGCTCCCACGCCCACTTTATCTGTGAGCTGCGGGCGCCTGATAAGCCAACACCCCTGCACTTTCATCACTTACAGTGCCCATCGTACAGGGCAAATGAAAAGTGTAACTGGGGTGAAAAGGGTATTACATTTACTTAATTATGAATGTTTTTACATCAAGGCCGAAAATTAGGATGAGCGCAAACAGTCAAAAATGTTTTTTTCCCTCCCAGAGCTGCCACCGCAGCGATCTGTCGCCTATGCCAAAAACCGGCCCTGTACACCATGCTAAATGTATGTCTGCATAAAGCTGAGTTATGATCGGTCATAATAACACAGAATTTGGTGATGATTAAATAGTTTACAGTGAGATTTACTCCCATACTTTTGGCCATACTCACGCAGCCCTACAAATGAATTGAGATTTCCAGACAAATGTTCTTTAGCAAGTGTGCAGAGCAGTGTTGATTTAAAATAGCAATTTGAAGGTTGGATATTTGTAAACCTTTTTCACTGTGGTTTTCCAGAATACTTACAGCCTGTAAGTATTCTGGAAAACCACAGTGACTGTGTAGTGATATCTGTTTCCAGCACATGATAGTCTTTGACTTATTGATAAGCAACAAAGTCCAGCCTGTTGTTGTTTTAGACTGCATTGAAGCACTTTGCAATGACTGCTGAATCAATGTTGAGGGATAAACCTTGCTCTTAAAGCCTGAAGCATTGTTGTAATTGTAAAAAAAACTGAGCGGCCATTTAGTGGCTGGTGTCAATCCACTTATCAGAGGCTTCAGCGTCATGGTTTTGAAATGCAGATTTCTGGTGGGAAAAGCAAAGAACACGTGAGAGTGGTTGTACACTCATTGATAAGGGCCCTTCACCTTTCCCTGATCCCTCTCTCTCTCTTTTATTTACTCTCAATCATGTGCTCCCTGCCCCCTTCTCTCCCAGCAAACAAACACAGATGCCTGAACTCAGGTTTCTCCTTAGGTTTCAGGTGGGAGGGAGCCGAGGACATGGGTGGAGTGGCTGGAGGAGGGCCTTAAGTGGTTACACTCTAGCGGTCGACTAAAGGAGAGCTCTTCTCTCGATCACCTGACCGCACTCCAGCAGCATTAAAGTTTCACGGCCACACTGCAGGAATGTGGCCAGTGCTTCGTCAGGCCTCTTTTCCTTTGGACTATAAACTAGAGACTGAGGGAAAACAAGCTGAAGCAATGTACTCAGGACAATATTAGGGTCAAATCCAGAAATTGTCTGGAGTTTACATTTCACTCATTTAATGACATTGTCCGAAAGGCTCTCAACTACTGGAAAAGCTCAGTGTGTTTTAGGTCAGGGGGTGCATCATGGTAGTGTGAAGGAGGACAGATATCACGGTTATCTTGTCGTTCCTTGAATTGGTCTGATGACCTAGCCCTCAGCCTTTAGGAACAGTTCACATTTTTCCCTGCATCTTTGGGAAAATGACCCTTCTTTAGCTTTGGCTGTTGGTTTTCTTGAGTTTTCCCACTAGCCTTGAAACAGAAACAATGGTTTAGCAATAATTCTCCAGACAATGAGCTTCTCTATTCACACGAGTTCAAAGTAGGATGTATTGGAGCGGGCAGGGTAAAGTAAAGCTAAAATGTCCAGTGACAATGATTTGGATCATTTGGGTTCTCACAGCTCCTATTGGTAATATTAGTTCAGGGTTCCTGTGCATGTTTGATATGAGCTTGAGAGATATGCAAGATTGAGATCAACATCTTGAATAAAAAAAGGTTATGAGGAAGAAGTGTTGGGGGGGGCAGGATGAGAGGCAGGCCCATGGAGCAGATAAGATGAGCTGGACAATACAGCCATTGTCATGTGATCACAGTGGGATGCAATTCCCACACAGATCAGGGTGTATGCACAGCAGGGTTAGGGGGAGGGGGGGGGAGCAACAGGTGAATTCCAGCAGCCTGTCTTTCACATATAGCGAGGGCCTTTGATGGCAAAGCCCCCGAACCAGGTGAAGGAGGCCTGGCTCACCACCTTTTAATTATTCATCCCTCTCAAGACAATAAAGGTTTTACTCATATCCTCTTTGTGTAGTGATATGTACTGTTGATGTATACAGCCAGCTGACTGTATAGAAATGTACATGACTGACATTTGAAATAAGCTGTTGTGCAAACTGATACATTTGTTTCAAGTCATAAAATACTGCTTTTAATGATAATGTGTGCCCAATTGTTCCAGCAAAAGGGGCCACCACCCTTTAAAAAAAAAAATAATAAAGTTTCAAATATAACGTGTTTAACAAACGGTCTCATACTGAAGTCTGTTCTCAGCGTTTACACAGGAGGCTCACAACCCTAGAGATTTAGGTTGAAAACTGGCTACAACTGTTTTTCAAGCTTTTTAAAAAGGGAGGAGGGTTGTGATCCGAGCCAATCTATTTCTGTGAACATGGGCAAGTTAGCCATTGTAAGGTGACCTTGTTTGAATAATCAGAGGCCTACCATATAACATGTCCTATACAAAAAGGAACACCTTGGTCTGAAGGGAGGCATTAGCAAAGTAAACAAAGTTGAAAAGCAAGTTAGGGCTCATCTTTCAAGATTAAACCCGATATAGCTACACCTCAAAGCCATTAAGAAATTAAAGGGCTAAAGTGTTTTTAATGACTAGACAAAACAAAACAAATAAAGTTGTTCCTCATCAGCACTGAGACATTACAGCCTACTCAGATTAGGTTTTATAAAAGTACAAATCAATCTGGATAATCCCCATGTGCAACTGATACACTTCAGCTTTAGTGCCTATTCTGTGTCAGAAGTCTGTTTAAAGTTTAATGGCTCGGAACATTTACTTTCCACACATGTAGGGAGATTAACTCAATTCGATTTGCCATAAAAAAGAAATACCCACAGCACAGGAATAAACAGAGTAATCTGGTCACTAACAATTCAAAGGTTTATTGGATTTACAAAATTGAAGATTCTAAAACATTTATCATACACATTTCCCAGAATTTGCTAAACAAAAGTTTACAATCTCTTTAGGGCCATCGGATCATAAACACGACTTATTAAAGAGCACAGTGATACAAACTTCCCAATCCCCTTATTTCCCAAAAAAGGGGATTTCTTGATACGGTCCCAACCAACAGCAGAACATGACACCAAGAGCAGCAGGGCGCGTCCTCGGTTGGTGCGTAAAGGTAACGGAGAGTCAAACAAACTCCAACGATGACAGAAAAAAAGTGTTTGGTAGAATCCAAAGGGGGCCTGTTCTTGGGAGACCGTTGAATGCCCAGTCCAGCAGACTTGGCAGTGTGAAGAGCGACATCAGTTCGGTTTAGGACCTCCCGAAGAGGAGGGAAGCGGCCATAGCCAGCGGCAGCAGCAGCGTGGAGGCGGCGGTCCACCCGCAGCCGCTTTTGAGTGTCGTGTTCACGCCGATGGTGGTGGGCACCATGGTGGTGGGCAACATGGTAGTATAGTTTCCCATAGTCGTGTTAACCGTGGAGTTCTGGGCCTGCACCACCTTCAAACAATAAGATCACGTCAGATACTTTCTTAACTTAGGCTACATTGAGGCAGATCAAAAGCACAAGGCATGGTCTGTATTCGCAAAGACGCCAAAAAGGAGCAATACAACTTTTAAATACACACATGGTTAAAAAGGTGACCATGCTTTGCGGATAAAGCTCATGATTTTAAATTCAAGCATGAAATGCCATTAAGCATAACACGTATCCTCCAGTTTAAAAAAAACCAACGGATTCGTTTAAATTAAAGGTTACTATTTCCACTAGAATCGGCCTATTCCCTGAAGTGTTGCGCTCATCATACAAGATAAACGTTAACAAAAAAAAGCACCAAGTGAGAGCTTGCCAAGACGTCGAAGAAGAGACTGATGTTGTTCACAATTTGTTCATTTCAGTGCAGAAGAGTTTTAGAAAACTAAAGTAGGCTAATATCACGTTGAAATTCAGAACAAAAAATAAATGAGGAGCAAAACTAACCTGTGTTGAGATGAGATGGAGAGCCAGCAGGAGAGCTCCGAGGAAAGCTAGACACATCTTGTTCATCTTGCTGCGGAGTGTGAGTGAAGTCTGGCTCGCGAATCGGGTGGGGTCCTTTGGAAGGTGAAGGGATGAGTGAAAGAGGAGATGCAGCCGCGCGATTTATACCCCCGGTGACGTCATTGACCACTCAATACCACCTGCTGCAGACGAGGCCGTGCTGCATTCAGGTGCTGTCGAAAATATGTTAAGCGTCAAGCACAGACGTGTATACAACTCTGAAATAAAACAAATTGATAATGGCTGATTTATTTGGTGATTTCTTCGAATTGAGAAAGACTGCTGTTTGTCAGCATACTTTCAAAGTTGTGGTGACATTTTCAAAAATAAAATAACCGTCCACCAGTATTAATAGCATAAGTATTTGTAATAGTAGGAATAAGTGTCGTTTTCTTAGTAAGACTATAGAGTTTTAGTTTTTAATTGTAACCACTGGATGGCAGTGAAAGCTCGCCAGCACTCTCAAGATTGCAATCTTGTGCACTTCCGGTAAAACATACTTTCAAAGTAAAACAACTCAAACGGATCAGTATAATGACAGTATCGATAAGCCCAAGTGCAGTAACGGGAACTATTCCTATAATATACATTTGAAGGTGTAGTTTCCTGCATAGGAACACATTTAAACCATTCCATATTGTTTATTCAATTCCAGCGACCGACTGTCCAACTTGAGTTTTAAATGCGATTGATTTATATTGATCCTACTGGCTTTCCGTAGTTGTCCTTGCCTTAATTTCTTCCGGAAGAAACACAGCATTGGACGAAGAACAGAATATGACAACACGATAAATGCGTACAGTAAATTGTCACAACAACACTTGTTATTAATTGTCTTTTTGCTTGGCTACAGAGCTACCTCACCTCTCCATGCTGCTGTGCCGGGTTTCGGCAGTAAGCCAGACACTATCGAGATGGGGACGGAGGTCACACCGGGGAGGCGGCCTCCTGCACCGGGCTCTCTCCTTCAGCTCCAGCCGCTGTCAGGCTGTCAGTCCGGGGGAGAGCAGCCCTCAGCCCGCAGAGACAGGCTCTCCACAGGGACTGTACCGAGACACAGTGCTCCTTCCCCGGACTGACTTCCCAATGAAACTGACCGGACAGAAGCTGCTGAACAGAGAGCTCCAGATTCAGCAGGTACAACGAACCATTTAGGCTGACCCTCTACTAAAAAAAGTCCCCAAATCCTCTACACTACTTAGGGTTCACTACTATCCCTCTCTATATACGTGTGGATGCATGCATTTGACTCATTGTTTGGTGCTCTTACAGGTAGTGCCCTTTGAATTATGCTTATTTTTTTTCACGTGAAATATGAACACTACACTTTTGCAGGAGTGTGGATTTGCAGATTTGTACTCCTGGCAAAGAGAGAGGAAGGCCAAGAAGGAGTTCTGCCTACATGATGGACCCCCATATGCCAATGGAGACCCTCATGTAGGACATGCCCTCAATAAGGTGATAACTCATATCATGTTTGACTTATTTCACACTGTAATGCTGCACAATATATAATTACTAGTTGCTGTTGTTACAGCTTTCAGGTGGCAATGACTCAAACACTGCCAAAGTAATAATTAATTTCACTGTCTTGTTTGTGTCCAGATCCTGAAAGATATCCGAAACCGTTTTGAGATGCTGAGGGGGCGTCAGGTCCACTACATCCCAGGGTGGGACTGCCATGGCCTGCCCATCGAGCTGAAGGCTCTGGGGGAGTTGGGGACCAGCGGCCTGGGCCCCCTGGAGATCAGACAGAAAGGTAAAGACGGACAGAAAGCCGGATGACTGTTGTTGGGTCTGCAGCTGCTGTAATGTTTCTATCCTCCCTAGCACGAGAGTTTGCGGAGGGGGCCATAGCTCGTCAGAAGGCTGCTTTTCAGCGCTGGGGGGTGATGGCTGACTGGGACCAATGCTACTACACGTATGATGGGGTCTATGAGGCTGCTCAGCTGAAGGTCTTCCAGGAGATGCACAGCAAGGTGGGCAGAAACTGTCAAAACCAACAGGGAAATACTGTGTGATGTTTCAATTGTTCTCATCTCAGTCTAATTATTTTCCCTTTGTCGATCTTCAGGGTTTCATCTACCAAGACTACAAACCGGTCTTCTGGTCTCCTTCAACAAGGTACTGAGTTAGTGTGCATGTGTAGAAGAGGCCGTGTGCCTTCTTTTTTAAATCCAAACACGATATCTGATTCTGTAACCCGGTCTACCTGCCTCTCTAGAACGGCCCTGGCAGAGGCAGAGCTGGAGTACAACCCTGAGCATGTGAGCAGATCCATCTATACCACGTTCCCCCTGAGCACACTGCCACCTGGGATAGCCTCAGAAGGTAATACACACACACACACACACACACACACACACACACACACACACACACACACACACACACACACACACACACACACACACACACACACACACACACACACACACACACACACACACACACACACACACACACACACACACACACACATGCAGGTAGTTCTGCCTTTTCAAGATATTATTCTTCTGACTCGGTAAGAACTCTCTTGACCATGTGGAATTTCTGTTTTCCCGCAGGATTGGAAAGTGTTTCTGTGTTGGTGTGGACCACCCAGCCTTGGACCATTCCTGCCAATCAAGCCGTGTGCTACATGCCCAACGCCAAGTAAGCTCCAACACCTCTAAAGAACTGACCAGTCTCACTCTTCTCCTTTCGCTCAGTTTGTAGTTGGTTGCACTGTCTTTCTGAGTTACTGCAACTAGCAATTATTCATTTTTTTAACTTATTTTTCTTTGTACATTGGTTGATATAACTGCTTAGTCATGAAATCACACCACCCTTACTAAAGTGCCTTGTTTTCTGTGTGCAGGTACTCTGTGGTGAAGAGGGCGGACACCTCTCAGCTGCTGCTGGTGGCCTCAGAGTGCTCAGCCAGCGTGGCAGCACTGCTGGAGACAGAGCTGGAGAGTGTAGGCACCTTCACAGGTAGTGCTGACACACACACACACACACACACACACACACACACACACACACACACACACACACACACACACACACACACACACACACACACACACACACACACACACTAACATGCACAAAGAGAACTGCTGATTTTCTTTATCATTTTGTTTTAAGGCTCTCAGCTTGAGGGTGGGATCTGCAAACATCCCACAATTCCTGACAAGGAAGTGCCACTCCTGCCTGCCAATCATGTGACCATGGCCAAAGGAACCGGATTGGTCCACACAGCGCCGGCTCACGGCATGGATGATTACAGTGTGGCTTCACAGTTTAAACTGTCTGTGGTACGTTTTATTTTGAACTGTGTCAATCTTTTGCAAATTGAGAACATCTGGACTTAAGTTATTCAGTAGGGAAAAAGTGAAAGACGGCTGAAATGACGCTGGTAAACATGCTTTGTGTCACTTTGTAACAGTGTGTATGTTTTCCCTCCACCAAAGGAGTGTATGGTGGATGAAGACGGAAAGTTCACTGAGCTGGCCGGCCCCGAGCTGCAGAATCTGACTGTGATGACGGAAGGCACGGACAAAGGTACAGAAAAATATGTCAAACCTTAACACACTATATTGACTTGGTCCACATGGATTTGTTATTGCATGTGTTAATTTTAATGTATTTGTCTGTTTCTTGTTGTGTTTATGTTAGTGATTACCATGCTGAAGGAGTGTGGCTCTCTGGTGAAGGAGGAGAAGTGTGTCCACAGCTACCCGTACGACTGGAGGACGAAGCAGCCCGTGGTCATCAGGCCCAGCAAACAGTGGTTCATCAACACAGCGTCACTCAAAGACAAGGCCAAGGTAAAGCTGGAAGACATGTTACGGTCAGAATAAAATCTCTTCCTGGTGCACAACAAGCAAAGCATTGGGCTCTTTCGGGAAGGGATGCATTTACAGTTTGTTCTTAAGAAAGACATTCGTGTGTGTGTGTGTGTGTGTGTGTGTGTGTGTGTGTAGGAGGCACTGCAGAAGGTGCGTGTTCTGCCTGAGTCAGCGAGGGGCAGCCTGCTGACCATGCTGGACAGACGGACGTACTGGTGCATCTCCAGGCAGAGGAGCTGGGGGGTCCCCATCCCTGTGTTCTACCACAGAGAGACCGGAGAGCCTCTGATCAACAAGTGAGCCCAAACACCACACACATGCAGTAGGGCTGCTCGATTATGGCAAAAATCATAATCTCGATTATTTGGGTCAATAATTGATATCACGATTATTAAAAAGGATTATCCATTTACTTTGAAAACATACATTTATTGAAAAAAACAATGTGAACAGTATGTTTTTAAAAGTTGATTACCCTGAACGTTAAGTATAATTCAACTGAAAAACCAATACAATTTTATTTTTTTTACATTTAAAAAAAAAAAAGAAAAAAGATAATCGTTTTATTTCGATTATGTTGTTTTCATAATCGTTGCACGCCAACATCGTAATTGCGATTTAAAATACGATTTAATTGAGCAGCCCTAACATGCAGACTAACTGGCTCGTGCACATGCCTGGACACACACACACATACTGCATGCACACTCACATTTCGACACATGGTCATTGCGCACACACACACACACACACACACACACACACACACACACACACACACACACACACACACACACATACACACGTGTCTTACCTCCTCAAACACACACAATATTCATTTGAAATATTGCTTTCGGGTATTTCCATTTTGGTTTTGTATTGGTATAGTTGTCACATTTTATCCGATAAATGTCATCTTGATTTTTTTTTGTATCTGGTTAAACCATGTTAAGCACTTTGTAACTTTTGATAAAAAGTCGTAGCTGTATTAATAAAGTGTATTATTATTTACAAGTGAACATTCCTCCTGTCTCTGCAGACACACAGTGACCCATATAGCTCAGCTGTTCAAAGAAAAGGGCAGCGACTGCTGGTGGGAGCTTCCTGTTGAGGATTTACTGCCAAATGAGGTGCTCAAGAAGGTGAGTGTGTGTGTGTGTGTGTGTGTGTGTGTGTGTGTGGGGTGGGGGGGGTGAAATACAGTTAGGACCGAGTTGTGATAAATAAGCCTCAGTAATACATCAAAGGAGATCCCTCTCTACTATGATAAACTATAATTATTAATGTTATTTTAAAAGGCTTTTGGTCAAGAGTAGAAAGGAATGACTTTGAGCTGTTTGAAATCAATTAAGTCAAATATAAAAATGTTTAAGATTGTTGTATTTTTGGCCACCACTCTACTGCCCAGAAGAGAAAGCAAACATCCCTGAATATATTTTGAACAAAAGAAGACTCTCATTCGGCATTAAACCTTTTGCATTTGGCTGTTGATGAAATGTGGAAATCAATAACAAATGGTCATGACCACAAGTCAAACGGAGCTCAAAGCATCTTAAAAAGACATTTATTAATTATTAATATCTTCATCAGTCGTCATCACTTTTCTGTAGGGGAGCAATGCATCTCCTTTTATTCTCTGCCTCTCCCTGTGTGTCTCTTCAGAGTAAAGCAGGTCCAGTGACTGACTACGTTCGTGGAGAAGACGTCCTGGACATCTGGTTCGACAGCGGAGCGTCATGGGCCGCAGTACTAGAAGGTACGTCTAAATCTGTCCTGCATGTTCCAGTAGATTCAGTTAATGTGATATTGTATAGCAATGTTTTCATCCTCAGAGTCAACGGGGTTGATTTAAGGGTAGCAGCAAAACGCCTTTAATCAACTCAGCTGTCATTAGTGTTATTGTCGAGAAAGCTCCTTACACTGTCCGCTGCTTAAGCTGCTTTAGAAAGCGGACTGTAAGCAGAAGCAGCGCACACATGGATTATTAGATTAGATTATAGATGCAGCCTCAGCACACCAGGGTCAGGTGTCTGCAACTGAACATTGGTAGAACAGAAGAAAATCAAATGAGTGAACACATTTACAATGCAGTGCCCGAGATATCCACCACAACTAAGTCTTTAAATCATACTTACACAAATGTGCCAGTATGTACGGAAGCCCTGAGAGGCAAGTGAGAAACTAAATGTCTAGTGAATAATTTTTTTAACCTTTGTCTTTGAAATGGTACAAAATAGAATTGTTTACATCTTGTGGCTGAAATGAGTATTACAACAATAAACACTTCAATGACAAAATAAATGTTGAAACTTTTTGTCTGCGTATTGTTACAGTGAGAAGGAAACATGTCTTTATTTTCAACCCCACAGATATAATAAAAGGAAATTATTTATTTCTTAAACACAAAAAACGAAACTGATATTTGTTTCACTTTCCTCTCGGAGCTTCCATAACTATGAAAATAAAATAAATGTGTTTATCTACAGCAGAAAGTGTTCCACTCCATCTTTTAAGGATCCATAACACATATTTCTGAAATAATTGAGATGAGAAGGTTCTTTTTCTGTCCTTGGAAATACGAGACCAAATGACTCCTTAAGGTGGCCCGTTTAAAGTTGTCTGGTGGTGTTGTTATTTCCAGAGGAGTCGGAGGGAGACTCTGAGGAGGCGGAGTCCCGTCTCAGCTGGCTCCCCGCTCGGCTCCGCAAACCTCTGGTCCCAGGTCACATGATCCCCCTCCTACAGGCCTGCAGCGCCTCCCTCCCTCCCTCCATGTCTCTGTTACACTCTGTCTCTGTTTCCCGGGCTCAGACTGCTTTTACCTGTCACTTAAGACAACTGTGGTACCTAAACACTGAAAAAGGACATTTAGTCCAACTCAGTTAATACTCTTCATGGAGCATTTGAATGTGCTGTGAAGAGTATTTATGGATAGTGGACAGCATGATTCTCCACTCCTCTGTTTCTTTGTGGCAGCTTGTTTCTTTTTCCAGGAATGGCTCAAACTCTGCACTTTGTTTTGTATGTGGATTCCTTCAGGATCAAAATGGACGTTTGCTCAAACTTGTTTCTGCCTGTGATGCACTGGCTCCCCCTAGAACCGCCCTTGCTGTGATGCCATGGCTGCAACACCTGTTTGTCAGATAACTGTTTAGATATGAGATCTTGAGTTAAAGAAATCAAAACAGGCAATTTAGGGGCGTTTTGGACATGGCATGTTTCCCTAGTCTTAAGCAACGGTCACCTTAAAGTGTGGTCTTTGCATTCCCCCCCCCCCCCCTAACACTGGCTGCTCTCTCTTGTCTTTTCTAGACATTTCTCTCCTCTGGGACAACACTTACTGTTGCATTTGTTTTAAGTAGAAGGAATAACAGATGTTCTTTCTCTCGCCCTGCAGAGTCAGACTCCAGGGCGGATGTGTATGTGGAGGGGAAGGACCAGATAGGAGGCTGGTTCCAGTCCTCGCTGCTCACCAGCGTGGCCGTCAGGAACAAGGCTCCTTACAAGTGAGTGTCCCGTCCTCTCCCTGTGGGGGGGGGGGCTGTGTCTACATGACGCTGACAAATGTACTGAAATGTAATAAAAGGACTTTGTAATGTGAATAAATGCCGAAGAATGTTCCATTGAGGCAGCCGAGGTTGAGACACTGTGGCTTTTGGCTCTAGCATGGGTCAGGCTCCAAAAAACACTAGCTTTCACAGAAGCCAATACAATAGATAAGTTATGCTACTAATGACCAATGAACTGAACTTGTGTCAAATATGCGGCAACGCCTTTTACGCCACAATTATACCGCATGTAGCAATAATCAAATTATACACATAAATACTAATTCAAAGCCACTTACATTTACACAAATGTGCTATACCGCGATGAATAGCTAATAATCACATTTTCGAAACGTTCATTTACACTAACCTAGATGAACTACATACTCAATTCTAACTCTTTTTTTGTATTTGTGTGTAGGGCTCTGGTGGTCCATGGCTTTGCTGTCACTGAGAAAGGAGACAAGATGTCCAAGTCTCTGGGGAACGTAGTGGATCCAGATAAAGTCATTAATGGAGGGGAGGTAATGGAGACTTTAACCACATCCTGATGAACTGAGCTTCATATCATTGTCATCCTTTATTGATTCACTTAAACAATAAGCCTGGTTACTTACAACCTGGTGTTTGTCCTGCACTCTTCTTCTCTCACTGTCCCTCCATCTCCAGGACCCCAGTCTGCCAGCATATGGGGCCGATGTGCTGCGCTGGTGGGTGGCCGAGTCCAACGTCTTCTCTGAGGTGCAGATTGGACCCACTGCTCTCAACTCAGCCAGAGACAGCATCAACAAGGTACCAGAGTGCGGGATGGACGCTGTATGAGTGGCTTGCGTTATTTCAATCAGGAAAGTCTTCATTTTTTGTTTAAAGAACATTTATTGACACATGCGCCATATGTTAGAAGTCTTTGCCGAATAGTCCCCAGTCCTGAAATCGTATGTATAAAAGTGAGAAATGCAGACATATAGGAACCCCCCCCCCCCCGGGGTCTAGACACTGGTGGTGATGGGATGAAGAGGAGGTGTGATGAGGTCTTTGGATTAGCTCTCCTGGCACTGGATATGATGAAAGGAGGTGGATGGGGAGGAGGTGGGCCGCAGCATGAACACCTGAAATCACAGCTGACTGCAGGAGAGAGGAGAACTATTTTAAAGTGTGGCTGCCGCACG
Source organism: Gymnodraco acuticeps (assembly GCF_902827175.1). Lineage (NCBI taxonomy): Eukaryota > Metazoa > Chordata > Actinopteri > Perciformes > Bathydraconidae > Gymnodraco > Gymnodraco acuticeps. Next base: position 356,279 of record NW_022990295.1, on the reverse strand, counting down.
ATGATTGGCTGCTGGAGATTGAGGTGAAATGTAATAGGTTAAAGAGAACGCCAGTGATGAGCTGATTATATGCAGCTGCAGTGAATGAATATGTACCCAGTCTTCCTGAAAGAACTTGTGCTGAGCTTCATGTGTATGAGACTCATTAGAGGCTTCTCCATACTCTAATTTCCCCTCCTCGACTCCTATCCTCGACTCCTATCCTCGTGACTTAGTCCCGCCCACAGGAGATGCGAGCGGAGGAGTCGAGGAGGGGAACCGAGGAGAGAGGAGGGGAAGCAGCAGGCGGTTAGAGAAATGAGAATTCCTCTCCTCTGAGCGGTCATTTTAAAGAGACGTCCATTAATGATGACAGGAGGCACAGCAGCCCTCTGTCTGATGGACAGATGTGTTCATGACCACTTATATATTTACTTTTAATTCATTCACAGTGCGGTATAATGAGACAATAACAGGCTACAGATGCGGACATATACACACACACATATATATATATATATACAATTTAAAGTATGAGAGCACTCTCATAATAACGTAACACAATCAGAGACTGGATATATCCCCCCCCCCTCTCTGGTCGCTGAAATGGGGAATTGAAATTACGGGCCAAAAGTTGTATTAAAAGTAAGCATAGGACACCAAACCAACTGAGACCCGTCTGTCTGCCGCATTTACGCCAGGGATGAAAAGATAATCACATTGGTTACTTAAACATTTTTTTCTTAATGTTCTAAAATTGTTTGGGCCCCTCTCAGTCACGGGCCCTTAGAATCGTCCTAACTTTTCACCCCCTTACGGCGCCCCTGCACACACACACCTACACACTGTACCACACACACATCTACACACTGTACCACACACACACACACACACACACACACACACACCACACACCTACACACTGTACCACACAACACACATCTACACACTGTACCACACGCACGCACACACACCCACACACAACACACACCTACACACTGTACCACACACACACACACATCTACACACTGTATCACACACACACACACCTACACACTGTACCACACACACATCTATACACTGTACCACACACACACACCTACACACTGTACCACACACACACATCTACACACTGTACCACACACACACATCTACACACTGTACCACACACACACATCTACACACTGTACCACATACACACATTGTACCACACACACATCTACACACTGTACCACACACACATCTACACACTGTACCACACACATCTACACACTGTACCACACACACACACCTACACACTGTACCACACACACCTACAGCTCCTAAAGCATAATCAGGCTACAGCCGTTGTGTATTTTATTATGTGAAGCACTAAATGGTTTTAGAAAAATATCGACTCTTTGTTTGTAGATATCTACTAAACTACAGCATACAAATACAGAGAGTAATGTATGCCTGTTATACTGAGTGATATATATTATACACACTGCTCTGCTTTCTGCACGGACCTCACAGCTGTTCTCACTGTAAACATCGCGTCGCCGTTCAAGCAGTTACTAAAATAATATCCAGGGGATGCATGCAGAGCTGTCATTGGCTGAGATAAGTCCGGCCGTGCGTCACGCCTCCACCGTTCCCGGAAATGCATCCGTGGAGGAGCCGTGGAGGACGCATCAGTGTCTCCTCGGTTAGAGCTCCTCCAGAGAGCCTCCTCGATGCTCGATGCTCGGTCCTCGAAGTGCATTTAGAGAAATTAGATGTCCTTCATAATGGCGCGCTGAAATCCATTTCCGGGTCACTACCGGAGGACCGAGGACCGAGGAGGGGAAATAGAGTATTGAGAAGCCTTCAATGCCTTTTTGTTGTTTCTCCACCAGCTGAGGAACACTCTGAAGTTCCTGCTCGGCAACCTGCAGGGCTTCGACCCCCGCGTGCAGGCGGTGGACCCCAAAGAGATGCACTACATCGACCAGTACATGCTGCACCTGCTCCGCGAGTACAGCATCAAGGTGAGTTCAGGTGTAAAGCTTGTTGATCTCAGTCCAAAGTGCCTCAGCTGCTGACTGATATGTGTTTGTGTGCAGGTGACGGACGCCTACACTGAGTTTGATGCTGGCCGGGCCATCCGTGTCCTGCAAGGCTTCATCGCCAGAGAGCTCTCCAGCTTCTATTTCAGCATCATCAAAGACAGGTAAAGGCTCGCCACAACAGGAAACCCACAACTTGTTTAGTGTGCTAGCATTCTTCCAAATACCAAGCACTTCACAAGATTGAAAATATCCCTTTTATGTTTCTTCTAAACTCGCACATCTCTTTGTCCTGCTTTGTTCCTTGCTCCATCTTTTCGACTTTCTGCCTCTTTATTTACTATATTTTCTTAATGTTTTATGTTAATATAGTTTCTTCAAATAGTTTTCTATCTGTGTTTTAAATTGTTTAATTTGAATGAATGCACCACAACACAACGTCAAATTCCTCATGTGTGTTAACCTACCTGGCAATAAACCTGTTTCTGATTCATTTAGGTTGTACTGCGATCCCGAGGACTCGCTGGGCAGGAGATCGTGTCAGACTGTCTTAGAGGAGATTCTGGACGGAGTGACCCGATCCATCGCTCCCATCCTGCCCCACCTGGCTGAGGAGGTCTATCTGCACGCACCAGGACATGGCGGTATGTGCCAATCACAACCACAATTACGTGTTTGCTTACTAACAAGAGTATTCATTAAACCACATTTGTTTCTGCAGAAGGAGAGACATTATTTAAGAGCGGCTGGATCAAAAGCAGCTCAGTGTGGCGCCGCCCAGGATTGGAGGAGGCGGTGGAAGGGGCGTGTGCCATCAGAGACTCCTTCCTGTCTTCCATTCCGGGCAAAAACGCAGCTCAGTACGACCTCAACATCGCTGTCGAGCCCGGTCTGCTGTTTGAACTCATGGAGGTCAGTGAAATGTTGTTAGCAAGCCAATTTCTTTCATGTATATAATCAGTCTATTTTTAAGGGATAGTATAAATTCAAAGTCCTCCTCTTCACCCCCAGAGCCTGCAAGAGCATCCCAGCTCCACCTCCTCCCAGCTGGCGGAGCTGATGATGGTGGCGCGGGTCAACCTGTGCAGCGTGCTGCCCCGGGACCTGCCCTCAGACGCCCTGCTGAGCAGCGGCACCTTCCTCATCAACCTGGAGGGTGAGGACATCCACACTGAGCGGATGATTTCATGTGAATCATCGCAGGTTTTACACGTTCCATGCAGCTGGATCCTTTTGGATCAGATTGAAACCAACAGCAGCTTTTGTTCTGCACTGGTGACAGGGGCAGCTGGAGGCATAATGTTATTTTAATTGATTATGAATGGGAAACATTTTAGGTACGCTTTGAGGGAATTTCTTTACATTTTTTTGTTACAAACGTCCGCTTAGAGTAGACCATACACTTCACTGTGACTTTAAAAAAATATTTTTTTTATGGCATTCTATAATTTGACTTTTTAAATGTATGTGATTATAGCGATATGGCATACAACACAATTACCTTTTTGATGAAATATAATGGCATACGATTTTTTTGAAGGCTTTTTCAATGAAATATTTGTGAAATACTACAGTATACAATGTTTTCTTTTTTAAATGAATATTTAATGAAATACCATACTACAATTCTTTTTTTATTGAATGGTACTAGGACTTGTTTTTAAAATGCATTTTTATTATGAACAAAATGTTGACTTTTTACAACATTTGATACACTCCATAGTGGATAAGATCTACAACATTGTGTACAACACGTGATAAGCTATGCCTTTTCTGATATGTGTGTCCTCTCAGGTGGTGTTATCCGAGAGGACAGTGCCTACAAAATAGCCGCGGTGCCCACCTCTGCCGCCCGCTGCCCGCGATGCCGTCGATACACCGCCGACTCAGCAGACTGCCTGTGCCCGCGCTGCCAGAGCACCGTCTCACAGGCTCACTGACAGGCCTGTCAGCACGACGACCAGCAAACATCCTATCGACTGTTGTGTTCTCCTGCTTCGGGTGAAGTTCCTCGTTAGACAAGGTCTAACAATCGGCAGAGAAAACTGACTCCAAATCTGCATCACTTCGCTTTTCTGTCTGCTGTCAGTTATGCGAAGACACAGGACTGGCATTGCGATGGAATGGCCTGAACATCGCATAAGATCACTGTTTCAGGCTTCACTGCCTTATGCACTTACATTTGTTCCAGAGCAGCAGGTTGAGAACTCTAAAACCAAAATGACAGCCTTGGTCCCTCGCCTGGCCGTGAATGAGCTTTGTTCTTGTACCACAAATCAGTGAGCATGAGAAATGTTTACCGTTATGTACAGATGGGAATTGGAAGATATTTACATTCGCTGTAGAAGGGATGCTATTCAGTTTTTTTTTTTGAATGTGTAAATAAATGGGAAAGGAATCATTACGAGGGTCACTATGTGACAACACTTTCAATAATGGTGTGTGGAAGAAAAGTCTCTAAATGATAAATAAATGGAGTTTTATCTCTAGACATGACATGAGAGTAATGAAATGATCGGCTAATGACATTGCATTAGAAAGCTCTTTATTCTGCAATGACACAGACTACAGAATAGGAGACAAACAGGCACAGATAGTATAGTACTGTCTGTATATATAAATAAAAAATAAGGTCCATATTTCTTTATGATACATCTCTTGTCCATGGGAGGGAGAAAGGAAGAAGGAGAACTGAACTCTGATATGGCACACAGTTAGGACACCAACACTGACGTGTGATCTCTAAAGTTCCTCAGACAAACATGCCCTGTCCATTAATAACCATTCCTTAAACTTATTTTTCAGACAATAATCTTCAATAACACAATACAATTCATGTTACATGCGCGGAAAATATGATGGATTAAAAAAAAGGTTAAAAGGCTATAATATGCACTCTTAATCTTTCTTCAATTAAGTTGTGAGAACAAAGATATCTTAACATGAGCTGAGTGACGAAACACAAAATCTCCATGACAAAGAAGTTCAGAAGGCCGTTAATCATATTTTCTCGTTACCCTAAAGTGGTACAGACGTGGTTCCTTCTCTCCACCTGCCCTCGCTGACCCTGCCTTTGAAGCTGCTGCCCTCCACCTCTCGGGGTCAGCCCTCAGCAGAGAGGGCCTCCACAGCCTCCAGCAGGTGCAGGGCCAGAATGTACTGGGCGTGGTTCTCCGGCAGGATCTCAACCAGCCGGCCCACCAGCCTGCTGGTCTGGGACAGGGGGACGAGGGGGCAGCGCAGCTCACTGGGGTCCTACAGGACAAAACAACATGTTATCAATATTACGCTGGTAAACAGGCAGCAAGACCATAAGGGCAACATGGTGTGTGTTCCAATCAGGGGAAATACTATCAGTGGACAAACTCTTTGTGTTTCCCATAAAACCGTGGCATTGTGTAAAGAAACTGCTATTTAAAGGGTTAACATTCTAAAATAAATGAATATTTGCTGGTGATTTCCAGGATCATATATAAAATATTTGACTTTGTGATAATCGAAAATAATACAAATATACACTATAGACCTTTAATGGATGTCAGAGCAATTAAAAAAAGAAATAGGATGCACAAGGGTTAAAAAAGAAAATGAAAAGAATCCTGTTGAGTGAGAACACTGAATTATTTAATTTGTTTCAGTAGTCTGTTAGCTTTTGTAGCTCTGTAGCTGCAGACAGTAAGGTTGATTTGAGGATTTGTGGTCCAGTGTCCAGTCAGAAATGTCCTCAGTGTATAAGATGACATTGTCTGGTGCCTCACCATCGCCTTGATCCATGTGCAAAGGGTGGGGGGCAGGCGGGCCAGCAGCTCCATGGCGGGCTGCGTCTGACTCTGGCTGTGGAGCAGACAGTAGCTCAGCCTCTGTCCCGTCAGCACCAGCAGCTGGGAGCCCAGCACGTCCTTATCCTCCACCTCCAGCATCACCTGGGGGGGGTAAGAGGAATCAGAGCAGGATACTGGACTGAATCAAGCCCTGTGGTCAGGAGAATAGTTTGTTGTTAGTGTGTGCCTGCCACAAAGGAAAGCACATGTTCCCTTGCCTCCTCAGCGCGGGGGTCCAGGCCCTGGCTGTAGAGCTCACAGACCAGGTGTCTCCTCAGGATGTCGGGGTTGACCTGCAGCAGGGAGCCCAGCTCCAGACACAGCGAGGGCCACCAGTCAGCCTTGGGGCTATTTGAGGGGGGAGAGGGGGACGTGTTGCCGGAGGCTGGGATGGACGGATCGTTGATAGCCTGCACCCAGGCCGTCAGCACCCGGAGGAGGAACTGAACACAGGAGGAAGGAGGGAAACGTAGATGAGAGGACGGGTACGGAGAGGGAAGAAGAGACGGAAGCAGATGAGGAAAAATCCTTTGTTTTAAGATCTTCTTTTTCTGTTGACCCGTCGTTGTAACACCAGCTCTCACCTCTTGTCTTATTGACACCAGGCCGGGGTCCATGTCTCCGCTGGGCATCAGCTGGATGGTGGTCAGATCTCTGAAGAAAGCATTCTTACCCTGAGAAAGCAGACACAGACATGTTGGTGCACAAATAACTCAATACAATAGGGTTTAGTTTTTGTAATAACAACCAAAGGAGAGTGTTCTTTATACTATTTCCCTTTGGTTACTTATAACAGGTAGCAAAGTTAACAAACGACACTTAACCAATGCTAGGATCACAATCTTAAAAAGAATACAATATTAAACTAAGTATTGAATTCAAAGTCCCTGGTGACTTTTTTGTATTGTATAAGTGTAAACATTCAATAGCCCAAATAAGGAGTGCCATGTTACAAAATAAGAAACCTACATTTAAAAACTTAATTTACCTTGTTTTCTGACACAATAAAAAGTTTAAATGAGTTAATAAAGAAATTACTGTTAGTTTAACTCATTACTGTTATATTGAAAACAGTTTCTGTATGCTGTCAATTTGAGTTCTTAGAAAGGAAAAAAAGAAATGAATCGGATCTCTCAGGTCTGACTATCGTTAGACGAAATGTAAATGTGTGTATAATCTAATCCTTCTCTAATCATGAGTATATGTGTGTCCGCAGTCTCCTCACCTTGCTGTCAAACAGGCTGAGAGGTTTGACCTTCAGGCTAAAGGTCATAGCAGCATGTAGCAGGGAGGCGACCAGGCAGTGGTGCTGCACCAGAGGGTAGTGGACGCCCCTCTGCTCCAGGGCCATCTCAGCCAGAGACGCCGGGCCCTCTGCCCCGCACCACGCCTCCTCCATGGACAGCTCCGGGGCCGAGACCTCCTCCACAGCAGAGTCCGCCTGCGGGGAAACGCAACAGAGGAGGTGATGATGAGAAAGGCGTGTGGGTTAGTAAACAACATATGGTTAATTAACATTGTTACCCCACATATTTAAAGTGCAGAATACACACATGCACAAATGTAAAGCCCTCAAAAAGTGTGCTTTTCTCATTTTCCTGGCACTGTTGGGTTTGAGATTCACTGAGCAGGATCCTGCTATTTGACACCCGAAGGCCATTTATCCATTTCATCTGCTGAAGGCTTCTCTGAGCTTCATGAAAGTGAGTTTAATACGAGCAGGATTTGTGACATGCAAGCCAATCACGAGTAAGTTGCATACTGACTCGTGGTGTGATGTGGAAACTCGTAACCTGCAGTTGATTGAAGGGTCACTACAGGCCCATTTATTAAGTTTGGGATATTTTGTTTCTATAACAAGTCCAATGTTAGGCTATTGAAAAGACACATCAGTAATACAGATAGAAATAAACTGAGGGAAGTTTCATGGTGATATCAGATATACTGTTTTACCCTACTGACCTGTAGTGTCTCTCCTTTACTTTTGATTTTTTTAACAAGGTGATTGAACTATTTTGTGAAGAAACCATATCAGACACCAATTCTAATTGCAAGCAGCATGCTACATCACATGTGTATCAAGTACAGATGTGGTTAGTAGGGCTAGTGGTTTCTCCATGCTTTTTACAGGAATGTCTTTACTTACAGGGTCATCTATAAAAGACAAAGGGCTCGTATTTTTAACCAATACTCCAGTCACCTCCATGAGGATCTGCAGCAGCTGCACACAACAGCCCAGGAAAGAAGTCACGGCTTTGTCTCCCATCCCGATGTCCTGCACAAACGAATACATGTCCTTAATATGGCATCCTAATAACATCATTATACAATCAGAAATAACTTCAATTCAAATGTATTTACCCGTCGACATAAGCGATCTTTGGGTGCTTTCCCCACCTAGGAACAAGAAGTGTGAACATCTCATTTAGTGCCTCTCAGACTCGAAAACACATAGGCATAGTATGTGTGTGTGTGACTTACCTTCTCCATGAGGTAGGCTGCTGCTGAGAAGCGCTTCACAATGAACGTGCTCCACATCATCGCAGAAATACCTGAGAGGAAAATCCAACGACACAGTAGAGACCGTCACTTTCAGAAGGTACTGATTTGAGGGGACATTGATATATTCTGCTGCTGTATTATTTTCACTCTGAGGATATATTTGAGTTGTTATTTAATGCATACCTAAAGAGCAGTTCACCGTTTACCTAATGGATTTGACATAATATTATTAGATAGATTTGAAAAACTATTATATTAAATGATTGGTAAAGAAAAGCCTCTCACCTAGCTGGATATGTGGACTGGAGACCAGCTTCAAATGTTCCACAGCACACCATAAATATTGGCCCTCCTACGAAGAGAATCAGGAGTCAGTCCAGATGTATTCATTACATTCATAATAGTTTTCTTTACAGATAACTTCAAACTTAAGAACAAACTAGAAAATGCATTTCCTGCTGAAAATGCGTGTGAATGCTGTAAACTGTACATTTGTTGCTGAATTTAGCTGAAAAAGCTGAATATTTTACAAAAACCAAGTAAGTGTGTTGCTGAACTTAGCGGAGAAATGCAGAAAAGTGAAATGATTTGAATCAAAATTGTTACAGCTCAAATGCATTGCAATGACTTTGTTGAAAACTTGAAAGTGAAATGTTAAACTGGAAGAGTAGGAAAAATAGTGAAGAAGCTTAATATTTAAAAGAAAAGGTTTTTAAAAAAAAAGAAGGTATAAACAACAAAATGTATAGCCTCAATGTCCTGAAATAGCTGAATCATTTAATAGTTTAATGGTTTCTGTAGCTGAAAGTAGGCAGAAGGAGTTAAATATTAAATGTAAGTAGTAGTGAATTAATTTTATCAAACACCTGTGTACGTGAGCCCAGAGATCAAAGGTTTCCATGGAGATGTGCTGTGAAAGGACAGCCTTTCCATTGTTCTGAACTATAGTTAAAAAATGGTAGCTGCTTTCGGTAAAATGTCAACGCGTGGAGGATGTCAGGACCGTGAGGAGCGTCGGAATCTGCTTTTTGTGCACTTTCTGGTCAATAATGTGGCATTTTTACTAAAAGGTGTGCAGCTGGTGCTCTGAGGACAGATCAGGCTGAATTTACAATGGGCCTTAATGGAGACATGTTGAACGTTTTTGTCACTTCATGCCCTCAAGAGGCATTTTGTTTAATTTTGTTTTGCATAATTTGTTGGGTTTTTTCAACGTAGGAGAGATTTTCCTACGTTTTTCATGAAAAATGATGTCCAAGGAGTGTAGGGTTTGGGAATTATGGCAGGTTTAAAAAAAATTTGGGGCGAATTTCAAGCTGTCCTCTACGACGGAGTATTAGGGCCACACTTAGAAAAAAAAAAGAGAGATTTCGAGAATAAAGTCGTAATAATACGAGAATAAAGTCATAGTTACGAGAATAAAGTCGTAATGTTACGAGAATAAAGTCATAATTACGAGATTGAAGTCGTAGTTTCATAAGTGACTTGAGAAGGAGACAACAGCAACGTTCTGCAATAAAATGAGGAATGTGGAGCATCTTGTGAAGCAGTACTACTTAAGTTTAGGTTTCTTAAATAACGAAATACTTAATCTTTTGGCACATCAGCATCAGATTATCATAAGTATTAGAACTTTGAAAAGGTTGTGCAATAAACTATGTCTATTTCGAAGAAAGAACCAAACGGACTTGAAGGAGATTGTCTTCTTTCTGCAGGAGGAAATGGCTGGTTCTGGCCGACTACAAGGCTATCGTTGGTTACATCTACGAGCTGTTCAAAGAGGATTTGTTGTTTCACAAGAAACGATGAGACTTGTAATCAAGGCTTTGAATCCAGAAGGAGTCGAACGATAGCCTTGTAGTGGAATCGGAATGAGCTCCCCATTGAAATCAGGACAGCAGAAAGCCTACACATCTTCCGGCGCAGACTGAAAACTCATCTCTTTCGACTCCACTCCACTTCGAGCGATAGAATTACTAACAAAGAATTGCTAATCTCCTCCAAGTCCGCTTCTCAAGTCACTTGTGAAATTACAACTTTATTCTCGTAATTATGACTTTATTCTCGTAATGTTACGACTTTATTCTCGTAACTATGACTTTATTCTCGTATTATTACGACTTTATTCTCGTAACTATGACTTTATTCTCGTATTATTACGACTTTATTCTCGTAACTATGACTTTATTCTCGTATTATTACGACTTTATTCTCGAAATCTCTGTTTTTTTTTTCTAAGTGTGGCCCTAATACTCCGTCGTAGTCCTCCACTCTGTTTTGAGATCAAAGCACTCTAGACTTAACGAGCGGCGCAATACACACTAATGTTAAAATCTGAAGAAGGCCTCTTTACCAAGCTCCAAACTAAGTTAAATATCTCAAAAAGTATAAAAGATATGAACAATCTGAAGAATAAGTTGTATAGCTGAATGACTTGAGCGTTTTAAAGTTGGAATTAAGTCTCTAGCTGAAAGTTTGAGGAAGGAGTAGCATTTGGCGCAAGGTGTAGGTAAAAGAGGATTTGAAGGTTCCTCCCATTGAGTTACATGTTAAAAAAAAGAGTTTAAAAAGCTGAATATTTCAAAAAGTATAAAATATTTTGAAAAAGTTGAAAGTGTCCCATCATGTGCTGAAAAGGCTGAATATTTTGATATTTGAATGGTTTCTGTAGCTGAAAGTATGCTGAAGTTATTGAGAGCCAAACTATTTGGTGAAATAATAGGAAGTTGAAGAATAAAGATTTGAAGAACTATAGTGGAATGCTGTAAACAGCATTCGCACTAATAAAAAACCTACACAAACAAATTGGAACCTGGAACTAGAACCTAAAATTGGAATTTAGAACATGGAATTTGAATATGGAATATAGAATTGGAATATGGAATTAAAACCTGGAATTAGAATTTGGAATTTAGAATGTGGATTTGAAGCCTTAAAGGTGGGGTAGGTAATTTTGGAGAAACCAGCTTGAGTGCGCTAGAATTTGAAAATACACAGCCGGAAAAAATCCTCCAACACACACGAACGCGCACATGACCAATGAGGGAACGAGATAAGTTTGTGCACAGATATTCATTGCTATCGGGATGTTAAGAGCATTCCATGGAATATAACAAAAAGTGTATCTCGAGCCAGTTTCTCAAACTTACCTACCCCACCTTTAAATTGTAAACTTTCATTGTAATGTGGAATTGGAACCTGGAATTTGGAATTGGAATATGAAGTTAAAATCTGGAATTATAATTTGGAACTTAGAATGTGGATTTGAAAATGTAAATTAAGTGGAATATGGAATTGGAACTTGGAATATGAATTGGAAATTGGAATCGGGAATTGGAATTCATATTTGGAATCGGAACTTAGAATTGGAATTTAGAACCTGTTATTGGAATTTGGAATCGGAACTTGGAATTTAGAATGTGAAATGACAACCTGGAATTGGGATTTGGAATCAAAACTTTGGAAGTGGAATTGGGATTTGGAACCTAGAATTTTTTTATTGGAAAATGTAGAATTGGAATCTAGAATGTGGAATTGAAATTTTGAATTAGAACCTGGAAATGGAATTTGGAATATGGAACTTGAATAGCAATTTGGAATTTGGGATAAGAACCTTAAAACTGTGGAATTGGAACCTGGAATTGGAATTAGAACCTGGTATTGGAATTAGCTAATTTAATTTTGTACTGGAATATGGAATTGAAAGAATCAAGTTAATATATAATTAGGTAAATTGAGGACAATAGAAATAAGCTCAAATCTATATTATTTAATAAACAGAAAGATTTATGTGCATGTGTGAATGTGTACCTCGGGGTCTTTGTTCCACTGCACCACATATTCCCAGCAGCAGTGGGCGGAGAGCAGGTCAGGAGACAGGGAGTGAGGGAAGCGCTGGCAAACTGCCACTAGCAGCTCTGAAAAACACATAATGAATTAACCTCAATGTGTCTGTATTCAAACTATTTTTTATCAGAAGCCAAGATTTGCTATGAGATCTTATTCAGTCCTAAGTTCTGACCTGCTGTTCTGTCTGTGTCCTCTTGATTCCCCTCCTCCGGCTCCTTTCCTTCACCGGACTTCTGCTCGAGTTTTTCATCTGCCTCTTCTTTCTTTTGGAGAATCTCCTTCAATCGCTCAGGGGCCAAGTTGTGCCTAAACACCCACTTGGAGATACTGTCGGCAATACCGCCTATATAGATAATTAGATAAATTAATGAATTAGATAGATGAAAAGAACAGGATTAAATAAAATATATAAAACGATCTGTGTTATGAACTAAAAAACAGAATATGAGTACTGAAAGAAGTATGAGTATAAGAAAGAATGAAAATACTTCATAATAAGGTAACGTAAAAAAAGAAGCATGTAGGAATAATGCTTTATGCCTGTTAATGTCCCTGAGGAACCTCTTTATTCTACCTGTGCCTCCCTCCAGCAGCGTTTTGATGGAGCACTGTGGTGCAGCGCCCCCTATTGCGCCCTGAGGAGGAGGCACCAATAGCAGAGTCTGCAGCACCAACACATCCTCCAGCTGGCGAACACACACCAGCCACTGCTCCAGCTCAAGGGACACTGCCTCCCACTCTGACTGAAACTGTCACACACAAACACATAAAACAAGCAGGAAGTCAGGAAGTATGGTTTAAGTGTCAATATTAGACCCAAAAGAAATGACGTCATAGTGCTGTTAGTGTTGCAAATCTGTATTTCTATGTGTGTATGTGCATGAGACTTCCCTACCTTGCTGTCAGCCCGGCTTGTGATACTAGCTTTGGTAGCGCGGTGAGCAACAAAAGCAGCCAGCAGAGCAGCAGCAGCATTGTGGGACTGGATGCATGTAGTGCGGACCTGCTGCCACCAGGGAGAGATAGACTGGGGGTCCCAGGAATCCTCAACTGCACCTATTGAGAAAAGAGAGAGAAGAAGAAATGGTGACTCTGGCCGTTTCTCAATGTCGAGTATACCTGCTGCAGAGCCACTATTTCAAGTATACTACGTCATCGAGTGGCGCCGAAGGACTGTTTAAATGCATGTTAAATGCCCAGCATTCGGCGCCACTCGATGGCGTAGTATACTTGAAATAGTGGCTCTGCAGCAGGTGTACTCGGCCTCTCTTCTCCTTTTTTATTGGTTTGACTTGACAGATATTCAAGCAAATATGTCAGTACACTTTGGAGACATGCACATACCTTTCATGTTGCTAAGGGCGATGAGTAGTGCGTGTAGATTTGTTACAGTTTCTTCTGGTTTCTGTAGCACCTCCTTCTCTCTTTGCAACCACACACTCAGCAACAGGGACTGAAAGAAAGAGGAATGTCCTAAAGACTGCTGTAATGCACATTTTTCACATGGCAGTTTTTAGGGCTATGGGAAACATTCTACAAAAAGAAAAAACTACCTGATGACCATTATCTAAGCCGGATCTATATTGCTTTCTCTCCTTAAGAACAGGTGGAAAACATTTATGTCAGGATCATTTTGAAGTGTTTGTTGTTGTTATATTTATTCTGGCCACACAATGTTGAAGTGCACCATTACCCCATGTTCTAAATAGGTGAGGTTTAGTGTCTCCTTGCACTCTAAACAACAGGTATTCCTATATATTTTATAAATAGTATGTTATATTACATTATTATGTCTCTTTTGCCTGGAATAACTCCTATGAAAGATTTTAGCTCTATTCAGTACATGTTATGGTGGTGCAATTCGTAACCCAATGAGTATTACAACAACAAACATGATCCTGCAAAAAATTATGTATTCACCGATTTAAAAAAAAGAAAGTTATGTTCCCACCATTTTAACATAAGGTTCTTTTTTTAAGAAACGTAAAAACTATGAACCTGGCAAAACCTTTTTTTTCAACTCTTCTTAGGTTATTGACATATGATGGAAACAATTTAGATTAGACTTAGAAAAGGAACCGCCACATTATCATTTTAAAGAAATACATATCATTATCCTATTTATCAGCTTCTTCATCCATCTTACCAGGAGCTGCTGGGGACTGATGCCTGCCTGCTGCAGTGTATCACACATTTTATGGAGTGGGCTCTTTCCACACAGACAACCCCAGAACATAAAGTTCCCTGTGAAGGAAACACACGATTAAAGTCCTCAGTCTGGATTCATGGAGTGTACTCAAGATGTCTGAAGTCACTGAGATTTCTGTTCATCAAAGGGTTGAAAACATTGCATTTCTGTTCTCCTCCATAAAACTTGTTTTGAATATTTCTCTGGTATTAGACAAACACTTAAACATCTTAGTGTCATGTTACCCTACCTAGCTGATTCCATTGGGTTTCAGAGCCGCGGATTACCCTCAGCTCCTCTCCCTCGGTGCACTCCATCTGGGAGAGGAAGGCCTGGGCGGGCAGGAGGGAGTTGGGCGAGTCCTGGGCGAAGGACACACTGGGTCGGGTGGTGAGCTGAGCGTAGCGTTGTAAGGTAGGACCAACACGGGACAGCTCCTCCTCGATGCCTTCCAGAGACTCCTCCTGGGGGGACCGACCACATCGGTATTTTTTAGTGTACATCCGTTTAAGTGAGGAAAAAACAAGCAAACAATCATAAATAAGGTAATGATAGATCATAAGGTCCCGCTGCATGAAATAAGGATAGATATTACAAAAATAGCAACATTGTGAGCCTGTTCTTTCAAGAGGTTTCCTAGACCTACAAAATTCCTAGACGACTAATACTCAAACAATTTGGTTGACGAATCAATTATTGATTTAGTTAAGTCATTAAGCATGCAAAACACATTTGTTTCTACAAATTGTTCATCTCTAAGTTTGACCACAATACCTGTTTCTTCATCCATGTTTTTTGAAATATTTGTTGTTTTATGGTTCTCCATCTTTGGACCTATATTATAGTTTATTATTACTTTTACTATTTTAAAAATATACAATCTTTTATAATGTTTTTATCCCTTGTTGTTTTACAATTTGTTGTTTATGCGAGTACTATGAACGAGCTTTCTGTAGGTGTGTCCTCTCACATTTCCAGGGCAGGTCTCTGTGTCTGCAGCAGAGTGCAGCTGCTGGATGTCAGAGTAGAGCTGAAGAAGTTTCAGCTGAGAGGAGCAGAGCTGCTGTAGAGCTGGATCCACTTCATCTGGGTCTGTAATGCACACATACACAACACAGAAATTCATTTCCATTTGTATGATATGTACATAGCTTCACATTTACACTAGTTCAAATTTCAGCCATTAAGCTGGGCACATTTTTTGGAAACCAGTCAAGGACTCTTATTATTACATCTTAGATATATCAACAAAAAAAAATTCTTAAATATAAACTGAATCATTACCTTGTTGCTTTAGAGTGTCATATAAGGCAGATGTGATGTTAGCAAGACAAGAGACAGGGGCATTCTTATTGGACAGTAGTGACTCCAAAGCCTAAAAGGAAAGTGCAAAGACTGCAATTAGAAATACAACTGTGACCACAAAGAAATAGGCCTCTCTATTCGTGTCTGAAGCAATCAGTATTTTATATTTGTTTATACCTGCTTTTTAATGGCGGGATGTTTGATGTCCAGCAGCGCACTTTTGGCTTCGCTCTCCAATATATCTGAAAGAAAAGACGAGTGAGTAGGACTTAGATACGGATGGATTTTGGATCTCAGTTTATAGAATTATATCTAAACCTCCATTCTGATCTCACTCGAGGATCTCTTACCGGGCTCCACCTCTCTGCTCCTGAGGAGAGTAGTCAGTTTCTTTAACAGGTGCATATCTTTGGCTCGCTCACTCTTCTTGTCACTGAAATGGACAAAGATACGGTTTGAATAGATTCCGTGCAGCACTCGTGTCTTAAAAATGCTTGTAGACTAGGAACAAGGTATCACAGCCTATGATTGAGGGCAAGCGTTTTGAAAGAGTATGACGGCTTTTGTAGTTGTGGTTGAAGACCGTGCAAATGTAAATGATTACAGTCCAGTTATTACAAATTCCATCGCCTTAACATTCATTAGCATTATCCAAATAAGGGTTTTGCCGAATTTAGGGAGCGAAATATGTACAAAAATAAGAAATGTGTATTTTACCATTTGGTTTTTGCATGCATTATATCTGACATATTGACTAGTGTGCTTCAGAGGTTGTTCACTGTGCCTTTAAATTGCCTTCATGACAGCTGATCTACTGTTTATTTAAAGTGAACGTATGTGTGTTTTCCTGCGTGTACCAACCTGAGGGCCAGGTGGAAGGGGATGTTGACGGTCCTCAGAGCTCCTGTGATGGGATCCAGCAGACACACCTGCTGTGTGTGGAGCTGCCAGCCCTTACTGGTCACACTGTTCACCCCCATCAGACGGTAGCCAGCATACAGCAACCTGTAAGTGTGCAAACACATGAATGAGAGAATAATTTACATTTCACATTTGTTTTACAGTGCAAGTGCTTTTGCGATATGCTTGTTTGTGATGCTTTTAGGCTAAGACACATCTGATTTGCTTGTGTGCATGTTTGTACCTGCAGTGTTTGCCCACAGTGAAGGCTCCGACTCGGGGTCCGTGCTGCATCCCCCACACCTCCAGGATCCCTCTGCGCGGCGCGTAGATGACCAGGAACAAAGCATGGCGTCTGGGGTGGGAGGCAGAGGGGGATGACTCTCGATCGATTCGCTCCTCTGGAACCTGCAGCCATCCCAGCTGAGCATCTCTGTAACCTGCAGGAAGTTAAACGAATGAATGGTCACATTTACATTTCAGGGACACATCAATTTTTCTATTAAATGCATCACAATTGATTATAAAGTAGGAACAGACTCCGTTAATGTATTTTAATTTTGCCAATCTTGGATATGACAATATTTTGGGCATCGTATTCATATTTTGTACAAACTGTAAAATCCACTGAGAGAAATGTAACATTTCTGTAAATGTCTGTATTGCCAATACAGACATTTGTACACATTTCTTTCACCTCATGGAGAGAACATAAATAATCTCCTTTAGTGGAATAACCATGTTATTATGCCAACTATCATAGTGATGGCTTATTGGTAGATGCAGACATAATGAATAATGTTCTACCAAAAGGTACACAACAATTAGGTGTAGTAGGGAAATTACACATGCCATATTTACTTTCATGTTACACCTTTAAACAAAAACTAGAAATGTCTTAGTTTAACAAGCTTGGATGAGGCTGTCACTAAGGCAAACAGTCGGCACAAACCCAGCACATTTGAACTTTTTCATCTTGTGCATCTTATTGGAGAAAATGTGTGTTCTGTCCAATGCCGATAAATCTGCCCTAACCAATGAAGCGCCAATATTTGTGTGCATCATGAGTTCAACTTCAAAACCTCTTAATAGTTCCCTTCTCAGTCCTTGGTCATCTTTCTCCTCACCTTTCCACATGCGGATGGCCACGCCCCTTGCCAAGTCCAGCAGCGAGACCCGACCAAAGTCATCCGTCACTCCGGCCAGCGTGTTGCAGGGGGACAGACAGATGGACTCGCCATGACGACGGGAGTCTGGGAGACCAAATCTGAGTGGATTTAAGAGAAAGAACGATGAAGGTTCATGAACATGCTTCAGGGGGCAATGAGGCCTTTGTGTTGAGATATCATGACTGGTACCTGATGGTCAAGGGCGTAGCAGGCTCCACCTTCGGCTTCTGTTTCTGAACTGCCTCCTCTTCATTCTTATGCTTGTTCCAACCCAACCATCCACTGGGAGGAAATAATGAAAAACACACAAAGAAGGTTAGCAAGAGACAAATTAGATGATGAATCTATGTGGGAAAAATGGATAAAGGAAGACTAGGAAGTTGGAAAAAGTAATACAGGAGATTTGGCGACTGACAGGCAGTTGAGATGAGAGGAGACTCAGGGGAGGATAGAAGCAAACCAACATCCTGTATTAAGCAGCATTGAGCAGGCTATATATCACAGTATTGATTGGGCTGCTTTGGGCTGTTGGAACAGAACATAGCTAACAACAGTTCTGCATTCATTCTTCAAGTGTGTATGAGACAGGAAATAAATACTCACACTGGCACAAGGAAACATTGGACATCCCTATTTAAGTGATGCACTACACAAATGAAAACGTGGTCATTAGTTTTGTCCAGTTTGTTCCGTATTATTAGTCATTTAGTTTGTATGGGTTTTTTCAAATAATGATGTTCTAAATTTGCATATTTTTCAACGGTTTTCTTATGTGGAATAGTGTAATGGTCAGGCAATATTGTAAAAAAATAAGGAAGATTTAACTTGAATTATTTAGCATTTTGGAAATAAATGTGCTGATTGGAGTAGAATCAATTCAACAACTAGAATTAGTGATTATATACTAATATATTTATTAAACTTTATTTTTGTCAAATTGCCACACACACACACACACACACACACACACACACACACACACACACACACACACACACACACACACACACACACACACACACACACACACACACACACACACACACACACACACACCACACACACACACACACACACACACACACACACACACACACACACACACACACACACACACACACACACACACACACACACACACACACACACCACACACACACACACTACCTTGCAGCACTGAAGAGAGCTGAGGTGAGTTTACTGGCCACAGCCAGAGCCACGTGAGAGAGGAGAGGCTGGGAGCTTCCCTGAAGACAAACAGAAAGACACCAACAGCTGAGTTTACTCTCCCTAGATCTATGGTTCTCAAACTTTTTCTGTCAGGCCCCCCCTTTGGAGAAAAAAAAAATTGGGCCCCCCCCCCAACACAAATAGTCAGGCTCAGTGGCGGCGCCAGAGATTTATTTTGGGGTGCTGTGGGGTAGCTTGACGTTTCATAGAGGGTGCTCAAACATTTAGGGTTTCCCATTAATGTACCGGGCGCTACAGTGGAATGTTCTACTGCAACAATCCCCACACGCACACAATGTACCCGCGACTGTTACAATGAAGGCTCGATATCAGCTCATGGCATATAGGTGTAAGCAGGGGTAAAGTGCTATTTTTATAGGTGGTGTGTGGACCTCACATAGGGGGGTCCGGGGGCAAGCTCCCCCGGGAAGATTTATTTTTAAATATTGAAGTTAAATGCATCAATCTGGTGCACTTTGAGAGCAAAATGAAGAGATCTATGGATACATCTCTCAACACATATGAAACAGAACTGTAAACAGATTTACTTTTTCTTTATGGATATTTTACAAATCACCCTTTTAAACTTTATTCTTATTTTAATGTCATATAGTATTTCATACCTGTTTTTCATTTATTCTCTTATTTTTTTATAACTATAATGATCATATAAACGTGTGCCTCGGAAATAATTGTTTACATTAATGGTGACCAAAACGTTTGAGACCCACTGAGATAACACTGAGTCTCTCAGTCTGACAGGAGAGGACTCTCCTCCACTTTGTTGTTGAAAAAACTCCTTATATCCATTAGCGTAGCTCGCTAGCACCAGAAGCTTTAATGAAACACAGAGACCCAGACGTAATAGTACTGTATCATAGTATTTTCGAATCAATATTTTTTTTAATGATGATTGTTGTTTTTTAATGTCATGCCTCTGCGCCCCCCAGGGGGGGCGCGCCCCCCACTTTGAGAACCACTGCCCTAGATGCACTCTTATGTCTGGCCCTGCCTCTTGAATATACAGTTATACAGTTAGGTTGCCTTATTTGTAATCCTCATTGGAAAACAAACAGCCTGCTCCTTCTCTCTCTCACTCACCTCTACAGCATAGTAGAAGCCCGTGTATGGCCCACCTCCCACAGTGACATACTGGCTCATAGCGGGGGGGTTTCCCTTGACTGAAGCATGAAACCCCCCGAGGATAGAAGCGTTCTTCATCTGGTCAAACACACACAGCGTCATCACGCCTAACAGCAGGAGAGACGGAGGAGAACAGGGATGTGGGGAAAACATTGATTAAGTGCTTACAGGGTTTCCTGTCATCATTCTTTAAATCTTATTTTAAATCAAATATTTAAACCAGATTCGGATTGTTGTCAACATATTATTAAACTGTAATTCAAATTGACCTCTAATCACTTTTACCCTGTGATTCAAAACAAGGTCAGCCAAAAACACCAATCAGTATATCATAAGTGATAATTAAAAGTTATTTCCTACCCACACTACAGTGGTCCACAATGGCGTCCATGTCCTGCAGACCCCACTTCTTATAGGCCAGGGGAGGGGGCTGGATCACATCACTGCCTGCTGCTGCCGCTGGTTGGATAAAAAACACAGCTTGTCATTGAAACACCTAATGTTTGACAAGGGTTTTATAATCTATAGTTAGCACCAGGGTGGGAATTTCACGACGGCCACGACGGCCATGGCCGTCGTTGCCCCGCACTTTGGCCGTGATGCCCTGTGAAAAAAAATGCAATTCACGGCCAAAGTGGCCTTGGTGCCCCTGTCAAAAGTTCCAGTGTAAACAACGCTAGTAAAGTCATATTAGTGCGCGCAGTAGGATAGTCCCGGGCGATGCCTGTGCCCTGTGGATCAGAGCGATTGCTCTGCTGTGATTGTTCCGTCAGACATGCCTGTAGGGGCCCGACAGCCTCCTCCTCAGCCGCGGGAGCAAGACAAGCACAGGTAAGCAAGCGGACCAAGCTGTTTTGATATGATTTAACTGAAGTATGTGGTAGTATTTGAAAGGACTTAACATTTACGTGTTTATAGAAAGTACTATTGATAGGTAATTACCATTGTATTAGCCTATTTAAAGTTGACTCGTTACATTTTGTCATGAAAACTAGCGATAGCTAGCTAGTTTGGATAGCGCTAACGTCTTCCCTTCAAGGGGTCTACATCTAGTGTTGCTTCTACAAGCTAGCAGATAGCTGCACCTTTGAATCTAGTATTTTTCTTGCTAAGCGGTTTTGATATAATACATGACTGACTTATGTGGTTTATGGCTGAACTTAACGTATACGTTAAAGAAACACTATTGCTATTCAGCCATTTGTAAAACGACTGGTGTTGACGTTAGTGCTACACTTTTCAGTCATGTTGATTGACCAGCGTAATTTAACCAAACGGCCTTTGTGCCCTGTCATGTGGCCTTTGTGCCCTTGAAAAAAATGTGAACGGGAAGGCCAAATGGCCTTGCCCCTAAAATGACGAAATTCCAAGCCTGGTTAGCACTCATGTCTAGAAATTAAGTTACATTTAAAACAGGTACATTAATATTGACAGGAATCACATTTGGTCAAATGAAATGGAAGACGCACACACACACACACACACACGGCACGACTAGATGCTCAGAGAAAACCCGCTAAAGCATGGCTGCTAATCTAAAAGGGGGTATGAGTGGGGCAGTTGTAGTTTTGTGTTTTTTTCCTTAGTACCTGAATGCATTGAGGCAAACACTATCCAAACAGCCAGCAAGAGAAGAACGCATCCATAGTTAGCACACTAAAACACGTTCGCTAGACACTAAAACCCTATGACTCTTATCCTACACTATAAACACACAAGCCAGTTAGTTGGATGCACACATACACACACACACGCTCACATAAGCAGCAGTACCTCTTGCCACCTGGTTCTTGCAGGCCCGCAGAGACTGGAAGAGGCTGAAGCCGTCGATGGTGACCATAGAAGCGGGGTACAGGATGCTTAACTCTTCATGCTGCAACAGAAAGAAAATACACAATTATCAAATATCTGCCACATATCATAGTGGGATACGGACAAAAGTTAAGGAACAAGAAGTACGTTTTCTTATGGGGTTACATGCCGGATTATTTTTATGAATCAAAATCTGAGTCCTGGGCTGCAGTGGAATAGTCCATTTAGCTTAGGAACCTTCCTAACGGAGTGAAATGACCCGGAAGTCCCTCAGTGGCAGCCATGATAAGTGCCGTTTGAATTCTCTAAATGAAAGGAAAGGAGGTTTCAAACTTCCTTTATAACCTCCTTCAGCTTAGGAACCACTGGACCTCCCTAACCGAAAGGAGAGGAGAAAATGCTGCCCCACAATGCATTGCGGCCGCAGCATTTGCCATCACGCAACAGTCGGCCGTTCACGGAAACAACCGATTATGACCGAGAAATGATATCATGAAAGTTACGGTGCTTATTAAGCATTTTAAAACGTATGTGGTAAGTTGCCAAAGTGCTTTTTTCTGAACGTTCATCAGTATTATAATCAAAGAGAGAAATATGAACGTTAGTTTTTACTGAAATGATCAAATAAAGTCAACATTTCACTGAGCTGTGTGGGGTTTGCTCAACTTTTAAAAGATGTTTGAATGGTGATATACACAGTGATAGATGTTAAGGACTTACGTTTATAATAAATACATTTGTATTTATTTTAAGATATTTTCATACAATCATCCGTATTGGGATCATTTGTATTAATGTGTACCAGAGGGAGAGGGTGACGACGAGCATAAGTTTCACTTTCCTTTTTTATTTCAATTCCAACTTTGGTCATGAAGAATATGTTTCTCTGTTGTCCACGTTCATAAAGCATAAAGCAACAGCATCAGAGCACGGTGCAGAGTCTCTAGATGCGTCCCTCCTTCTTATTAAACATCCATGTTGTAGTCCTCTGTATAGAGAACTGTAGTTTCTCCACAGCAGCAGCAGAGGCACATTTAGGGTTCGCTGGCGCATCATAAACACGTCGGATAGTGAAAGTGCAGTCGGATTCTCTAAAGCACCGCAGTCTCTTCTCCTAAGTCCTTTTGAATTCTCCTATCCACTATTCCTTAACCCTGTGACGTTTCACTCAGAGGAATAGTGGATAGGGGCTGATTTTTGGACAATTCGACTGCCCTGGTGATGTTGCTGGGCAACCAGCAGAGACTGTGTGCTGTTTTCCGTAGCTGCTGGCTTGAGTTTGGGGCTATCATGGTGTGTGAGAATCATCATAACATTTGGTAATGATCAGTAAATGTGTCAGTGAGTGTAATTGGAGTGTTTAGAAGACTAGAACGGCACTATATAAATGTCATTCCATAAACCATCTTGTTTTCGGCAATACAACACAAGTGTATTTTCCTAGATAAAATGATTGTCAGACACAGTTGTGGTAGGAGTCTTCGGTGTGCGTTACCTGCTCAGTCACTCCAGGATGACGAGGGATCTCATACGTGCGACACTTGAGCCTCAACACAGGGTCCTCATGCAGCAGCTGGGCCAGGAGGAGAACGCCATTCTGACCAGAAAGGACTTACATTTAATACTGACATTCCTGAGTATTTATTGAATGATTTAAAAAATGATAATAATAAATGTCTGCTGAATGCATAGGCTAACGAAGCGTTGTAGTCCAAGGGGAGGTACCTCTGTGTAGAAGCGGACGTAGCCAGAAGTGAAACCCACGACCACACATGTCCAATCAGGCCTCCCTGTGGAGCTCCTACACACACATACACATCGTCATGTACACAGAAAGCATTTTGCATTTCTCTCTATTCCCTTTTTTAGTCATTCTTACCGCTTCTGGCTTGCCAACGGTATGCAGATGGAGCTGCTCACACACTCTCTGTAGTGAGAAAACATACACAAAGTAGAAAATGTTTCTCTCAAGAACTTAGAATAACTGTTCCTTTTGCTCATGTTTATTTGTTTCCCCACTGTCAAACAACTATCCATTGTCACTGTGACTTTCTTCACCCTTAGTAGTGTCCGTGTCATTCTCCTTCCTGTTGTCA
Source organism: Gymnodraco acuticeps (assembly GCF_902827175.1). Lineage (NCBI taxonomy): Eukaryota > Metazoa > Chordata > Actinopteri > Perciformes > Bathydraconidae > Gymnodraco > Gymnodraco acuticeps. The sequence goes on along the minus strand of NW_022990295.1, from coordinate 332,258 downwards.
TCCAATATACTTACATTTTCCTTATACACTTGTCCAAAGATAGAATACTAACAATCTCAAATGTGACCCTTACCCTTCATCAGTGCTGAGTGTTCCAGTCCAGGACACAGCCAGGGTCATCTCCTCTCTGCCGCCATCATCTGTACGCCACTTAGCTGTAACAATGAATAATCATTAACAGCAATGTATAACTCCTCTGTGTGCTAAGAGATGAGTGAGTGTTTGAATATCTGACCTGAGAGAAAGACAGCCTTCTGTTCGCGGGCCACTACCAGCAGGTCGGAGCAGGGCGACAGGGACACGACACAGTCCTGCAGCCAGGGGGCCCTCTGCTCTGTGGGCTCCTCCTCCACCTGCAGGGTGAAGAGGACAGTCAGTGGGAGGAGGGTACCTGTACCTTCAATCTGCTAGTGATGAGGGATAACCCCATAAACTGTTGGCATTCCACTTTGTCACATTTTGCTTGAACTGAAACACCAAGTCAGCCGCATTTAAAAACATTTTAACCATATTTCAAGACTTTTTTTTTCATTTCCCACACTTCCACTTAGGTTTTCTATTGCTAATGCATATCAAAAGTGTATGGAGATCGCCTAATGTGAAAATAGAGACACATAATGACAGACCTTTGTGGCAGAAGTCGTTTCCTCCTCTTTGTTTTCCCCACTATCCCATGCCGACTCCCACTCAGAGGTCTCCCAGGACACATCATTTTCTGTAAGGGAAATTACAATAGATATTAACTTGTGAAATCATACTGATTTGTAATATAACTGGGCAAACAGAACAGTGATCCTAAATTCATTAAAAAAACTGACTATTTTTCTCATTAAAAAAGCATGTGAAATCGCAGGCAGAAGGAAAGTGTTGCGTCAAACCGCTAAAGACTCGTTAATGAAACCGTACCAAAGCATACCAAATAAATGAGAGGACAAGAGGGAAACAATAACAAAGCATCTCCAGGGATATAACCTTATCACACTCAAGAGTGAGGGAACTAAGTGATGTTGCAAAATCCAGACTGAAATCCTGTTGCCATGGACATTAATAATGTAGTGTGTGTGTGTGTGTGTGTGTGTGTGTGTGTGTGTGTGTGTGTGTGTGTGTGTGTGTGTGTGTGTGTGTGTGTGTGTGTGTGTCAATGTCCTTGCTGTACAAGAACAAGGTGATGACACCATCTTTGCGTTAAGAAGCATCAACATGAAAGGGCATTAGAGCCCCTGTGTGTGTGTGTTCTCCTTTGTTGAGCATCCTGCAGTGATGTGTTCAGGTGCCTCATGTGGGATGACTCATAGCCAAAAGGGCAGACACTTTTCTCCTCCTCCCTTTCAGCACCCTGCTGAAGGTATCGCACAGCACAGATGAAGCTCTCTCCATCATTCACTTTGCATAGCCGTACCATCAAAGGATTTGCCTTTATAACTACAGTAAGGCCGTTAGAAAATAGCAGTTTTTCATATAATTCATTTAAGATTAAGCATTGTGTTATATTCTTTTTTTACAGCACTTACAGAACGGTTCTATTTGTATAATTGTTTTGATACTCTAGTGATGTATGTCTTTTCTACTGTGAATTTGTATACATTTGTTGTCAATGTTAAATCTTACTTTTATTATAGTTGTATCTTATTGTATCTTTTAAATATTGTTTACTACTACAACACTGCAGCTGAGACAAAACAATTGCCCAATTTGGGAAGGAAAAACTATGTATCTCTCTATATATATATAATGATCCCCTGAAACCAAAAATTAAAGTGCAGGTAGTTCCAGAGAAACAGATCAATCCCCCTTTGCGAACTGAAGCCACAGTGCTGTGCCGTTATGAAGCTACAGTCCTTAGGTTAGCGAAGTGTTCGACTAGCTAGTTCTAGAGGCAGCTAACTGGACTAATGTCACTTTGGTTAACTTATAGCATGCTACAGATCTGCATTAGCCTTGTCTTTATAGTGTTAGCCTAGTTTAACTCACCTGTTTGATTCTTCTCCTCCACCGGCTCGTTTTTCTGGCTCTGGAACAGGTAGTCCCGGACCGTTTTGAGCTCCTGGAGCCGACAGAACTCCAATAAGCTGCAGGACATCTCTCTCCCGTCAGGTAGACAGGGGATCAGCCAGTTAGCCCGATGCTAACAGTGCAGTTGTGGAGAACCAAAGTAGCTTAGCAGTTTGTGTGCGTTTTCAACTCTTGCTGTCGTGTTCACTTTATGACAGCCTGTCGACAAAGACAATATAACTTACTTGTCTTTAACGGGCCCCTAAATAAAATAAAACACTGGTCTTGTCCTCTTATTTTACCCAACATTTGCTGTTTCCACCCTAATGTGTTGATGACACATCGTTAGCACAATAACACGAAGGTACTTCCGGGTAAGAGCTGATTCGAGATTTTCAAGATAAAAGCATTTGGATGCACAAGTTTAAAAAGAAGAACTAAAATGATATGACAGAAAAAGGGGTAACTTTTTTAATCAGTATACAAATTCCAAACCTAAGAAATATATTATTGAGATTTTAAAAATGTATTGGTATATTACTTTCACCAGAGGGTGGTAGAGGAGCATGTTTGAGGTGCCTCTTCCTTTCAGCTCTCATTTCCCCCTGTGCAAACAGTAGTCAAACTCTTGTAACTATTCTGGTGCTTGGTGATTTGGAATTTACATTTCCTTCTACTTTCTGGTGTTATAATTTATGTATACCCAATTTTTGTGTGAATTGCTATGGTGTGATTACATTTAGGATATGTTTTATGGATGCAGTCATGAGCAATTAATTTCATGCACTCATTACACAATTAAACATTATAAACCAGGACTGCTCATAAATATGGTTAAAAAAAGTCATATCACTAAATAAGAATGATCGGTGTTTCCCATGGAGTGCATTTATTGTATTGTTTTAAGTCAGGTAGTTGCTTTGAATATTCTCCTCCTCTTTAATGTATAATCTCAGTGTATGACTTCATCAGACACAAGAACATAGTTGCCTTAGCAGCATGTGCATTTTCATTTGATGGAATAAATTAAACTGGCACCTGCCACCAATTGTTTAAATACAGTAGCTGCATATTCTCTTCCTATATTGTATGTAGACATTTTGAATGTGTTCATAATACAACATTTGCTCAATAAACCATAGCAATAACATAATAATAATAATAATAATAATAATAATAATAATAATAATAACATAATAATAATAATAATAATAATAATAATAATAATAAAGAACCAGATGGGCACAGACCAAGGCCAGGTCACTGAATGGGTTCTCCCTTGGCCCATGCTTCACTCTTCCTCCAAGTTTCTTTTTATCCTGCTGCGACAAATATATAACCAAAAACAAACAGAAAACATAATGTCCTTGGTGGAGATAACGCAAGCTATATTGCCAGAAAAAAGTTTATTAGTGCTACTTACTTGCTGGTTGCAGGGAACAGGTCATGGCCTATTTACACCGCTCTGTTGCTCTTCATTATTACCGTCCTTTACGCTGTGAAGTTAGAGGTTCAGTGTGAATCTGAACTGTGTTCCCATGGTCAATACAATCAGTGTCTGTGCCTATTAGACTCTCTTGACCCCACGTAAAGTGTAATATTGGTGGAGTCTTGTGGGGTCAAAGGTCAAGGTTACTACTCTCTTTCCTCTGTGAACACACTGTAATCCTTGTAGTCAACATGACCAGCTGTTAGTGGCATTGTTCAACAGTGCTCAGTGTCTTTCCCATCCTTTCGAACAATCTTTAAAAAGCAATGGGCATTTTGCCAATGTAGGCTACTTCCCGCATCCTTAAAATCCCACCTAGCTCTCACACACACTAACAGCGCGTGCACACGTAAACACAAACATACAAACTCACCTCTGGGGGGTGCCCAAAAGTTTCCGGTCCGGAAGGCCAGACACAGAAACTCAGGAAACAATTGGGTGTCGGAGAGTTTCAGTGCCATTGCTTATTGAGCTGTTGTTGAGCTGTTTAAAGTCCACAGAAACAGCTCTCCATCTGGTTCCCCCTCTTCCTTTGTTGACAAGGAAGTGGGCTGGCATCATTTTGTCCCACGATAGAAATGTTGTGATTTACCAGACACGGTGAGAGTCACCCTTATAAGACCTTGCGCACTTTGAGGGTTGTGTTGTGCCGCTTGTGTAGCTATTTCAAGAAACAATTGAGGTAGGCTATGTGACGTCATACGTCAATGAATTAAATAAAGATAAGTAATTATTTATTGACATGTAAGACACAATACAACCCATATAAAAGTGATTTATTTGAGACTTTATAGCAGAATGACAGCTGAAGTAAAATGTCCAATTTCTTATTTCCATGGCCATCAATGAGCTACTCTCTCTCAAAGCCAATACCAGAAAAGTATGTAAAATACAGATTTTTTTCCCACATAATGTTTGTTTTCTTTTTATGCTAAAATAAGTGTCATTGTATTGAAGTGTTCTCAGTTGGGAAACAGAAAATATCGCCAGCTATGAAAACGATTCCAATCAAATGCAGTTGCACTCTTTATTTTCGATGACAACACAATGTTGTATCACCCTAGTTTCTGGGTTTAGGGGGAAATTGTTTATGTCTTTTTAACATTTTTGGACAAAGAGGAACTATGAATAACACCACCATAGGAATAACATGTATGAAATTTGAATTGTGCATAGTTCCTCTTTGAGGTGCCAACGAGTCTTGAACGCTGCCTTGCTGTAATCTCTTCACAAGTACACTCTACATCTGGGAAACACAAACTTTGAAGGAAGTGGAGCAGTGTGAGGGACGGAGGCACGCTGGCTGCTTTCAGGGCTCGTTGCATAATCCGACCTCTTAAATTAAGAGAACAGACACAAACCGTTTGGAAAGCTACAGCTGCCTGAGAGTGCAAAATAAGGCTCATTATCTTAAAATAAAATAAAAATATGTTTGTTTTTTGCATCTGATGGAATTCAAAATTAAACAAAAATAATAATAATGAATAACGAGACACACATTTGCTAACAATCAATTGAATAAACATTTAATTATCACTTTGTCTGCAGAGGAATGGAGATGTCTAGACTTACATTAAATAACAGCCTTCACTGGTGTTTTCTCAGTGAATACTATAATAAAATCAGCTGTGTGCGGGCAGGCATCGACCTATGGCGATTATCTCTGAATAGCATTAAGCGTCCGGATTCATCAGTTCCCCCGTACATTTTTACTGTGAAATGGAAAGATATTGTTTGCTTTGGCCCATGGTCGCTGGCCATGTTATGCCATTTCACATATCTGTGTAAAATTTCAGCGGCACATCACACCGAGGGTTCATTTTCCGCTCTGTTTTTTACATCTGGTGAAAAAATCACAGTCCTTTTCTTTGAATTCTTGAATGTAAACTGTGTTGATTTATCCCTCTCTTTTATATGAACAGTGGTCAGTTATCCGGTTTGCTTGCAAAAGACTATTATATCCAAAACGGCATACCATAAAACTAAATCAAAGTGTTGTGGTATGCAGTTCTGTATAGTTAACTTTCTGAATTGCTTTAAGACAGATAAGACGCTAACATAGATCCAAAGATCAGTCATGTGCTCTAACTCTTTTTATGACAAATACAATCTGTTCTCTGAACCATGCAATATAAGTAAAGTGTTAAATAGCAATATTATGTCTCTACTAACTCTAGCTGTAGTCTCCAGATCCTATCGGGTAGAAGTGGACAGACTGAAGGAGGCATATTGTGATGAGCAAACATCTCCTGATATCTTGTCCTGATCTAATCTCACTGTTAAAATCCCCCAACTATCCGAAATGATCACTGCTGACGTGCTTCAATTGTATGAAGTTGAAGTGCTGTGAAGCCGAAGACACGAGACCCTCTGATCCCACTTCACCTGAGGCATTCACAATCCTAAAACAAGTGTATACTGTAGCTCCTTTTTATGAGCTCACTTACAGACAACACTGGTGATGAATCATCCCTTTGAGTGCCATCACAGAGAGTGACTGAGAACAGTCAAAGACCAAATTCCAGTTTTCACTGCATGTCGCAAATTGAAATTGGTGATGTCTGTTTGATGAGACTAGCCTTTCATGCCCCTTTGTACACTCACACTGTGACTTTGTGACATAGTCTAGTTCATGTCTATGGACGTCCTGTTAGCCGTGAAGCAGATCCTCACCATTCATAATGTAACATTTGAAACTCACAGTGAAGATTTTGTTATCTACTTTCAGTGATGCTTGTGTATATATTTTTCTACACTTTTGTTTTTTTTAAAGCTTCAAAATAATATGCATCTTATAATTATCAAATAAAGTTGCATTAGTATCGAGTCCGACCAACAATGTGTGTATTTTTTCTGACTTGAGCTTTTATAAATCTTTCATTCTGATTGAAAGCTTTGCAAACCTGTTTTGATGCTTCCAGTGCACATGACTTACAAGAACACTAACTTAGTTGCCATGTTCAAACCATTTTTTCTTGTCACTGGTTAGAAATGGGGTTTTGTTGTCTCAAGATCTAATAATGTAACATTCAAATCCGAACCCACATAGTCGGGAGGAGGCAACGTTTTTGAATGTTAAACTTTAAATGTTAAAGGCCAAATGTTTAACATTGAGTGCTGCTTATTTAGTTGTAAATATTGAAACTAAGCAACTACCAAGTTTGAAAAGTGAGGCCCATCAATATTTCATGCGTTCATGACACTACGCATTTTGCGCAGTCCGGTCAGCTCGCTAAACAGAGGGCGGAGCTTCAGGTGATCATGCAGAGCTGCGTGTCTCAGTCAGACTCAGCAGCTGATCTGATCTCTCTCTCGCGTCCCGTTATACTTCACTCGCGGTTATGTCCATATCGATCAGATCCAGCTCTCCTGATCGGCCTTTATAGAGAGCACCGATCAAACTATTAAGAGTGAATATCGGCCGATAATGACCGGCGGGGCTCCCCCCCGTTGACAGTTCACTGTCTAGCACTGGCTTCGTAGTGCACTGATCGATTAGGCTAAGCTAACCTGTAGCTGCTCCCTCCACACTCACAACAACTTCATACAGACATAAATAAAGCAGCTGTATTCGCCATACAGGAAACAAACATTTAAAACGGTTTTGCCTGTCGTTTTTGTGTACACAAGCATTCATCAATGGTTCGGAAAGTGGCGCTGTGCCTTAATAATATAAAAGATTGTATTTGCGTGCATTTCCTGTTCGGAAAGTGGCAATGTACTGACTGAGAGTGGAGGTGTCCTGACATTAGCGCCTGCAGGCACTGCGCAAAATGCGTACATGAAGCGCTACGTCATGAATGCAAGAAATCTACCCTCGTGGAGGCGCGCTCATGTGATTGGCTTAGAATTGAGGAGACATCTGATTGGCTATAGATAGAAACAATTACAAGTACGAATCGGCTGACCGTCAGGGGAGTCTCAAAAAACCCACACACGAATGCACAGCGATCCGTGCACAGAAAGCGGTTTGTGTTTGCAGGTGCAGGGGTTTTAAACGGAAAACAAATATGTGAGGATCAAAAATACATATGTAAAACTTTTTTCTGTATTTGGATTGTATTTACATTAGGGCCGGGACTCGATTAAAAAAATTAATCTAATTAATTAGAGGCTTTGTAATTAATTAATCGAAATTAATCGCATTTTTAATAACATATAAATATTTGACCTAAGAACAGTGAGAAGCAATTTTTTTCACATGGATTTTAGTATACCATTAGGCGCATTCACACCGCAGTACTTTTTCCACAAAGGTTCATGAGAATTTAGTTCATGAGAACTCTTTGAACCTGGGGGAGGATTAGGCAAATGAAGCCGCTGACGTCACTTCTTCTTCTTCTGCTTTGGGTTTACTGGTAGGCCGCAAACCACTTCACGGCGTATACTGCCGCCCAAGTCCCCGGCCGGAAGTCCCCGGAGTTAGGGACTGGCTTCAGTAGAAGCTGCTGGGACTCCCAGCAGCTTCTACTGAAGCCTTCCGAGTAAATCGCCAGAACGCCGACACCTCCTCATCTCCACCGCTCCCATGTTTTATTTTGTATTGCCATAAATTAGTCTCTCTGCGTTTCTGCGCTGGGCTAATGCTAATGCTAATAATGCTAATGCAAGGATAATAAAATGGCGGCTTCACAAAACTTTTTGGGAGTTTTACGGGGCGTGGTTTGCAATCTGCCCAGCCAATCAGAAATATAGCTCTTTTCTCACAAGAGAGCCGCACGAAAGTCCCTGCTCTCTCGCAGCTCTCTGCTCTCTAGCAGGGACTTTCGTGGGGGTAAAAAGGTTCTCATGAACTAATTTTAGTACCGGCTCTTTTTGGTGTGAACGCGATAAAAGAGGCTAGCTTCCACGCTAGCTGCTATATGTTTTGCATTGAGGTGATACTTGAGGCTTGATGTGCTGCGGTGATATGCGAATTCCTTTTTGCATAATTTGCACACAACCGTGCTCTTATCGACGCTTCCATCCGTTCGTTTTTTAAAACAACATTTCCCACTGTGGTTTGTTGTTGTCTGAAGTCATGAACGTTAGTTGGTGCTCCAGTATAATCGGTACGCCTGAAACTCATCCAGTGAGAAACGTTCCGCGGTGCAAAAATAAGTGCGATTAAAATGCGTTAATTTTTTTAACGCGTTAATTTTTGTGTAATTAATTAATCTTAATTAACGCGTTAAAGTCCCGGCTCTAATTTACATGCATGAAACGGAACACATTTGTGTGTGCATTGAAAAACACAAGTGTGGATCCGGAAATACAAGTTTGAATCATTTTGCAGATCATGAAATACAAGTGTGAATCCTTCTGTGTGCATGTGTGTATTATGAGACTGTTCTGAGCCCATACATCAAACCTGAAATCGTTCTAATATCCATCAGGGGGCATCTCCACTTGTCAGTTTGTAAAGAAGTCTAAGAGAAAATGACTTCTCAAATAATTTAATACCTTATCATTTACCTAATGACTTTATGGCCTCGATCACCAGTGTCACGTGTTTTTCAAAGCAGATTCATTTTCATTTCGGAAATGATGGTCCTATTGTGATGGTTAGCGAAAGCAAGCACAGTTACCCCTAGTTTCCACCGGGTCCGTCTGCGTCGCGTAACCGCTGCGCCGCGGTTTTGGTCCGGCCTCCTCCGGCGTCATACCCAGCGTTTCAGAAGCATTTCAGAAGCGGAGCGTCTTGCCTGCCGGCTCGCAGTTTCAGTTGATTTGAGCATATTTCTACTTTGTACAGACAAAGTTAATAATAATTGTAATATCCCAGTTATAAACGACATGAATCAAAGATGTGTTGCTGTATTTTAGTGGTAAAATCATCATAATTATTCTATATATATAATTTACACAGTGCCTGTAAACCGGAGGAGAACGCTGGCATTTCTCCTCCTACTTGAACGACTACGGAGGGATAGGGTCTGCAAAATGAGTTTGTGTGTGTGTATACATATATATGCTATATATGCTCTGAACGTTCCACTTCCTGCCTGCCCGACATTACCTTACGGCTGCGTCGCGTCGAAAAATAGACTTCAATCCTATTTCGAGCGGAGCCCAGCGGTGAGACGCTTCTAGGACGCTTCTGAGCCGTAACACGGCGCGTCTGGTGGAATAGCACCCAGTGACTAGAGTGGCCGCGATCCTTGCGGACGCAGCGGCGGAGCCGCAACGCGGCCGTAACACGCCACAGACGGACCCGGTGGAAACGAGGGTTTAGCCGTTAGAAAGATGTTTTTGCGGGATCTTAATTTTCTCATAACCTCAATGCACTGGCATCTGAGAATGTTGGATATGTAAATATATAATACAAAAAAAAAAAGGAAATTAAAGTTGAATCTAAATTGTAACCATCTTCAGCATTCAGTTGTACTTTTGTCCACTTGGGGGGAGCAGAAACAAGTTGTGAACGCAACAGTGACACATAATCACTTTTCAAGTTGATATGCCAAGGTTGTTAGCAAACATTGATTGTTTTCAACATGCAGCATTGACTTTGTTTGGAGTCATGTACCATATGTGTCCACTCACATAATGTAATTCCTACCTTCACTCTCTTTTAGCTCGGTTTTGGGTCTCCACCAGCTATTTGGCGAAATATCTGGGTCTAGCTGCATCTGTCTTAATCATTTCTGGTCATCTATTACTATTTGCTGCAATAAAAATACCAGAATTCTCCATTTACTTATTAACCTTGGAATAATTAAATAACAATGGCCTCGGTATTCATCAACTATTTGTGCATATGCAGCATCACGGTCCTGAGTGAAGAACTTGAAGACACGAAAAAGGGTTGATTAATGTTGTTCCTGGAATCCCACAGTAACAGGAGACATTCTGGTTTCCACCGGCCTCAGCACATTTTCACAGTGAGCTCTGTCTTTGGTTTGGTTCACTAACCATCATCAGTTAAGCTAGCATTTTTAAGGGCAAAAGTTATTTTACAGCACCCATTCTAGTGAAACATTGACGTGGGCAACGCAAAAACACATGTATCCATTGCAGATTTTTAAACTGTAAATCAGTCATTTCGGAAAGTTGTGAAATATCAGTGTTGTCAAATTTCAGATTTGTCTAAATGCATGTATTATGTAACCAGAGGTAGATTAGCCACTCAGGATGGACCAAAGGGAGGTTATTATGCTGAAATCGTTCAGGCATTGTTGTTTTTTTTAGCCTGTGCCAATGACAACAGACTGCAAATGCTAATCTTGTGTCTTATTGGCAGATCAAGATATGTCAACAGCCTGGCTCCATGGCTCCATGCCTATTCAAATTCACCCACATTCCAACCATTAACTTATATAAACAAGCAGATAATGTGCAGAAGTTCACCCTGTTGGTGTATAGAGCAGTAGGCCTACTCAATATTTGGCTTTGAGCGTATTATGGCTGACAGTGTTGGTGTTTGACATCATGACCTTGGAGTATGTGTGCACAATAAGCCATGCCAAGTGTCAACATGATAAAAGAGTTAATACATGCACATTTTGCACAAGATCTTCAAACTGAATAAGGACTAAACTACAGGCAGATTAAACGTTTTTATTATGAAAAGCTTGAGTTTTTAATGCCCTTTAGAATGTGCTATTATGTTATTTCAAATGGTTTGGACTGTGGAACACAAAACAAAATAGAAACAGAAAACCTGAGTGGAGTGATACATACACATCTCCCAATATTTGAACAAAGCTTAATAAAACGACTTCCGAGCCCAGGATGACGACATGGACCACTCTGCAGACCTGCTGATGCTGATAACTCTAGCGAAAAAATTCATGCGATTATGCTGCAGAAATGTTTGCTAAACACTATTACACACAGCTCACTTCTAACCTGAATTAATGTTGTGCTGTGTTACAAAATAGAGTAGAATGGTTGCATTCAATTTTCTTGCGGAAACGTTATATTTTAATGGCAGAGGAAAACATTGGCTTTCATGTGTGACGGTGACAGTTACTGCTCGCACAATTCCAATCTGGGTTTAAAATATTTAGAAATGTCAATTTTATGCCAGCTATATGCTAATACATAACTTGAAATAAGAAAACCATAACAGACAATTATTTTACATTTGTTTAAGAATTATTTTTGTTTTCATCAGCTTCTTGCAAGTAATACAATAACCCCCTTCATCAGGGCTACTCAAGCATTAAAACCAATTTTGTAGATTTTATCTTTACGATTTGTCCCTGAAAACAGTTGATCCAACAATTTCCAGAGTATAAGACCCTCTCTGCACTCCTAATACTAAAATAAAGAAGACAAAAACCTGAACATTTGTGCACTATATGCCTGTTTTCATGATCCGTGCTGAATACAGTACCCAGCCTATAATAGTGTGGCTAGAGTAACAAAAATAACAAAACACAAGTTTTATTAAATGTTTATTTACACGAAATGTACACATTTGTTCAGAAATCACATGCACATGAATAATTTAATCATAAAAAAAGACAGCTAAAAACACAACTCTACTGGAGTTTTACACAATGAAGCCCCTTTAAGTGAAAGCCTTGTGACAATGGGTGAAACCAACCTGACCTGTACGTAGTTATAATCTAGAGACAAGCTTGAATTTCAGTCCAGACAAGTACCATGGCTGTATAACAATGCTGAACAGACACATTCAGGAAAACCAGGGAGGAGAAAAAGGAAAGTTCACATGGATAAAGTGGTGGCCCTGTCACAAAATAAAAGACACCCAGTGTGAAGTAAGTCATCTTTTCAGTGAGTCATTAAGAGTACATTCAACAGATGTTACACTGTACTGTATAGCCTCTGCTTTACAGGCATTTTCACTTAATAGCAGTCATTTGTGAGGCAGAGATAGGAGTTAACATGACGAGTTCTTGTTCACAAAATAATAATACTAATATTGGACTTTATTTACAGTATATTATCCAACTGGCTTGAAATAGGAGTATTAAATTCAAAGTAGCCCTGTTTGATACTGCCCATTCACTGTAACACTGTTTCAAGTTTCTGTGTGCAATAAGCAGTGGGACATTTTAAAAGTGGGACTGTGAAAAGCAATGGACATTGGTCCCTTGAGGGGTAAATAATATACAGTTATAGAGCGCACCAATACTGCCGACTGTCTCCTGACTGAAACGTACGTCAACAGAGCATTGATCGGTTATAATTTAACCTTGGGTGCTGTGCTAAGCGGTACTTCAGTTTTTCATGCCAGTGCGAGCCCCCAAAGGCAAACATGAGCAGCGAGGCCACGTCCTGAGCAGAGCTGTGGCTACTGACGGCCTTTCAGACAATATTTACATGGCAAATACAATGAAGTGAAAGGGTGCTAAAGAGGCAAAAAAAGGGAGAATATTGAAGCTGTAAAAGTTAAGTTCACCGCACTGCTATGGTAGATTGCCCAAAATGCAGTCAGCAGAAAAACAACAATAACACCCGCTTAATTAACCAATTTTTAGCTATATGTCACAATGGAAGGATGATTTACAAAGTCGTTTTTTGTCACACGGTCAAATAAGTTTGTGTCAAATTGTTGCCATTGAGGCTTTTTTCTTTCCTTTCCAATTTTTCTCTTGGATGCTTCTAGACTCCCAGATGTCACTGACAACCTCTAGTGCAGTCACAACTCTATTGCTTACAGTCAAAACAGAAGTGTCAGACACAACAACTCATCAAGGACTTCACAGAAGAAACAAGTGATATACCAATGGAAAAAAGGACAGTTGGCCCGTAAGCTATTGATTGATGTTTCAAAAATACAGTCTGCAATGTAAAAGACTTTTGAACTGTCCTCATGTGATGGAATTGTGCAATGGGAGTAATATAAACCCACGTAGCCATTGAAAATAAAAAGCTACCCTGTCCTTCATTTGAATAAATATTATAAAAACACCAATATGGTGATTATGAATAGAAGAAACTATGGGAATTAAATACGTTTCCACATATCATTTCTTATGAGTAGAAAATAAAGCATTCATGGTAAATAGTTCTTGGTTTGGACATTACAATACGAGTGGCATATATTTGATCAAACCATATTCAAAGAAATAAATAGAGTAGATGTTAAATTCTCATTAGTCCATACTCATCAAGATGTTGGATTTTCATTTCTTTGTTGTATCTAGAACATTCATTTGAAATGTGATCTTATCTTTGGAGTCCTTCATTATCAGACTCCCAAAGGTGCAATGGGATATTCATTTAAACAATTCACATTAGAATATATATACTTCAATGGCTGCCAAGTCAACAACAGAGGTCCAGGAACATGTGTTGACTTTAAAAAAGTTCAAGACTGTCTCAGGATTCTATATTTTCTTCCTTTGCATATTCCTCTACGAGTTTCTCATAGGACTGTTCCGAGCCGTCACTAGTGAACACGGACCCTTCAGACTCAGAAGTGGGCTCCTCCTTGGAGTTCGTTTCAATGTTTTCATCACATGTAGTAATGGATAGTTTTGCTTTGGAATCATCATCATCATCATCATCATCGTCGTCGTCTCCCTCCAAGTTATTACTGAGGAAGTTCTCCTCGTCTATAAAACTAATGTTTGCGTTTTTGAAAGTTAGCGGATGGTAATCCTTAGAGTCCCAATTCCTTTGCCCACCCGCTCCACAATCTCCCACCCCTCCGTTCTCCAACTCCACGTCCTTGTCAAGCTGGTTCTCATACATTTCGAACTGGTCGAGTTCTAGGTCTCCCTCTACTTGGTCCTCTGTCAGCAGCAAACCATTGTCCGAGCCCAGGAGGTAGTTCTTGGACTTTGAGAAGGCAACAGTGACTCGGTCGCTGAAACTGTATCGTCTCTTTTGGCGTGGTGAACGGTCAAGGCTGAGGATGGTGTGGCCGTTAAATATGGGGGCATCATTGCAACTCTTGGACCGATTAATATCTTTGGATGTATTGATCGCGTTGGGACTATTGCCGTTGCTTCTGCCATCTTTTTTGGTGCCGATCTGTTTTATTAGGTCATTGTAGCCTTCCTGCTTCTTGGACAGGAAGCTGAAGATGTTGACGTCATTGGGAGAGGGAGGTAATCGAAGGGAGGCCTTGTGAGACTCTTTGTAGTGCCGGAGCTCATCGAGAGATAGCTTGCGCAGCCTGCGGCGTTTCTTCAGGGCCTTGTGGGCCTCAATCACCATCCGTACTTTCCAGTTGAAGAACAAAGAAAGCCAGGCCAACCCCAGATAAATCCAGACTTCCACAAAGTATCGGTACAGAGTTGGATAGTTCGTATTCGGATCCACACCTGCATGGAAAAATAGTCAAAGGTCATTTGTATCCAATGTTTTGGCCTGGTTTCTTTGATTGGTTTAATACGTTTAATTCCCATCTTACCTGCTACAAGGTCCCCGAAACCAATAGTGGTCAATGTGACGAAGGAGAAGTACAAGCCTTCAATGTATGACCAACCTTCTTGCCACATAAATACAAAAGGTGGAAGGACCAAATGGACCAGCACCCCCCAGAGGAGAAATATAGCTGTGCAGGTAAACTGAGCCTTTCTCTGGAAAATAAAAATAAACATATTTCAGGTAAGTTGAAGGTTTTGTAAAATACCACACAGAGCTTCATTTAGGTTTCCATGAAGTTGACAAAAAGCTCATATGAACTTACCAGTGAAAACCCTTTCTTTGTTAGAAACTGGCCCAGGTGCTTGGCTCTGCCACCGAAGAACTTTCCCAGCTCACTTATCCAGGTAAGACATAAAGGTACCCCAAACAGCCCGTAGAAGATGCAAAACACTCTGCCTGATGGCGTTTTAGGAGCAATGTTTCCATATCCTGAAAACATTGAAAGTGAAACATAATTGGTTAGGATGTGTCAACAGTGTACAGCTATTTCTATCTCTTTAGTATGGCTTTACAGGAGAAGGAAAAACCTTTTCCCCAAAATGGGTTGTCTTTATCAACCAACACAAAAGGTTCTCTCCTCCCCCATCAAACCTAGATCTGTCACTGGAAAGTACGTACCGATAGTGGTGATAACAGTGGCAGCAAAGATGACAGCATTGGGCCAGTTCCAGTTGTTGAACGTTTTGCTGCCAGTGATGGTGACCCCTTGGCCTGCAGCATCTGAGACCGCCTGAGAATAACGAAAAAACACAACTGATTATTAGCTTGAATTCGACTTTAAGAGAAATACATTGACGTTGAACAAATGGATGCTATCAATTGGCAGTTATTGAAGGGCACATGTGGATAAGATTGAGGAAAACAGGAAGTTTGTTGTGCGTAAGCTCCATTTCGTCCACAGCATCCTTCATGTGATATCATGATGGTATCTCCAGTGTTACTGATGAGCTGAAACAACGCTCATGCACTCTGGAGAACCAACGTTGCCTTGAGGGTTCTACATTTCCGACCACTGCTTACATTGTTAGAGAAACAGGAAGGCATAAGCATCCATTTCATAATCCCATGATGATACATGATACAAGCTAACTAAGTGATTCTTCAGCGGTTGCATTAATGTTTGTTTTTCCTGTATCAAGTTCCAAAGTAAAACTGAATATATCCAAGAAATTCTTCAGGAAAAGGGTATCATTTGTGCCTTGTCCACAGGCAACCATTTAGAGCATGGGCCATCAGATCCCTCTTGAAAGTTCAGCGTTGACATTTAAAAGAGAATGAAAATGCGTAATCAATCATCCCCAACCATATGTGTGATGGAAAAGCCACAACAGAAACTGAATTCCTTGTTGGGTATTTGCAACGCCTGGCCATCTTAGTTGAGACAATGCTTTGCCCCCCGCACCAAAGTTCTTCTTTCTCCAAATGTGCTTGACGGGGGGAAATATGCAGGGGTTGACAACATTCATATAAGCCTTTAAGTACTGGAAGATGGTTGGTTCTTTAATAATAACAGGTCTGTGACAGTCCTGCTCTGTAATTACCAGCACCAGGGGAGGCCAGTCTTTTGTCTGCTGAAACAACACAGTACCTCCGTTGGGCTTCAGCATGACAGCAGTGATGACCAAGTTTCTGTTCGAACCATGACTAGAAATTAAAAAAGGAAAAACCTCACAAGAGTGGACAACGGTCCTGCTTACGCACTTTCACTTTAAGAGTCCTTCTGAGTACAGTGTGTAATGACTGGTTACATTTATATGCATGGGTAACCTTGTAATTAGCCCTGTTCAGGCTAGAATCATATTTGATGTAAGCTCTAAACAACTTCCCATCCCTTATGAACCAGTTAACACTACAGATAACTGTTTAACCCTCCTGTTGTCTTCGGGTCAAATCCGACCGATTTACTACTTTCATCAATCATAACTTTTTTGTTTTACATTCGATTGCATTAAGGCTTTATGATATCCTTCACAGTAGACATTTGAACATATACAATTGCTGATCACCACTTTCATTGCATTTTGGATGATTTAGTCAACTTTGTAACACTAAATTAAAATTAATTGGGCAATTCCTTCTTGATTGAATGGTTTATAAAATGTAATTATGGGGGAAATGTCAATCACCGTATCCCAAAAACCAAGATGACCTTCTCGAAAGACTTGTTTTGTCCACAAACTCCAGTAAATGTTCACGTTTAAAAAGACTTCAAAGACTGCAGATAAATGATATAGCTGACAGCCAATAGATGATGCAGCTGTAGTGTATCAAACCAAAAGAAGGTTAACTTGACAAACATGCGTGTTGACTTCTCCAATCTGCCCACAGACAAAAATTGCTTCAGATGTACTGACTCTAACCTTCCAGCACTGTGGCTTATACCAATGGAAAGTGATGATTATAACATGAAAATAGATAAAAAATTCAAATGACAGACCACAACCATTCATACATTCCTCTGCTGCAAATATAAAATGCTAAAACCCCACTCTGTAACAGTTTGAGGTTTGTTTGTTTGTTCCGTCAAATCATAGAAAAGTGACAAATGTTATGTTTGTGGTCTGTGTGTGTGTGTGTGTGTGTAATGTGTGTGTGTGTTTGCTCTACACTTTATACTACCCCAATGAGGATGATTTGCACATGTTCACAGTCTGCCTGCCAGATAAAAGTGCTGAAGTTTGAAACGTACAAAATGCTGAATCACATGAATACAACGAGGACAGAGTGCAGGATAAATCACGGGAGTAAGCGTTGTGCCCTCAATGAATGCCACTCACATAGAGGACAAGGAACATAACCTTTAAAAGGCCTACTTTAAAGGATTACAATGTTAACTTTTATTGCAGATCTTTAAACATCATGTCTTGCTGCCTTGTTTTTTCTATGTGAAGCCCAATACAAAGGCTAGGAAGGAGTACGTAAGCACAAAGATGCCCAAAGCTAACTAAACAGGCGTTGCGATGCAAAAGGTCCGTAAAAGGTTAAAGGGTCAGCTAGTGGTATGGTGACTCGGGTCACAAATAATCCTGAGAACAAGTCAAAAAGGCGAAAGCACTGGGGGAGAAAGATAAAAGAGACTTTGTGTCAGAAAAGCAGCTCAGAGGGCGGTGGGTAAACTGGCTTCTCTACAAGCCTACCCAATAGAAAACTGGATATTAGAAAGAAACTGGGTCTTCTGCAAATGTCATAGTTCTAGGTAACACAAAATGGGACTTTTTTGGCCAAGAGGCACACCCCATTACAGTCTAAGAAGTCAGGAGGGTATATCTTAAGATGTTCAAATCAGAGGCACAAAATACTGCCCTGGTGCAGTAATGATTAACGTTAGTGTTTTTTTTACACTTTTACAACATGATAGGAACTGACTCGATTAGGGGTTTGACAGAAAAATACACTTTTGGTTAATCGATGAATTGTTTCAGTCCTTTTTCATGCAGAAAACCTTCTCAACAGTGCTTTCCAATACACACAATTGTTGGCTTATGTGCTGCAATTGGCAGTAAACAGCAGAGCGATAGAGTGCAGTGAAGAAGCAGGAACCGTCCTTTACATTTCTGCAAGATCTGACCTTTTTCCCACTGTTTTTAAGCCTTACATCCATATTTAAAGGATTTCATAAAGTTGTGAAAAAAGCTTGTTATGAAATGCATTATTCTTAAATGAATATTGATCAAAACAATGTGGTGCTATTAAACAGCCTCTAAAAAGGATTCCTTTACTTTTCTGGATGTGAAAATATTGCCTAACTGCCGGCATCTGCCACACTGATAAGCAAAGAAACGGTAAAAAAAAACAAAACACATTGACGAACTCAACTGTTATCAAGACAGCTGTTGTCCCAGCATACCATTCCAGCTCGGAGGTATTTTTCCACTAGCAGCATGCGAGCACAAGACGGCAACAGCTGCTGTGGTCAGGATTGATCTGACTGACAAACAATGAAGTCACTCAAGCTCCCGCATATCACTGTGTATTGATTTCTGATACAGACGAGTTGCAAGCAATGTTGTGCGAGAAACAATGCTGAGACTTCACCGCGTGAACCAAAGATCGGCCTCAGCGGAGAGAGGCTATTTAATTCCTAGACAGTGAGAGGATTCTTACATCTGTCAAGCAGAGCATATCACACCATGAACCTATTTGTGAGTGGCTGCTTTACACTGGGCTGATAATACCGCGTGACTAAACTTAGTTCATTAACACAACAGATGGCATTTTGATTTGGTTTATTGTGCATCTTTGTAAACCTCTGCAACAGCGTAGAGGAAATTAATATGCCCTTTGGGTGTCGAGCAGACCCGGCGTCATGGGCGGACCCCATGGGGCCGGGCCCGCCCATCCAGGATTTGGGCCCGCTGTTTAAATCAGGGCTGAATACAACATTTTAATTGTTTTATTATTATGTTCAGTGGCGGCGCCAGGGTACACTGGGGTCGGCTACAGCCATACCAAGAAATGTCTTAGCCCCACCATGAAAACTGATGTTAAAGTAAGCAACATAAAGCCCGCCAACTCGCGGAGTTAATTGCACAGACAGCAGTTAGTAAGATTGATTTCAGCAGTCACTTGTCTGGAAATACCGAAGACTAGAAATGGTTTTGAAAACTTTTGTCACGTAGTGATCGTCTTTCAATAGAACATCTTTGATAATGTCTTCTGGCCAATCAGAATCAAGATAACGGCGTGGTGTTGTTGCAGGAAGTCCCGACGGAGAATACTTTTGCTGTAGTAGCTACATCTCTATATACATCGATACAACATTACGTGTTGATAGAAATCAACACGTAATGAAATGAGACCCCACAGTTTGATGATAGATAGGTGTGTGGGCTGTCTTTCATTTTGACACACAGAACAATGGGGGCTATCCACCCTTATCCACAAAGTAAAGTCATTCACAGCCTCTTCCCTCTGTGAGGAGCAGCAGGTTCAGCTTTCAGAACAAAGTAACACAAAACTAAAATGGCATTCATTTTTTTAAATATGTCGTGTAGTAATAGATGTATTTATTTGTCTTCTCAAGAGAGTACCAGAATGTGTATTTTATGTTAGTATTTCAAAAAATCTCCTGGGGGGACAATCCGCCCCAGACCCCCGGGGCTGCAGGGGTTGGGTTTTCAGCATGTCAACTCTTTCACTTGTGGGGAAATTGCAGGATTGGCACAGCGTTACAAATGTGCCACAAAACCAACCAATGGATGTATATATAATAAGACCGTCAACAGCCTAAACCCCTCTGTTTCCGTGACAACAATTCACGAGCGCCCCCCAGACATTGACACCTTCCATGACTTCAGTTCAATGCTTTTTAAAAAAGGGAGGAAAGACTTGGCTATTTCCAGCCAGCAGCCTCTAGACAGCCCCCATGGCACATGACAGTCAGCTACCCCTGAACACAGAGCGCTACTTCATTGTGCCGTTCCATTCTGATGACTGGCCATGTTTGCATGTGACAGCAGTGTGTGGAGAGCTCTGTTTGCACACTTCTCATTTGGCCACACATGGTCTTTAAGTCATGTGTGACGGGACTCTCACGCGAAAAGTTAAATCAAATAAAGAGATGCTCCTCGGATCATTTAAAAAGGTAACGAGTGCAAACCAAAGCTGCGCTGAGATAATTGGTCAATGTTTGACTCATTACAGCTAAATATTGACCCTAATCTTCTCAAGACTACATTGAAATGTCTTGCATATCCAATGGTCTGTCCTGCATGTATAATTTCAAAAATGGTATAGCATAGAAGAATCTAGACACATTGCTTTTATTATGTTTTTATTTTCCTTTTAAATTAAGTTTGCTTTTTGTTTAATCGTGCATCGATTAGTTAATCGATCCAGAGAAAATCTATATGAAAACTAATTAGATAAATCCATTCATTGTCTTTCAGTCATTTTCAGTCCAAAACATGAACTGGTTCCCGCCGGACAAATGTGAGGAGTTAGTTTTCTTTGTCACATGACGTCAATTGAATATCTATTTATGGGGAAACTGTCACTGTCGGCTTTGAGAGTTTGTGAATGGCATGTTTTCTTAAACATTTCACAGATGGAACAATCATATCTATAACTTGACGTCAGAACATTTTAAGCATTACATTAGCATTTAAATTCTCATAATTGGTTACAATACTACATTTATAATTCCTTGTCTTTTTCTTTAAAAACGATCATGCAACTTTTAAAATTTGCCGCTATAATAATATATGTATTGTTGCTAATTGTTTGGGGCATTTTACAGAGCCTGGACATCACTCAATAGCAGCAGACATTATTTATTGAAAATGTGAACTGTGCAAAGTTTGATTTTGTATCAATTGGCAAAAGGTTGACGCATTATATGTGTTTGTGTTCATTTGCAACACTTTGTACGTGTGTTGTTCACACTAAACACCAACACTGAGGAAAGTAGCACAATAGCTCAACATACATACAAAGCTATGGGAAACACTTTGATGAATGACATGCATACATGCATTCAAGTGTTAGTTTAGACTTCATAATGCATTCTGCTTCTGCCTACAGGGCTTCTGCAAACTGAAACACAGACATGACACTTTAGCTCCGAGAACTCTGTTCAACCTTATTTGCTGTGGATATAATGTGCAACCACCTCACCCCCGCCCCCTTTCTGAACTTGTATAACCACTTCTTGAGAGCCAACATTGATGGACCATAAAATCCATTCTGTGAACTGTGACCACTTCAAGGATCCTATAGTTAATAGTAAACTCCTTGTTAATAAAACAGAGACGACAAACTTTTACTAGAGTGTCGCCTTATCTTGTTAAGCCGGCTTTATATTTGAATTGTTAACAAGAGGCGCAAAGTTTCCACAATGGAAACATTATAGAATCTCTGGTGCTAACACAACTGGGGTTGATAAAGGCAGCTCAAGGGCGATAAAGTGGATGTGTATACGCTTTCATGTGGGGGTTCTAAAGCCTTTGCAGCAGGTGTCTTGGCTAACCCTGTAAAGGAAAAGTACTGGCAAACTACACCTCTGGAATCATTAGAATGTTTAACTATGCAAAGAGTGGAGAAGTCAAACAGGATTTGATACTATCTTTTCAAAGTGCCTTGAAGTACATTTACTCAAGTACAATTTGAGGTAACTGTACCCGAGTATTTCCATTCCATGCTACTTTATACTTTAAAACCACTACATCTCAAGAGACACAACTTTTTACTCCAGTATCTGACAAATTAAGGCACTTTTAACATTTAGTTTCAGCAAAATAATACCAAATATAATTAGCAAATCATCTTGTTTCATTATAGGTTAAGATAAAACTTTATTGATACTTTGGTCTAATTTGCTAATCATGAGTAAATAGTAGTACAAAAAAGCTCCTCCCAAACCTTTCGCTAATAAAGTGATGAATAGCCATAATGCATTCATAATTATAATTTAGGCAATGTTTTGGCAAGAATTTGGGATTTGATAGACATCAAGATACAGCGTTTAATATATTGTGATTATATGTTGCAATACTGTAAGCAAGGAGATATATTCAGATATGTTTTAAACGTATTTTGGATAAATGTCAAATAAAGACCAACCACCATATATATATATATATATGGTGGTGGTGGTTGGAATATATCTCCTTGCTTACAGTATTGCAACATATAATCACAATATATATATATATATATATATATATAGAGAGAGAAAATCAATTCAATGAAAAAACAATATGTGGATAACAAAGAGCATCAATCATTTGTTCACACCATTCTTTATCTAGAATTGCCTATTGTGCAAGATGAGTAGTTGCACTTCTAGTCTTCGTGTTTTTTGTGGATGCTAACACTTGTTACATACTATTTGAACACTGTGGTATTACTTCATGCACCTAATTCAAATTCAGAGTACTTCCTCTTTTACTGGTTTCAGTTGAGCGCCTGCTAACAGTTCAACCAAATAACAGCTCTTTCGGCTGCTTTACAGGAACAAAAAGTCTAAGACCTCTCGACCATAATATTCCACATTAGGAAGCAGATGGGGGGATTTGGCTGTTAGAGAGATGCCACGAATGGGGAGGAGGGGGAGGCTTATGGGCATATCCCTTTCAGTCCCCCCCAAACACAAAAAGGAGAAGCAGGAGGAAGCAGAAGGGGGGATGGTGGGATAATAAATCTCCCTAATACTGATGTGGGCCCAAAAAGGGGCACAGGTTGAGACATGTTCCTGGTGATACTTGCAAGGGGAAAAAGTGGAAAAACAGCATTCAAATAAACCACTGTCAGAGATGCAGAAAAAGGATCCCCCTGATATGGTGCACTGCATATACGCTGCTGTTTACACTGCAAAGTATCTGTGTGCGCTCTTCGTCCATGCTGAAGGACTTTCCCCTGATACGTTAAGATGTTGTCACATTCAAACAGAAAGAATAAAGGTCACAAAGCCTCCACAAATCAAAGATATCAAAATAACTTCCTGGATGTCATGGGGCAAACACCTGCAGTGCTGACAGTAAAACTACAGAGGTCAATTACACCATCTTTATCTTTAATTGCGATAATAACAAGATGTTGGCAATGGTCATGGAACACCAAGTCCTGCAGCTTTAGGGCGCAGGTTACAGATTGGCATCATAATCACAGCATCAGGTTTACAACTGCAGATTTGATATAGGCCTACTATAATTATCATATTTAGACTTGGACATAAGGGCGGTCCCCAAGAAGATAGCATTTATGAGGACATGTGGGGTTATTATGGAACTTGAATGTTAATTGCCAATGTGACCTGTTAGGCCCTCAGGCTGGTAAACACATTGGGGGTGTGTTGACTCACAAAGAGGAAGCATGGACTGACAACTTCTCATTCCTCAGAAATGTTGTTAGTTCTTGGAGAAAGTGTACAGAGCAGCTGAGGCTCATTAAGCGCTCATGTGTTACAAAGACAACAAAACAGAAATACCATATTTAACATCGTTTATGTGATTTTCTTAGAAGTGCCAGTAGCAGTTAAAGTGGTTCACATCATGAGGTGTTAAAGAAATCCAATTCAAATAAACAACAGTTAAAGAAGATGACCATACCTCTAATATGTAGTCCAAATCATCTTGCGTCAGACAGGGATGCTTCTTAAGTATTGTATCCTTCTGGGTACTATAGTCGTTTGCAGCTCGCACCCAATTGGGCTCCTCCAAGACTTGAAAAATTGCTGCCCCAATGGACAGGTAAAAAATAATGGCAGAAGTCAACAAGGGGCCTTTATCTACCATACTTATGACTCAACTTGGAGAACGCGGGACAGGGGGGAAATAAAGAGAAAGGAGGGGGTAGATAACAACAAAACCCGGAGTTATGCGGGACTCATTCTCGGCAAGTCTTTCGCTTCACAAAATGTTTCTCCGTCCGCGCGAGGGCTGTGAAAAAAACATGAGAGGTGCCGCTCCTGACAGCATTGGGCTCGAGACATAACAGGATGAAAGTGTTCATAAAGCGCGTGCTATGGAACCGCAGCTGCAACTGTATTGTTTCCACGTGCGCAGCCGGAGGAGTAGTGCCTTCTGAAGAAGTGAACTGGGAGTAGTGGAGAGGAGCAGCGAAGATCCGCCCAGAAAACCAGTAAGTAGGGGGGGGCAGCTGCTATGCAGTTTGTTTCGTTAACTGGTGGTTGCAGGTATACAGCCGCAGTTGTTATGGGGTTGAAAGTAGCGCGAAACTTTGGAAAGTATCTAAAAAAACGTTTAAAAAGTTGAATATATTCTACAAAATTCGTTTTTTTTTTTGCAAATGTATTTTTTAGAAATCTACATCAACTATAAGACAGTTGAGTTTTAATTGAATTGTAGTCTTTTTAATACTATACTACTCAACTCAAGTTATATAAGATTATTCGAAAAGTTGATATGTTTCGAAATAAAAGTTGACATGTTTTAAGTTTCTGAAGTGTACAACACATTTTAATTTCCACTTTAATAAAGCTTTTCCAGAGATGTAGTCATGAGACACTCTTATTGGAAACTGCCTCTGCATACAGTTTGTATCTCTTTTTATATTGTATTTTTCTTGATATATATTGTGCAGTTTTCAAACTTGCACTACTAAAACAACAAGCTATCTTTGATTACTCTTTATAATCTATTTTGTAAGCTATCAATTTTCAATTTAGAGTGCAGATAACAGGATTTTGTGGCACAAACTGCCGATGATTGCTCTTTTTTCAGCCTAAAACTTGACTTTTATGTTACCAACTGGAAAGAAAATGGGCAAACATTTACTTAATCATTGCCACTGGATTTTCTCCCCCTGTAAAACATTACATTTCATATTAATTCAACTTCCTTCAGCCGTGGTGAATCATTGAGAGTCCTTATATGCTTAGGGTTGCACATTAATCACATGATATCAGAGAGTGCCATCACAGACAGTAAAAGACAGTTATGTAATTATCACTGTGGTCTCTTTCCCACACATATCGGAAGAGGTGTAGCCTCAATATCTCTTGAGGGTTGTTTGGTGATATAATGTTCATCAGTATGCAGCAAAGATACAAATAAAGAGGTGGCGTTCAAATATTGTGGTTGGTTGTAAAAGGACGAGAACCAAAAGGTAAACCTTGTCAATGTCCAGAATTGAACTGCTCAATTGTTTGCCCTAGTGATGGGTTCTGTTTTCTCTGTTGATGCCCTGAGGAGCAAAGGTCAAACTAAGAGAATCGACAATCGGAGGGATGAAACCCTCTTTAATGGTCACACATGCAGAGCACACAGCACACACAGTGACATTTGGCCTCTGCATTGCACCCATCCTAGTACCAGGGGTCTGGAGCAGTGGGCAGCTGTACAGTTCCCGGGGAGCAATGGGAGTGAGGGGATGTCCAGTGTCTTGCTCAAGGGCACCACGGCAGGGCAGGAGGTGGACTTGGACCTCTCCAAGTAGCAGTCCACACTCCATATTTAGGTCTGGTCGGGGACTTGAACCGGCGGCCCTACGGCTCCCAGTCCAAGCCCCTACTGACTGAGCCACTGCCGGACAAAAAGGAACACAGTTATTGGTTTGTGTCCAAGTAGAGCCATAGATCCTCAGACAGAGATTATTGTTAATTATACTTTCTGTCAATAAAGGGACTTTATTTGCAGAAAAAGCAAAAATCATTTTGATTTTCAAAATTGTTGTTGCCACAAGACCTCAATGCACTTGTGGTATACAATTGTAAATTGGCGGTTGTGTGGGAATCTATGGCATGCAAGACAGCAAAACATTGCATCATGATCACTGGTGTACTTCCTGCCCAAGGCCCTCTTTTTACAATGTGGGTAATTTTATTTTATGTTCAAGAAAGTATACGTTAACTAAAAACGTACACAGCTCATAATTAAAGGCAAATCTGTTCATTGCTTATGTTCATAATGCATCTGGAACTGTATACAAGCTATGTTACAGCTGTGTGAGTGATACTAAACTGAATTTACAGATCTGTGCAGATAGTACAAGTTTAACAAATCAATGGAATGAAAGGTGTTAAAACATTTGGAAGAGTAGTGCAGACCATGTTGGATAAAAAATAAACACATTCATCATGTCAAAGAAAACCAAGACATTTAATTTGTTATGAGTCAGAGCATACATTAACATGCTTACAATTAAGATCTTTCCTCATTCAAATATTTTGATTAGACTAAAATCACTAATTTTGAGTGTCAGCAATACAAATCTAGGATGGGTAGGACACAAGTGTTTTTTTCTCCAAAAAAGAAAATTGGCTTTGAATATTTTACAGATGCCTTTTTTTAACACCATTATTCAGTGAACCATAAACAGATAAAATGCCCTTATAGAGTTTTGGAAAAGCATGCATTTCTAAATCAGCTGACTAAGCTTGTGGTTAGACTGACTTGAACTGTAAACCAGCTCAGCATGTTAATCAAGGTCATGACATAACCAAATTCTTACATAACACTCATTCCTCCTTTGTAGTATCAACCATTAGAGCACTTGACTTACTGTATAGAGATTAAAATAATCAAATAATTAATAGTATTCTGCTTTTCAAACATTCAACATGGTTTAAGCAATCCTCTTGATGAGTTTTGTGTTTTCACATGTCACTAAAAAGTGAAGAGGAAGAATGTAGCCCCCTGAGTTTGACATCAAGACTGTTTTCTGATAATTCATAGACATGTTTCTTTTCTAAATGTCTTTTTGAGGCCTGTCAATAGCAGTCTTAGGCCAAGCACCCACAGATGTTTAGATGGTACCACAAACATTGCTTTAGAGCTGCTGAAGGCCATGGTGGTCTTGTGGAAAGCCCTTTGGGATTCAAGGGAACTTCCGGTGGTCAAGGCACCCGAGATAAAACAACCGGAAGAGCCTCATCAGATAACAAAGTATCCACAGTGGACGCATTAACACAAGTTTCATAACCAGAAGTCTCAAGAGGACATAATCTTTTTAGGGATCTTTGAATTCCAAGAGCTTCCGAGGCATACTCAGACTTTAGCTTTAAAATACTGCGACCGGCATCAACAGAAAATAAGGATCATACATTGTTACGATACTTGTATGCTTCATATTGAAACCAAAGTCATTTCTGTGTCTTTCATGGTCATCATCACCTCTGCCTCAGATTTTTTATCTTGTGATCTGCTAATTTCAGTTTCTATCAGGTAGCATACACACAAACTGCCAGGGTAGACAAGATTATTGCCTTGATATACGGTTCACTTGCAGCAAACCATGCAAGTCACCTTGTGAAAGCAAAGTAGGAGAACACGTTAAGACCCATTTTTAATGAATGACCTTAAACAAAATGGTATCCTCACGAAAAAAAGCTTTGCATTGACGATAATACACAATATGTAATTTTCTGTCACTAGGAGTCTCTTAGTCAAAACAATAATCAAAAGGTTTGGTCGCATTTTCAAGTAGTGTGGGAAAATTGGAGTGAAAGTCTTCTAAACTATTCCCATCATAGCAGTCAGCTTATCCTGGTTAAAATTCTGTTCAAAGAAATCTGAGGTTTTACGGCAGAGCATAGCGGCTGTGCTAATGACCGGTCAGTATTTAAAAAGTCATTTAGTTTTCACTCAACCTGTCAAAAGAGTTTATAGTATGTGATTCCTGTTTGCTAAGTAATATTGTATGCCATCCCTTTGTAAAGGGTTATTTTTAGATTGTGTAGGTGCGTTCGGTGATTTGACCATGTGGAATGACTGAAGAGCTGCTTCCTAGTCCCATTGTTTTATGTTTATGTTTTTTTTCTTTTCCCGAGAGTCTTGTGGGAAACCCGCACAATCAGGCAGCTAATTTGCTTCTTGTCGGTATGTGTTTCTTTGAGCAAGCATCTTTACAGTGTGTGTTCCCAAACTGAAAATCATGGACCGACAGGCAGAATCATACTGTCCATGCTTCATGTCAAAAATACATTTTCAAAAAAACACATAGATTAGTATATGTGGGCACATGCGGTAATGGAACTTGTATGGTTAAACCAGATATTCAATATTTGAATCATAATATGAAATGCCGTAGTATACATAACAATCATTTAAAGCTTCTATATTCCGGTTCAAAACAATAAAACTGTATAAAGTCTGTGTCACCATTTAAACAGGCATATTAAAAAAAATGTGAGGCAGGTTGCCATACAGCAAGCACATTGGTTGAAATGTTAATAACAGATACCCTCAAGGCTGCAATAATTTTACTGCTGAGGATTCTGAGTTAATGCACTGTGGAGGCCTAATCCACAAAACCTGTTCTTTTTGCAATTCTGAATCCTGTATAAGATCTTACTCTGACTGCCAGACCTGAATATCAGTGCTACAAGTGTGTATTTGCTAGTAAACTTTCGCAGACTAAATGACATTTTGTTCAATGAGTCGTTTTATGCTGCAGGAAAAGTGAAACCATTGGAGTACTTTGCAGTTTGAGATTGTTCTCGTTGCTCCTGCACAATGAGCAGGCTCTCTGGCAGCTTTTTGTCTCTTGGCTTTTGTGTAACACAATCCCTCTGCAACTACCGTTGGGTTTTAAACGTGACAATGAGAATAACTCAGGTTCAATTTCAAACAAATACCAACTGGAAGGTCCCACATCTTTTTTTCGGGCGGAAGTTACCAATATACTGCCAACAACTGTAATGCAGTGGTGCAATTAGCAAGGCGATGTGACAAATACTTTTTGGGAGGGCTGCTCTCAGAGTTTAACATTGGGCTGGTATCACACTAAAAACATCAGCATAACCAGCATGAAAGATATTCATGATGCAAGTCTACCATAGATAAAAGCTGTTCAGCAGATCTTAAAGGATCACTCGGCATGTAGAGCACTAATATGCATGTGAAATCAGTTGTAAATGCGATGTGAAAATGTGAAAGAGTTAAAGTTCTAAGCAAAAAACACAGAATCCCCAAAACTGGTCAACACCGTGTGGTAGTGCACTTCAATCACAATGTATCTCAGCCCTATCTGCCATTATTTACAAAATTAACATCATGATGTGTTGAAGGAGCACAGGAACTAGCGATTGAGACCATACAATGATTATACAATTGTTTGCTGAGTAAATAAAGGAAGTGAGTTAAGGGTCTTTTTCTCCTAGACTTACAACTGGAGTTCTTCTTTCAACCAGTGGAGGCACACCACACTGGCCGGTCAAATCATGCAAATGTAGGCACGTTGACGCTACTCTTTTGTTCTGTTGTTGGACCTTATTTATTTTTCCATTCGACTTCAATCACAGTTTAATTGGCTACTGTAATAAATTCATATAAAATGTAAAAGCATCAAAACTACTTTAGGTTTAGTAAAACATCATGGTTTGTGGCTGAAATACGTGTGTTTGTTACACTATCAAAGTTATAGACGTAAATGAAAATAAATCACCATTGACTTTCTGTATAACATTAACATCAGTCTACTGGGCCAATCCATCCACCTCAATCTCCTCCATATGTGGACTTCCCTAAATTTGATTAGACACATATTTTGGAGATGCAGTTTCAAGTATGGAAAATCATTTTTATATAAGCCAAGCTTCAATTTGACCACTTAAATAGAAGGATTGAAGGTAAATGTCGATAATTGAATAACGTATATGATAGTATTTAGAAATACAAGTATAAGTCTGATCTGAGTCTAACTCTGACTGAATAGAAGTATATTGTGTTAATGTTAATGTTAATGGTCCCATGGCTCCAATTTCGCACCCCCTTAAATTCTTAAGTTGAAGGACAAGTCGTGTGATAACATAACAGGACACGAAAGGTCACTGTATGAAGTAGATTTAACAGAATATCATGCTGTGCGATTTCATTTAACAATATGTCATTTGCGTTGGATTCTCTGTTGCTCTTGAGTGTGCCTTTCAAACATCAATATCTATTAGGAGAAACGTTAATTTTAACAAAGTCTCTTGTGAAGAGCCTTGTCAATTTGCTTCTGCTGGGTCTATTTTGAGCATTCTCTCTAAAAGCAGTGAAGGGAAGGTTGATACAGGCCAGTGCTGCTGAGTAAATGCCAGAGGTTGTTTATGTTGCCGCTCTTTTCTCATGTACCGACTTGTCTGTGCTGCAGAGAGGCTATAAGCCAGAGAGGAAATGCTGTGGGATGAGCAAGGGCATGCCATTGGTTGCCATTACAAACTCTAACTTCCTGGCACATAAGCAAATTACATCAGAGCAACGGTTCTCGAAAACAAAGATTAGGGTTTTCAGTATATGAGAGGCACAGAAGTCAAAACACACTTCGTGTCATATCAGCGTTCAAAGTTTACTTCCATTATCAGGAATACCTTTTATCACCGGGTTCAATCACATATATCATTTAATAGCAAGATTATCACACTAATTATTAAGAAATAAACAACTCACAAATGCTAACATTGTGTAATACTAAAATGACACTTTCCATGCATTAGGCCAGGGTTGCCAACTTTGGGTACCTGGCTGGAGTGAGATTTTGATATCATGGGTTTAATTACACATATGCGCACTAAATGACTGCTATCGTGTCAGTAGCGGTACCTTAGCATATAGGATAATATATACAAATACACAATATTGGACACAGACTATAAAGGGCACAACGTTTCATTCAGTAATGAAAGTCAAACACATGTTTGTTTCCACTGTTTTATTGTGTGCATAGGCCTGTCGCGATAAGCAATTAATTCAATTATCATACGATAAATAAAAAAGAACTCGATAACTGTTCTGACCTCGATAAATTGATAAAATTAGGATGTGACTAGCAGTTTGAAAGGATGTACTTGAATTATTATTATATATTATCATTATGTCAGTGGTCATACAACGGTGCCGACAATATTATCGTTTATCGCAATCATTTCCGGGAAAATGTATCCAACAAAATTAATTATCGTGAGAGGCCTATACATGAAACACACACACACAAATCTACAGACTTACTCCAAACCGCCAAATATATTAATTAACACACTCTCACTCTCATATACTCTTTGACTCTATTTTGGCCTAGTAGAACAATAAGCAGCAGACTTTTACTTTTTTATCATTTCTACTGGATCTTAGATCTACGCATGCGCAATACGTGCCGGCTCCCACTGCTCTGCTGTCTGTTGACGTTGTTAAGAGTGGTGGGGGCGGATCATGGATGTATAATAAGAACTGGATACAGCGTGGGAGGCGGGGCCTCATTCATTCCTATGAGAGCTGCTCATTAGCGCATGATGATAAAATGGCCCAACTTTTGAGAGAGTGAAACGTCACAGATTACCCAGCATGCCTGAGAAATACCCGTATGTGCACTCATAGAGCATGCGCAACTTTAACCAAAATGCTCGTTCACATCAAGCACGTCAATTTGCGTACACGTAACAGCACCGCGCGTTCATGACAGCATGGTAATGATTTGTTGTTATCATGGATTTGATATGAACGAGGCGGCAGTTAGCAGCTAGCGGCTAGCTAGTAATGATGCTAATGTACACATCAATCGTTATGTACTTATATTACGCTGTAACAGGATCTAGTGATATCCAACAGAGCTTCATTTAGCATGAAATAGTTATTGCACTGTATATATATATATATATTTATATATAGCCTATTCAGGGCCGCCCCTCCCTACAGGCCAATCACGCAGGCTGCATGGGGCCCCGCCCAGAGGGCCTCAGCTGCTGTGCGCAGTTCTCCCCCCCCCCCCCCCCCGCGAGAGTGAGGCCACAGGAGAAAATGTCAGAGAAGAGATTTGTCCCTCTTTGAATGAGCACGTCTGTAACCCGACACCGTTGCAATGAATCGACATCTGACCAATCACGGCTTTGATACGGCCACTAGTGCAGGTGAAGAGATGTCGGTGAAAAGACAGTTTCAGTCCGGAGCAAGCAAGAAGGAAAAAAACCAAAACATGAAGAAACTAGAGCATCACTCGAAGGTGGGTTATTGTTTGAGTCAAATGTACAACTTGCGAATGTTGTATAAGTCAAATTGCCATATTAAAACATCAGCTGCAATCCACGACATGAAGAAGGCAGTCTCTGCAGCATATAGGCTAATGGAGATGCAGTTATTTCCAGCATTCTTTATTTACCATTCATTCAAGTATGTGATGCCTTTGATCTGCTAATGTACAGGAGGAAGAGTGATACACTATCTGTCTAGTTGGCTTACATAACAGTTAAAGTTTACAGCTTAAAAAACATGGAGCATTTGTTCCCTTCTTATTAATTTTTACGTCAATTTGCACATTTCATGGTGACGCTCAGCCTCTCCCCTTAACTCCTAACAGTCATCATCATGTCAACCACAACACAGAGAAATACTGATAGAAATGTGTGTGTAGTTGATACATTGCTGACAGAGGGAACTAGAATACAGATTTAAGAAATATCAGTTTTTGAGCATGTCATAAGCATGTTTTGTCTTGACTATATTACAACTATATTATAATAAAATAATATAGTATTTATATTATTGAATTGATTATGATTATTATTATTAGTAGAAGTAGTTTATTTGCATTAATTATATTGTAATCTTTTTGAGGCTAGTATTTGGCAGGAAATGCAGATGTACCTGTAAACGCATACTGAACGACATACATGCACATTTACCATTTACCTCACTGTATAAAAAAGTAACTGTTGATAATAATAATAATAAACAGGAATTATATTTGCAAAGTAGCCTACTTTGTTTCCAAAAAAATGTTTTTCACTCCTGTCGGTTAGGGGGGGGCCTCATCTCACAATGTCGCTTGGGGCCCCAACTTGGCCAGGGGCGGCCCTGAGCCTATTTATATACAGTGCAATAAGCTTCTTAGTGCAATACGAAGCTACAGGGACGTTAATAATGTCGGTAATATTAACTTTATTTAATACAACATTTACGGTACAAGATTTAATCATACAGCCCATGTAGTATGATAATGAATTACAGCAAACATGTGCAATATATCCATTATTACAGCTCTGTGGGGTGGCAGTAAGACGATATGGATCCGTTCTTATCCATGGGTAAAGATAAACGCAACTCACATTGGTTTCTCATACAGCATCTCTGTAAACTACGTGTATTCACTGAATTTCACTCTCTGCCTTTAACGGCTCGTTGTAGCTCCAATAGCTCCAGCCCCACCCTCCCTGTGAGCACAGTGTGCTCTGATTGGTCGGGACACGTAACATGAACGTGCCGGGCGGCGCGGTCCCGTGGGTTAGATGCGCGTTCATAATGCAGAGGGAAATAACTCTCAGAATAACGTTATTAGCACATTTTTACAACTTGAGGAACGAATGTTTTTAATAAGGGCTATACAAGTGTTCATACTGGGTAGTTTATTTAGTTTAAAAAAAATTATCCAACAAGTTACAGACCACTCTTTCCCCATGTAAGTCAATGGGAAAAAGTGTTTCCGGGCCTGGCAACCAAACGGAAGTGTAGTACCGCCGTTTGGCCAGCACGAATATTTTCATCTGAGTCCGGCGCACTTCCTGGGGGCTTGGGGTGGATCGACAGCTTGAGCAGCTGTCAACTCAACATTGTAAATAACCTACCAAAAACGATCACCGGTTCATCTTGTTTTTGGCGTGAGAATAGTTTGGGCAGCGTGAGAGCGTGAGACTGAAAGTGAAAGCTCGTGTCACACGCCAGATGCGTCAGAGTTGGCAACCCTGTTTTAATTCAGTGTTTTCCTAGGAACAGGGACACATGACGGATAGGCTACAGGCTAACCGCTAACATTTGCAAATCTGTTTCTTTGACAAAATCCTTCTGAATTGAGACGTTCATGAGGTTTTTTAAAGGGATATCCATTATCCCCAGTCTCCTCCTTTCCATATCAAACGGATCATGTGATAAAACCTGGTAAAAACTCTGAATAAAGCCATTTTAGGTTCAAACTATTTGATTTCCTAGGCAAGAGGCCTAGCCACCGCAAAGGTTAGCTTGACCAAATCTTGAAAATCCTGGAGCTGGGCGTGTCTGACAGCTTGGGGATTTCGCGACCAACAACCAATCACATGAATATCACATGAATATCCCGCCCCCGACATACAAAGCAAAAATACCCGGTTCTTCTACACCAAGGGTGCCCAACCAGTCGATCCGGTCGATCGCGGGGAGATTCCCAGTCGATCGCGAGATGTGTCTAAAAATAGAACAACAATATTCAGTTTTATCGTTAATGTCCTATAACATAATCTTCCTGTGCCAGAATAATGCACTTGAACGCATCAAAGCTTTGTGATTGGCCGGCGTGACCCCATGTGTCGGGGCGTGGCTGGTGGACAGTGGGCAGTGCACTAGTTCGCTAACGTTGTCCGTGTCAACACCAGGAGTGACAGTCCGCACACACACAAGACCGCAATTATGGAAGAAGCAAAACATATATAATTTTCACTCCGAGTGGGAGGATGATTATTTTTGTATTTATTCCAATTCAAAGTCCATCTGTCTCATCTTCAATGCGAGCGTGGCTTTATCGAAGAAGGGTAATTTAGGAGCGGCATTTCAAAACAGTGCACAAACGCTACGAGACGGAATTCCATCCTAATTCTGCCCTACGCTCCAAAAAGGGGAGGGGCCTGAAAGGACAGTTAAATGCACAGCAGTCCATTTTCACCAGGCCCAACAACAAGAGCAAGGCTGCTACCATAGCATCTTAACGTGTCAGTCACGTTCTTGCGTAACACATGAAGTCTTTCAAAGACGGCGAAGTTGTGAAAGAAGCATTCCTGGAGGCTGCCGATGCGTAATAAAAATAACAGTAGCATTTTCAACAGGTTTTTGATATGATAAAAACTCAAGTTAGATACCGTTATTAATCAGCTGTAAGTTTGAGTTTGTTTGAACTTATTCATTATAATTATTGTACAAAATGGTATAAGAATGCAAACTTAAATTGATTATAATCTATTATCAATTCAGGTTAAGAAACTAGTGTTGCTTGCATCCTATTTTAAAGGCATTTCTTTTTATAATCTACTAAAATGCAACAAAAAAAGGGTTTGATTCAATTAATTTTGTCTTTTTTATTGTGTAGCTTCAGATCTGAGTTGTCTTATTAGTAAGCCTAATTTATACTTTTGTAGCAACACTATTTTTATATAATGGCAAAGAAAGGGTTCAGAATATTTTCTTTTGTTCCTGTGTCATATGTGGCAGCACTGTTCAATGTTTCTTGAAAACATTACCCACTGTAGTATGTGACGTGTGAATAAACTCCAACTCTGTATCAACAACACTATTGTGTAACTTCAGTTAAATACTTGTATGTGTGTAGATTAGAAAGAGGTAAGATAAAGGATCTGCAGTATTTTATGAAGTATTAATCGTACCAAGGTCAGTTTTATACAAGTATAAGTGTGTATTTACCTGGCAGTAGGCTATCAGTAATGGCTACGCCTCTCTATTTGGACTGGTAGATCTCGGCAGACTGGCAACTTTAAAAGTAGCTCTCGGTTCAAAAAAGGTTGGGCACCCCTGTTCTACACTATTGTCAAATAGGAAGGGCTATGATGAACATTTATTTTTTTAACATTTTGAACATTTATGAGATTAATGTTTATGGTGCTATTTTATGCTACATTCCATGCTGGCTAATGATACTGTCTATGCTTGCTAGCAACGAAGTAAACTAGCAACGAAGTAAACTGGATATAAAATCCCCAAACAAGCGAAAACCTACCAGTTTCACCCACTGCCTCTGCCACCTCCCTCCATGCCTGGTTCCTCCGGTTTGTATCCCGGTAAGTAAATAGGGACTGGTCATAAAGAACCGGGTGATTTGCTACCGCAATAACTAAGTTCTCCTCCATTTTTGTGGAATATAGAAATGAACTGCGGTCTGGCTCTCCCAGCTTGCACGCGGTTTGATTGGCTAGCGCTTGAACTGTCAGATTTGCATAAACGGATCTGATTGGCTGTCACTTCCAGCTCAGCCTCAAAAGTTGAACATTGTTCAACTTTGGAATCCTGAACATCCTGGAAATCCTGGAAATCTTCGCCTCGCCCCCCCACAATGCAGTTCGGCGACAAGCGAGGGAAAGTGACGTCATCCCCATTCAAAGTCAATGGGCGGAGACGCGCTGGAAGCGGTGGACAAATCGCCAAAAGCTGCTGTGCAGAGGGAAATAACTCTCAGAATAACGTTATTAGCACATTTTTACAACTTGAGGAACGAATGTTTTTAATAAGGGCTATACAAGTGTTCATACTGGGTAGTTTATTTAGTTTAAAAAAAATTATCCAACAAGTTACAGACCACTCTTTCCCCATGTAAGTCAATGGGAAAAAGTGTTTCCGGGCCTGGCAACCAAACGGAAGTGTAGTACCGCCGTTTGGCCAGCACGAATATTTTCATCTGAGTCCGGCGCACTTCCTGGGGGCTTGGGGTGGATCGACAGCTTGAGCAGCTGTCAACTCAACATTGTAAATAACCTACCAAAAACGATCACCGGTTCATCTTGTTTTTGGCGTGAGAATAGTTTGGGCAGCGTGAGAGCGTGAGACTGAAAGTGAAAGCGTGTGTCACACGCCAGATGCGTGAGAGTTGGCAACCCTGCATTAGGCATGAATAGCTGAAACAAAGCTTTCATTCAACTGTGACCATATCTTGTAAACACAGCAAGCGTTTTATTACAACCTCATATGACAACAGTCACACGCTTAAGAACAGTTACTGTACTTTATTTCAGCAACTATATCGTAGCCACGTCTTTGCCCTTTACTCCGTCATAGGCCTAACGTGTAAACCAGCATGCTTTTACTATATAATGTAACTTTTAGGCCTTAGAAAATTGTGTAAGAACATATCTAGGGCACAAATGAGTTGTGTGTGACATTAGAGAAATTGTTCCCAGTTTTAGCGTTTTTGAATCAGTAACCATATTGTAAAGCAACATAACGAAACACAGAATCTTCTGTAACCTATTAGCTGCTCTCTTGTTGGTTCAGTTGATTTAACTTTTTACCAGCAAGCCCAATAAAACAGTTTGCAAGTGTTTGCAACAATAAACTCTCACTAATAAACATTTTTAATCAATCAAATGGCTTTTTGATTGTTTGATTGTTGCCAGGGTGGGGAATGCCGGCATGAGACCTACATTTTCTTCAAGTTTAAGACACCGTTTGACAATTACATAAGGATTTGTCAGCTGGTGTGAAGTGGCTGTATGGCACACACACAATCACAGGTCATGTGTTTGTTTTATAATTTAGGAACCAGTCAGACTACACTGCATTATGTGTTTTGGAATCCTAGAAATTTTTAGGTTTGACTCTTGGTTAATGTACAAACGCTTGAGAAATGTACAGCTCTTAGAATACCTCTTGTCTAAAGTCAAAGATGAATCTTGATTGGGCCAAATTTGACCCCGAGTTACCCACAACAATGCTGCTGGGTCTTCCCAAATTATACACTTTTTTTTTAGAGACCTTCAGACTTGGCTAAAATTGTCAAAATCAGTTTTGTAGTGTTTATATAGCTGTTGTGGAGGATATCATGAAGCCTTGTTCCAAAAAACTAGAGCGTAGTTATTATATAATTTTAACTTGAAACAGGTCGAACACAACATAATGGTTAATTTGAAATGTTGGACACTTGTCAGAAAACCAGTATTCAATGCACAATCTATAGCATAAACTGCAGGTCTAATGAGATATGATTTGTATCTAATTGTTTGACTCTGCAATACACTCTATAGTCAAACACAGATATGCAAACATGTTTGCAGGTTCACAAACTCAGACAGACACACTAAACACACAGACAAAGACAAAAGTCATTCTTTATGTCCACGCCGCAAGGCCCCTTAAGTGACGCTGAATCTCTGTAGTTGTCTGGGTTATCAGAGAGTATGCAAACAGACCACTATTTCGGTTTATTAACACAGAAATATGTGTTGTCCAATAGGTCAAGTCAAGGTTAGATGTTATTTTGTTTTAAACAACGAGAATTGTCACGGTCTGTCTGTGTTGTGTTGCCCCCTGTCTTGTCTGTTGATTCCTATCTCTGTGTTTGTCCTCCTTTGTGTCTGATTTCCTGATTGTGTTCACCTTGTGCCGTTGTCTTTTCTCCTCCCTCCTCACCTGTGTCTTGTTTGTGTGATTACTCTGTGCATTTAAGTTCTGGTTTTTCTGTCAGTCTTTGTGAGATCCTTGTTTGTTTTTTGACTATGTTCACGGGGAAGGGCTCTGTAGTTTTCTTGTAGCCTTTTAATAAAGGTATTTTCTGTTAAATCTGCGTTTGGGTCCTGCCTGCTTCACTCAACCCTGACAGAAGGATCTCACCAAGAATGGACCCAGCAGACAGCTTGTACGAGGTCATGTACAATTTAACATGCTTGAAGAATGACTTTCAATATGCCTCCAGTAGTGAAGAGAGGCAGTCAATTATTTCTACGGCACGCCAAGAAGTAACCTCAAGGCAAGGGAGTTACTACCCAAGTGGGTGGAGGACTTTTTTGGTAGCTTTGAGGTCAAACCTGTTTCCCGGCTTGCTAGCCCCTGGCATGCTAATCCCCTGCCTCCCAATTCCCAACCTGACACCATACGTCTCGGTGTGTTCTGTCTGGAGTCAGCCCCTGCTTCTTCCCCATTTCCTGCTCCTGTCCAGGATCCGTTCTCGGGTACTAGTCTGGCTTTTGGAGGTCCACGGAGCCTCCAAAAGGCTCCTAAGAGAAGGAGTCGCAAGTCCAGGCTAGCAATCCCTCTCAAGTCACCTCTCGAGTCCCCTCTCAAGTCTCTACCCAATGTCCTGGTCCATTGGAGGTTCCGCTGGGGGTCCTGCCAACTCCATGTCCTGTCCCGTTGGGGGTCCCGCCGACTACACTTCTGCCGGGGGTCCTGCCAACCCTATGTCCTGTACCGTTGGATGTTCCGCTGGGGGTCCTGCCAACTCCATGTCCTGTTTCGTTGGGGGTCCCGCCGACTACTCTTCTGCCGGGGGTCCTGCCAACCCTATGTCCTGTGCCGTTGGGGGACCAGCCGACACCTGTTTCGTCGGGGGTCTTGCCAACTCCATGTCCTGTCCCGTTGGGGGTATCGCCGACTACTGTTCTGCCGGGGGTCCTGCCAACCCTATGTCCTGTGCCGTTGGGGGTCCCGCCGACTACTCTTCTGCCGGGGTCCTGCCAACCCTATGTCCTGTGCCGTTGGAGGTCCCGCCGACTACTCTTCTGCCGGGGGTCCTGCCAACCCTATGTCCTGTGCCGTTGGAGGTCCCGCCGACTACTCTCGAGTTCCCTCTCAAGTCCCCTTTCAAGTCACCTCTCGAGTCCCCTCTCAAGTCTCTACCCAATGTCCTGGTCCATTGGAGGTTCCGCTGGGGGTCCTGCAAACTCCATGTCCTGTCCCGTTGGGGGTCCCGCCGACTACTCTTCTGCCGGGGGTCCTGCCAACCCTATGTCCTGTGCCGTTGGGGGTCCTGCCGACTACTCTTCTGCCGGGGGTCCTGCCAACTAGTGTTAATTTCGTTGACTAAAACTATGAAGAAATATGTTCGTCAACGACCTTTTTTTCCATGACGAAAACGACACGATGACGAGACGGCACCGACGGCAGTAAATAATAACTGTAACGAAATCATCATGCAATATCGTTGACGAAAAGTGACGAGACGAAAATGTAGTTTACTAAATAAAAACTATGCCAAAATCTCTCTTTACTTTCGTTGACGAAAAATGAGGAGACGAAATATTATCAAAGATAACGTTACATCTCTGATAGTCAGTTTTTCTCCCAGCAGTTCCATTTCCGGTGCTGCGGCAGGGCAGCAGCTGTGTGTCTGTGCTGCGCGCGGCGGTAGATTTGAATTACACCGGGCAGCGGCAAAATATGAACTGTCAGGAAGACTCGGGTCTAACTCATGGTCTAACTAACCTTATTTAACAGAAAATAAAATGGCAACAACAGGGCTTGGGAGCAGTGGTCGCACTCGCGTTAACCGAATACCCCCCCGTCAGCGCGAATGATGGATAAATTGTGCACTCGACGGATAATAATGGATTATGATGGAAATGTTACGATCCTGTCCGTCAAAATTACTGACAACGAAAAAGTCTAAAGCCACCACTGCTTGGGAGAAAGAAACAATGTGATATTTGGGCCCATTTTCGCTACAATGAGGCGGAGAAAAAAAGCGAATGCATTGTTTTATCAGAAGGGAAGCAATGTGGCCACAACACAGCTGGTAAAAACACCACAAACCTGACCAGATACTCTCTGCAAAGCTTCTCAATCATTCAACCTGTGTTTTTCATCAAATAAGGACAAGATATAATCTTATAGTGAAATATGTTTGACTAAAATGACAAATTATTGGTTTTGGCTAGACTAGTTTGACTGAAATGTTCTATATATTCTGATGACTAAAAAAGACTCAACAGTTTTCATTGACAAAAAGTAGACTAAAATAATTAGTTTTCTTTGACTAAAATAAGACTAAAATGCTCAGACTTTTAGTGGACTAAAACTTGACTAAATAAAAACAGGATGAAGGTGACTAAATATGACTAAAACTAAAAAGGAAATTTAACACAGGACTAAGACTAAAACTAAATAAAAAAATAGCTGACGAAATTAACACTACTGCCAACCCTATGTCCTGTGCCGTTGGAGGTCCCGCCGACTACTCTTCTGCCGGGGGTCCTGCCAACCCTATGTCCTGTGCCGTTGGAGGTCCCGCTGACTACTCTTCTGCCGGGGGTCCTGCCAACCCTATGTCTTGTGCCGTTGGAGGTCCCGCCGACTACTCTTCTGCTGGGGGTCCTGCCAACCATATGTCCTGTGCCATTGGAGGTCCAGCCGACACCTGTTCCGCTGAGGGTCCTACCAACTCCATGTCCTGTGTCGTTGGGGGTTCCGCTGAGGGTCCTGCCAACTCCACGTCCAGTGTCGTTGGGGGTTCCGCTGAGGGTCCTGCCAACTCCATGTCCTGTTTCGTTGGGGGTTCCACCGGATTTCCTGCCAACACCTGATCCTGTCCTGTTGGGGGTTCCGCCGACACCTGCTCCGCTGGATTTCCTGCCAACACCAGATTCTGTCCTGTTGGGGGTCCCGCCAACACGTGCTACGCCCAGGGTCCTGCCGACACCAGCGCTTGCTCCGTCGGGGGTCCCACTGACACCGGCCCATGTTCCGTCCAGGGTCCCGTCTACACCTGTCCCGCCAGTGGTCCGAAAATCACCAAAACAAAACAGTACTTAACAGGTAGAACCCTGTCCTAACACGGGGCCCAGCACTGCACGGGCCACACTCAACTCTTTTGACCTATCCATATAGGTGCGCAAAGCACAAACTGGGCACAGCAAATTCGGCCGCTGTTCTTCAGAGGAACATAGCGGTGAAGGAAATGCCTCAAGGTCAATGGGGGTGCATGAACCAACCACCTTGGGCACAAAGGCAGGGTTGGGCTTCAGCAACACTCTCGTTTGCCCCGGGGCAAACTGAGTGCATGAAGGATGTACAGAGAGCGCGTGAATGTCACTGACTCGCTTGGCAGATGCCAGAGCCAGTAACAACACTGTCTTTAGTGACAGGTGTTTTATGTCAGCTTCTTCGGTTCAAATGGAGGTCGAGTGAGCCCATCTAAAACCACTGCCAAGTCCCATAAGGGCACCAGTGACCTGGAAACAGGGAGGAGCCTGCGAGCCCCTTATATTGTTTATATATATCTATGATGATAAGTGCCGTTACAATTCTCTAAATGAAAGGAAAGGAGGTTTCAAACTTCCTTTATAACCTCCTTTAGCTTAGGAACCACTGGACCTCCCTAACCGAAAGGAGAGGAGAAAATGCTGCCCCACAATGCATTGCAGCCGCAGCATTTGCCGTCACTCAACAGTCGGCCGTTCATGGCCGACATAACCGATTATGACCGAGAAATGATATCATGAAAGTTACGGTGCTTATTAAGCATTTTAAAACGTATGTGGTAAGTTGCCAAAGTGCTTTGTTTTGAACGTTCATCAGTATTATAATCAAAGAGAAATATGAACGTTAGTTTTTACTGAAATGATCAAATAAAGTCAACATTTCACTGAGCTGTGTGGGGTTTGTTCAACTTTTAAAAGATGTTTGAATGGTGATATACACAGTGATAGATGTTAAGGACTTACGTTTATAATAAATACATTTGTATTGATATTAAGATATTTTCATAGTTCATACAATCATACGTATTGGGATCATTTGTATTAATGTAGACCGGAGGGAGAGGGTGACGAGCATAAGTTTCACTTTCCTTTTTTATTTCAATTCCAACTTTGGTCATGAAGAATATGTTTCTCTGTTGTCCACGTTCATAAAGCATAAAGCAACAGCAT
This sequence comes from Gymnodraco acuticeps, assembly GCF_902827175.1. Classification (NCBI taxonomy): domain Eukaryota; kingdom Metazoa; phylum Chordata; class Actinopteri; order Perciformes; family Bathydraconidae; genus Gymnodraco; species Gymnodraco acuticeps. The sequence continues at coordinate 289,683 of NW_022990295.1, read as the reverse complement.
CAGAGCACGGTGCAGAGTCTCTAGATGAGTTTACAGTAGTCCCTCCTTCTTATTAAACATCCATGTTGTAGTCCGCTGTATAGAAAACTGTAGTTTCCATAGTTTCCCCACAGCAGCAGACGCTGGCGCATCATAAACACGTCGGATAGTGAAAGTGCATTCGGATTCTCTAAAGTACCGCAGTCTCTTCTCCTAAGTCCTTTTGAATTCTCCTATCCACTATCCCTTAACCCCGTGACGCTTCACTCAGAGGTCAAGGAATAGGAGATAGGGTTAGACGTTAGGAGCTGATTTTTGGATTATCGGAACGCAACCCTGGATACAGCGTGGGAGGCGGGGCCTCATTAATTCCTATGAGAGTTGCTCAATGCATGGATGTATAATAAGAACTGGATACAGCGTGGGAGGCGGGGCCTCATTCATTCCTATGAGAGTTGCTCAATGGCGCATGATGACAAAATGGCCCAACTTTTGAGAGAGCGAAACGTCACAGATTACCCGGCATGCCTGAGAAGTACCCGTATGTGCACTCATAGAGCATGCGCAACTTTAACCACGCCGCCCAAAAGGCTCGTTCACATTAAGCACGTGAATTTGCTAGCTAGCGGCTAGCTAGTAAATTATGCTAAGTTACACATCAATCGTTATGTACTTTTATATTACGCTGACATCAGGATCTAGTGATATCCAAGCAACAGAGCTTCATTTAGCATGATACTTGTGTGGGTTGTACATGAAACCACTTGGTAATATATAAAAATGTATATGTTGAAGCCTGTTATGATCAATTGTGAGTTAAAACTTTATCTAAAAAGTAAAGCTGATGATGGATTACTGTATTACGCTATTATTTATTTAAAATGACATGCATCCGCTAAGAGAAATAGTCCGTTGTTACTGTTTGAATGTAGCAACGGCAGGAACTGCTTGACCGCTGTCAACCGCTGTCTGTTCTGGATTAACAACGTGTCACGTGTTCTGAATTGACCAATCAGAATCGAGTATTAAACACTATCTGACCATGAATTGAGTTTGATCCTAAAATGGCAGGGAAGAAATGCACAGCTAAGCGAAAATATGAAGACGAACATAGGGAGAGTGGGAGAGTTCATATTTTTTTATCGAACGCAATTGCAAGCCATTTTGCCTTATATGCCAGACAGCATTAACCCATTTCAAGTCTTCAAATCTTCAGCGCCATTTCACCTCACTCCATGCTAACATCGACCATGACTTCCCAAAAGGTACGGAACTTCGCAAGCAGAAGATAAACACCTTGAAAAGTCAGGCAGAAAAGCAGACACAGTTTTTCAAAAAAATAACGAAGCACTCGGAGACCGTAACGCTTGCATCTTATGAAGTTGCTTGGAACATAGCACGAGCTAAAAAGCCGTACAATGAAGGGGAGTTTGTTCAAAAATGCCTCAGTGACGTGGTTGAAATCTTGTCTCCAGAAAACAAAAAACTGAAACAAGCGGTATCAGACGTCCAACTGTTCCGCCACACTGTTGAACGCAGAATATCGGACATTAACACCGCCATTGAAGCGCAGTTACACTCTGATCTTCAAACATGTGAGTTTTTCAGTGTGGCATTGGATGAGTCTTGTGACATACAAGATAAGCCTCAGTTCGCAATATTTGCACGATCAGTCTCAAAGGATTGTGTTATAAAAGAAGAACTCCTTGATATTGTGCCATTAAAAGACAGAACCCGTGGCATCGATGTAAAAGAAACAATGATAAATGTGTTTGTGAAAGCAAATGTGCCCAAGTAGAAACTAACTGCAATAGCCACGGATGGAGCGCCATCAATGGTCGGATCTGTGAACGGGCTTGTGGGGCTGTCACAACCTTAAGGAGAACCCAAATGCAGCACTCGAGAAACTAAGGAGAATTGGTAATAAACTTTATTGGAGATTCCACTGGATCTGAGGAATACCAACCGAGCAGTTTAACGCACCGGAGGACAGCGGGCAGAAGGTGAGTCAGGGACAGGCAGAGAGTCAGGGAGTAAGCGAGGCAGTCAGCGTAGATACAGGCAGGGTCGGATAACAGGCCAGACAGGATAGTCGAGGGACAGGCAGGATCAGGGAACAGGCAGAGCAGGCAGATCGAGGACAGGCAGGGTCGGAACCGGGTAGGCAATCTAGTATCAAACGCGGGAAAGACAAGCACGCGGGAAAGTACAATCTGGCAAAGAGTGTGTGTGTAAGGTGCATGTTTAAATACTGGCAGAAGCTAATGGGTGCAGAAGAGAAAGAGAGTGAGCTAACGAGTGGGTGTGGAAAACAGGTGAGACAGGTGAATGGAAAACTACTGGTGAATGATGGAGCAGACTATGACAGGGGCTGTGCAAAGCTGACAACACATTTCCCGAGTTTTGGAATTTCCACTGCATCATTCACCGGGTGCAACCTGTGTCCAAATCACTGAATTTAGACAACGTCATGAAGCCTGTGATGGAAATCGTAAACTACATCCGCACGCATGCTCTTAACCACAGGCAATTTAAGAATCTCATCGCTGAACTCGACCAAGGGCTTCCAGGAGACCTGCCGCTGCACTGCACTGTGAGGTGGCTTTCTAAAGGCAAAGTGCTGTCTCGCTTCTTTGAGCTGTTGGATGCTGTGAAACTGTTCATGGAACAGAAGGACAAGGATTATCCGGAGCTCTCAGACCCCAAGTGGATTATGGATCTGGCCCTTTTGGTCGACATGCTGTGTCATCTGGACAGACTGAACCTGGATCTGCAAGGAAAGTTAAAAATGCTGCCTGACTTAGTGCAAAGTGTATTTGCGTTTGTTAACAAACTGAAACTGTTTAAGACACATCTTCAAAAGGGAGAATTAGCGCATTTTCCCTCTCTGCTAAAAGCAAACAGCCCGTTATGCAATATTGGTTGAAACCCTGCAGGAAAACGTTGCGACCCGGTTCCATGATCTACATGTGAAAAGGCCACAGATTACGTTCCTCGTCGATCCTTTTTAATGCTGAGACGGACTGTTTGAAAGCCCCGCTAGTCAAGGACGAGGCGGTGGCCGAGTTGGAGATGATCGAACTTTCAGAGGATGACCGACTGAAACCTGTTCTGAGGGAAGGGACCCTTGAGTTCTGGAAAACTGTGCCGATCGAAAAATACCCAAATGTCAAACGGGCTGCGCTCAAGCTACTTTCAATGTTTGGGTCAACATACGTCTGTGAGTCTGTGTTTTCTACCCTGAAACATGTGAAATCCAAGCATCGATCTGTTCTGACTGACACACATGTGAGAGAATTGCTTAGAGTGGCCACAACGGAATACATGCCAGATTTGAGGAGGATTGTTCAAAGCAAGGAATGTCAGAAGTCCCACTAATTTAAAGTAAGATAAAAAACCTTTTCAATTTTGTTTACTGAGAGTTTGTGTGTGAGTGCACACAATGTTCATTGTTATGTTGTTATGTTAACTGGCCTCTGAATACTGGTAGGAGAGGTTTAATTCAATTTCTGTCAATATTATGGTGTGTGCCATTTACAATAAATCTGTCTGAGCAGAGCTATGTGTGTCTCAGAGTGTGTGTGTGTGTGTGTGTGTGTGTGTGTGTGTGTGTGTGTGTGTGTGTGTGTGTATATAAAGTGTATCTGTGAGAGAGAGAGGGGAGGAAGAAAGTGAAGGAGCACAGAGAAAGGCTGAGAATAAAAGAGAGAATGAGGGAGGGGGGGTGCACGTGCATCTGTGACTGTGTGTTTGATGTGGCTCTTTGCAGTAACATAGTCAAAATGTTGGCTCTTAACCTCTGGCCACCCCTGCTCTAGACATTTCCTTACGTCTCATATATAAGGCTGTGGTGGAATAGTTTTGGATAAGGCAAGTTAAATGAATGTTCAACTGTAGATTGTATTTCCCATAAAGAGCCATCTGGTCTGTTTGGCCATCAGTTTATCTTCCCTCATGCTATCTTCTCTGTCTACAGATTCCAGTTTGTGGCAACACTTGCCTAATGTTGTTGACTCAGAAGAAGCCTATCTGCCCACCCGTCTGATTATTTTGATTGTTGGGATTTGTGTAAAGCGCAGTCGATACCTCGTAAGGAAAAGCAAACAAGGACTGTCAATAAATCAGGTTAAGAAATGCACACAAACAGGGAGGTTAAACTGTCAGAGATGGGGGAGTTTAAGGGCGGTTAACTCAGAACATTACAGACGGACCGAGCTGGGTTATGGAGACGGCATGAGATAAAAAATTAACACAGGACTTGGGGGCATGATATGTATGTTCTCCTCCCATTGGCTCAGAACAGGGAGTTCAGGTCCAATGAGTTGGATGAAGGGGGACACGCATATGGCAAACATATCAGTTTTCTAGATCCTAAAATGAAACATAAAATTGATGGTAAACTGGAATAAAAAGCGAGAAAATACAATGGGAGCAAACTACTTATTAGACATGGCCGTTGTGTAAGAACCTGGCAACTGATTATTTTTTACAGAACCGTATCTGCCTTTTAGTGATTACCCCATGAACAATTGTTATTATCACTAAAGCATTTACTGCAGTCATGTTTCTTAATTGCACTCATACATTTTCTTTATCTTCCACTCTTATCTCTGTAGCTGTTTCTGTTTTACCCGCACAATCAGAGCAGATTTGTTTTTCTCGTCAATGATTAATAACCACAGAAATGTGATGATGAAACTCGGTGCTGCTGACTAGGAGTTAAAATGGTTCAAACGGAATATTTCAAGCCTGACTGCAGTTAACCGCAAGGGTATGAGTTTAATCAATTCCTCTTAGCCTCCAAGCCAGAAGTTCAAATACAGACCTTTTGTAAAATGACCTGCTAATACACCTACATATCTAAATAGCATTAAATGTAATCTAGATAAAGTGGTCATGTGCAGAAAATCTCTTAAACCTGATTAAGAGACTTCAAAGTAGCTTTAGCTCCCCTGCGTAGTTAAACATGTTACTTCCTGTTTGAAACTTGCCCCACCAGGGCTGCAGTCAAACAGTTAATAATAACCTCTAAGTATCTAATGGCGCTTTTCCACTGCAGGACCTAGCACGGCTTAGTACGGTATGGTTAGGCCTTGGTAGGCCAGGCTCACTTTATGCTGCGTTTCCATTACAGTTGACCAACTGGGGTAGTAACTGTAGTAACGCAGTGTAGGCGGGGCGATCGTCTGTTTGGCGGGCGGAGCGACGCTGCGTTAAACTGCCATGACGTCATCTTCAATGCGAACCACAAAAACAAAACATCAGCCGTTAGCTGTTAGCACTCAGAGCTCACAGCTCCTCATATCTGTTCAGAAACTAGACAAAAGTTAAACAAGTACAAACCACAGACTGTCTGTGTCATGGTGAATACAGTCGCTGGTTTATTTATGTCTGTAGGCCGTTGTTGTGAGTGTGGACGGAGCATATACAACGTTAGCTTAGCCTGATCGATCTGATCTCCATTCAGAAAACACGCATTTTAAAAGGTTTTTCACCTGCCGTCTGTCTGCAGACCGGTATCAGTATGTTGTTACTTCGGCATCATTTTGAAACGAGCCTCGCAGCGGGGAAACTGAACCTGTGGAGCACATAATTACGCCACATTTGCGTATAAGATTAATTACGCCACATTCGCGCATAGATCGTCCGCAAGATGAGGCCCCCTCAGCAAGGTGAGGCCCCACGCAGTCTGCGTGATCTGCGTGTAGGGAGGGGTGGCCCTGATGGTACCCTTATTATAGGCTTGGACCGGATTTATTTTTTGAATTTTAGAGCGTTGACTTTATCATAGCACTCATTTTCAGTTGTAAATTAAGTTGCTTGAAAAATATCTGTAGCCTAGTGCAGTGTTTTTCAAAGTGGGGGCCCCGACCCCCCAGTGGGCCGCCAGGGGGGTCACGCAAAGTTTGAGGGAAACAGAATTATTTATTTAAAAATAAAAATAATTACATTTTTCTTTTTTTAGATGTTATTAATAACTGTATATCTATCAATCTATGTGTCCTTTGATGCCAATCTTTTAATATTTTTTGTTTTTGAATCACACGGCCGCCCTTCAAGCCAATCAGAATCGAGCTGCCGCTACTGAGAGAGAAAATCTGCTCAGCTATTGGAGCAAGTGAGAGCTAGTGAATATTTCGCTCTGCAGCTGGATGAGAGCACGGATGTAGCAAATGTCGCAGAATTGCTTGCATACATCAGATTTATTTCAGAAGACAACTTTGTTGAGGAAATATTATTTTGCAAAGCACTGGAAGGTAGGACCACACGAAGAGACATTTTCCAAGTTTTAGATGAGTACATCATCTCAAATGGACTTGACTGGTCTCGTTGTGTGGGTGTGTGTTCAGATGGGGCAGTGGGGCTATGACAGGCAAACAAAGCGGAGTGACAGCTTTGATCAGGCAGAAGGCCCCAAATGTAGTGGCAACACACTGCATGCTCCATCGTGAGGCACTTGTACACATCATTTTTTTTTAAAACAGGGGGGTCCCCCGCCAGAGGATAATGCTATATGGGGGTCCTTGGCATGGCAACGTTTGGGAACCCCTGTTAGTCAGAATCTCTTAGCAAAAGACAACAATGATGCTATGTCCTTATTCTTCTATGCATCCTTTGTGGACCGCAATGGAAAACGTCATGAGGGAAATGTGTGTAGGGAAAACACAGTGGACGTCATTCTGTTTTGACTATTCGAACTCTGCTAGAATTCAGTACATTGTAGTAGTACATCTTAGAAAAAACTACCATTAGTCCCAAATAAATGGATTAGCTTTGTATATGACATTAATACCAAATGGTTGTAGTTTATAGTAACATGAAGCCTTTAATGTCACCAGTAGTGAATATGCCTCCTTGTTTGCACTCCGAGAAGACTAATGGATTGCAAACAAAGTGACTTACAGTAAAAGCAAAGGCAGGCTTAAGTCACTAATGCTAAAGCACAGTGTTATATTTGTATAACATTAAAACATCAATCATTTGTGCACACTGTTTTAGCAGTTTGGCATGAACTGCATAAACAAATAACTTATGCAAATTGTATAACCGTAATCTTGTTCCATTTAAAGTATTTTATAAGTGTCTGTGCTTCTTATAAAATCTTATAATATCACTCAGCAGTGTTTTCTGAATTTACCTAGTAAGGTCAGACAGTACATTACCGGTCACACGCAAAACCTTTAAAGCACATCCACATCATTAATGGGTCAGGTGAGATGCATTTCACGTGACATTTCTGCTGCGTCGCAGACGAGATAAAGAACATACGGGCGGGTCCTTGTGCCTGTGCATGTGATGATTTATGTTGTTTCCTGTTTCTTTGTGGAACACATGCTTTTACATTTTTATTTATTTTTTACGCCTTTTGCATTGAGCATTGCACACATTTAGAGATCGAAAGCTGTTCTTTCTGTACTGTATGTTGATCTGGTTGCACCCTAAATGTTTCCAGAGGAGACTATGTAACGCCTTCTGTTGCAGCTGCTGCACAGTTGTGCACACGTAACGTGAAACACGCACAGGCAGACACACCCACATATTTCAAATTTTCGTGACACTATAGCCTCAATTTTGAGAGTGTTAAATGTAATTTGTTATGCAAGATGAACATCTAATTTTGACAGACCTGGAAACACTGTAAATCCGTGCTATGCAGTGTTTTAGTGGCATTCGTGTTGTGTTTTTTATGATATGCTGTTGTTTCTGTCTTTCAGAGAAGCCTTGTTTGTTAAACTTCCATGAGAAAAATCCTCACAATGTAACTGAATTCACCTTGAGGGTGTATAAGATCATCTTTCAATGAGTCATGGCTTCATCCCTTGTAACATGGGAAAGAGTATCTGTTGGAAAGAACAAATCATCCCTATTCTTGTTAGTTACTACTGAAAATTTGAATAAGTAAAAACTGGTCCAAGACATTAAAGGCTCAGTTATTTCCTTAACCAGCTGGACCATTCAAGCTTATTTTTTAATCTATCAAACTCAAAGCATGAATACACAATGCATTTTGAGGGGGGCTTTTTTAAGCCATGGGAATAGCTAAACATATCTCTTAAAGGGCACATAATATTAAAAACTCACTTCATTGCTCTGGACTATTACTGTATGCTCCAAATATCTGGAACAAACTCCCAGAAACCTGCAGGTCCGCTGCAACCCTGACTACTTTTAAACCCAGGCTGAAGACTTTTCTTTTTGTCGCTGCTTTTAATTGAACTATTAATATCTTAGACTGCACTGTAACTTTTATCCATGTATTTTTTCTTTTAATGTTTATTTTATTAGCTTTTCTTTTTAATGACTGATTTTAAATGCCATTCTCTTACTGTTTTTCATTTTTTGTAAAGCACTTGAATTGCCTTGTGTTGAAAAGTGCTATATAAATAAACTTGCCTTGCCTTGGAGGCAGTGGCGGTTCTAGAACATTTGACATGGAGGGGCAAAGGGGGGGCAAGAGGTCATGCCAGGGTGGCATAGGAGGGCGGACAGTACGTGGTATTTTATACTGTATATAACCTATTTATTGTTAATTCATGCCCTAACACAAGTGTTCTTAATGCACAAGAGAAACAAGGTGTTCAGACAAACAATCGGGTGCCCTTCGAGTCCCCCAAGCTTACCTCAACCATTTTAAATGAAAGGAAACTACAAAATGTATTTTAAAGCAATGTAAAATTAAATATATATTTTGTTTAAAAAAAAATTGGTTGTCTTAGACAGACATATTTGCATGTCCTCACTAAGCATTATTACATATTAATTTAATATTAAACAAATCAAAATGGCCAATTATCCCAACATGTTGCTGCTAATATAATCATATGCTTGTCAACTTTAACTGATCAAAAATCAATTCTGAAAAAATACTTATCTATGAAATTACAATATTGTCCCTCAGTTTGTTTCAACCCCGTCACGCCATACCATTTACCCTCCTATTACAATAATGGATCAGTCCATGTGTGATCTGCATTGAGGGAATTACATCACAAAAGTGTCAGTTTCTTCTCTTACCTATATTTCAGTTTTTGTATTTTCAGATTAAGATTGACAAGCTCAACATTTCAACTATGTTGTATGAATTAATAATAGTAAATAATTGTTTATTACAAAAATAAACAATAGTTTTGCAAAATATTACAATTTTGTAATGTCCTTGACTTCCATGTGGTGCCATATCTTAGCTAAACAAGGTCTCATGCCTACTTTTTGTCAAAAACTTCAACCCTGTTACATTTTTTCAAGGAAATTCCTAGTAATTATTTATATTTTGTGCCTGAGGTGGGAACATGTAAGTAGTCCACTACCAGATGTTATGACCAAACATTTTGGTTTCATTTTTCAAAGATATAAAGACCCAAAAGGCACCCGATTCAGAGAATACTCAGAATTCTGCATACTGTAAGTACTTAATTATAATTAAGTACACAAATGACATCACCGCCATCTCTTCAGAGAGCTACAGGTGACCTGTGCAGCAACACATTTTAATCAATATTTGTCAATACTAAGAGCTGCTAGATTGAGCTGCTGTAATGGAATATATAAGGAGAATAAGAACATACCATGTGGTCCAGCTGGAGTTTCATCTGCCTCCTGATCCCTGCCTCTGGCCCTCTTTCTGATACTTCATCTTTATTCCTCACATATATTTCTTCTTCTTCACTAATGTCTTCATCTCCTCCTCTTCCTCCTGGTCTCTTCATCTCCTCCTCTTCCTCCTGCTCTGACCCTCCTGGTCTCTTCAGCTCTCTTTTCCTTTTCCTCTTTCTGTTCGTCCTGATCACTTCTCATGTCTTTTTGTTGTTGTTGAATCACTCCTATACTCTGGCCTGCAAGAGTCTACTTGTGAAAAGCACTGGTACAAATGCTTGTATAACTTTACACGTTAGGGCCATGTAGCCTAGCTAATATGTAGCATATCATAAATATAACATCAGAAAGTATTGATCAAGCGCACACATGCAGCTGTGTTTGGATCCAGTTTTTACGGTAAAGGATGTATCCTGGTTTCATTGATCTGGCCTCATGGCTGTGATGTGTAGTTTACGTGGATTTAATAGGAGGCTACCGCGTAGTTTAACAAAGTGATCGATTTCCCAGCTAACGCTGTCTGCGTAGTATTTTGTAACGTAACGCCCCAAACAGCGCCCGTCTGTTAAACGCTATCGATTCAAACGGCAGCGTTTTATTAATATTTAATTTCAAGCTCTCGTCCTTAGTAAAAACAAAACTAGTGGAAATGGAAATGCTCCCAGGGGAAGCTGATCCATAGGTGCTGGGACAGCTCGCTCCCTCTCTGCAGCGGTGTGAGCCGCGGTCTGTGTGAACGCCGCTCCGCAGTTTAATGCAGGGCCGTAGCTGCGTTTTTAACGGGCCTAAAATGATATTTAAAATGATTCACTTTTAACTAATGTAATGCTTGTTGTGTTGCTTGAGAAGCTTGTGGAAATAGTGTAGGTTTGTTTTAGTACAGTTTTAGGGAAACAAAAATTAGGGGGGCAGCTGGGGGGGCAAGGCTCTACAGTGGGGGGGGGGGGCAGCTGCCCCCCCTTGCCCCCCCGTAGATCCGCTCCTGCTTGGAGGCCTTAAAGAGACAGGCCCCAAAACGGGGCGTTTCCGTCAGAGGGTTAATACAGGCATAATAAGGAAGACAGTATGAGAAAAATAAAGGTTTTTTTCTAACATAAAGCATAAACACATTTTTAGTTGACATCCAATTCACAAGCATGAATTGGAAAATGAGCATGATAAGTCACCTTTAAGGTTAGACAGCATACACCATGAGGTCAGACTTAAAAAAGAAATTATTATTAAGGCTTCCATTTGGTACCAGTTTTGATCCTAGTGCAACATTTTCAGTCCAGTGTACATGGTAGTGTTTCATATCTGCAGTTTGACCTTATGAGAATAAGATGTTCCTTTGGTAAATCAAAGAAAGATAAATTATCTTTTTATCCCAAAAATCACAAATGACACTCATTTGTCTCAGGGGGCTTTACAATCTTTAAAGTATACAACACCCTCTGTCCTGAGACCCTTGCAGCGGACAAGGAAAAACTCCCAAAATCAATGAGGGTAAAAATTGAAGTAACCTCGAGGAGAGCGACAGAGGAAGAATCCCTCTCACAGATGAGCAATAGATGTCGTGTGTACAGAATAGACAACATAATAAAATGACAACATAGAGGATCCAGTCTATGGATTGTGTATGTTGTCTCATTGTGGACAGTGTGCAGACTTTACCAGTGGTCGGTTGGACAGAAATAGGACATGGCACCAGTCTTCTCACACATGCTGAGTCCTCATTGAACCGTGGCTAAACAGGTATGTGGCGTTTTGTTGTACAATGGTCACAGTGGTGTCACTCTCACTTCATACTTCTCACTATCCACATTATATAGCAGAACAGAAAGGAGAAATCCTTCCTTTTCCTTTGCTGTCTGGATTATTTTTGCACTTCCCCTCAAATATCTCCCATTCCTCACCTACTTTATTTTCCTTGTTTCACTATCCATCTCCTCAGCATTTTCCACTCTCTCTTCCCGCCGCTCGCCGTCTGTCTTTGTCATTCACTCCTCCTCACTGACTTGCTCTGTGATATTTGACTCTTGTCTGCGCCTCTATGTGCTGCTATTTTACTGTGGGTCACTGTCAAGAGAAGTATGCATGAAAGAAAAATACACACAAAAACGAAATAATAAGAATTAAATCACGATTGTACACTTTTATTTAATCATGTAATAAGCACAAGAAATAACATTTCTATAAAAGTTGCATGATAGAGCTTATATATACCTGCACTGGGACAGAAACATATGAAGAGCATGAATATATTGAGTGTGAGGATTATATATATAATATGGTTAGTTTATATTATTACATTATACACTAACATACAGTGAGTGTTTGCTGCTTTTCCTCAGGGTTGACTTTTCCACTAGTATTGTAACGACACCTAGTGGATGCAAAGATAATTTCAGCATTTATGGGCTTCCCTAAAGTACACATTTAAAACAATCTGGTTTTAATATACTAGTAGAATTGTATTGGGTACATTTAGATATGAGTTGTTGTATCATTGTGTTTAGTGTGGTCAAATAATTAGGTTTCTTACGAGAAAAAAATCCCATGACCTTCAATTTGAATGAAAAATAATTAAATACATTTAAATGTATTTGCAGTTGACAAATGTTTAAATTGTGGGCATCAACAGTCAATAAGTGGTGCATGGGCCATTCTGTCTCTCACACAGTCAAATGCAAATGGCTACTTAGTTGGCAAATGACTTGGTTTGTGGTCATTAGCAACACACGAGAGAGCCACAGACAACACTGACTGCAGTTTATCCTGACCACTAACCCATGGACATATACATGGAGCAAAGTAAGTGTTGACCTAGTATCCTTACACTCTAATCGCAGAGGTTTTTCTTAAACCAAGTACATTAACAAGCACACAATAATGAGTCACATATTAACAGTGTGGGAAAAAAATCCTCACTCAACAAAAATGAGTCAATATTTTAGCGGCAGTATCACACTCTCAACATTTAGTCTTATAACACACAAACATGCACACGTACACACACACACACCCTGCCATGGCTCAACATTATCCAATAGTTTACGCCTGTTTCCCATGTCCTGATTTACAGACTACAACTAGGTTAAGCTTACTGAAATCTTCACCTTTTTTTACTGAATTATTGGTGGCTTCTTGTTCTCGTCTTCCTCCTCCACCTGTGTGTCTGGGTTTTCTCCCTCTGCACTGCCAGACTCTTCCTCTGGCTTCTGACCACCCCAGCGCATTCTGCAGTGCGTGTTGAGCCGCTCCAGGATGTCGATGGAGTGGTTGATGAGGAGGGCGAGCCAGGCCAGGCCAAAGAAGATCCAGGAGGCCATGAGGACGCTGTACCAATCTGGGTACACTTTGTCCGGATTACTGTCTGGAAAGGAAACACTCAATTAACCCTCCTGCATCCCTGTTAAAATAAATTGCTTTTTTTTTTGATGATGATGATGATGATGATGATGCTGGTTAAACTTTCAGCAATTACATTTTTAACCAACATCATCCAAATATTCATTCATCTTTAGAATTTTTACTTTTTGATTGCCAGTTTGTTTATCATAATACCAATATTTTTCAAAGTCTTAGAAATAAGCCAAGTTGGTTACTGATTTATTATAGGAGGTTGAACTTCCAACATTTGAAAAATACCCACACCAAAATGAATGCTACTGTATGCTCATTATGAAAGCATATTGTATTTATAAAAACGCAAGAAAAATATGCAGCCTAAAGGAAAGTTAATGTTGCCACCAAAAATGGGACCATGGCTATTTTCTGCTGATTACTGGGCTGTTCCTACATAGTCTATTTCCTGTACCTGCCACAAAGTCTCCAAAGCCGATGGTGCTGAGGGTGATGAAGCAATAGTAGATGGCCTGGGAGAAGGTCCAGCCCTCTTGCAGTTGGAACACAATCATGGGCATAACAAAGAAGAGCACTGCTCCACACAGGTAAGACACCAGGTGGACAAAGAAGCGGGTACACTTCTGCCGAGAGATGCAGGAGGGAGAATTGAGGCATGAAGAATAATTACTACCTAAAATGTGTAGCACAAATATTTCCATAGTGATCTGATATTCATAGAATAATTAAAGGTCTCCTCACCCTTCGCTTGGTCTTCCCCTCGAGGAAGTCAGAGACATTCCTCTCTATTGCAAGGATGTACTTGCCGACCCTGTTGAGCACCACCAAGTTGAGCGGGATACCAAATAGTGCGAAGAACACACAGAATATCTGGCCAGCAGTAGAACTTGGACTCATGTTCCCATAACCTGCAAAACTGTAAGCTATTAGTGTCTTATTTCACTCATTCATGGTTCATTATCATAATAAATCAAGTCATCTTGAAACATTGAACATCTAAATAGTGAAATATCTTGTGTTAGTTATTACAACACAAGATTACAACTCTGGTTAATGACCATGTACATCATAAGTGTTTAGGTTGCACAAACACAATTTTTGCTAAATTTGTCATGGGGTATGATTCAAATTCACTTCCAGTGTTGTCTAACCTATTGTTGTGACTACAGTGGCAGCAAACACAGCTGAGCTGGTGAACTTCCAGAAGCCGTCCGCGGTCTGGTTGCCTTTCAAACTAAGTCCCACCTTGGACGCTGCTTGAACAACCTGAAATGAATAACAACATTACAAACCAGGGGAAAATGTCAAACTAAACTAAAACAATTGCAATTTTCATAGCCTTTGGTCGCCCCTTATGATTCACCATAATGTGACGCCCTGTACGTATTAATACACATTCCTAATGTGTATTAATACCTACATGAACACCTTTCTAAGCCTTGTGTCAGGCAGAGTATATGACAAAAGTCTTGAGTTCTACACTGGAAAATTGCTCCAAAATAAAAACATTCTCAGACCTAAGACTTTGTTAGTATTTAATATTAAGTAAGTTTACATTTACTTTATTTAACAATTGAGGCTTCATGTAAATTGATTTGTAGCCTACTGCCAATGTGTAAACGGATTGTAACAACCATTTCTGACTTTCTCAGTTACACAGCCTATGGATTGATTTAAATTAAGGAGTGTTCTTTAGCTCTCCTACTGCACAAATAGTGTGTAGCTAACATAAAATAATGGCTGGTAATGACTAGCTTACTGTTTGCAAATTACCAGTTACAGTCTCAAAGCAACCGAGGTAAAGTCCATGCAGCATTGTTAAGTTACTGCTAGCTTGCTAACCTCAGTTTGCTTCCTTGTTGACGTTATAGCTAGAACAAAAATATTTGAGTGGATATGTTAGTTGGGAAGCTTGGCAAAATAATTCACCAGCTAACATGATGCATTATACCATCATGAGTGGTATGAAAAATCGTGATTTTAGACCAAAATAAACTAAACTAAAAGTTTAGCCAGCAAGCTGTAACTTAGCTACACTGCATGGATCTACTGTAGGTTGTTTCGTTATGTTAGCTAAGAAAGACATGTGCAAACAGGAAGCTATAGTTAGTATCATGGGGCCAATGGTCCACATAACATTACATAACACAAAATGACAGCTAGTATCGTTTTTTAAATTATAGCTATATTATTGTACGGCGCTACTCTGTTGTGGCCAATGCCCACAGTGACGCGTCCTAAAACCCGGAAGTAAGCTGCGCATGGGTCCCTTCCATGATTCCTTCGAAAAAAAGCAATGCAATTTCTCCATAGGATTTTGGAAAATAGCTCGAAATAAGGTCTGTGGTTGACACACATTTAAGAAACGGATCACGTTGTGTTCAGTCGGATAATCTCCACGTCTACCCTACTTTTACAATGTTCGAATCATACATCTAATTGACAGATTTATGATTCGAAAATTATGATGCTGATACATCCTAGTTCCAAATATGTAAATGATAGCTAATTTTTGAAAGAACTGACTAAATTGAATGTATTGCACCTTACTGCCTTATGTGTATACTGAGCTGGCGTTGTACACAAATCACCTCTAATGCTTGCTAAAAAAACAAAATGCAAATTTCAGAGAAATTGAGTCCAGTCTCACGTGACTTGGCAGAATTTTCAATTCAATCCGTTGCTTTTATTTCTCTGAAAAATAGTGCACACTAGGACATGCCTTTCTCTAGAATGTTTAATGTGCCAAAAATGCTTTCCAAGGAAAATATTGCACAACTTTTCTGCGGTGAAAGTTGAATGTGTAGTTCTGAAAGGCTGATTAAGCTCGTATTTGCATAGAGGAACCTGATTGCAAATGGCCCTCCACAGGTTCGTTTTGTGGTTTCTGCTTCAATAATAATAATACATTTCATTTTTATAGCACTTTTCCTAGTGCTCAAAGATGCTTAAAAGCACTGTGGCAAAAATGATCCAGTTACTGTTTGTGGCTACTACGCAGGAGTCAACCTTGAAACATGAGCATCTAAAACAAGATCGATCAAATGTATGCTAGTTATAAAGAGTAATGGAAAACAACAATATCCTTTGTGAAGCTGAAGGGTAGAACTGTTAATTTGTCAGATGCATGATTGATTTGTAGTTATGGTTTCTATATTCAGAAATGTGAAAAACCTTAAGGAGTTGGATCGTGTTCCCCATGTTAATCCAGTGGTCTCCCTTGAAAACAAAAACTTGTCATATACAAAACATACAGATACTGTTTGGCTACAGGCATACATTAGCTGTGTAATAGTCCCATCACATTTGCATTTTAGAATGTCTGTGGCAAAAATGAGTGCCTGAGTGTAATGTGCTAAAACCCATAACTGTGTTGCCTCTGTTGATGTCCTGCACCTCACCTCAGCCACTCGTTCCAGGCCTTCTTGGTTCAGACAGGTGTACCTCGTAAGCAGCTTCTTTTTGTTCAAGAGTAGCCGATTGATGTCTTTCTCGCCAAGATCTCCCTCCAACTTCCAGAAAATCACACCGCCGATCAGTACATAGGTCACGTAAACCATCCCGAGCAGGAGGATCGAGGGAACCCGCGCCCAGTTCAGCATTTCCTTTATCCCCATCTTGGCTCCCTGCTAGAACACTTGAATCCAGGTGTCTCGAAGGAGTGAGTGTTTACCAGCTTGTCATCTCTTCTTTCCTTGCATTGCAGTCAAATAAACCTGCAGCTGCTGTTTCAGTCACTCCAATGGTCTGCCATGCAAATAGGGAGCGACACCAGCACAGGTTGTGCTTTCGGTGATGACTATGGGTAAGGTCAAATGTTGGCGTTTCTGGCCAAAATAAGCCATTGTTTATGAGGTCATGACATTGCGCCGCAACTGTGGGGTAATTTAAAAGTATAGTTTTTAGGGGATGTGCACAATCTCCAAGAACAATTAGGTTTACATTATATTGAAAATGATATCAGTTCTCATACTAGTTTAACCAAGAAAGAGGCAGTTTTTACTCTGCTAACCACCATTTTCAGTAAAAACATGAAAAAAAAGTATGAGCAGTAAAAGCCCTCTTCCTGTCACCCAGCTGCCTTTCTAGGATCACTCGGGTCACCTTCATCTGTGTTTGTTTAAGATAGCCCTCCATGCTCAATGCACCAGAGATGACCATTAGTACACAATCGCAGCTGTGGATTTACATGATGTTACACAAAAGTATCTGACATTTAGATATGTGCAACATGGGACATTAATACAGTCTAATAATGCAGTTGGATAATATAAAATAAAGAAGAACTACAACAAGAGTGCAAAACAATTCATCCTGTTGTGTGAGGGAAGAAAACATTATAGGATTCCAACATGAGACAAAACACTTTTCACAATAGGCGCATTCACACCGCAGTACTTTTCCCACAAAGGTTCATGAGTTAGAGAGCAGGGACTTTCGTGCGGCTCTCTTGTGAGAAAAGAGCTATATTTCTGATTGGCTGGGCGGATTGCAAACCACGCCCCGTAAAACTCCCCAAAAGTTTTGTGAAGCCGCCATTTTATTATCCTCGCATTAGCATTATTAGCATTAGCATTAGCCCAGCGCACAAACGCAGAGAGACTAATTTATGGCAACACAAAATAAAACATGGGAGCGGTGGAGATGAGGAGCTGTCGACGTTCTGGCGATTTACTCGGAAGGCTTCAGTAGAAGCTGCTGGGAGTCCCAGCAGCTTCTACTGAAGCCAGTCCCCAACTCCGGGGACTTCCGGCCGGGGACTTTGGGCGGAAAGTATACGCCGTGAAGTGGTTTGCGGCCTGCCAGTAAACCCAAAGCAGAAGAAGAAGAAGTGACGTCAGCGGCTTCATTTGCCTAATCCACCCCCAGGGATTTATTCCGATGTGAACGCGATCTGTACTTAGTTCATGAGAACTAAAGAGTTCTCATGAACTAAGTTCTCATGAACCTTTGTGGGAAAAGTACTGCGGTGTGAATGCGCCTATTGAGGCTTTAACCATAGGCTCTTATTAATCAAATTGCCAAATGAAAAAATATATAATTCCAATTAATGTATTTAAATTATATAAAAAAAGAAATAATCAGGAAGGATGAACGGTTACTTATTGTCTATACTAAGAGCACAAATATTTGTTGCCCTCCAAACTTACTGTTTTGTTTTTTTACATAGTTCATAAATGTTTAGAAATGTGTCCTGAATTATTTAATGTAATTCTTAGAAGTTAGATTCTAGGCCCTGATCCAATGAACTGAATCTTTGCCAAAGTTGAGGTGGAATTGTTATTCAAAAACCTTCAGAAGTTGTTTCTGCATTGCATAGAATATATCAAACAAACTCAGGACAAGGAAAGTAAAGCAATTAAAGTAATACATATGCAGGTGCAAATATCTTACAAAAACTGTTTTTAATGTAACACAATATGTAAAGAAAACAGTCACACAAAATATGTTCTACCTAGTGAATATTACATATTTGACGTGTCTTCTATTGTACTTGAGGACACGTCTTCTTCCTCCTTTTGTTTATTAAAGCCTGGATGAGTCAGGCCAATTGCATACTCCATTGTTCTGGCTCCCATGTTAAGGATAAGGGCGAGCCAAGCCAAGGCAAAGATGATCCATATGCCTGCAAGGCTGCGGTATAGAGAGATGTACTCCTTGCCTGGGTCAGTCCCTACATGCAATGGAAATGACATTGTCAGAACATGCTTGAACATCACAGTAAGAATCATCAGGTAGTATGGTTTATTCATTGAATGTCACAGTTATTGCCTCAAAGAATGAAAAGGCACTCTTATCTAACAGAGGTGACCGCTGTGGACTTTCCACCACATTAGTGCTTGTTTGCTTTCGCTCTACTCACCCACCACATAATCTCCAAAACCAATGGTGCTGAGGGTAATGAAGGTGAAATAGAAGCCCTCGCCAAACGACCAGCCTTCCACGTAGCTGAACAGCAGAGGAGGGATGACTAAAAACAGCAGGCTGCCGGTGATGAAGAACAAGCTCACTGCCAGAGCCTCAACTGTCTGCTATAGGAAAGAAACAAGTCACATCCATAGGCATCGTTTTGGCATTACAAATTGACCTTTTGCTTTCATACCTAACATTTTTTATCGCAACATTGATGGCTAGCAAATGCAAAGTAAGTATCATGGATCTGTAAGCAACCATTTTTGTTTGGTAGTAAGTCTGTCACGGTAACTCATTATTGCCGATATATTGTACAAAATATTAACTTCATACAATATATGATACCATATATCAACATGTATATTGTACAATTAATGGAAATGTCCATGATACTTTTAAATGTAATTGATTTATTGTACAACATATTATCATGTACATGACCTCAATCTTTTTTACGCTATTGACTTGTCACACCATATATGGACATGTCCTTGCTATATCGACTTATTGTACAATACACGGACATGAGTTTAGTAATATTGTGGATATTACCACGGTCATTTAAATGTTACCGACTTGCCATCAATCTATTTTTGTCATTGACATATCGAACAACATTCATTTTTGATGACCTAATGGCTAATGCGTCAGTACCTTGTGAGGAACAACCGAGACCATTCCCCTCTCCAGTCGACCCAGATGGATGGTGAGACACTTCCCCAGCTGTTTGAGGAAGGCCAGGTTCAGGGGGATTCCACACAGTGCGTAAAACACACAAAACACTTGACCTGATACAGTGCTGGGGGAGAGGTTCCCGTAGCCTGTGGACAAGACAAGGATTTGTCATTATATTCTCTTTTTTAAATGAACCAGTTAAAAATAATGAATACTTAAAGATGTTCACCTATAGTTGTGACAACTGTGCCTGCAAAAAAGAAGGAGCTACTAAAATCCCAGTTGCTGGGGTTTGTTGAGTTGCCTGAGGGGTTCACTCCCTTTTCCCAGGCATCCAAAATCACCTGCAAACACATAAAAAAATGGTAATAAAGTAGTAATAAAAAAACAAGTTATAATTTGGACCACTTATTGATTTATTAGGACAGGTTACTGTAACACCATTTATTAATGTGTACACAACCTAATAATACAATTGATCTCTTAATATATCTGTCACTAAGTATTTGATGAGCCCTTTGTATTGTCATATTTACTCTTTGAAAGACAAACCATGTGTTTAAGCATGTCAAAAAAATGTATAGAAAAAAAAAACAACACCAACTAATATGGTAAATGTAATTATATTTCAAAATGGTCCTGTTACATTTTAATAAACCTTAACGATGTTAATGTTTTTATAAATTCAAGAATTGTTAAAGAACCTGAACAAACTTCTCCAAGGCTGGTCCATCCAGGCAGGTGTAGTTTGCCAAGAAATGTAACTTCTCCAGTTGGAAATGGTTCCGGTTGTTGCTCTCAGCCTCCCGCTCCAGTATCTGGAAGATGGTGGCCCCAACCAGCAGGTACGTGAAGTGGGCCAGAGTCAAAATGGCTGTCCAGCTCACTTTGAACCGCACATACTGGAACCTCGCCATCAACCAGAATGGACCCAAACTCTGATGCTCAAACTTAGAGGTCAATCGCTTCAGAAAGGTTTGACAATCAAAGTCTTGATGAAATATGCAGGTCTCATTAGTAGTTCCCAAAAGATGACTTCCATTGCTGCAAATATATTCTTCTCCAGAAGATTGTCAAAAGCGAGACAAAGCTAGAAATGGCGGATGTTTGGTATCATGGGGGTGACATGCTCGAACTGGATAATGCTCCAAAGGTGAAACATCTCGACTCGATGCTCCTTCTCTGATTGGTCAGGGATGTTGGGCTTTGATTTATGGGTTGCTTGTGTAACGATTAAACTCCTCTTCTCCATTAGCACGACATCTGGACACACACACATCCACTTTCAACTGTTTCCACTAATAAGGAAGCGTTGGCAGCGTTGTGTCAGCAGAACAAAAGTTAATGTTTTACCTTACTGCTGGTGGTTGTCTGAGCACCCAATGATAGCAGAGCCTTTCAATAACATTCTGCATAGTGAGGAATCCTTTTATCGGAAAGGTACATTTCAAACAAAAACTATATTTACTTTAGTTGCTGTTGAATTTTGCGGAAATGTCGAAAGCCTAATAGACTGTGTGCCATAAAGCAAAGAGTTGAAAGATGAGTCATGAGAGAACTTAATGGGGTTTTATCGCTGTAGTGTTTAGTATTCTGGCATGTTTAAAATGCCCCAGAGGACGTATAAGAAAAGCATTACGACTTTAGACTAGATGCCAATAACTACAGCTATAATTATCATAGAAACATTCAGTTATGCTCTGGTGGAATAAGAATGTAGCAAGAATATAGTAAAGAGTTAGATGTCTATGACGGCTATAAATTATATTACATATTGTAGCCTTAGATATATTTCCAATGCTGCAAAAAATATTAAACACTAGATCTGGAGTTTGTCATTGGTGAGTAAACTGAGCATGTTTTATGTAAGGTGACAGATCACGTAAAAACAAGCTTAAAAACTGTAAAAATAATAATGTGGGATACGGCATGCAGTACATAAACTTTGAATGAAAACACACAAAGAAAGTTTATATAGAATTAAAATGTTTACTGCCTCCTATATAGTCATTTAGATTAGTCATATTCTTGTGTTTTGGGTTATTAGCAATATTATACTCCATCAGAGAAAATACAATCTCACACATCATTGTGTTACAAAATCATAACAAAATGCATGTGAAATGCCAGCAAAAGCCTTGTTCACAGGTCTTTCAAAAACAAAAGCATGAACTTGCCTTGCCAATTTAACTTAGAATTCAAGCTAAAAGGTAAATTAGGGTAACAAATATTTTAAATGATTTCCTTTTACTGCCCAAAATTGCTTCTTGTTCAAAGAGTACACTACATAAAAACTGCTTTAAAGTAATTAACTACTAATTGAATCACTATACAAAAAAGAATGAAGCTGAATGCTTGTCAACTACTGCAATATGAAGTTAAACTTCAAGCTTGATTACATGTTCAGTGCTCTCCTACACTATCAATTTATTTGTATAGATTTACACTTCTGTGTTTATGGACTTTGTGGTGTTATTAAAAATATATTTTAACACAATCACGCCATGAAGAGAGTCACTTATGTGTCTGAGAGAATAACAGATATCATGACTTCACTGAAGAGGGCTCATTCTCCAAGGCAACTGGATTCAAATTGTGCAGCTGCTTGTCATCTGTCAAACAAATCAACGCAAAGCCATGCAAACTGCTTTTGTTCCAAGGTTCACAGGTTGTCTGCTGGTGTGGTAAGTGTGTAGCAAGAGCTGCGGAAACAGAATGTGATTTAATATCGGCTGACATTTGACGGATAAAGTGAATTTCATGATATAACACATCTACTCTCATGTGGGAAGGAACTCATGTAGTGACCTGGCCGCATATACAGTATGAAGCTGTGTAATGTAATGCTTAACATCCTTGTCAAATATATCATTATTAATTGCCTATAGTTGATCTTATCTTAATGTAAAAACCCTTAAATGCTCATTCAGCTCAATACGTAATAATCATTAGTCCATGCAAAGAAAAGTTTGTAACCCTATTTGAATTTCAAATAAAGTATCTTAAGGAAGCACTGTACATGCTGCAGGCCCTCAGGGTGTTTCCCTGCCTTCTGCTCAGTGCACACTGGGATATGCTCCACCTCCCTGTGTTCCTAAATAGCATTAATCACAGATACTGTAAGGCTTTATGACCCATTAGTAAAACCGCTACACGATGATTGGTTTTGTTAATATTATATCCTTATATTCTGAACAATACTTGAAAATAAAGGTTTGTATTTAAAGACAGAAAAAGATACTTGTGCAGTATGTGTTATTTGGAATACATTTCACTACTAATTCACATGGATCGTAGTCAATGACGCAACCAACTGGTTAGTTTTCCTTATACCCTTCATGGCTGAAGGTTATGACGAATAGCTTGAGGAAAGTCATTTACCTGGGATATTTTCTAGGTGTATTCCACAGAAAAAGCAGCACTTCTAAATCTGAAACTTGCCAGAGAGTAACTGTAAAAGGAAGAGCAACAAGAGATTTAGAATCAGTGATGATGGAAGAAAAATATAGCACAAGCTATTTCATAAATCAGGAAGCTCACGGAAATGTAAGTTGCCACAGAACAGGCAGATCAGCTGTTATCAGGTTACCAAACAACTCCTCATTTACTGTATGTTTGTCAGTGCTTAGCACACATTGACTAGTAAGTGCTAAGTACAAATGTAATACGTGGGCAATACTGCATTTCATCATCAAATAGTTTATTCTGTATTTGATATTGTGTTCAATTTTCTTATACACAAAATGTACTATACATATATTACATATCTATGTACAACCTTTTACACAAAATAACATACATCTGAAATGCATGTTAAACTTCCTGTGGCCATTTGATACATCATGATTCATTCTTCACATACTGGAGCCACCTGGTTTCCTTCCTCTCATATCTTGAGACAACATTTGTTTAGATCAAATGTGCGGCGCAGGCTTTGATTTATACTGCTGCCCATTGTACCGGACAAATACTCCAGGAGGCCAACCAGTGTGTGTCTGCATGTAAACATCAGACAGGATGTGTGGCTGGTGTTTGGCAGATCACAAATCCAGTATTTTCAGGATCTTCAATGTCCGTCCATCTTTACTCAATAATGTCCAATACTCGTTTAAATGCAGATGGAGGTTGAAGAAGCATTTAGATGGCGGAACTTCAGGTGTTCATTAGAGCATCGTGGTATTATTGAGGTGGTCCTGAAATACAAACAACATCACCTGGCAGATCAGACATCCAATGAAAGGTATTTGAGAAAAAAACAAATAATGCACCAAAAATATTTCCTTGAACATCTTCCTTTTCAGAGTAAGAACCCCTGAAATCACTCAACTACGACTCAAATCACAATATGAGCCAAGAAACCCAACGCTGCCCATCGTTCTGTCTTTTCATATGATCTCAGCCTTTCTGTGTATCTAATAGCATCTGCAAAACAAGCAGCTTCTTAAGGGTCAAAGGAGAGGGAAACAGGGAGAAGAACCATGGAACAGCAGAAGAGGAGAAGTTGCCAAGCTAGAAGAGAGAACACTGCGGCCAGAAAACTCCTAAGTGAATCTGAAGAATTACCAGTTTATGAGTAGTACTTTATAAACTCAAATCTCAAAAGAAGACTTTTATTCTGAAATGTAGTAAAGCATCACACCACAGTGTGATGCTTTAAAAGGCTTTGCGGGTGTGTGAGTGCGGGTGTGTGAGTGTGAGTGTGTGTGAGTGTGAGTGTTACCTGTCCTGCTGAGGAGGTTTTGCCTTGCTCTGACAAATGCCAGGATGTCAGCATCAGCCTTTTGGTCTCCGGTCAGGGGAATGGAGGAGGATGAGAGTGTGGTGGTGGAAAGAGACCTGAAATGTACATGTGTGTAACGCAGCAAGACAATATCAGCATTTAGGACTATATTCTTGTAACAAATGCTCAATTTGTATATGTGTTTGGGAAGGGATAAGCCTAAAAGACAAACCATTTCTGAACACTCGAAATTCATCCTGTTTTGTCACAGACCCATATTTCTCACAGATTATATCTTTCTTTCTTAAGGTTGGTTTTCTGTTTTTGTTCCAAAAGCTTTAAGGAAACATGCTTAACATTAACAGGTAACAGATCCTCATATCACGGGGCCTCTGACGAAAACAATAGTATGTCTGTAATTTAAGTGGTTTTTGGAGAGGCGAACAAAAGCATACATGTTATTCATTGACTGTTTTACTGTGGTTGTAAAACAGTCGTTCCAGCATTTGCTTGATTTGTTAATATAGTTTGTAGACATTACTTCACAAAGAAATAAAAAAGTTATGGGCACGTTCAGAAGTGGAGAGAAAACACTGCGCAGCTATAAAAGCTGCAGGTCCAGACTGTATGTATATACTTAAGAGTTACTGCAAACATGTGTAGCTACTGTATTTATAACATTTGTGCACACACTTGAAAGAACTACACAAACACTGTTCATCTATTGATTAAATTATTTCTTCAGTCTGCCCTGTTTAAGAGGCCTTGACTTGTACAGAGTGTAGGGCTGTAATGAATGTCACATTTGAAGTCTCAGTTTTTCAAATAAAGCACCAAATGTCTGTTTATCTCCTAAATAAAACTCCTTCAAAATAATTCCCAGTGTAAAAGTGTTTTTTTTAATGAAAAAAAGAAAAGCTACGCAGCATTTAAATGTTGTCAAATGAAGCAAAGAGGCTTCAAACTATCCGTTACAGCCCGAATTAAGAGACCACTGTAAATTATATTTTTCCTGAACTGCAAAATGTATAGGAGATATGAGATTTTTGTGAATAATAAGCGGAACGACAGACATAGAGAGCTTCAACTTTGCTGAATGTAAGCACTAAAGAAAATCAAATCTATCCATTGCCCTCATGCCACACCAGCCTTCCATGTACCTCCAGTCAGATGAAGGAGTGAAGTCAGACACCGTCCTACCCAGGGTCTCATCATGCCCTTCTGGGACAGCCATCACAGGGATGTAGCTTCTGAAAAATAACAGGTGACAAGGTTAAAGTTTGACATGCATCGTCGGAAAGAAATGTGAAATTAAATGACACTTTGCTGACCTGAGATCTTGAACAGAGGTGGAGCAGTGGACTGGGTGTGGTTCTGATGGAGAGTCTCTCACAGTGCTGCTCAGAACAGGTGCACTGTGGGACAAGTCGGGAGAAATACTGTGGCACCATTAGTCCACAGATTATCTCATAGCATTGGTCTATAGTAGGGACTAGCAGTCATTCGATGCAGCCTGTACTCATCCTCTCTTTTTATCAGTATCATTGCATACATGTGCTTTTCTTCACCACAAGAGGGAGCCACTATACAATGTAGTTGCATAGTTTGCACTTTATTTACAACCTTTTTGAGGCTGTAACATGTTGCACATCTTTTAATAAAAAATGGTATGGTTTGCAGTTTAACTCCTGTTTCAGTTTAAAAGTGTGATATAATTATTTAATTAAATAAAAATAAGTAAATCATTTTGACAAAAAAATGTTGGATGATTATGAATTCAATGAAAGAATGAATTATTTAAATGTAAGATGAATCCATTGAAGATACAATTTAAGAAAATTGATAGATTTTTGTTATTATTTCAAATCATCGGAGTTGGATGAATCTGAATTTCCGAATGATGAGACGATGAGCTTTGTAGCTACATTGATGACAGTGTTTGCTAAAGTTCTCAAAGATTAAACCCCAAAAAAGGATACAAAAGAATCCTGCACGAACAATCCACATATACCTTCATTTCTTGAGGAAATGAAATGACCTTACAGAGATTTCTAGGAAATACCAAAGATTCGGTTGATAATGATAGGGCTGCTAAATATAACAAAAATGTATTGAAATTGCAATATCCAGAAGTGCAAGATCTAAATCTCAGTAAGCGCAATATTTGGTGAAGGCCAAATGTGAGAAAATATCTTGATAAAGTGTTATTGTGCTGGAAAGAAGTCACGGCCTAGGAAAGGTTTTCTACAGACTTATTAAAGAATCCTTGTTTGGTATAGATCCTTTTGAAAAGTCACACCATGATACTTTTTTATATATATTTTTAAATGCTGATGTAAATGATGTTTTAAAAAATGGAAACAATGTGCAATTGCAATTAGTATTTTTTTCCAAATGGTCTGGCTTCATGTCTGCTGTGTTAGCCACTTCCTGTCCCCTCGCCTAAACCAAAAACGGAGTAATAAACAGTCGGTGAGAAAGCTTCTGACAAAGGGAAACTAAGGACAACCAGTGTTGTAGCGAATTAAAGTGTCATAATATCCTCATCCTGGTTGATGGAGCAGAAAATCACAATGACATTACCTTTCAACATTTGTTTAACATTTGTTCCATGGAAACGAGCAGTGAGGAGCTGCAGGTTGTTGGTTATTAATCAAATGCTGTTCCAGCCCAGATGGTGAAAGGGTAAAAATAACATGAGTGAGTTAAGGCGGAAATGACTCAGTGAGGGAAGATGTTTCCCTCTGAAGCTTGGCTGGTGTCTGTGTGAACAAATGGGCTTGGTAGAGGGTTTAAAATTAATGCTTAATGTCCTCATCACTGCTTGTAACACTTTTAAAATCTGGAAGAACAGACTGAACAGAATCCTCTTAATATCTCACCGAAATCCTGGAGTGCTGGGTGAAGATGGCTGTGAGGTTCCCCTTGGCGACCCTGTGACCCTGGCTGTGGCCTCAGACTCCTAGGAACAACCATTGAGAAACTCTGGAAGTTTTTCTGGAACACTTCTCAGCAAACACCATTCCATACCGATGACAGTCCAACACAATGTGGCCATATGTTACTGACGGCGAGCGGAAACTGAAGACCTCGGGAGTTACAGTATGTTCTCTTCTTTAGCTCCATCATATCTCTTACTCAGAGTCTGATCAATTACATGTGTATCGCTTTCCAAAAAACAGAACAATAAATGGTTGAACAAAGCTGTCGGATACAAGAATACTGGCACGGAAAACAGCCGGCTTCCTGCTTGGAAGACTAAAAACTGCACATGTAAGGTCTGTCTGTCAGACTTCCTCTTCTTTCCAGTGATAAATTCTCAAACCTTGCTCAGATGTGAGTGAACATTTCCTCTTTCATGGGACCAAAACGATAGTTACGTCTGTAACTACGGTTCTATGAGTCCCGGATGACCGCCAGAGGCGCTGCTTTAGCACTGGATATGTCCATCGCGCGCATGCGCAGCTCGAGTACCAATAACAACAAAGTCACCTGTGACCCATGTGACACCAGCTATATCTGCCGGTGTCGTCAGAGGATCTGTTCCCAGAATCTTCTCGCGAGCACACAAGAATTCTGAGTGACAGGGTACTCTGGTGGTCATCCGGGACTCATAGAACCGTAGTTACAGATATAACTATCGTTCTATTTCGTCCCTACAGACTGCCAGACTCAGAGGCGGTGCTTTAGCACTGGATGACTTATACCAACCATGTCATGAAGAATCCAAGCCCATGCTCACTACTGGAAGCAGCGGAGCTCGGCAAAAGGACCACGCCCAAAGGATGGGGAGTGGCGACATTAACCCGATAAAACCTGGAGAATGTGCCAGAAGACGCCCACGACGCCACGGCACAGATGGTCTCCAGGGGCACCCCTCTCAGGGCAGCCCAAGATGTTGAGATGCTTCTTGTAGAGTGGCATCTCAGCCCTGATGGCAGGGGGCGGCCACTGGCCCCATAGGCATGTGAGATGGTATCGACAACCCAGTGGGGAAGCCGCTGTTTTAGAGGTCACAACCTCTTTTAGTGCCTCCATGGCAAACGTAGAGCTGCTCCGACTGCCGTATACAGGCAGTAGCATCGATATACGCCCTTAGGGCACCCACAGGGCACAGCAACTCAGACGTGCCGTTCTCCTGATTGTCAAAGCGTGTCAGCTTGACAGGCCGATTGAAGTGGGTTTGTGGAAGCATCTTGGCAGGAACGCCACATTTGCCCAAAGTGCAACACCTGAGAGTCCCACCTCAGGCATGCATCGCTCACGGAGAGGGCATGCAACTCCCCAACTCGCTTCCCTGACGCTATGGCAAGCAGAAATGCTGCCTTCGTGGACAGCCAATGAAGCCCCACCTGGGCCAGGGGCTCGAATGGAGGAGATGATAGGGCATCCAGCAGCAGGGACAGGTCCCGAGCCGGAGCCCTCGGGGTGCTAGGGGGACGCTGCCGTAAAGCCCCTCTCAGGAATAGGGACACCGACCTGTGGCACCCCCCCGTGGCGCCGTCGACCCGCTGTCGGGCAGAAATAGCAGCCACCTAAACTCTCAAAGTGAAGTGAGAACATCCACTATCTAGAAGGGACTGCAGTCTGGGCAACAGTGGGCATGTTGTCCGAAGGAACAAGCCCATGCTTGCCCCCCAGTTGGGGTAAAAAGTGCGTGAGTGCAAACTGCACAGCCCGAAGCTCTAGCACGTTGACATGGCGTGCACCCTCCTGGGCAGACCACTGACCCTGAACAGTCCTGCCCTGCCACACTGCACCCCACCCTGAGAGACATGCATCTGCAGTGACAGTCTCCCGGCGGGATGGGATGGCGCCCCTGGGCACGCAAATCAAAAGATAGGCCCTGTCCCTCCAGCGGGACAGAGAGTGGAGGCACCGCTGAGACACCCTGACTCTTCTGTGCCTGTGCCACTTGGCGTCCAAGTGGAGGCTTTTCAGCCACATTTGCATGGGACTCAGCGACAGTAGGCCTAAGGGCACAACAGCTGAGGCAGCCGTCAGTCCGCCCAAGAGCCGGAGGAACTGAATCTAAGGCACCATCTTGCCCAGCCTGAAGATTAGAAGAAGGTGGAAAATGTCGTCCACACGACGAGGTGACAGTTGGTAGGCCCTCATGGCAGCCGACTCTAGGACCATCCCCAGGTAAGTGACCTGTTGGGAAGGGTCCAGGCAACTTTTCCGGTGTTTATTGTTAGACCCAACCGGGCTACGTGAGATAAAATCAAATCAAGTTTTCTTCATATAGCACATTTAAAAGCGAGAATAAAAACACATTACTACAATCACAATAAAAGACAATAATTTACAACAGAAATATAAAAAACAAAAACACAGGGAATAGTCAGGTATATCATACTCCGCTCTGATTAGAAGGCCAGAGAGAAAAAGTGGGTTTTTAGTGAGGATTTAAAAACCCCTAGGGTCTGGGCCGACCTCACATGGAGGGGCAGAGTGAAACCAGCCAATCGTCTAAATACGGCAGGACCTTCAAGCCCTGCGCCTGCAGGGGTGCGAGAGCTTCCGCCACGACCCTGGTGAACACCCTTGGAGAGAGGGAGAGACCAAAGGGAAGCACCCGGAACTGATAGTGTCGGCCCTGAAAGGCAAACCTCAAGAACTTCCGGTGGTGAGATGCAACTGGCACGTGGAAGTAGGCATCCCTCAAGTCCACGGATGCGAACCACTCCCCCTGTGCATGCTCTGTGGTCAGCATATGGAATGGCAGCACCTTCAGGAATCTCTTGATTCCTCTGAGTTCCAAGATCAGACGAAATCCGCCGACTTTCTTGCTCACGAGTAGAGCTTTCAACGCACGCCGCTGTGTGGACGGGCCGTAAGGCTCTGAGGCACAAGGCTGCCAAGAAGGCCAGCGACCGGGGGCATGATAGCCACCGGGAGGCGGTTGAGTGGGCCGCTGGGACCTCCGCAGACCACCACTGTAAGCTGGTGGCTGAGTGTGGCTGCTAGAGGGGCCCCTGGGCCTGCTGGGAGTGGAAACAGGCCTATGAAGACCCGAGAGCTGCTGCCTGGTCCGCCTAGCTTGGGCAGCACGCTCCAGTGCAGCTTCCACACAGGACATGTCTCCGACAGTGGTGACTGAGCAAGCCAAACCTGGCGACGAGTCTGCACCAATAAGGACATAATTCGTCCCTATTCCCTAGACATTAGGGCAAAGGCATGCAGTGATGCATCACTGAGGCCCAGCAAAGAAGGCTCGGCCGGAGCCTGCTGCAGAGAGGTAGTGACAGCCAGCATCAGATGGGAGAGGGAGTTCCCGTTACGACCCATGCGTGCCGCTGTGTCGTAGGACTCACAGAGCAGTTCGTCTGTGACCCTGCACTGAGGCCGAGGGCACCTGGCATCAGGCCTTGGAGCCTTATCAGGAGCCAGAATCGGGGAGGCGATGGCAGGCTCAATGGATGGAAAGCGACCCAGCCCCACCCTTGCCGGATCCTGCATGGCAGCAGAGTGGGAGAGGGCCCTGGTGTCTCTCCAGCATGCATGGTGCTCCCTCAGGTACTCCTCTGAAGGAGGAACAGTGAGAGTGACAGGGGCAGGGTTATGCCTGAAGAAGGCGCTAGCCTGAGCCGAGTTGGCCTGCAGAACCTGAAGCTGCAAGTGTGCCAGGGCCGCACGAATAATGGCCGCCATGGAGGTGTCCTCCATGCCTTGCAGAGAGCTCTGAGCAGAGGAGTGGGAAGCCTCCTCGGGAGCGCTGGGGCCCCATCCTACTCCCCTGAAGAGGTTTAGCCGAAGCCGCTAGCAACATGGCATCCTCAAGCAGAGGTGCGGCAACCGAAGGAGGGCCAGGCGGCAAGCTAGTAGCCCCCACACCGGCCCCTGGCTGAAGGGCCAAGAGGAGCGCAGGAGGCATAGAACCGTAGTAACCGTGGCCAGTGCCTACGCGGCAAGTGCTTACACGGCATAGAACCGTAGTTACAGTAGTAACCGTGGCCAGAGCTTAAAAGTGTCAGCCAAACGGCTGCACACTAGCAATAATATAATATTGGGAGGGATGAAACCCTCTTTAATGGCCACACATGCAGAGCACACAGCACACACAGTGAAGATTGTTCTCTGCATCTAACCCATCCTAGTGCTAGGAGTCTAGTACTAGGAGCAGTAAATACGATATAGTTAGGCTGAGCCACGCTACTGCTAACTAAATAAAACGAGAAACGATAAGACTCCGACTGGATCAGTCGCGAAGCTGCACGCGGCCAGCTGCATGCAGAGAAATCCCTCAGATCAAACGTTTAAACTGAACGTTTGAACATTCTTGTAGCCACGGTACTCTCGCGCAGCGAGAAGATGAGAGGAACAGATCCTCTGACGACAACGGCAGATATAGCCGGTGTCACGTGGGTCACAGGTGACTTTGTTGTTATTGGTACTCGAGCTGTGCATGCGCGCGATGGACATATCCAGTGCTAAAGCACCGCCTCTGGCGGTCAGTAGGGACGAAATAGAACCGAATAGAACCAACGTTTTAAAGACAGCAGTGCTGTTGGTCAGATGTTGCTGCTTTGCATCTTCTTCAGTGGTTTCCAAAATGTGCCATCCAGCCTTAAAGGCCACGCAAAGAGTGTTGTTTTGGCCAATCTCAACTCATCTTTCTCTCCACGCTTTTGCAAATGTTATGTTTACTAAACACAAGTTTTTTAAAGGGATAATTTGAATGTTTTAGAATGGGGTCGTATGAGGTACTTAGCCATACTTAAATTAGATGATTTCTGGCAAGCCCCCAGAAAACTAAGTGTGACGGAGCGGATCACAGACTGACTGACTCCGCCACTGACAGCCGACACACACACACAGGTACACACACACACACACACACACACACACACATCACACACACACACACACACACACACACACACCACACACACACACACACACACACACACCACACACCACACACACACCACACACACACACACAACACACACACACACACACACACACACCACACACAACACACACACACACACACACACACACACACACACACATCACACACACAACACACACACACACACACACACACACACACACACACACACACGACACACACACACACACACACACACACACACACACACACACACCACACACACACACACACACCACACACCACACCACACACACACACACACACACACACAAAAACCTTGTTACGTCTCTTTTTTTTTCTATTTTATTCCTCCTCATTGGCGAAACTGTGGCGCGCTTACACTGTAAAGTGCGCCGCATTTGTGGGTGCGGGTGCTAGTGGAGCCCTCGCAGATGGGGGTGCTGCAGCCCCCTCAGCAACCCCCCCCCCCCCCCTTCCGGCGTCTATTCGCGATGTCTCGATGTCCGCAGACCCTGTCACTACCCCGATCTGCAGCTCTGCCCGATCTGCAGTGCGCATGTGCGAGATGGTCCGCCTTATTGGACAACTCCGGACGGCAACCCAAGTAGGACAACATTGACACAGTGGCTTTTGGCAAAGCACAAAAGGAAAACGAGAGAGAGAGAGAGGAGAGAGAGAGAGAGAGAGAGAGAGAGAGGAGAGAGAGAGAGGAGAGAGAGAGAGAGAGAGATATGAGTTTTTGTTATTACAACGTGACTTCACTATTATTTAACAACTCTTTTTATTGGTTCTTTTATTTGGGGTTAAGTACATTGTCAGAATAAGTGAGAAAATGAATTAACTTCTGTTAGATAGCCATATGCCATACATTTTGCACACATTCACAATAAATATGTATTCAGTATGATAGCTGTCTAACAGAAGTTAAATCCATTCTCACTTATTCTGACAATGTACTTAACCCCAAATAAAAGAAAACCATATCTGCAACGGCCTGTCATTACCCCGATCCGTCCCCTGCCCGATCGGTACTGCGCATGTGCGAGATGGTCCGCCATATTGGGACAACTCCCGGACGGCAACACTTGACACAGTGGGCTTTTAGCAAAGCTCAAAAAGAAAACTCGAGAGAGATGAGTTATTGTTATTACAACGTGACTTCACTATTATTCGCACATGCGCACTGCAGATCGGGCAGAGCTGCAGATCGGGTAGTGACAGACCCCACGCAGCAACCAGGAAATGAACCCAGCTCACACTGTCTGCTCCTCACTGCAGCGAGCCGCGCAACGTCCCGCCAACATGGACACCCAGGCCCCACGCAGCATTCTCATCTGTTTGTCATTACTGGTGTCATTTTCGGGTTTGCTAACGCCATTGTAACACATAATCACTGATGTTCCGCTGTAACGGCCCCTACACACGGCGGCGTGCGTTGCCGCTTCAACGCTTCTGCCCATTCACTTTGAATGGGGTGACGTCACGCTTTGCCGAAATGCATTGTGGTTCCGTCGCTTCGTGTTGCTCACGTTGCTCACGTTGCTCGCTTCAAAAGTTGAGCAATGTTCACTTTTGAAGCTTCGACGGAAGCGTCAGCCAATCAAATCATATGCCAGTACAAGATCTAGCCAATCAAACTGTGTGCTTGTGTGTCCGGGGCGGGAGATTCGTGTGATTGGTTGTTGGTCGAGTTTCAGATACGCCCACCAGCAAGCTTCAACGCACGCCGCCGTGTGGACGCTGCGGTGGTGGACTCATCAGAACAGAGTGTGCGAGCTGACCAATCAGAGCACAGTGGGCTCACAGTGGGGGGGGCAGGAGCTCCAACAAGCCGTGTAGGACAGAGAGTGAATACACATACTATACAGAGATGCTGTATGAGAAACCAATGTGAGTTTGGAAAATTGCACAATATAAATCTATTCTAGTATACCTCAACAATGGAATTATGATCAGTAGAAATGCGCATGACATGGGACCTTTAATTTCAGTGAGTCAGAAAGCAGCATGAGAGAGGTGTTCAGGGTCACTGCCTCTCATGTGGCAGTGATACCGGCTTAACATCTGGGAAATCATTTTCGTCTGTTCTTCTGCTCTCTCTCTTCCCCTAATTTACGTATTAATTGCCCATTAGAGATAATTGAAT
Organism: Gymnodraco acuticeps; assembly: GCF_902827175.1. Lineage (NCBI taxonomy): Eukaryota > Metazoa > Chordata > Actinopteri > Perciformes > Bathydraconidae > Gymnodraco > Gymnodraco acuticeps. Next base: position 255,450 of record NW_022990295.1, on the reverse strand, counting down.
TTGTGAGGCAATGCTTCAGTGGCAGAGGAAGACTGTATAGTAAATGTACATATTGTAAAAGACCATACTTGAGGTCATTAATATCTCCATTTAATCAGGTTAAAAGCGTGGGATACATTTACTATAAGATAACTTGAGGAGACATGTGATAGTGTGTCTGATAATGAATTTAGTGAAATGAGCAATATGACGAGGCTAAAACGATACAAGAGACATGGAAGTGCAGTTCTGTGGTCAGTTTCCATTGCAATCCCTCAGGTATTATACACACACACACACACACACACACACACACACACACACACCACACACACACACACACACACACACACACACACACACACACACACACACACCACACACACACACACACACACACACACACCACACACACACACACCACACACACACACACACCACACACACACACACACACACACACACACACACACACACCACACACACACACACACACACACACACACACACACACACACACACACACACACACACACACACACACACACACACACACACACACACACACACACACACACCAAACATTTCCTGCTCTCTTCCGTGAAATGAACCATGCAATTTCTTATTTATTTTGCGTTTGTTAATTATGGGGAATGATTGTGTTAAGAGGTAGTTAACCTGTTTATGTTTGGGTCGGATTTTTATGTTGACAATGTGGTTTGGAGTTTAATTGTGTCACCTGTTGACGGTAAGCCTGGTGGGAGGGGCTATGGGTTCAAAAGGGACTGGGTTTGGCCCTGGAAGTGGTCACTCGGGGGAATGTTGCAGTGAAGGCAACAGCTGGGACGTGTTCGGGAGATTGCTGCAGAGTAGGCAACAGCAGAACACGTTTACTCTCCATGAGTAATGGACGGCCTGATTTGGACTTTTATTTTGTTTGTTTAAGTTGTGCTGTTTCGCTATTTTTTTGTTGCTGTTGTAATTAAAGTTTTGGAGCTTAAAACAACCGACTGGGCCAGTGTTTCGAACGGACAAATAGAACCCCGTCACACTAAGCAATGTGCTTCTATGGACAGGGGGTTGCAGCAAAATGTATTTTAACCCCCTGAAAGACAAGCCTCAATATGTTTTCTATATTTATAATACATTTTTTTCTTTCAACATTATCTTGCCGTGAGACAGCTAGGATGTCCGGATTAACTGAAGAACTGAAGTAAAATATGCTTTCATCAAAGCCACCAGACTCCATTAGGGCTAAATATATCATAACTTTTGTACATTCGAAATATATCATAAACATTTTAAGTGGGGCCTTACTTTAAGGTGGCTAAAATACGTTTTTTGCTGAAATGCCAATCAATAGCAGTACTTTGCTTAGTCTAAGTCGATTCACTACTGTCAGTTTCTCCAAAATGGGAGCGTTCCAACACTAAAACACTGACTATAAAGTACTTAATTCAACCCCACTTCAAAACATCCAAACCACCCTTTAGGAACAAACAGACAGTGATTATTATTGACTAAAAATAAACATTGACTCACTTCTTATCCCCCCTTGTGTTGTTGAGAACCCTCTTGACCATGTGGTCCTTGTTAAAGCTCTATCTTCTCAGAGTGTATTGATGCTGTTGCTGTTCTCCTGGCTCTTGCTTGGGCCACATGGAGTTCTGTAAAAATGAGTTTCCTCCTACGTATCTTCCCACCAGGGCCCATTCAGCATGATGCTGAACAGAGGCTGCAAGGGTCACACTGGTGCCATAAAAACCTCCGAAGTCAGAGACACTTGCATTTTCACTTACACAAACTAACTTGTCCGTGGAGGCCAATATTCAGAAAACACACACAAACACACATAAATATACAGACATCATTTCAGAAACATGGTTTTAGAGACACTACCCTTGCCATGGTGTCATTCTAACAGGAGCTTTATGTGCTGTTGTCACATAAATAGGTAGAGATAAAGTGAGGTCCATCACCTGCACGCTGGAAGCCTCCCTGCTCCACCACTGATGGAAGTCTTTCTGGAGCTTGACCTTCGCCCTCTCCAACAGCAGCTGCAGGTGCTCAATCTCCGTCCTCAGAGCTTTGAGACGCCCGATGGCGCTCTTGTAACTGACAGGGGATATTAGCAGCAGCAAATTACTCTTTTGTCCATGTTGTAACAGCATCTGCTGTGACTAATGAATCTAAGCAGTGTGTTGGGAGAAATGAAAGTGAACTCTTAATACACTTACGCCTTCTTTTCTTGCTCTATGTGTTTGCACAGGTTTTCTTCCACGGGGTCGTACTCCTCCTCGACCTCTTGGTGATTCTGCATTACAGCTGGGGTAGGATTGGACAGGCACAAGACCGGGCAAATGTTTTAGAGATAAGACACTACTAAACTACAACCTTGGAACTAACAATAACATACAAATGCTACATTTATTGCAAAACCATTTTAAGGCATCATAGAATAACATTAAGAGATGCGTCTCTTTTATGAGCTGAAATTGAGTGAGAAACATGACATGAGCTATGTTTTTCCATAATTCTCAATGTTTTCAAAGTTTTTGCAGCTCAATTTAACCCAAAATTCCCTTTTCTGTAGTCGAAACTGGCTTCTTATACAATATTTTGGGGGATCTTAGAAATATATCAGTGATTAAAATCACCAATTAGTAAATCACCAATTGTTGTTCTAACCCACCTTGCATAACTACGGAAAAGGATTAGAAATTAGATTAAGTCATAATTCTGATTTATCAAAAAAAACAAAAAACATTTGGTCATATCTCCAAAGATCTTTCACATGTGGCCCTAATCCTTTTTCCTACATAACTGATCTTTTTTAAATTAACTTTTGATTTGATTTATATCTTGTAGTACTGCAAAGGACCCTTATGGGTACTCCTACCACCATTTCAGATACACGGCAGTAGATACAATCTCAAATAAAGTACAGTGAAAATGCCCAGAAGCTAGTAGATGCTAGTACATGAGACTGCATTTCCTTCAAAAATACAATGTTTTATGTTTTGCCCCTGAATAATCGAAGCCAGGCTGCTGTGAAGTATTCTCTGATGCGGGACTGAAAATAACAAGAAAAGCCTTTGGAGCCGTAACCGGAGGAAGATGTTTGTGTCCTTTACAACCAGAATTCCTCTTCAAAGCATGTATGCCACTGATCAAAACAGTCGGAGAAGAGTAAATGAAAAAGTCTTAGAGTTGTGACGCCCAGTCTTTGGTCGCTAAGATCTCAGTCAGCCAGGACTACTGCTAAAGCTTTGAAGTGGGCATCGCTGCATATCAAATAAAAGAGCCCACAATGTGTCACAATGTTTACCGGCAGCATACTCTATAAAGAGCTCAATATCTAAATCATAATAAGCAGAGTTCCCATTTGTGGCAGCTTTGTTCATTCTTTGAGTTTGGGCTTGGGGAGCAAAGTTAACCTGGATTCTCTGTTGTTGTAATTTCAAATGGCAACAGTGCGAAATGTGGACATTTTCCATATGATGCATGTAATTGCTTCAAGTGCCCATGCAATGTTGAGCTGGTGGTATGGTAGATATAGTTTGATATTTCTCTGTTTTTCTATCGACACATGATTACATTTAGCTGTGGGAATAACATTTGTCATTTTGATCTTACCATGAGCGGCCCTCTGTCTCCTCTGCACCTCTAACTGCTTTTTCAACTCATCTGAGAAAGAAAGAACAATACAAATGTAGCTTTAAAAAAAACAAAACATTTTCTCTAAATTGTATATCAAACAGACACAATACGCCTTCTATTAGCCTAACATTTGTGAAACATTTCAAACAAAGTTGAGAAAAAAGTGTTGAGGGCCCCTTTAATGTAGGAGTTTGTTATCACAGGTGTGGATCTTAGTCCACGAGGGATGTTACAGTAAACAAATCCATTGTCTTTGAATTGTTGTTTCACTAACAACCACACACACACACACACACACACACACACACACACCACACACACACACACACACACACACACACACACACACCACACACACACACACACACACACACACACACAACACACACACACACACACACACACACACACACACACACACACACACACACACACACACACACACACACACACACACACACACACACACACACACACACACACACACACACACACACACACACACACACACACACACACACACACACACACACACACACACACACACACACACACACACAAAACTGTGACGCGCTGGGGGGGTGCTAGTGGAGCCTCGCAGTGGCGAAACTGTGGCGCGCTTACACTGTAAGTGCGCCGCATTTGTGGGTGCGGGTGCTAGTGGAGCCTCGCAGATGGGGGTGCTGCAGCCCCCTCAGCACCCCCCCCCCCCCCCCCCTTCCGGCGTCTATTCGCGATGTCTCGATGTCTCGCAGACCCTGTCACTACCCGATCTGCAGCTCTGCCCGATCTGCAGTGCGCATGTGCGAGATGGTCCGCCTTATTGGACAACTCCGGACGGCAACCCAAGTAGGACAACATTGACACAGTGGCTTTTGGCAAAGCACAAAAGGAAAACGAGAGAGAGAGAGAGAGAGAGAGAGAGAGAGAGAGAGAGAGAGAGAGAGAGAGAGAGAGAGAGAGAGAGAGAGAGAGAGATATGAGTTATTGTTATTACAACGTGACTTCACTATTATTTAACAACTCTTTTTATTGGGTTCTTTTATTTGGGGTTAAGTACATTGTCAGAATAAGTGAGAAATGAATTTAACTTCTGTTAGATAGCCATATGCCATACATTTTTGCACACATTCACAATAAATATGTATTCAGTATGATAGCTGTCTAACAGAAGTTAAATCCATTTCTCACTTATTCTGACAATGTACTTAACCCCAAATAAAAGAAAACCATATCTGCACGGCCTGTCATTACCCGATCCGTCCCCCTGCCCGATCGGTACTGCGCATGTGCGAGATGGTCCGCCATATTGGACAACTCCGGACGGCAACACTTGACACAGTGGCTTTTAGCAAAGCTCAAAAAGAAAACTCGAGAGAGATGAGTTATTGTTATTACAACGTGACTTCACTATTATTCGCACATGCGCACTGCAGATCGGGCAGAGCTGCAGATCGGGTAGTGACAGACCCCACGCAGCAACCAGGAAATGAACCCAGCTCACACTGTCTGCTCCTCACTGCAGCGAGCCGCGCAACGTCCCGCCAACACGGACACCCAGGCCCCACGCAGCATTCTCATCTGTTTGTCATTACTGGTGTCATTTTCGGGTTGCTAACGCCATTGTAACACATAATCACTGATGTTCCGCTGTAACGGCCCCTACACACGGCGGCGTGCGTTGCCGCTTCAACGCTTCTGCCCATTCACTTTGAATGGGGTGACGTCACGCTTTGCCGAAATGCATTGTGGTTCCGTCGCTTCGTGTTGCTCACGTTGCTCACGTTGCTCGCTTCAAAAGTTGAGCAATGTTCAACTTTTGAAGCTTCGACGGAAGCGTCAGCCAATCAAATCATATGCCAGTACAAGATCTAGCCAATCAAACTGTGTGCTTGTGTGTCCGGGGCGGGAGATTCATGTGATTGGTTGTTGGTCGAGTTTCAGATACGCCCACCAGCAAGCTTCAACGCACGCCGCCGTGTGGACGCTGCGGTGGTGGACTCATCAGAACAGAGTGTGCGAGCTGACCAATCAGAGCACAGTGGGCTCACAGTGGGGGGGCAGGAGCTCCAACAAGCCGTGTAGGACAGAGAGTGAATACACATACTATACAGAGATGCTGAATGAGAAACCAATGTGAGTTTGGAAAATTGCACAATATAAATCTATTCTAGTATACCTCAACAATGGAATTATGATCAGTAGAAATGCGCATGACATGGGACCTTTAATTTCAGTGAGTCAGAAAGCAGCATGAGAGAGGTGTTCAGGGTCACTGCCTCTCATGTGGCAGTGATACCGGCTTAACATCTGGGAAATCATTTTCGTCTGTTCTTCTGCTCTCTCTCTTCCCCTAATTTACGTAGTTAATTGCCCCATTAGAGATATTGAATTTGTGAGGCAATGCTTCAGTGGCAGAGGAAGACTGTATAGTAAATGTACATATTGTAAAAGACCATACTTGAGGTCATTAATATCTCCATTTAATCAGGTTAAAGCGTGGATACATTTACTATAAGATAACTTGAGGAGACATGTGATAGTGTGTCTGATAATGAATTTAGTGAATGAGCAATATGACGAGGCTAAACGATACAAGAGACATGGAAGTGCAGTTCTGTGGTCAGTTTCCATTGCAATCCCTCAGGTATTATACACTTGTAGACGGTGCCGTGCTGTAGTTCTTTCTGTAACATGATCCTGTCGCCAATCTTAAACCCGAGCTCCAAAAACGACAAATCCAGATGACTTATCGTTTTGCAAAAAGAGAAAAGAACAGGAGTGTGGTGAACTGGCATTTCCTGCAACACCTCTCAAGGTGCCATAAACCTCTTGGCTCAGAGCTCCTGCTTTATCAAAGAAAAGATGAAGACACTGAGAGCATTTAAGACTAACATGTCCTGCCGGAGTGACCCAGAGTAAAGTGCAGTCTCATGAATATCCTGGGCTTTATCAAGCATGACAATGTTATTATTACAGACTTCAGGTTGAGTTTTACATCAGCTCTCAGCTTTCCACTGATCCAAAATGTTTTGCCCATGCAACACACAGACCAGCTCATCTTTCAAAAGTCTTTACAAACACCTTTTTTTAAATGCAGGCTGATATTTAGGGTTTCTGCTGACAGTGGAGATGTGAATGGATGATGTGCAACATTACAAATGACACACAGGGACATGTTGTGCCCATGATGATGGTATTTTTTCCTAATGCCTGTGGAGAACCAGCCAGGGTATGGGAACCTCTCACAGAATCTGCAGTTAGTGTACGTAACTGAGAATGTAAATGAGCTGAGACGCCCTGTGGCTTTACATTGTGGTCAGGTAGCCAGCCCAAGTCTTTATACAGACACAACATTCTCAAACATGACCCAAAACTGAAGAATCGTTCAAAACAAGATAACAGGATTAAGACATATTCCTGTTGGGAAGCACATAACAGCAACATATTCATAAATACCACATACGAGGAATTTGCTTTGATATATAAAGTACATAAAACATTAGTAAAATACTAGTATTTAAAGTGGAGAGCTGTGCAGATTTTACAAGTAGCGTTGAACAGCAATGTGCAAAATTGGGGATACATTTACTATACTATAAAGTTAATTTGGGACTGATAGTGAGTTAAGTGAACGACCATACATCACAATCCCTCAGGTGAAGAGCACATGGGAGCTGAGGGCACAAGGGCCCAACACTAACCGTACAGCTTGCATGAGTCATGCTACTGAAGGTTTTCCAAGGCCAAGCAGTAACACATGAGGACTAGATGTATTTATCACGGGTCTTAATACAATTTGACATGCTTTATGCCTGGCTGATGTATTCCTGAATCTGGATTACAATGCAGATGTACAGCACAATATTCTACTCAAGTCATTTTCACCCAGAAAAACACTTTACACATTTATTTAAACAGACAGGTGATTAAGAGAGAGAGGGACGATTGGAGAAAAAGTTAGAAAAAGTCCAGCGCATTATCATACCTGAAAAAAAGTTTTTAGTTTTTGACGTTAAGGCCCAGATGTCTATTGCATTCATAATTGTGTATGATACGAAATGTATCTTTGGTATTTCCTTTTCGTTGTATTCTATGTGCTTTTTAGGTTTTTCTGAAATGAAGCTTATTATGCAACTTGGACTGCCTTGCTCCTTGGGGCATGTAGGATCCATGAATAGGGACCAATTCATGTATGCAGTGGAGGACAGGGGTACATTTTATTTTGGTTACTTAAAATATATTTACACTGATGAAGTGTTTGGCTTTTAGTATTGAGTGAGGCTCTGATTTATTATAAATGTTTCCATTTATTGATTGATAGTGATTTCCGAGTTTTGATACAGGTTCATTTACTTAACATGCAATATTCGGGATTGTATTTCTGAAAGGCAGTTTGTCACTTCATACATGAATTTCATAGACATCTGCATTTATTAAATTTTTTTGGAGAAAATGAACAATTGTGGTCAGTGTTTTATTTCCTTCTAGGTCCATATATGAAATTGCAGATTGTCAAGAAAGATTCCACGAGAGATTAATTTGCGTACGTGTCAAGTAAGAGTGGTCTGCTTCCTGCAATACTATATTACACTTGAGTGTTGCTCTCCTCCCTGCAGGACATGACTGTGGGCTCTCAGCCTCCTCCAGACCATGCAGGGTTTCCTCCCACATCGCCAGGAGACATGCTGTCGTCTTTAAGGACCGGTGTCAAGCTACAAGCCTCAATAAATATTTGGTGATTTTTGTGGCTGGAGGTTAAACCTGATATGCTACACAGCGATCCCAAGATCCAAGGATCGTAAGTTCTCTCCAGCTTCTCAATATCTGGGTGGGTGATGATTTCAGTGTGCATGAAGAATGAATGCACTAAATAATATGAACATCTTGAAAATATTGAGGTGCTCAAATATAATTTAGATAATTGGTAGATAACTACCATCACAAGTGTTGCATAAACAAAAGGAAACAAGCAAGGTTGTATTAACTTGATCTCTACAAACAGATTTTGCATGAGTGCAGAATCTGTTTGCATTTGGACGGAACGCAGTGGTCGAAGAGTAACCTTGGAACCCATCAGCCAAGCTCTGATAACTATTCCGCTTAAAATCAGCTTGTAAACTGACTAACAATTATGGTTGTAGATGTTCAATGTACAAATCCAGTATTGCCTCTCACGATGCTGATAAGTCTAATACCAATGAGCACTCGAATAAAAGCGTCTAGGCCCTGATATGTGCTGGCAACACAAAACCTTACAAAATGTTGACTGTTATTTGGAGAATGGGTAATACTAAAGCAAAAACCACACAGAAATGTCTCTTTAAAGGGGCCCTATTATGCTGATATTCAGGTTCATATTTGTATTTAGTGTCTCTACTGTGACATGTCTCCATGCTTTAATGTTCAAAAAGCTCTTTATTTTTCTCAGACTGCCTGTGCTGCAGCACCTCTTTTCACCCTCTGTCTGAAACCAGAGCCCAGTCCGCTCTGATCGGTTAGCTGGCCGGCTCTTTTTTGATTGGACAACCACTTAGAGATGCCCCGGGCACGAACAATGTATTGGAGCACAAGCCAATAGAAGCGCGAGTGTTATATAGCTATGTCCTTATGTTACCGAAGTAGACTAAGGAGTCCAATGGAGGCGTTTCAGGCAGGTAGTGTGGGAGAGAAAGTCCCTCCAGAGGCGACTTGTTTTTAGCATTAGCAGAACATTTACATATACCACAAACCTATATAACTGACTAAAGGAAATGAAACAAAAATAAATACACAATAGGGCCTCTTTAATGAGCAGCCGCTAACATTAGCACTGCAAGAAGTTATGTAGATTCTAGAGGCCGCTGGTTACAAAGACCACATACAAATCAAATAATATTTTTCCAGCAATATTCCTTCTCAAGTGCTTGGCAACCACCTTCTTGGCGATGATAAAGGTTTTAGGCTCCAATACACCTTCCTTGAATCTGAAAGTCTTCCTCTCTGTGGGTCACTTCAGCGAAGGTGAGCAGAAGATGAAGGTGGGATACCAAATCAGTTCCCAGATGCTTCATCTTGGACTTTACTGCACAAATCCCCCCACATCTGGCAGTGAAATCAAGGAATGCTGCTCATTTGCAGCTGACCTACACCTTTGATGAGGTAGAAGAAGTGCATCGCTGATCCTTCTGAATAAATATATACCCTTGCACTTTCTGGACCTAAGGGCTTGGAACGTATATGCTCCTCCAGTGGGATTGGATTCCAGAGCCACGCGCCACGGCCAAGAACAATACTGTAGCGTGGGCTGCTGTTTAGACACTGGTGTCTCCACGGGCTACCGCCTCTCGCTTTTCTCCCCAGCTACTGACCCTCCTGCTGGGTTCATCCATCAGAAAATGCGCCACAAAGCTTTTGTCTATATTATGCTAAATGTTTCCATGTTCTACATTAACTATGAGACACAGGTAGAGTACAATTTCCAAGGAGGGCTTCCAAGATGGCAAGGAAACGCACTGAGCTAAACATTATGGTGCTAGTTTCCATCCAGAAGCGGCAACCACCTTCCACTAAAAACACTGTCCCTCATCTAGGAAGAATGCAGCTCCATGCACCTCACAGTGTAATAATATCTGACAGCATCAAGATGCTTTCTGGGTATCTTTCCAAATTTGAGAAAGTTGGAAAATTGTTAAATCTTACTACATTCATTTTGTTTCTCCTCATTGCTCCCTTTCATTGATGATGTCTGCAGAAGACATTTGAGGAGTAACTATTCAACATGATGTCATAGCTGATTTCTGCGTGCTGTCTGACATGTCTGATATTGGGCTGTGTCAGCACATGGTCTGATTGCTGAAAACAATTTAAATTCCAAATGGTGATAAGTGTACGCTGGCATGTGTGAGGGTAACAGCCCGAGTGCTACCAAACCACCAAGCGTGATCTGAGGCAGCGGCGATGCCAGGCGCTGGTGTGAGGCAAACCTATCTATTTCAATGGCATGTGAAATGAGCCACAAACACACGCAGTCCAGGGAAATTCATAAATGTAGCTTGCAATAGTAAATGCGAACCAGATTGAGGCCTAATAACACATTTTAACTGCTCCGAGTTTGCTGGAAAATTCAACCAAAGTGCAGTGAAATCATTTGAACTTGTTGCCACATAACTGTTCTTTAAGTAGCATTCTGTAACCCATTATGACTTCAAATCAATGTGGACTCATGTCCAAGTATGATGGCGCTTTGATGACATTTTCTATTACATTTCAATCTTGAAAAAATAAAGTAATTGTTGAAGTAGTTCTTGGGCTATTTAAAAAGTATGTTTTGGAACGGTTCCCTCCAGTTGCAGTAGGTGTGAACACACTTTCTACTGTTTTTGCCCGCAGAGCAGTCATTCAAGTAAAATGCTTGAGAAGTATTTGAGTAACCCAATGAGACAAGAGAAGTTGACGACTGGGAATAAATGAGCAAAATGTAACACAGTATAGAATGTGGAGTTTGCTGTGCAACAGGCTCACAGAATAATGTTCACACAGGTGATTAAACAACTATACATCATTTTTTTTACCTTTTTACTTTGATCTACAATGTAAATACAACATATTTACCCAAGTCATAATATTGAACATGAGGTAAATGTCTTTATAGTAACAGTACTTTCTTTTGTGAAATATTCTATTGATCTTTCCATCCCTGCAGTTGGTCTATTCATGGTGGGAAAGTATTAACACACGGTAGTACACACAAGAGCTTTGATCTCTGACGGAACCAGACTGACCCTGACAGGCATTTGAGCTTAAATACCAGTGTTTTTTTAAATGATATTTTTATATTCTAGTCTTATACTAAATGTTGGGATTTACAATGATACAGTATTTAAAGTGATGAAATATTGGAATTAGGGGATTATTGGCTTATAAACGGTTGAAGATCATGTCACAAATGTCTGTCACGCACTGAAAAGACTTAAGAGAATGTGACTTAAGTTTCTAATGTTTTTGTATACACCCCCTGCTGCCATGGTTTAAACTTAGGTGGGGTATGTATAATATACAATACCAGAGACATTTGGAGGTAAACCCTATTATCACTCTGCATTGAGTCAGGTGTGGGTTATATGCCAGGCCTCATCGTGGCATAGTAAAGCTACCTGTCAAAGAGGTTGTTGAGAGGAGCACAGGGGTGTGCTAACAGAGTCATCATAACAACAGCCTGAGCCAGGCTAGTTAAGAAACACAGGTTGGAAGGCTAGCTGGATTAAAAATCAGAACGCCTCTCAGTCCTGGAAAAGTTCAGGAATGTGCTGAGCGACATTTCTCCACTCCAGGGAAACAGAACCCCAACAGTGATCTGTTCATTAAGACTTTCCAGGCAGGTAGGCTGCTCTCTTCTTAGGCCCCAGAGACCCTTAACAGAAGTGTTCAGCGTTCTTAAGTGCTTTCCTTATAGCTTCGTTTGCCGTTAGGTTAAAGATGATGTGGATGGCAATGTCGTTTTCACAGCTCCTAAATGTAATGTGATTTCTAGAGGGAGATTTCTGTTGCAACAACTTACTTATTCTGTTTCTAGCCTCATTCAGTTCCTCTCCAATTCTTCTGGCCTCAGCTGACCTGCTCAAAAGAATGCAAACGTTAATAAGGCTATAGAGATTTGATGAATTGAATGTTGTATCAAACAATAAACATGCCAAATGCAACAAGATATTTTGTATTTTGCAGGCAATAAAGGCTTAAAATGTACTATCAGTTAAGTATTGCATAAAACATGCATTTCAAAAATATATCTGCATTATTGCTCTAAACACAATAACAGCTGCTAAGGTCTTAACGTTTTCTGATGCTTAGACAAAATCAACACATTTTTAAACCTGGCAGACTGCAAGTGCCTACAGTCTTACTGATGGCCTTACTGAGTAAAATGCCAGAGACTTAAAGAAACGCTTTAATTTGAATAGGTTCACTCAGGCATGTGGATGGGAAAAACGACCATTTAAAATGACCAAATTAAAGGCAGTTTTTCTGAGGTACAACAGTAAGGGTGATGAACAAATAAGGACATATTGTAGTTGCATGTAAATGATGCATGTATTTTGTCACCTGTTTCCTCTGTGATTTATGAGAAAATAGCATTGAGCAAGCTACAAATAAATACCACACATGACACTGCTCACACAACAGAACTGTACCCATGTATCCAAACTGTAACAACTTGTCCTTTTGGTCACTCACCTCTGTTTGAGCAGCTTCTTGTTATCTTCAATGGTCAGATGGTCCTCATGGTCTCTTACGAAGATCTCAAAGGCCTCTTGCTTTCCCATAGATAGCTGTGGACCTGAGAAAAAAAGATCCAGCACTGAGACAAGATGTTCCAATCATCAGAAGCCGTTCATAATTCATGGTATTCATTTTAGCGCTTCCCATCGTCAAAGCGCTTTACATTACATATATTAGACATGTCATATTTTGGGTGAAGTGTCTTGCCCAAAAACACAACGGCACGCTGACTGCAGTGAAGGTCAAGGTGGAATTACATTACATGTTACTTGTTAGACGCTTTTATCCAAAGCGACTTAAATACTCAACACTGTGGACAATCCCCACAGGAGCAGTTTGGGGTGAAGTGTCTCAGGGACACAACAACATGCTGACTGCAGTGGGGTTTGAACCTGTGCTCCCCTGATCCCAACACCAACGTACTAGTGCACTATGCCACAGCCTCCCTGAATTGAATCTGTGGGCACGAACGCACTTCGCCACAGCCGCCCCAAACATATTCATATCACCAGGTCCAAGTTGAAAACATGTGCTAAACCTACCATACAACATGCTATCAAAACAACACAAATACGTCTTCCAACTGAGGGAAGTTCTGTCGGTTCCTGCTGTGAGACTGAGCGTTCCCACATCCACAGGCAGCCAGATGCGAGCCAGAGCCCCTCTGATACAGCTGACCTCTCAACTATTACTAATTACAAAACTGAAAACTATTAGCCTGCCATTCACAGTTTAAAGAGAACATAAACACAAATATAAACAGCAATTCTAAGCATGTCAGCATTACATGGAGGATGCCCCACGGCCCAACATCACGTTGGCATCTTGCCACATGGAAGGGATATGCATCATTTTGCACATAACATCCTGCTGATTTTTTTCTTTAATAGGCTTGTTATAATATTTAATGAGCACATAAAGCATAATCTGCTTTCAGCAAACAAATAAAGCAAGGCACACAAGTTCACACAAAGGGTTTACATGTGAACATCAAATTAGTTGAAAGAGAATATGTTTTGCAGATGACTTACGATTGACATGATGTGAAAAAGGGAAAGGATGGTGTGTTCAACAATATCATATCTTTAAATGCAACAACATTTGATGAAAACCAGTGTAGACCTTTTTTACAGCATATACTCTGACATGGCATAGTAGCAAAAGCACAGGTATTAGAGTAACTATAATGGCATTAGGAGAGCAGAGACCTTCAAAAATGCAAATGGTGCCTTCTGTCACATCCTGGCCCTGGCTGATCGCCTCACTCCCTCACCTGGTGTGTTTTCCCTCCCTGTTAATCACCTGCCTGGTCTCAATGAGCCTCAGCTGTCCCTAATCTTCCCTCCTCCCCTGTGTATTTAGTCTGTGCTGTTGCCTTGGTCAGTGCCAGTTCGTCTTGTCTGTTTTACATGAAGTGCTCTAAGTGTAAGTGTAAGCTACAGTTCTAGCAGTTTGGTGTTTTTCCACCAACTTAGTTGGTTGTTTTCCGTTGCTTCAAGTCTGTTCATTTTGGTTCTTAACCTGTATTATTTTTGCCTTTTTGATTAAAGACTGAAACCTTTTTGCCTGGTTGTGCTTTTGAGTCCAATTTTCTTGCTGGTGCCAGTACCTGTGACTGATACCTTCTTGCACATTTTTGGATAGTCCCATTTGGGAAGTTGGTTGGGTGATTAGAGAGTCTTTCTTTCCACGTTGTTGTGTTGATGGGCTTTAATTTGTAATGTGACAACACAGGCCCTTCAAAGAAGATGTGTTGATCAGAAAGGAATGTTGTGTGTGGGAGACAAAACTCCCTCTGGAGGGAATTTAGGGATTGTAGCCCATTTACATGCACAAAAACCTGTAGAACATACCAAAAAAAAGGTAAGCCCCAAAAAGAATAACAGGGCCCCTTTAACATTATTTTATATATATTATTTAGCGGATACAAGCGGCCGAGATGGGTTTTCTCCGCAGGGTGGCTGGTGTCTCCCTTAGGGATAAGGTGAGAAGTTCGGTCATCAGGGAGGGACTCGGAGTTGAGCCGCTCCTCCTTCGCGTCGAAAGGAGCCAGTTGAGGTGGTTCGGGCACCTAGTTAGGATGCCACCTGGGCGCCTCCCTAGGGAGGTGTTCCAGGCACGTCCAGCTGGGAAGAGACCAAGGGGTAGACCTAGGACCAGGTGGAGGGATTATATCTCTTCGCTGGCCTGGGAGCGCCTTGGGATCCCCCAGTCAGAGCTGGTTGATGTCGCCAGGGAAAAGAAAGTTTGGGGCTCTCTGCTGGAACTGCTACCCCCGCGACCCGACCACGGATAAGCGGAAGAAGATGGATGGATGGATGGATGAATATTATTTAGCACAAATGCCCTATTAAGCAAGGTCAACAAAAGAAAAAGACAATTTGTTTATCCGCCCTGTGATTTGGACCGGGTCCAAAATTCAATGACTTTTTCCTCTGCCCATGCTAC
The DNA here is from genome assembly GCF_902827175.1 of Gymnodraco acuticeps. NCBI lineage: Eukaryota > Metazoa > Chordata > Actinopteri > Perciformes > Bathydraconidae > Gymnodraco > Gymnodraco acuticeps. The sequence continues at coordinate 240,105 of NW_022990295.1, read as the reverse complement.
AAGCTTCCACCAAGTTTCATTACATTCTAGCAAGTATTTGCTTTGTTGTGGTACAAGAGGACATATCAATTGTATAAAGTCAGTGTTTCCAACAAACCAATGTTCTTTCCCCCCCCCCCCCTCTATGTATTCCCAGCATTATATTGCAACATTTTCCCATTAACCAAAGGTTCACAATGATTTCCATCTCGCACCCTTGTTCAAATGTGTGAATCGTTATTGACAAAGCTGTTCTATCAGAAGGCATACACAGGACAGTAACTCATGAGAGATTTATTGTAGGACAGTCAGGAATTGTGTTTCTTTATTTTTGGAAAGTCTTGATTGAAACCAGCAGGCATTTCACAAAAGTATGTTGAAATAACCAGCCTCAACAAATCAGTTTAAAGGGTTTCTTGAGAGATATGCACTCCATTCGACTCTTAAAGCGACATTCCAGGAATATCTGTGAATGATATGACATCATATCATGTTGTACTAACATCATTTGTGGGGTAACGAGATCATATGGACCTAAGGCCAAGTTTCCTAATTCTTCTTTTCCGTGCTTCAAGTGCTGACAAACCACATTGGTTTTTAAAGGGAGGAATGTGTTGTGACTATCAATGCCGTTTCAACACATTTTAGAAATAAAATACCGGCAAAATAAAGTTATACAGTACGGTTACTTGAATTTATTAAAAAAAAAGACAAATATTGGACACCAACTTCTATGTTTGTAGAAAAATGTACATGCTTATTAAAAAAATAAGAACATTTCTGGTTCCTATTGTGGGGAACAGAAGTATGACTTAAAGAGGTGTCTCTATTGTCTGAGGCTTCTGCTTAGATCACAGAAAAAGTGTGGAGGGCCTGGTAGAGTGATCAGTGTCTCATTACATGCTAGCAGGACTTGCAGTAAGATGTAAATCTTCCTTTAAGTCTCAGGTCTCCTTCGTCTTTTTTTGAGAGCTTAATGCAAGTCATCAGCAGCCTGAATTACAACAGGAACACCTTGTCCATCCATTAGAGAACTTTTAGCACTATAAAAACAATCTCAGGAGCGCAAGAAGAAGACACTGTGCTTTTGTACCGGTGGAAGAAGTCACTAGGAAAACTAAAAATGTTGTCATTTATGGTGAACAGACTGTAGTAGAAATCGTTTCTGTTTTATGAAAAACACAAAAGACAACCGGAAAAAAAAGAAAAAAATCTCTCTAATGTTCATGTTTTATTTTATGCTGGCAAAGTTTAGAGCCCAGTACAAAAGGATGTATTATGGGAAGACTAGCTGATTATATGCCATTCAATCAGCATGAATGGTTTCCATGGAAAGGTCATCATCATTACATTTACAGTTAATCTTCAGGGGACAGTAATTAAGCTTACCGTAACAGAAGAGGCTGTTGGCTACGGCGCCAGAGCCCCTCAGATTAAACCGAAATTAAAACATATATAAACATTCAGTGACCCATCGAGCATGAGGGGAGGATAAGTGAGGTGCATTTGTTTTGAATTAGGCCAGGATAAAGGACAATGATCTAATGCGCATATAGTTTGGTTATGAGTCTCCAACTGGGTCATGGAAAATAGGCCCTCCAGATGTGAAGCATATGATATAGTATATATCTATATATACATGCACGGCAATGTATAAAACAACTGGGGATTGTGTGTTTCAAATAAATTGCACATTCAGTTTTTTCTTTAGAGGAACTCAATATGTAATCATTGTAGTATTAACCGGAAGTTAAAGGAGCACTATTATGTTCATTTTCAGGTTCAAATTAGTATTATAAATGTGTATATATATTCTACTGTGACAATCAGAGCCCAGCCTGCTCTGATTGGTTAGCAGGCCAGCTTTGTTGTGATTGGTCAACCACTTAGAGATGTCACGGCTTAGAAAATCACGTTCTCAAATACTCTCTCTGGCATAAACTTTGGGATTTTAATATTTGTTGGCCATTTACATGCACACAAACCCATATAACACACTACAGGAAAAGGGAAAACCCTAAAAAGCATAAAAGGGCCTCCTTAAAGAAATCAGCAGTATTACTCTTTGGGAAAGTCAGAAATGACTTAATTGCCAGAGGTGTGCTCTCTGATCCTCCTGGAACTGCTCAACGTGTTCTGAAAGTGTTTTCTTCCCAAAATGCAGACCATTTCTGGTCAACATCAAGCTTTGTCCTGTGTTCTGTTCACAGCGTTCGTTGCAAACAGAGCAGAAAAAGACAGACATTTCTCATGAAGTGTGAGAAAAGTACACAGACATTCCAGAGTGGACGTGTAAGTGGTAGCAAAGGACTGCAGGATGTGGGAATTTGTGAAAGGGTAGCACTTTTTTGCGCAAAAAAGTGGACAATTAATGTAGCGCCAATATTGTTGGCTAAGGTACCTATATAGTCATTGTATAGTGTGCGTGCAAGAAGGATGTAATGACTTCATGACTCCAATGTGATGTTGAAATTAGAAAAGCTATCAATGAAATCCAGTCTGCTCATAATCACATTTTTTGTATTTTCCAGTGTATCGCTCTTATCTTTACACGCAGCCCAGACACTAACTATTTAATGATCATGCTGAAGTGTTTGCTTTACATTTTTAGTAGGTGGGAAAAGAAAAAACAAACACAGTTAAACAATTGGAGCAAGCATAGCAAATGTTAGCACCCTTGAATGATTCACTCACTTTGCGGGTCAATGAGTCAGGATGTGTTAGAGTGCAATGCTGGCACTCTTTCAAGCGTTCAAATAAAGAGAAGTGTATTTAGTCTAAAAAATATCAATTGCATTCCCAGCCTTATAGGCTAATGGGAAACTTTAAAATGACTGCAGACAAGTTAAAAGTACAGAAACATGCAGTAACTGGTTAAACTAAAGAATGGCATTGAAAATGTTCAGTTTATAGATATGGATAACTTTAGACCCTGAACATTTATTACAGACAAGCTTCCCTCTGATTCACTGCCCACACATGGATATAATATAGATACAGATGTTCATTGCAACTTGCCTTGCAAAGCCAATGGGTTTCCCTGCTTTACAGTTTAAGATATTATTTCCATTTACCAAATATATAATCCTAACTCTCCATATATCAAAGGACCTTTAACATGGTCAAAGGAAAATATATTTTATAATCTGGGAACGGAAATATTTCACCTTCTTTTAAAAAGAAAAATGATTTGAAAAAAGATATAGATATTCTATACTTTCTGTTTGTGGGATGTGACACAGTACATCAGCATTGGAGCAAGTGTCATTTATCACACATAACATCTGAGTTGGGTTTAACATGTGATAAACTAGCACCTGCGACATGAATCCGTCATGCGATTCCAAGTAACACCTTAACTAATGGCTAAGTGATACTTTCTCTCTCAAAGAAACATGACAGCCATTGATTTGATATGCATAGAGTGGAAATTAAAACAAAGTCTTGCGATTTATAACATGACTCTTTAGCCATTTGTGAAATAAAGTGTTATAATGCTTGAAGGCAACCCAACCCATGTTTTGTGGATCCTGACATGGACTTGGCAGTTACAGTGGGGCAAAAAAGTATTTAGTCAGCCACCAATTGTGCAAGTTCTCCCACTTAAAAAGATGAGAGGCCTGTAATTTTCATCCTAGGTATACCTCAACTATGAGAGACAAAATGAGAAAAAAAAAAAATCCAGAAAATCACATTGTCTGATTTTTAAAGAATTTATTTGCAAATTATGGTGGAAAATAAGTATTTGGTCAATAACAAAAGTTCATCTCAATACTTTGTTATATACCCTTTGTTGGCAATGACAGAGGTCAAACGTTTTCTATAAGTCTTCACAAGGTTTTCACACACTGTTGCTGGTAATTTGGCCCATTCCTCCATGCAGATCTCCTCTAGAGCAGTGGTGTTTTGGGGCTGTCGCTGGGCAACACAGACTTTCAACTCCCTCCAAAGATTTTCTATGGGGTTGAGATCTGGAGACTGGCTAGGCCACTCCAGGACCTTGAAATGCTTCTTACGAAGCCACTCCTTTGTTGCCCGGGCGGTGTGTTTGGGATCATTGTCATGCTGAAAGACCCAGCCACGTTTCATCTTCAATGCCCTTGCTGATGGAAGGAGGTTGTCTCTCAAAATCTCACGATACATGGCCCCATTCATTCTTTCCTTTACACGGATCAGTCGTCCTGGTCCCTTTGAAAGAAAAACAGCCCCAAAGCATGATGTTTTCACCCCCATGTTTCACAGTAGATATGGTGTTCTTTGGATGCAACTCAGCATTCTTTCTCCTCCAAACACGTCTAGTTGAGTTTTTACCAAAAAGTTCTATTTTGGTTTCATCTGACCATATGACATTCTCCCAATCCTCTTCTGGATCATCTAAATGCTCTCTAGCAGACTTCAGACGGGCCTGGACATGTACTGGCTTAAGCAGGGGGACACGTCTGGCACTGCAGGATTTGAGTCCCTGGCGGCGTAGTGTGTTACTGATGGTAGCCTTTGTTACTTTGGTCCCAGCTCTCTGCTGGTCATTGACTAGGTCCCCCCCGTGTGGTTCTGGGATTTTTGCTCACCGTTCTTGTGATCATTTTGACCCCACGGGGTGAGATCTTGCGTGGAGCCCCAGATCGAGGGAGATTATCAGTGGTCTTGTATGTCTTCCATTTTCTAATAATTTCTCCCACAGTTGATTTCTTCACACCAAGCTGCTTACCTATTGCAGATGCAGTCTTCCCAGCCTGGTGCTGGTCTACAATTTTGTTTCTGGTGTCCTTTGACAGCTCTTTGGTCTTGGCCATAGTGGAGTTTGGAGTGTGACTGTTTGAGGTTGTGGACAGGTGTCTTTTATACTGATAACGAGTTCAAACAGGTGCCATTAATACAGTTAACGAGTGGAGGACAGAGGAGGCTCTTAAAGAAGAAGTTACAGGTCTGTGAGAGCCAGAAATCTTGTTTGTTTGTAGGTGACCAAATACTTATTTTACCGAGGAATTTACCAATTAATTCATTAAAAATCCTACAATGTGATTTCCTGGATTCTTTCCCCCCATTCTGTCTCTCATAGTTGAAGTGTACCTAGGATGAAAATTACAGGCCTCTCTCATCTTTTTAAGTGGGAGAACTTGCACAATTGGTGGCTGACTAAATACTTTTTTGCCCCACTGTATATACGCTGTATCATGATCATGGAGGCTGTAACACGTAATAACCTATCCCTCAATATTGGAGGCAACAGATATGAAAATGTCCTTTGAGGCAGATACTGCTGACTTTTTAGGGTTTTCCTTGCCAAAAGTCACTTTGTGCAACATTTATTCAAGAGCCAGGACGATTCTTCACGATGACTTGTGTTTGTGTGTCTGACAGAAATGACTCATGTCCTCTTTCATTTGATTATGAAACAGCTGGATTATTTACATGTAATATTTTCAATGTTTGGATTTATTGCAACTCAAATCACTGTAGGTCATGTAGATATTTATGTTTCTGTTCATAAGAGCCTCCAGATGCTCATTGGAAAAAATGTGAACACCAGTGCACTAAACATAAGAAACGCTTTTCCCTCAACATTGAGAGGTTGTTCTCTATCACAGTTTGGTCTTATACCTATGTAAAGTTTGAGAAATGTATATATAACCCACGTAATTGTGACATAGGACAGGTGCAAAAAAGTCTGCGTCATGAGGATGTGGGTGGGGATGGGTGGTTCCAAATAAACCAGACTTTGTAACGAAACTTCCATACTTAAAGGGGACCTATCATGCAAAATGCACTTTGTGATGTCTTTAATACATAAATATGTGTCCCCGGTGCGTCGGGGAACTCACGCAGCGTCAGAAAATAAAACCCTTTCTCTTTTCCTCCGTATCCAAATCTTTTAAAAAGGGGTACAACGAGCAGATACAGATTTGCTGCCGATCTGACGTCAAATCAGCGGCGGACCCACAGAAAGTTGCCATCAGAAACAATGCCTGACGTGTTTTGGACGTAATCTCGTGTTTGTTTACATTAGCAAGCCTCGCTAACACTCAGAGCTAACCTGTACTGGAGAGCACATGTGTTTAAAAAGCTGGAAATAAAAAAAGGAACTCACCTTGTGATAAACCTGCAAGAGCAAAAGCATTTGAGCTCCATACTGTTTCAGAAATAATTCTTGTTGTGGTTTAGAATAGGATGGCGTTTTATCAAAGCAGAATTTTACCTTTTCTCCGGTAGAATTTTGATCAGGCATTATATCCGCCTCCTCTTTTTTTCAAGCTAAGGACCCAAAATCTGCATTTCTCTAATGGCGCATTTCCACTGCAGCGGGTAGCTCCGTTTAAGCGTCCTTAACCGTCCTCAAGCGGCCAGGCCAGTTTTTGGTGGCCTTTCCATATAGCCTAGTACCGGCTAGCAGGGTACTTTTCCCTCTTTTTCCGGCCCCATAAAATCGTGGTTCTATCAGACCAGGGCCAGGGCTGAACTAGTGACGTCAACACTCTCGACTGCTGATTGGTCAGAGAGAATCGTCACAAGATCGCGCGCGAGTTCATCCCTAGCGTCGCATATATATTTAGAAGCAAGCTTGCAGCATTTTTATAAACAGCATTTTGTAAACGGATGAGCTACAAAAATGGCTACGTCTAATAAGAAAAGCACACCGTGGTCGACCGAGGAAGTGACGACGTTCCTACATATCATTGGGGATGATCAAATCCAGCGGGAGCTCGACGGAACAACTCGAAATGTGAACAAAAACAAAGCCGATCGCCCCGCCTACACTGCGTTGCTACCCCAGGTCCTAAACTGTAATGGAAATGCGCCACGGCCTCGGACGGCCAGCGAGGCAGCCCGAGGCCTGAGCGAGGACGCTTAGGGACGCTTAAACGGGGCTACCCCGTTGCAGTGGAAATGCGCCATAACAGGGCTGCAAAAGAGGGGTATGAGTAGTATGAGGCATGGCTACAATGAGTGGTCTGTTTGATATTTTAAGCAAAAAACTTCACAGACATGTTTTGTATAGGTATGGCCCTACAATATATTTTTCAATATAGCATAATAGGTCCACTTTAAGTAACAACACTTTTTCTGTTGTTAAAAAAAATCTCTGTTGCCGAAACAGGCTTTGCACAAGGGCAATCATTGCTAATTTTGCTGGACATTCGCAGAAAAATGCCTAAAAAAACACAAAATAACCTTTCGTAAGATATCATACTAACCAGACGGGTGATATATTGTTCAAGATCATATAATATAATAACAAATAAAGACAGCATGACAATTCGTCTTTCCAATTGGCTAATTGTGTGGTGTGTGATTGTAAGGCCGCAGATGCCACACAGTCACAGGTCAACCGAATGGAAGTGGAACTAATGGAGGCAATGCTGGGGCAAGTGAAAACAAATCCTCTGGTGAGATGACCCAAATGATCATGCTCCGTATTAGATAACATATCATTCGGAGAGACATATACATATGGCACATCGTTTATCAGTGGTTGTATGAACCGCTGCTTCATAGCCATCCATCACAGAGCTCCTCATTGTCCCTTCGATGAATAACCGAATCGCTTACGAAGTCTGACTGGACAGAGTTCAAACCTGTTTGTTTTAAATAGGCTCTTCTTTCAGAGTCCCTGTTTGCAATTAGCTCTGTGCTGGCCTTACAACCGCACTGGGCACCATTACACAAAAATGTCAAAAAGGATGACGGAGCTGTGGTTAGCGCAGACAGGAGCGCAGCCTCGCTGTGATGAGTTTCTGGCTCCTGCCGCTGTGCCCGATGGCTATGACTGAGCTCGTTATAAGGTCTCAGGTTTATCATCACACGTAAGGCTCCACTTAGCCAAAATTAAACAGGAAAGGCCAAATAAATGCTGCCGCTGGCTAGGGAGGATATCTCAAAGCTTGATTAGCTTGACTTTTAGCAACCTCCTCATTCCTATTACATTTAAACCAAGCTCATGTCTGAAGAAATTACACATAGATGGCAATCCAAGAGAAGTTGCAGTCTGAAGGCTCTGCTACTAACTGACTCTTTGTTATACTTTCACTGTAAAGTGTAAAACTGCAAAGCTCTGAAGAGATATGGCATTGTTTATCTAAATGGAGATAAGCTTATCAACTGCAACACTGTAATGACACTAAATGCAAGACCACGGGATAGAGCAATCCGCCAAATACTGGAACTGAGATAAATAAAAAAACATGGACTTTCACCGCTGGAAGTTCTGCAGTAGTCCTGCGTGAAACAAAAAATCTACGCTTACTTCCTTACTTGCTTTTGTTACTTAACTTAAGCACAAACTAATGTTACATATTTATGTTGCGTAATAAACATACTTATTTTAAAGGTAAAAAAACAAGTATGTTTATTACGTCCCGCCGTCTCAGGGAGGAGAAATCGGCGGAGCTGCAGCTGAGAAAAGATTGGACCAATCCACGGAAGGGTCGTCGTTACGTCACTTGGTTCCCGGAATAAAAAAATTGAAAAATAAAATCTCCAACGAGGCGTTCTGGGGCAGCATAGACACGTATTTTCTGTGTTAGAGTTGTACTCGCTACAGTGTGTACTTTGAGGGTTTGTGACTTTGCAGACTGTTTACATGCATAACAAGCTACATAACACACAAGGGGACGGGTAATAACAGGAAAAGCATGACATGGGATCTTTAACACAAACAAGGATCTCTTCCTAAGCTTAACCAAGTAGTTGTGTTGCCTCGACAGGTCAAAGGCTAACAATCCTATCTGGAGAGGGCCTTGGCTATCAGAGCCACAACAAGGAGTAGCACCAGATGTCTCAAACATGTCACAGTTCAATTTGTACGCCATTTTGAAATGCTTAGAGTGCTACACCCTATCAATATCAGAACACTTCTGGCAGCTATAAACATGATTGGTCTTACATCTTTCCAATTCTTTGCTTTGTAAAGACAAGCACAACAGAATCTAGTTTCTTAACGTACCTCTTTTCATGTGCTGTATGGCTCGTCCTCTATGGCCGGTTGAGATGCTGTCTGGGCTCCCTTCCCTCAATAGTGGCATTGTTGACAACCCTGAGGCATCCTGGGACGCCGTTCTCTGGCCATTGACGGTGTTAGCAAGCTGAGCAACAGCATCCTGGGCTCTTTTTTTCTCCTTCTTCAACATCTTAACTAGGATACCTGTGGGGAATGAGTTAAGTAATCTTTTTCATCTTGTTTTGGACAAAGTACTGGATGGAAACGGGATGATTGACTTCTCTCCAATGAAATGGAACTACATGGCACTCTTCTTTTGCGCATAATGTCAAAAAATATGTTGAAAAACCCAAACGCAATGTCTCTTTCCAAAAAGGATGACCCAATTACTAAAGATAATCAATAGACCTTGTTGCAGTTTGACTTCTTTATTCTGTCGAACTACACCCGCAAACCGAATAACCGTTAACAAGGCAAATACTCAAGGAGGCTTGATCTAGTGTCAACACGAGATGTAGAAATGTTCCTACATGAAACTGCTCACAACAAGCTCTGTGGATGATCTTGACTTCTTGAAAGAGACATTGCTGTTGAGTTTTTCAAATGTATTTTTTGGGCTTTAAACACCAAACCAAGCCAAATGCCATCTATTTCCATTATACTGGAGAGGAAGCAGACATCTATAAGACTATATCTCCAACACTTGGCAACGAAACCAACAACAATCTAGTTCAATAAATACAGGTAAGCGGAAAAACTGATTGATGGATTGATTTCGGGATGAAGGGTTCCTCAAAAAGGCAGCCAGCTCTATTGAGGGCTTTTAATAATGGCAGAGTGCTGACATGCTCTCAGCGTCTGACCTTACAGGCTGGGGAAGATGTCATGGTCTGGGATGAATCAGTGGAGAGAAGAGGAGCCAGAGAGGCTGCATACTTCACCAAGATTCCACAAAATCTTCCCCACTGATGAGGTTATATTCTTGTGTTTGTCTACTTGAATCCAAGTGTAGATATGCATCTATGACAGGGTAATTGAGTGGCTACATGAGAAGGCAAGAATTCTTAATTAGATCCCGTTAACATTTGTATTGCCATGACACGTTTTTTTACTTCTCCATATGCAATGTCTCTATACATTAAGACAATTTACTATAATCGTTTACTCTGTTCCATTTAATGTAAAAAGCTTTCAAAAGTACAGCACTACTCAGCATTCGATCAATTGCTTTCAGCTGGCCTCACATTTCTTAGAATAATAATAACACACACACACACACAACAGAGCACAAATTATTTCAGGACTTTCAAATGTGATTATCAAATTGATGGCTGAATGCTGGTATGCTTTCTGACTTGTAGAGCTACGTTTACTGTATCAAAGGGGTATAACACTGCTGTTCCTACCACTGGTGTGAAAGGAGACAACGGTGCTAGCAGAGGCCATGTTTTTACACTCAAACCTGCTGACGGAGGAAAAATTGTAATCGTGTGAACTAGAATTGTATGGGAAAAAACATGATCAAGCTATTTTACAGAAAGCTGCCAAGATTGCTTTACATCTTACTGAAAGCTTGTCACGGGGAACAAATAGGGAAAGGGACAATGGCTTAGTATTATTCTATCAGAGGTACGCTAGCGAAAAACAGTCTGTTTAACCTCTACATCCTTAATTTACATTAACTACATGAATAAAAGATTGCATTCTCCTAACATATTCAGCTCGGTGCCTGTGTGCCTGTTTTTCCACTATAAATGGAAGTGTGTTTGATGGCCGAATCACAACCCATAATTTAGAGACAACACAAGCCTATTCCTTAAGCATGCTTCTATCATGAGATTAGCAGACATCCACTTGTGGCCAGACTGTGGTGGTCAGCAGATAATTGGGGATGTTTGTAGAAAAAAAGTCTGATTGTCATTATTTGGGAGGAGGCATGGACGTAGTTATGAAGGAGTTGGAGACGTTGGTTTATATTCCTGTCCACCAATACAAAGGGGGATGTCAGTGGGAACAATAACATGAAGAAACCAGGTCTACAATTACAGTTTCCAAAGAAACCAACCATGCAGCCCTCTGAAAACTGCCAAAATCTAAACCGGAAAAAAAATCAAAACTACCTCTAGCAGCCAAGTTGAACGGAGAAATATGACTTCTGTGGGTCCTATGTCATTGTTTCATACAAGTCATTACTTCAAACGGTTGTTCAGCAGGTTTTTCCATTAGCGAGATCTCCGGCGTCTGATATCTTCATGTATGCTGAACCCCAACATAGCCCTCGAGAATAGGATGAAATGTTTTCTTGGGGGTTGCACGTAAGATCTGTGGGCTGCTTCACATGCCTTGCACTCAAAATGTGGTCAAACTGAGCTCATGAAGTGCATTCCATCTCTCCTTCTCATCTTTCTTGTCACTCTTTATTATACTGTCCAATAAAGCAGACATCCCACCAAATATATATTTTGTTGCCAAAGCTAGCGAAGGTGCAGTGCCAATCTCAGTAGTGCCGCAAATTGCTTCAATTTAGAATACCATATACTACAATATGAAAAATCCTTTAAGAAGTTAATCAGCATTGCATTTAGATAATGGAATGTTTGACATATCCTTACAATGCAAATATTGTCCTAAAGCTTTTAAAAGCTATAGTATGGTGAGGCGGTTATACTTTCTTTGTCCTTTAAAGATGCATAATACACTATAGCTTTAAAAGGGGTTCTTATATTCTTATTGGGGGTTTCCCTTTCCTGTAGTGTGCTATATAGGTTTGTAATCAGTTCAATCAAAGACTTAACAAATCCTATCTGCAATATGACTGATTTAGGTCATTTCATCCAATCAACACTGATTTGCATATATGCTAAAACCAAATGCAGCTGGTGGAAAACAAAACCCTTAGTGAGTCGCTGTGTTATCATTAGCAGAGAATGCAAAGGCTACTTTCATACTGTGATGTCCATCAAATGTGTTGGAATGCCGGAATACAATTCCCTTTTTAATATATTTGATGTGTTTCTTTTTTTGTGGGCACTAAAGCACAAAGCAATGTTCTCCCCTGTGTTTTGACATTCTTTCTAAAGACCTTTTCCAGCAATAAATCAGAGAAATGGCAACCTGCTGGTAGCACTGAATGAAGAGTCAAGGTATCACCAAAGTCATTTGGAAGCGTGGTCCGGGAACAAATGTCCGTACGAATCCATCAGTTCATTGTCAACATATTTCACTGGCTATCCACCGTCTCTAAAGAGCCATGCTAATACTGAAGCTGAAAATAAGGAGCCAAAAATCTCTAGCCCAGAACATAAACTACTCCAACTATGAGACCTAGAGATGTTCTGTTCAGTAGGAGCCAGGCGACTGTAGAGTTTTTGAGTAATACATTGTCAGCATTATTTTTTATTGAGTGAATTTTGGAGCCTTGATGTAAGAAATCAAGCTGAACAACGGACAGAGTTGTTAAGAGAATCCAGGGAACCTTTGTCAAAGCAGTAACCACACAATGAGAAGCCTTCTTTGCCGTATCACTGTTGCTATTATGATTACTTATTAGCCAAATCCTTCTTGGATACATTGAACACGATTGTGAGCCAAGAGAAAATGAAACTGTATTATCGGCAATTTGTGAATATTATTGGTCCTTAAAATATTCTGTAGATTGCTAGCACAGATTTACAAACTATAATTACCGCCTTAAGTTTGTATGCCTCCGCCAATCAGTGAAGTTGAAATTACATCCATGTTTGACCAAAATCTCATAATTGTATCATATAAGACATTTGTGCATAATCCTCATCTCTAAGTTATAGTAATATGGTAAAAATACAAACAAGTTCTGTTAGGTGACCTTTGGCGAGTCGAGTCTAATAAGTTTATCCTTGAGTCATTCAATTGGAAATGATTGGCAAATTTGAATATATTTCCTCTAGGTCTGGCTACCCCTGTAGAAGTGTCCCATGTAACGGGACAGCTTGGGACCATTTACACATTTCCATTCGCTCTGTCTCCCCCTTTCACACCGTCACTCTCCAATAAAGGCTAATCTTGGCAAAAACACCCTTAGAAAATAAATCCTTGAGGACTTCCTGAGATTTCAGATTCAAATAAATGTGATGGATGGACAACTAGAAAATGTATCACATCTAGCCAAGCGTATTAAGAGCCTATCGCCAGCATGGAGGCATTAGGAACTTCCAAAAAAGCATCAAGGAATGACTGTATAACAACATTTTAACTTAGTTACAAACTCCTCCTTGTTGCTCAATTATCATGTTAGTGGTGGATGTGTCACAACCCTTGCAAAGTCCACTAAGCATTACCAGGTGCCCCACCGACCATGCATGGGAACACAGGGGGAGAGATACAACCTTTTGTTTTATAGGGAACTCTGCCATAATTAACAATGTGAGAACTGGGAAATAAATGATATGGCTGGAACTAATGTCATCCCTGCAGCGTTGGTCAACCTAAACTATAGAGTTACTTGCTGCAGACAGACCCCCCCCCCCCCCAACTGTGAGGTTTGATAGTTTAGGCTACTGAAACTTTATATATAAACCTTGCAAAGAAAGAACATAAGGGGAATATGGTCAGCCGAGTGTGTACATTACTGGCTGAAATATGCGCCTTTAAACACGCACAGTACTAATTTTAGTGATTACTTTTGCATCATGTGAAACCCAGTGTATGACATGAAGAGAGGAGAAGGGAGGATTTCCCATTACACAGACTTGTTCCAAGAAATACTGTGGTGAAATATCTGCATGATAATATTCTGTTTATTTTGGAGCGCTGAGGTTTTTGTGGCTAAATTATCAAACAGACGTCTCGATTTTTTTGACTAATGTGCTGTGATCTAATAACAAGCCGCAGAGGGGAGAATAATCCCATAAAGCTATTAGAAATATCATATTCAAATACCATAATTATGATTAATAGTAACGATGATAAACTGCAGTCATTGGATGAAGATATATGTGAACATACACATTAAAACAACATCTCATGCTTACTTTGGGGCACTGGTGATGAAGGCAAGACAACTTAGATTTCATAATTTATGTGTTTGTAGAAACGCTGTAATCCAAACGTGCAATAACAAAGGCTGATTTACTTTAGGGTGAATACCGTTTTTGGCAAATGAAGATATCACTATTAACAGGAAGTGTGATTCAACTGTGAGGCTGGATGCAGAAACAGAACTTAAAATTGAAACCGACTTGTTATTGCACATTTTCCCTCATTTTACTACAAGTTTGGAATTCTCATTTCAGATCTGCACTTCCTAACCTTACCTTTTCCGTGTAACGCCATCCTCTTTTATCACACTACAATATGCAGGGAGCATCAACTCATATGGGATAAAAGGACAAGGTGTGTTAAATTTGCACAAACAAGCCAAACGTAGTACGACAGGGAATCAAGCCCAGGAAAGCTCTCCGTTAGTGGAATGGAACTTTGCACCTCTGACACACATATACATAGAGAAGCAACTAGAAGGGCATTTTGGAGAGCGCAAACATTCACTGAGGCCGTTACCATGACAGTAGCGCTACTGCACTGCCTGGCGAAATGACGGCCTGCCGACTTTCCGGTGAAGAATCGGCGTTAAGTTACTAAACTGCTTTCTCTTTTCAAAATAATGCCTAAAAACTGCTTTGGTACAGGACAGACAACAAAAAAGTTACACAAGTATTTACCTTTACTTAGAAGGAAAGATGGTAGAAGAAAAGATCTGTAACTTTTAATCGACTGCAGTCATCTGTCACCATCTGAAAGTCCTTTCTGTAGCAGAAATAACTTTGGCTATTTAAACAAAAAGCAAGTAAGTGTAGCCCTGCCTTCTGACCAGACGATCAATAACAGACTTATGGTCTTTGTAAGACAAGGAAACAACAAATCATGGAAAGAATACTTAAGATGGCTCCACCAGGTCAAAGGATACTGATCTCATTGTCACGGTGGGTCATCATCTCCTTCAGTTTGGTGACTTCTGCTGCTGACTGTTGGCTGTCTTCCCTCTCAGCTGCTGTCGGTGATGCTTTCCCATCAGCTTTCCCTTTCCCTCCTCTTTGCTTGTCCATGATCATCATCTGTTTAAAAAACACAAATGCTAACTGTTGATTTAATGCCAGTTAAGGAAATGGGATATAGATCAAGATTTTTGTAAAGATATTGTTAAGAATGAAATAATCTGTTGGTTATAGTCTGTCTATAGCAGTGTTTCTCCAACTTCTTCACACCAAGGACCACGTAACCATTACAAAAATACTTGCGGACCCCCTAACTCCCCAAATATCCCAAAGCAATAGGCCTGCTTACCATTCCAACCGTATATAACAAATGACAGCCTAATAATGACAGCTTAACCTTCTCTATATCGCCTCGTTCACACATTAAATCAACAATACAAATACAACTACAGATTATATAAGCATTTCGTTAAAATGCGATTTAAAAAGCTCAGGTTTTATACCTCTTATGAAATGTAGACTACATTTATTACGGAATTTATGATCGAGCCAACAGACTCACAGATCGTTGGCTACTGAGAGATATGCAAAACACACCGCATGTACTGTACCTATGACACAAACCTCCGCTGTGGATTTTCAAAACAAAATACAGTAAAACTATGGTCGCAGGCCCAAGTTCAACTCTCTGAGGTCTAAGCCCTTTTTTCACATGTTAGGCTCGCCTGGGCTTTTTTTGTAAAAATGCTATTAAAACATGAACCTTGGTGACCATCGGGCTGGCCTGCATGGTCTGCCTACAAAACTAAAATAAAAAAACCTTTATGCAGCCCGAACAACAGTCTCTTATTCATCAACAGACTTCATGCAATGCGTCATTGGATGCATATATTAGATAATAATACTATAACTCCTAAAACATCTAAATCTACTTCCAGAATGGATAAATGTTCATAAAACACATCGTTTTTCTAGAACAGATTACAAATCGCCTGGAAATGGTACAAACAAGTGGCAACATGTGTGACGAAGGTGTTGCGCTGGGCTATGTCATGCAATCGAACGTGAAACTTAAGCTCACACCATTGTGGAGATATTCACGTGAGAAAAAGTTCAATTTATTTATTTATTTAAAATGTGAAATTTTACCAATATACTCACGGACCACCAGTGGTCCACACTTTGAGAAGCACTGGTCTATACTGCAGGTATGACATTTTATTCTTTAAAACTCTTGTTAAATGTCTCCTTTAATGGCTTTTCATGACTACATTGCCAGCCAATGTTCTACACTTTGCTGTTGAGAAAAACCGTCAGTAAACAATTTTTTTATATAATGATGTACTATCAATATACAGAGTTATATCCTATCCTATCCTAAAATGTTCTCAATATCGACAAACTACAATATTTACATGGTCTTATGTATAGGAAGCAATTAAAACGTAATAAATTAATGTTCTATAATATCATACTTTTAATAGAGCCATTTTGCATATTGAGTGCTTTTACTTTTGACACTTTAAGTTATTACTGTCAATACTTCTATATTTCTACTCAAGTAACAATTTTAATTCAGGACTTTTACTTGTCTTGGAGTATTTTCAGATAAAGGTATTTTAATTATCCTTATTCTTTTATATCATACTTTAAAATGTTGTTAGCAGTAACTGGCCCTTCATAGCGTATAGTTGATAGTGAAATAAATGAATCTGTAGACTGTCAACATGTATTTATTTTTATAGATATTTTTATTGTATATTTAAGTTTTTTTATTTTCTACTGTTATTCATTTTCACATTCATTTTAAGTGCTAAAACACAGAGGTTGAGCTGCACACCTAAACTCACAGTGCTTGAGATCACACTGCCGATATGCACAGCCTCTGAACCTCACCCTGAAACAAAGACAAGCGGAGCGTGTGAGAGGGAGCCAGTGTTGAGAACAAAGAAGAAAGGAATCAATTCAAAGCAGATCCAAGTTCCTCAGTGAAGTGTGACGGGGTGATGCTCAGAAGAATGTAAACTGAACGGGAGATAGAGCGTGCGGATCATAACAAAGTGAAGGAGAGATAAACAGTCATTCAAGTGGGATCTGGAACTGCTTCTGGTCCGCTGCTCGAACTACAACCAGCGGAGTGCAGGAACAGTGTGAGCCCTGCAGTGTTTCCCCTATGCTCCTTTAGCAGCAGTGGGTTGCAGTCTTAGAAATGTTGAGCACCGTCTATAATCCATCTGACTTTCTACAAAACAAAAACTTTAATAATTGATGTTTTCTGCAAACATTTGGCAGGCGACATGCTATTGGGAAGTATTTCCACTGCAGTCTGCATGACAAATAGTCGGTGGATCAGGCACCCAGCCAAAACCAAAATGATGCCCTGAGTCCACAAAACAAATATGACATTCATTTCAAAGAAGTCATCCAGTTCCCAAATAAAACATAGAGGATACAACATTTACAATGACCTGAAATAAAAGTTCCATGTGCAAGTTCTCCCACTTAAAAAGATGAGAGGCCTGTACTTTTCATCCTAGGTATACCTCAACTATGAGAGACAAAATGAGAAAAAAAATAATCCAGAAAATCACAATTTATTTGCAAATTATGGTGGAAAATAAGTATTTGGTTAATAACAAAAGTTAATCTCAATACTTTGTTATATACCCTTTGTTGGCAATGACAGAGGTCAAACGTTTTCTGTAAGTCTTCACAAGGTTTTCACACACTGTTGCTGGTATTTTGGCCCATTCCTCCATGCAGATCTCCTCTAGAGCAGTGATGTTTTGGGGCTGTCGCTGGGCAACACGGACTTTCAACTCCCTCCAAAGATTTTCGATGGGGTTGAGATCTGGAGACTGGCTAGGCCACTCCAGGACCTTGAAATGCTTCTTACGAAGCCACTCCTTTGTTGCCCGGGCGGTGTGTTTGGGATCATTGTCATGCTGAAAGACCCACGTCACGTTTCATCTTCAATGCCCTTGCTGATGGAAGGAGGTTGTCTCTCAAAATCTCACGATACATGGCCCCATTCATTCTTTCCTTTACACGGATCAGTCGTCCTGGTCCCTTTGCAGAAAAACAGCCCCAAAGCATGATGATTCCACCCCCATGTTTCACAGTAGGTATGGTGTTCTTTGAATGCAACTCAGCATTCTTTCTCCTCCAAACACGTCAAGTTGAGTTTTTACCAAAAAGTTCTATTTTGGTTTCATCTGACCATATGACATTCTCCCAATCCTCTTCTGGATCATCTAAATGCTCTCTAGCAGACTTCAGATGGGCCTGGACATGTACTGGCTTAAGCAGGGGGACACGTCTGGCACTGCAGGATTTGAGTCCCTGGCGGCGTAGTGTGTTACTGATGGTAGCCTTTGTTACTTTGGTCCCAGCTCTCTGCAGGTCATTGACTAGGTCCCCCCGTGTGGTTCTGGGATTTTTGCTCACCGTTCTTGTGATCATTTTGACCCCACGGGGTGAGATCTTGCGTGGAGCCCCAGATCGAGGGAGATTATCAGTGGTCTTGTATGTCTTCCATTTTCCAATAATTGCTCCCACAGTTGATTTCTTCACACCAAGCTGCAGATTCAGTCTTCCCAGCCTGGCGCAGGTCTACAATTCTTTTCTGGTGTCCTTTGACAGCTCTTTGGTGTTGGCCATAGTGGAGTTTGGAGTGTGACTGTTTGAGGTTGTGGACAGGTGTCTTTTATACTGATAACGAGTTCAAACAGGTGCCATTAATACAGTTAACGAGTGGAGGACAGAGGAGGCTCTTAAAGAAGCAGTTACAGGTCTGTGAGAGCCAGCAATCTTGTTTGTTTGTAGGTGACCAAATACTTATTTTACCGAGGAATTTACCAATTAATTCATTAAAAATCCTACAATGGGATTTCCTGGATTCTTTCCCCCCATTCTGTCTCTCATAGTTGAAGTGTACCTAGGATGAAAATTACAGGCCTCTCTCATCTTTTTAAGTGGGAGAACTTGCACAATTGGTGGCTGACTAAATACTTTTTTGCCCCACTGTATATATATATATATATATACATACATATATGTGTTTTATAATGATGGAATCATATGTTTACTGACCCATTCAACAGGTTAATACATGAGCTTACTTTCAGCAAATATTAGTGCTTTTAAATTTTTGATTAATGAGTTAATTTGATATTTTTGACTTATACAATATCAGAAAGTGTGTGTTTTTTTTATTCAGAACCCGAAAAGGTTTTATATGTTGGCTTAATCATTTGCTCGGATCAAAGTTTATAACTCATGAGTTACTGCTGGTTCATTTTCTGTTTATGACTAATACTGTAGGCAGCATTTTTCTGCACTCAATTTTATAACAGAAATTCTGCACGGAGGACGCAACAAAACAAAAACTTCAGACCATCATTTTGTTTGTAGGTCTGTGTTGGTTTGTTTTTTTAGCTGTTGTGACATATCTTAAGAGCTAGTTAACGTTTGCATGTCACGTTACACCTTGCCTCTAACTAGATGGCAAACAACTGAAAAACACCAAGTGTCTCGACTCTAGACTAAGTCAGGCCGTGGGAAAATCAACAGCACTGAAAATAATTGTGCATCAGTGGATTGCAAAATATTGCCTACGTCTAGCGGTAGCCTTAAGAATAAAGCATTTGAAGTTAGCTTATAGTTGGACCTACGTTAAATATCATGATGATCATGATCAGTGAAACTATTCTACTTTTGCTTTATGATGATAGAGTAAAAATCTACAGTAACAAAAATCACATGTATCAAGAGAGGACATTTTACTCAATGAAAACTAAGGCCTTTTCAGGCGGAGGACACTAGAGGGAGCTGTTTGGAGGAAGGGATTGGTCAATTGACTCTATCCATTCCCTCCTACAGTACCAATGGACCTCAAGCACGAACACTTTGGGAGCTTTCACACCAACAAACCAAAAAGAGTACACATGAAGGCATACAGACTGTCAGGTACCTTTTTGATTGGAGAGTTTTCTTGACTGTTATCCTGCCTCATCAGGACCCATTTAGGGAAGTCAAGCAGCATGCATGTGCATTGGTATCACAAATAAATAACTGATTATTAGTTAAAGTAAATTGCAAATTGACTGTCATGATGAATAGTGACTAAAAGGTAAAAACAGGACCGTATAAAAGCCTCTTTGAGCGTTTGCAGTCACAGAGTGTCAAAGAGCGGAAGGACACTCAGTACACAGATAAGGATAAAAGCACAAGATGTTGACAGTTTTTGATTGATCATTCCGGAAAAACCCTGCGCTGATATGCATCAGAGTTACCTGTGGCCTGGCTTCCTGAGCAGATTCAGAGAGAAGGAAAGAGAGACACCGACACAGGGAGACATGCATACAAATGCTGTACAGTACATGGATACATGGATAGACTGAGGAGTATTACCTTCAGCAGGGAGAAACAGAACTGGATTTTTCTCATGTCTGGTCCCAACGACAGCATCACATCTGGATCAGGGTCGTCCAGAAAGGCCTTGACTAACTGTTCCAACCTACACACACACACACACACACACACACACACACACACACACACACACACACACACACACACACACACACACACACACACACACACACACACACACACACACACACACACACACACACACACACACACACACACACACACACACACACACCACACACACACACACACACACACACACACACACACACACACACACACACACACACACACACACACACACACACACACACACACACACACACACACACACACACACACACACACACACACACACACACACACACACACACACACACACACACACACACACACACACACACACACACACACACACACCTTCTAATGACCTCAAACCAGTGCCACATTTCATGTTATAATCATCACACACTCAAACAGTTAATATTTATATCTGAGGAGTGTTTAAAATGTGGGTCTGCTCAAAGAAAACTATTTACTTAAACGTGTGCTTCAGCTCCACTGGGCCGGCCCTGTTGATAAACTATCACTGGATGATAGTCCAAACATTGGTTCTCTGAGCTCTGGACCCGGCCGCTGGAAAAGACCGCGGCAGCCGTCCAGACGGATCCGATGTAGGCACGACAACGTGCGGTTTTCATTTTCCACTGTCATGTTCAGTGGAGAAACACGCTCGGTTTACATGACAAAGGACTTCAAACAAACGTAGTGGTCTCGTTTCAGGGCCCTGCGAGACATCAGAGGTTTTGTGATACTAGGTTTGATTCTGGGGAATGCCCTTTAGTGCCATGTACAATATTTTGAAAGAAGGAAAAACATCCATCTTTTAAACAGCAGAATTTAAGAGTTTCTTAATGAGTTTTCCAAAGTGCGAGGTGAAATGTCATGTAGCATGTGGAGCAAACAAATACTGTATTAAGAGAAACAACTTCAGCCTGCATGGGGAGAGGATTATTACTGAATCTTACAAAGCACTGAATGGAGCAGAGTATTCTTCTGGAAAGGTAAAACCATCTGTATGCCTGACAATATATGAGCATTTGGAAATGTGACAAAAAATAAGCAAAGATATGTGAAATCACTCGGCACTGGGGATGAATCAGGGCATAAAACAGAGAGGTAACGACTACAAAAAAGTCAGCATGTCCAGTGAATGTAGCTATAAAGATTCCCTGTGTGAGTTTGACCACAAACAGGGGGAAATCGAGGATAATCACTTGGGCAGAGAGGAAATAATAAAAATAATAAATACATCAGCGCTGAAGGGGCGGTGTGCAAAGTCCTCGCTAGAACCTCTGTCCTGAACTCTGGCCTGAGTCGCTGGCTCCTTCTGCCTAAAGTCTAAAGAGAGCAGTCCTGGGAAACTCCATTAGATCTGGATAAGCCTCAGTGAATGAGGTTTCAACTCAGCATTCATGCATAGCCAGCAGTATAAGTTATGTAGGCACTTTAGGCAAACCCAAATACTTATACATCTTGAAGCATATTTGCTCAAGAATCTCTGGGTTTTTTGGAGCTTAACAAATACAAATCAGAGTCCAAAAAACGACCATCTGCTCCCTTCCCTGGGTCTGACGTATACTTCAACATCCTGGAGGCAGTACATGTCTGTCCTGAGATTATGGACATGGGCGTCATAAAATAGTTTTACAGGCAGTCTTATTTAACTCAGACTTGGACATTTTTCTTCATCCCATCCATCCATCCATTTTCCACCACTTATCCGGAGTCGGGCTACCAGAGAAACAGTTCCAGCAGAGGGCCCCAAACGTCCCTTTCCCATCAACCAGCTCTGACTGGGGGATTGCAAGGTGCTCCAAGGTCAGAGAAGAGATATAATCCCTCCACCTGGTCCTGGGTCTGCCCCTCGGTCTCCTCCCAGCTGGACGTGCCTGGAACACCTCCCTAGGGAGGCTGCTGAGTGGCATCTATACCAAGTGCCCGAACCACCTCAACTGGCTTCTTTCAACACGAAGGAGCAGCGGCTCTACTCCAAGTCCCTCCCGGATGGCTGTACTTCTCAGCTTACCCCGAAGGGAGACGCCAGCCACCCTCCGGAGGAAAACTGCTTCAGCCGCTTGTATTCGCCATCTTGTTCTCTTGGTCATGATAAACTGGGCCTACAATTACATTTAGTGACCTTTTTTTATAGTGTTTACAATAGTACGACACCAAAATGTATAATAGCCAACTGCCACACAGTGCAGTGATTTAGGAGAGGTTAGCTCGCTCATATAAGAATATCATCAATGAGGATGATATGTAAATTAAATGTTGTTGCTGTTGGATACAAATAGGCTAATATCTCTTTGCTATTAATATGTTAGATTTATGTTACTGTGTTTTTACTGACATATTTTATAAAAAACCTTTAAAATAATAACTTGGATTGAGGGGACAAACCTCTGGATCTCCTCCACAGTCAGCTGCCCGTCCCTCTGTTCTCCCGTTAACATGGCCAGCTCTTCCTTCAGAGACTGGATCTCCCTCTTCAGACGGGCTATTAGCTGAAAAGCCCACAAAAAGCACGGTTACAGGTCGACTATGTGTGCACATACACACACGATGCATGATACTTTCACCTACAGTACAAAACAAAGACACAGTAGCGCTGCAGACAGAGGATTTCTGCTGCTGCCAAGTGATGAGACAATCCGTCTGAAAATGATCCTCTTGCTGATGCATTTTGAGGACAAACTTGAGTGATTCCAGACAACTGCATGCCCCAGCGAGAAAATACAGGAAGCAAAACATAAAAACAGCATTAAAAAAGCTACGATGGCAAAAGAAAAGTTCACATAAAACCCTGTGCTGCTGCTGCTGACTGTCCTCGCGTGTTTAGTTAAGGCCATCCGCACCGAGCCAACAGAGTGGTTGCTGTTAGTAACCGCTGGCCGGCTCTGGTTACTGCATATATATCTAAAAAAGTAAAATATCTCACCAAGTCCAGACATAGCTTCTTAAATAAGTACTTAGATAGCAATCTTTGTAAAAATAAAACAGCAGGAATGTCTTTTATTTAAAAAAATCATGATGAGAGGAGAGACAATATGACAGAGCCGGACATTGTTTTCATAAACAGCTTGTAGCATCGTTCCACTGATTTATACTGACAGCAATTTGTTTTCCAATCTGTGCACCCCAGGTACTGCCTTCTCCACCTGACAGTCTTTTTCATTGAACCAGATATGATGAGCAGGATCCACCAAATACAGATGTGTCAGGGCCCGGCGTTGTTGACATATAACCTTTAGTCTTTGTAGATAAGCATGCCGCTCTTTCTCTTTTTCCATGCCTACAGAGGTCAGTCTGAGCAGCCTCATGTCAGTCTAGGCAGGGATTAGCAGGCGTCTAGCTACCTAGCACCTCAAGGATTAGCGAGTTCAGATCATAAATGCATTGCTCGTATGTAAAGACGCAGCAATAAAGAATTGATGTTAATAATAATAATAATAGGTGTTCTTAAGGGATAGAACTTCTTCAAAAATGTTGTTTGGGCTTTTTTCTGTGTTTTTAATGCTCTGTTGATAATGAGATGTGTTTGGTTGACCTAAACAGGAGCTGCCAGGTTTATATTATTTGTTTGAACAAGTAATTGAGATAAATTAAAGTAATGTATCACATGATGCTGATGCCGTACACTTTTGAAAGAAAGCCCTCTACATTACTAATTCAATCATAAATCTCCTCCTTAACAACAGGAGCAAGAGGTTAGAGGTAAGCTCACTTGA
Organism: Gymnodraco acuticeps; assembly: GCF_902827175.1. Taxonomy (NCBI): domain Eukaryota; kingdom Metazoa; phylum Chordata; class Actinopteri; order Perciformes; family Bathydraconidae; genus Gymnodraco; species Gymnodraco acuticeps. The sequence continues at coordinate 215,998 of NW_022990295.1, read as the reverse complement.
CATGTGCCCTTATATTGATGCTGAGCAGTTATTAGCAGTGTACATCAACTTGAACCTGAGGTGCTGTGATTAAATATGAACGTGGCCACATACATACATAAACACACGACCAATAAAGAAGGATTACTCAGTGCCTGCTACTGTTAATACATTTAAAGTGGAGTTCTCCTGCTGCAAAATCTGAAGTCCCTCTTGCATCCGGAGCCGCCTTAAGACTGATGTAGAAAGAGGCAAGGAAGAACTTTAGACTGCTATTTCAGCCAAGGGGGTTGCTTTAGATGCCATTCAAAAAGAGTTATGTCCTCTTGTTTTGCAAACCTTTTACGTTTCCAAAAGTGAATATGGGATCCTTTGTGTGCAAGTAAAAAACAGAAGGAGTGAAGCTGTAATCTGTCATCCAATATCCACAACGTTGTTTTTTTGCTGGTTTGGACTACAGACCTTACAGACCTTGTATTTTTAAATATTTACCTGCATGCATGTGTAGGCTTCATTTATTTTGGCTTGACATCAGCAGTGCAGATGAAACGCATCCTGGTATGTAGGCACTCCTGGTAGGATCCCCCGTAGGAAAACTAAGTTCCCTGTCAATATAGTGAACACTGAGGAATGAATCGCTTGAATGGACTACATTCAGTTAACACTAATTGAAGATTCACATAAAAAGGTGACAAATTGTCCCTCAAACTGGCCAAATACCTTGAAAAAAGGAATCAGAGGATGACCGTTCTACCCTGCATCCTAACAGAAGTGGTGAAATCACATGTCGATGGTGGGGAAATAGGCCAAGACCAAAATCAATGAATGTTGTTGTTTTTGAAAGAAAGCCAGACCAGTTTAAATAAAAAAATATGCAAAAATTACACCACAAAACGACACACTAAAACCACCTAGTGCCAATTGTTCCTTTTCTCACATGATTCACTTCTTTCTTCAGTATAAATCCCACTTTACTATAACCACCGGATTTGACCACACTGCGAAACACTAAAGCAGACTGAAGGGCTGTATCAGCGGTATCAGCGGCAAACAGCAAATACAACACAAAGTGGCGACTCCTGACACAAAGTCGCTAGGGAGCTTGGTTGTTAGTAAAATAAATCAGGGGCAAAGGTCAGACTGCGACATCTAATACAGCAAAGGCCCGCCAGTTCTCAAACACAAAAAGTGGCTTTTGGAAAGTCAAAGCCAGTCATACTGTCAGACATTGTCAACTCGAGATGCTCTGGAGGAGAAACAGACCTGCAGTGTGGTTTTGGGTAGATGCCACTTAGCTAAATGCAAAATGTCAGCTAAGATCCACCCGTATCGTATTTTCTAACATCATAGCTGACCATCCCTCACCAGAGCCGCTCCCTGCATCTCTTCTTTGGAGCCCGGGGCCTGATGTAATCCTTCCAGCTGTATCCTGAAAAAATGACCGCCAGTCATTGGTCAGCGGAACGGGGCAGTCTATTTCGGAGCGTCGGCCCACGCTGGTACCACAGCACCACTGCATGCTATACACTCTGAATAAATATGACTCATATTCAATTGAAACCAAGTCAGTGAAATCATTCCACATGCTTATTATAACTGTGATGGCATGCAAAAAGCACATGAATATCTGTATTGCTTTATATGTGCTGCCAAATATGCTACTCAATGAAGTTTGAAACATAAAACAGTACTTCCTTAAAAAGGATAATTTGGATGTTATTAAATATGGTTGTACTTATCCACAGTCACTTTATTACATTGACTGTTATCCACTACTTATTCTGTCACCTCAAAGAAAGGCCCAGCACATAATATTAACAGTGGTTTGTGTGAACGCTATATTTCCAATATGTTTAGCGCATTTACCCTGCAGTTGCATAGCCTTAAGTCCATGTTTCCACTCTACCAAAACCCCGACACTCTTTTGAAAAAACTGTAATTTTACCTTGCAGAAAAGGGGGGTAATCATGGATGGATCGGTCAGTTTATTTGTAGTCATTGTGTGGCTTTGGTTCATTTGCAATTATCTTTTGTTGATTTCTTGTAACTGTATACCTGCCTATTGATGTACTTTCATTTGATTTATGTATTATCGTCTTTATATGTTATCTTACGTATGTTAATGTTATTACATATACAGAGAGATCCTGCAAATATTTTAAATACAGTGCATACTTAAACCTTTTGGTGAGTCTTTTTTTATTTGGCTGAAATAAGTGTTGCTGCTGCCCCCAGCCACAGGAAGTGACTGTAGGATATATACTGCTTGTGGATAAGTACCTCATACAACCCCACTTCAAAACATCCAAACTCTGCCTTCAATTATACATCTTCTACTATCCAACCTCTGCAGCAAACCACCCACAGTAAACGGTAAGCACTACAGTTGAACCACAGGTTACACCTTAGATGCATTTATAATATAGTCTGCCACTCACACACATGCTGCTATAATGTGGCCTTTTTTATGAATGAAGAGGAGTCATAGTCTACCACTGCACATAAACAGGGGCAAGGCTGCATTCCATGCATGGCCCCATTAAGGCATTTAAGGCAAAGAGCACTGTACTGAGTCACACCGCTGCACTTACAAACTCTCTTCTGTCTTAAAGAAGTCCGGGCTATTGGACGAGGACCTGCGGAGAGCAACCCCCCGCAGGAATGTTCACACCCTCTTCACAAACATGTCTCTCTGGTGGGCTATAAGCAGGATTCTGTTTGACTCACAGGTATGTGCTAATCAGAGCTGTCTTCTCAAGCGAGACTTGTGTATCTTTGAGAATGAGGAGAGTCGAGGTTCAGGAGGGTCGCCCAGCCTCCTATAACCCTAAGCTGCATAACAACACCTTAAGGTCAACTTTGTTGACCGTTTAAGAATGATCTTGATGGTGATTCCGCTCAACTCAAGCTTAGCACCTCCTTCATGCAATGCTCAAGTTTTAAGTGCACACTTAAAATCAGGAAAAGGTGGACGCTTTATAGAAGATCCAGTAGCTTTATATTTAATTGAATTGATGAATATGAAATTAAATAATTCTTACTGCATAGCAGGATCAGCCTGATAACTCCCTCTGGAGGTAACTTTGAGATTTAAGCCTTTGCAGACCATTTACATAACACCTTTATAAACACACTACAAAAGAGAGGGAAAACCCTCAAAAGCATGACTGGGCCCCTTTAATAATACTTATATATACTAACTATGGAAACTAGCTATATATACACAATAACACTACCTCCATGCCATCTATCTTGATATTTCTATACCAGTAACTCAAACGAGAGCAGAATTAAGTCAAAAATATATCATCACAAAGGAGAATTGAACAATACTGATTCCATGCTATTTGTGCTTCTCCTACTGTTGAAATAGGTTCACATGTGCAAAATATACGTTCACATATTCAAAGGAATCCGGGTGAGGCGCCTTTTGCCTGCAGTCTGAAGGCAACCGTAAGACCCACAGAGCAGACCTTATATGGCGTGGTCACCATGGCTGACTTCATTATGATCACGGGTCACTTTCAACACCTCATTCTTTCCCTTTTCCCTCAGAGACGTGTTCAATGTTTTGTCGGGTCTGTCTGGTTTCCTGCTGTTCTTAAATTTGACAAAGTGCATTGTGTAGCCTGCCGGCTACAGCACAGGACCATTAGGGCAGCATGTGGTCTGAACCATGTACCAAACTCTCACTGCCAGATTGTGAAAAAGGCAAACTCCAGGTTTCAAATCAATTACCACAGCCGGCAGGGCCAACAGACAGTGTGCCTTCAGACGGGGGCCAGGCCAAAACGAGAGTCTGAGTGTCACCCCAAACCACGATAAATGACATCATTCTAATCTGCAAACTGCCCTGCTTGCTTAACTTTTTTTTCTCAGTAAACCAGGGGGACAGATAGAGGGAGAGACAGAGAGACGGGAGAAACGGACTAAAGGAGAAACACACCAAACGGAGACGAGAAGTTTGCCTGCAGAGTTTTGGGTTTGCATGGCGTTGAAACTGTGCCGGGAGCAGCCAGACACTGTCACAATTACTGCGCCGGCCGCAGACTCTCTTAAAAATACATCTGCAGGGTTTGCAAGTGGCCAGCCAAGTCTCACTAACAGTAATACAGTAGCAGTTGATCCTCAGGCAGATCTGGGTGGGAGGGGAGGAAGCGGATATGGCTGTGATGACTTACTACTATATATCCCCCGTGGGGCTATTACAACAACTACCAGATCTGCTTCCTGGCGCACTACAATGGGGGAAGGTGTGACAAGTACTGTAAAAGGAGAAAGCGAAGGAGGGTTAACCTGCATACGCTTCTCTGGCAATCTGCTGATTTCCAATAACTCCTTATATAATGTATATCAGAGTGTAATATAAGGTAGATTTGGACATTTGTGTAGGGTTTATATAACAATGAAGAGGCCTCATATGTTACATCAATTAATTGCCTAATATATAACATCAAATAGAAATGTATTCAGACTTTATAGCTACTGAAGAAAGCTATGAATTATTGGGTTCTTTCTTGGCCCATGATACCCCCTTCCAAAAAGTTTAATGTAAATCAGGTCAGTAGTTTAGCCATGAATCTTGTCAGGGGTTATGATATTTACAATTTTTTTTTTTTAAAAACGATGTCCTCAGATTGACAACATCTGGCAAGGAATGCGTGCAATGCATGCTTCCTTGCATGAATGTGTGTAAAGACATATACTGTATACACACCAGTTACAAGCTGGAGGCTTTCTCAAGAGGCTGTAAGGTATTGGTATAAAATATGCCATAACAGAAGTGGAGGCATGTAAACAAGGCAGAGAGGGAATGCAAACAGGACCTGTGAGCAGTCTAAATAATAGAAGATGGACAGGCGTCCACATGTTGCAGGTGGAAAACTGTTTCTTTCAGTATTACTGTGTGTGTGAGACACTGGAAAAACTCATTTTGTATTGGAAACTGGGTTACATTCAGACGCTTTATTCTCACTGCAACTCATTTGCTGATCAATTTAAGGTCTGGAAGATATGAGGCCGTAATGACAGAGCACATGAAGTCATGCTTCTGTGGCTGAATGGTGGTTGTAGTGACTGGTGAAGTGCTGTGAGTGTGTGTGTGTCTCACCAGGGCAGGATCCAGCTCTTCATTCAGGATGGCCTCGTTCTTGATGAGAGCCACACGCTGAGCAAAGCGACACGTGGAGATGGACTCCTGAAGAAATTAAGTTTCAAAAAGATGTTTGAATGTTGTTTGTCTGCCTTAGGAAAGAATTGAACTTCTACTCAATGTAGTAATTATTTGAAACATTTACTCAAGCGAGGACTCAACAACGAGGACAACAATGTTCTTAATATTTATTTTACCTTGGGTTATCTGAAAGCATTACAGACAAAGCTAGAAGACCAAATGGCCTACAGTATATGTTTTTTACTTTCAGAAACCTTGTTTCTCCTCACTATTTTGGCAAAATGTTCAGTAACACTTTCTATGATGCCCATGTATTATAAACGTAATGATATCCTGTATTATTGCTGGTCATTCACTGCTTATTACAATTGGTGCAGCATATTATAAACTTTGCACAATACCTTATAATCACTCTTATATATAATGTGTGTTTACAGGGCTTATTTAAAGTGAACCTATCATGCTATATTTGAATAATATATTGTAGGGCCATACCTATATAAAACATGTCTGCGAAGTATTTTTTTCAAAATACCAAACAGATCATGCATTTTAGCCATGCCTCATTTCGCTCCATTTGCTCTTTTTTAGCCCTGATTTTGCAAGGGCTGAATCTGTGAGAAGTCTTCTTCGCTGCTTTTGTGGCAGACTACAGCGCCACCTACAGGCCTGGCATATGTACTACAGCGTCTCCAGCGCTTTCGAACGGCAATGGCCGTGGCTGTCTCCTCCTGATAGGTGGAGAGTTGCCCATATACAGTAGGCGGAGCTCCTCGTTCCTGACGTCAGAGAATTTTCAAATCTGTATCAGTCTGTATCAGATCCGTTGCAGCCCCGTTTTTAGAGATTTGGGTATGGAGGAAAAGAGAGAGGGTTGTGTTTTCTGACACTTGGTGAGTTTCCTGACACAACAGGGACACATATTCATGTGTAAAAGACGTACAAAAGTGCATTTTGCATGATAGGTCCACTTTACATACTTGACATTATCCCTTACTTATTAAGCATGATACATATTTATAAATACCGAAAACTATAATTATACTGTGCTTTATGCAGATTACGTTTTATAAGTATGTTTGGAATACAGTGTAGACATGGGCATCCTACAATTTTGCCTAAACATGACTTTACTGTATGCAGACCCTCCTTACATCTAGATTCCTCCTGTCTACTGCCATGGTAGCGATCATGGTAGTCATGCAGTTGCCCCCGAGGCTGTCCCTCAGCACGGAGGTCAGCATGGAGTTCCTGTAGGGAATATGGGAGCGGTTCTTCTCTGACAAAGCAATGATCACCTGAAGAACAGGAAAGTGAACAAGAGCAGAATAATCAGAGTTGTAAGGAAGCAAGTAAAATACATTTTAATATTAATATAGAATATGTACTTTTAAAATACAAATCAGAACATTTCAGAAGTGGCTACCTGCTCTAAGTAGTGGAGGGAGAGGTTGATGTACTTGGCCTCAGTGAGCAGCTGCCCGCTCAGGCCAGTCTTGCTCACTCTATCTGATCCGGCCAAGTCCACCAGGTGGAGCTTGGAGCGTCGCAAGGTGGCCGAGCCCGGCTCGCGTCTGCACAAGTGCATGGTGAAAATACAGTGGGAGCGTGTGGATGCCTGGTTCATCGGAGTCTGGAGGTGTGAGAATAAAAAGAGAGGTGACAGATTGCTGCATTTGCGTTGCGTGTGAGTATTCTTAGTCTACTTGGAACACTTGGTGGAGATGAAACAATAAAAAAGGGATTTTATTCCCCATCTGTGGTGCTTTCCATGCTGAAACAACAACAAAAACATGTTTCCTTTGATTATTTTGTGCTTGCTCCTGCTGGTTTGAAGATCAAAGCCTCACCATGGGTAACCGATGTGCAGTAAACACATGGTGGCAGCTTTACAAAAGCTGATGTTGGTTTTTCAGATGGTCACTGGAACAGCAGAAATCAGGTTGAGAGCAGCAGGAGACCGAAATAGAGTGTGAGTCACTGCACAAACAAGCTTTATTAACTAAAGGAGGATGGGTTACTCATGAGAGGATAAACAGAGGAAATGGACATTCCACGACATAGTGCTGATCATAGATGGCTCACTGTTTTCTTGTAGGCAGCTTGGATACACGATGCTGGTTAAAGATAACAGCTTTGGATCGTGATGATATGGTAGATCCCAACATGAATCTGCTTCTGATCAAGGCTGAAAATGTTACTTTTGTGTAATGGTGATTGATCTAAGATACAGACATGACTCACTTTTCTCTCCTCTTCACAGACATGCCAGGTCATTTATTCTGAAAAGGCACTCGGACCCTGTCTGGTTGTTGGCGGAAATGTGCCAACGCCTGCCTGTTAGGGTCATGACAGCTCACGACAGATCTTTCACGATCTTAACCCACCGCTGTCATCTCCATCCTCAGTCCAAATTCCCTTCACTCTGCACACGTCCATGTTTGCTACAAAGGGATGATCCTTAAAGTAATATGAAACAGCCCTTAGATGTAACATCAGATCACACACCTAAGGTTTGAATCAAAGGGTCCATGTCGAAGAGTGAGTTTCGACTTGACTTGGGAATTCTAAGCCTAGACCTAAGATTTGTATTAAAAAAAAGACTGGACTTCTTGTTTATGGGCAGTGTAGGAGCCACATATGAAGCCATTTCTGTGTTTGTTACGATACATGTTTTTTGAGTCACTATAGGTGGTGGGCGTGTCATTGAATTTGTGTGGTGACGTTTGTGCTTATATCCGGTTGCTTTTACCTGCGCACTTTGTAATAGATGGGGGAGTGAGCTAGAGAAGGACATTTTTTGTTGACCGCACGCACGCATACAAGGATATACGCATATGGATATGGAATATTGCATTTTTACTTTGGAAATAAAAGGTCAAACGCATACTTTTGGAAAGACTGAGTTTTTGCGCGTCCACAGTGTTTTTTCTCTTGTTTAGTCCCTCGCGGCACTTTGTTTAACGATTACTGCCGCAATATTAAGTCAACAAAAAAAAACTTGTACCACAGTGTGGATCTACGGAAATCGGTAACACCGGAGATTCCTAGGATCAATCTGTGACGCTGTGGAATTCAAAGGAAACATTTGAAACGCCGTGTTGGCCGCTGTATTGGAGAGCGGCTTAAGGAAACTTCAGCGTACTGCCGGGAGGATAAAGAAAGACTGACAATCCACACAGCAGCAGGAGCGAGCGGAATGTAACTTCTTCATTCATGCTGTGTAAATGTTTGTTAGAACACAGTGTGAATAAGTTACTGCTGCGTGTCCATTGGGGACTGACTTGTTGCTTGCGTGTGTTGGTTTGTGCCGCTAGAGGTTGTGTGGATTGGAGCATTTGTTGTTCATTCATTAAAACATTCAAAGGATATGTCAATAAGTGGATCAAATTCAGATGTCAATGTGGCAAAAATGGATGAACAAAAGAGAGAGTCGATACTCACTACCAAGCCTTTGGCAAATAAAATGGAAAAGCTTCAAAAGGAATGTCAATCAAAGGTTCACAAAATGAAAAGTGTGATTAAAACAATGAAGGATCTCATGCAAAGGGATGACAACGCCTCACAAATACAAACTCAATTTGAACATTTAATTCAACAGGTTAAAGAAACCATCCTGTTCGACAAGTCTGTAATTCCTCTTCTTCCTGCAGACGAACAGGAAAAACTAAATGTATGGTTTGCCAAGACACTGAAATACAATAATAGATTTATCGACGATGTCAGGCAATGGCTTTCTGAAACTGGGAGACAACCGAGCAGCACCATTGCACATGTTCCCTCAATTGAGATATCTGATGAACACCAGCAAAGTATGTCTCATGTTTCAAAACACAAATTGTTTTGAAACTTCTGAAGCACAAGATGAAATAAAACCAAGCGACAGTGTTTCAAACATAGGAAGCATTGGGTCTTGCAAGCAGAGCTCTGCTGGAACCAGGTCCAGTGTTTCAACTACATCATCATGCATCAAAGCTGAGGCTGACATGGCCGCTCTCATGGCACGACAAATGTTATTAAAAGACAAGCATGCATTGGATGAACAAGAGGAAGAGATCAGGAAAAAGGAGGAACAGCTCAGGAAACAGAGGGAGCAGCTGGAAATGGAAGTGGAAATAGCCGCATCAAGGGCTAAAATGAATGTGCTAAGACGCTCTGGAAGGTCTCGTGCTGCAAGTAACACATCTGTGAGTCCCAATGGCATGCATTCTTATTTGGAAAGGGGACGAAAGGAAGCCACACTCAGTGCTGGAGCAAAAACATTTGTGCCTGACACAAACAGGCCTACAGGTGGCCAGTCTGACGTACAGTTTTCGCACAGAGAACATGAAGCAGAATATGGACATCTGCAACATCAAGCCACAAGAAGCTCAGAGGCCAATATCCATCAAAGTTCAACACAATCACATCCACAGTTACAGCACCAAAGCAATCACCCAGCAGCACTGGCACCAAGCAGCAGTGCTCAGAATCCTTTAATTAATGTCTTAGAAAGACAAAATGAAATAACATCCATGTTGGTTCAGCAACAGTCTCTTTCTTTTCTGCCTAAAAGAGAAATTCTGATTTTTGATGGCTCTCCGTTTCAATATCAAGCATTCATAAGAGCTTTTGAGCACAGCATTGAGGAGAAGACTCACAACCCTAAAGACTGCCTGTATTTTCTCGAACAGTACACCAGGGGGCAGCCTTTGGAGCTTGTCAGAAGCTGTCAGTATATTGCCCATGACAGGGGATATGCCAAAGCAAAGGCTTTGCTACAAGAGCATTTTGGTAATGCACAGAACATTGTTTCAGCCTACATGGAAAAGGCTCTTTCATGACAGCCAATAAGAGTAGAAGATGTGCGAGCTCTGCAAGCTTACGGTCTCTTTCTGAGAGGATGCTGCAACGTCATGGAAGAGTTTGAATACATGTGTGAGTTGAACATGCCTAGCAATATGCTAGCCATCATAAAAAAGTTGCCCTACAAATATAGGGACAAATGGAGAACTCTGGCCTATGACTTACAGAAAAGGCAGGGCCGGAGAGCTACATTCATGGATATTGTTAACTTCATTGAAAGACAGGTGGATATTGTGAGCGATCCACTGTTTGGAGATATACAGGATACTCCACCAGCAGCCAACAAAGATGTGAGGAAAGCTAAGTTTGAACCTCGTTCAAGGATGAGGGGAAGCAGCTTTGCTACTACTATTACGACAGCGGAAAATAAAGTGGAACCTGAAATAAGAATGAAGGAGAGAGGCTCACTAGGTACAAGTGTTTGCCTGTTTTGTGGAGGTGGACATATACTGGATCTGTGTTTTCAACTGGAAAGAAAGGCTCATAGTGAAAAAATCACTTTCTTAAGGGAACATGGTGTGTGTTTTGGATGTTTGTGTATTGGGCACATGAGTAAAGACTGCAGGAAACGCCTCTCGTGCAAAGTATGCAGTCTGAAGCACCCAAGCATACTTCATATCTATCAGAAAGAGAAAGAAACTGACACAATGCAAGCTAAATGAAAAGCTATAAGCAGTGCTCTGATCTCCGTTCAGTCCAGTGGTCTTACAGGGGCCGGTGAGCCAGATTGTACTGTCTCCATAGTGCCTATTCAAGTAAAGTCTAAGAAGGGACATGAAACATTCATAACATATGCCTTCCTGGATCCTGGGAGCTCAGCATCATTCTGCACGGAGCGGCTGATGAACAAACTGAATCTCAGGGGAAGAAGAACAGACATTCTCCTTCGGACAATGGGTCAGGAGAAAATAGTTGGAAGTCACATTGTTTCTGACCGGCATGTGGCTGGATTAGACAGCAGTCATTATTGTGAGCTGCCTAACACCTACACCCAGAAAACTATGCCAGTTCATCGAGGCAACATTCCTCGGCAGAAAGACCTTCAGAGATGGTCTCACCTGAAACATGTAATGATTACTGAGATTGATTCAGATGTGGACCTGTTGATTGGGACTAATGTTCCTGAGGCACTGGAGCCATGGGAAGTTATTCGGAGTGTAGACGGGGGCCCATATGCAGTCAAAACTATGCTGGGTTGGACTGTCAATGGACCTCTCAGAGGAGACAGGAGTAGTGAAATTACTTGTGGACAGCCAGATGTCACTGTCAATAGGATATCTGTTGCAAACCTTGAAGATCTGTGGAAGAAGCAGCTAAAGGCTGATTTCCCTGAATGCAGTCAGGATGAGCAGATGGGACCGTCAAGAGAGGACTGTCACTTTATGGAGTACGTCACAAAGTCTGCTAAGTTGATGCATGGCCATTACTGTATTGGCTTACCTTTAAGGAAAAGGGATGTTAGTATGCCAAACAACAGGAGAGTAGCAGAACAACGTACACTGAGCCTCAAGAGAAGGTTTGATAAAGAGGTTTCATTTCATGCTGATTATACCGCTTTCATGAATGACATCCTTTCAAAGGGCTATGCAGAGAAAGTGCCAGTTGTGGATCTGGAACGCAGTGACGGCAGGGTATGGTATATACCACACCATGGTGTATACCACCCAATGAAGAACAAGATCAGGGTCGTATTTGACTGTGCAGCTACATTCCAGGGAACATCGCTGAATGCACAGCTCCTACAGGGACCAGATCTTACCAGCACACTGGTTGGAGTCATGACAAGATTCAGAAAGGAACCTGTTGTACTCATGGCAGACATTGAAGCCATGTTTCATCAGGTTCGAGTACCAGCTGAGGATTCGGATCTGTTGAGGTTTCTCTGGTGGCCAAATGGAGATCATCATCATAACTTAGAAGAGCACAGAATGGTTGCACATCTGTTTGGAGCTACATCGTCGCCAAGTTGTGCTAGTTTTGCCCTTAGAAAGTGTGCAGAGGACCATCGGGAGCAGTTCAGCCCCAAAGTAATCAACACTGTCCTGCACAATTTCTATGTTGATGATTGTCTAACATCAGTGGTTTCAGAGGAGGAGGCAGTGGCACTCTATCATGACCTTTGTGCCCTTTGTGCTCAAGGGGGCTTTCATCTCACAAAGTGGATTAGCAACAGACGTATCGTGCTTGCTGCTATACATTCGATGGAGAGAGCGAAATAAGTTAAGGATCTGGACTTGGATAATGACACACTCCCTGTGGAAAGAGCATTGGGTGTATAGTGGTGTGTTGAGTCAGATGTCTTTAAGTTCAAGATCATGATCAAGGACAAACCCATAACCAGAAGAGGGATCCTTTCCATGGTCAGCACAATATTTGACCCATTAGGAATATTGGCACCTGTGGTCCTATCAGCCAAGATGATTCTTCAAGACTTGTGCAGAGGAGAACGTTGTTGGGATGATATTATACCAGCCTCAGCTGCACAAGAGTGGAACAGTTGGCTGAAGGAGCTCTGCAATCTTGAAGAGTTTAAAGTTGACAGATGCCTAAAACCGGTGGATTTTGGGGAAGGGACCTCTGCTCAGCTACACCACTTCACAGATGCAAGCGAAGACGGCTATGGAACAGTGACTTACCTGTTATTACATAACATCGAAGGATAAGTGCACTGTGTCTTCATTATGGGAAAAGCTAGAGTGGCCCCATTGAAACCAATAACCATCCCTCAAATGGAATTGACAGCTGCCGTGGTTGCAAGTCGTATGGACAAGATGTGTAGGAAGGAGCTGCAAATGCAACTTAAAGACTCCATCTTTTTGACTGATAGTACTTCTGTACTGAAGTACATCAGTAATGAGACCTTCAGGTTTCGAACCTTCGTCGCAAACAGGGTTTCAAAAATACGCATCTTATCAAATCCATCTCAGTGGAGATATGTTCCCACCGCAAGCAATCCTGCCGACTGGGCTTCCAGGGGAGTCAAAGTGGAAACGCTCCTGAAAGATGACACATGGGTGTCTGGACCTCAGTTTCTCACTGGAACTGAAGAACAGTGGCCTGGGAACCCTGATGGCTCTGAAATGGCACCAGAAGACCCTGAGGTCAAGATAAGTCTGAATGTGAACGCTGTGCAGGTTGAAAAAGAGATGGATGCTGTAACCCGATTGATCAATCACTTCTCTTCTTGGATCCACCTGAAGAAGACAGTTGGTTGGATCCTTAGGTTGAAAAACCTGCTGCTGTGCCTTAGTCGGAAGAGGAAGCAATTGAGTCTGTCTGTTGCTCAGTCTGGCTTGAATAAGGAACAACAAGACCGAGAGATGAAAAAGGAAATGCAGACTATCAAGGCTCAGGTGGTCTCTGATTTTCTTTCTATTGAGGACCTCCGAAAAGCTGAGAAAGAAATTATCTGCTTTTGCCAAAGAAAAAGGTTTCCTGATGAAATCAAAGGCTTGCAAAAGGGAGAAGGTGTGAAAAGGACTAGTCACATCTACAAGCTCAACCCAGTACTTGAAGATGGTGTTCTGAGAGTGGGAGGACGTCTCAGTAGAGCAGCAATGCCTGAAGAATCTAAACATCCTGCTATATTGGCAAAAGATCTTCAAATTTCTGACATCATTCTACGGCAAGTACACCAAGATGTGGGACATGGTGGTCGTAACCACATGCTATCCTGCGACAAAGATATTGGATTCCTGGTGCTAATGTGGCTATAAGGAAAACCCTGTCAAAATGTATTGTTTGTCGGGGACTAAATGGAGCTCCAGGAATGCAGCAAATGGCAGATTTACCTCGAGACAGAGATTCTGCAGATGAACCTCCATTCACTCGTGTTGGAGTTGACTATTTTGGACCTTTTGAGGTCAAGCGAGGAAGGAGTACAGTTAAAAAGTATGGTGTTCTCTTCACATGCTTAACAGTAAGAGCCTTCCACATCGAAGTAGCTTCATCCTTGGATACAGATTCCTTTGTTAATGCTCTTCAACGCTTCATCGCAAGACGTGGACAAGTATTGGAATTATGCTCAGATAATGGAACCAACTTCGTCGGAGCTGAGCGTGAATTGAGAGAGGCAATAGAAAGGTTGAATATTGCTAAAATCAACAACACCCTCCTTCAGAAAGGAATAAAGTGGACTTTCAATCCCCCTACTGGATCCCATCATGGAGGAGTATGGGAAAGGTTGATCAGATCTGTGAGGAAGGTTCTGAATTCCAGCCTGAAGGCACAGAACCTTGATGAAGAGTGTCTTCACACGGTTCTTTGTGAAGCCGAATCCATCATCAACAGCCGTCCCATAACAAGAGCATCCACAGATCCCAATGACCTGGAAGCACTAACCCCTAACCATCTTTTGCTGCTAAAAACCAAGCCATCTTTTCCACCTGGACTGTTTCATAAAGAGGACATATATGCTCGTCGAAGATGGAAACAAGTTCAGTACATCTCAGACTTGTTTTGGAAACGATGGATTAAGGAGTACTTGCCTCTACTCCAGGAACGACAGAAGTGGTCAAATGTCAAGCGCAACTTCATACCAGGAGATATTGTGCTCATAGTCGATGACTCAGCACTTCGCAATTCATGGCGTACAGGAAGGATTGTACAAACCATTCCAGACAGAAGAGGACACCTCTTCTTTTAGTTTTTGTCTTCACTCGCATACGTCAGGTGCGAGTGAAGACAAAAACTAGCTATCTGGACAGATAGATGTTTGACATCACAAAGATCTGCCTTCTACAGGAAGCAGAAGAGCCGTGAGGAAATTAGTGAACTTCATAGACCTTGACATTGACGTTTTTTCCGACTTTTTAATAATTGATAGTAAAGATCACTCCTTCATAGGCTAACACACTATATATTTTTTATTTTATTTTATATTTTTTGCCTAAAGAAGAAAAGGACACTTTAACAAGGGACGTTTTTATCCTTAAATGTTATTTCCTTGATTGTCTCCTACATCATTTTTCAGTTGTGTAATTATTATGTTGATATAATTAGGGGCCGGAATGTAGGAGCCACATATGAAGCCATTTCTGTGTTTGTTACGATACATGTTTTTTGAGTCACTATAGGTGGTGGGCGTGTCATTGGATTTGTGTGGTGACGTTTGTGCTTATATCTGGTTGCTTTTGCCTGCGCACTTTGTAATAGATGGGGAAGTGAGCTAGAGAAGGACAATTTTTGTTGACCGCACGCACGATATACGCATATGGATATGGAATATTGCATTTTTGCTTTGGAAATAAAAGGTCAAACGCATACTTTTGGAAAGACTGAGTTTTTGCAAGTCCACAGTGTTTTTTCTCTTGTTTAGTCCCTCGCGGCACTTTGTTTAAAGATTACTGCCGCAATAGGCAGGTTTAGCGTGTGTTTACTAATGGTTTTTAGTATTTTGTTAAGAAGAGAATGTGTGTGTGAGTGTGACATCCCATTGGTATTACAGAATCTGTGTGTCAACAGCAGCACATAGTTTCCAGATTGAGGATCAGTGTCTCACCACTAGACTACTGAACTACTGAAGATAAGGACATAACATATAGAAAATGGAAGAACCACAAACAAGTGACATATCTAAAGAAGATACACCGGGGCATTCCTAGAGAAGAGCCGCTATTACACTAAGTACATTGCCGTACTTAGTGCCGGCACTTATAACCCCAGGGCACAAGGTACCAATCGCGTTCACACCGGAGTACTTTTCCCTGAGGGAAGATTACGCAAATGAGCCGCTGACGTCACTTCGTCTTCTTCTGCTTTGGGTTTACTGGCAGGCCGCAAACAACTTCACGGCATATACTGCCACCCGAAGTCCCCGGCCGGAAGTCCCCGGAGTTGGGGACTGGCTTCAGTATAAGCTGCTGGGAGTCCCAGCAGCTTCTACTGAAGCCTTCTGAGTAAATCGTCAGAATGCCGACACCTCCTCACTCCACCGCTCCCATGTTTTTTTTTGTGTTGCGATAAGTTATTTTCTCTCCGTTGGTGCGCAGGGCTAATGCTAATGCCAATAATGCTAATGCCAGCAAATACAATGGCGGCTTCAAAAAACTTTTCAGAGTTTTACGGGGTGTGGTTTGCAATTCGCCCAGCCAATAGAAATGTATACTTTTTTGGTAATTTTTTGGTACCACCTCTCTAGCAGGCACTAAAAATGGGGGTAAAAGTTCCCAGCACTAAGTACTCTTTTTGGTGTGAACGCGACATAAGGGGTACTAACGGAACTAAACGGAAAAAGTACGGGGGAAAAGTACGGGGGAAAAGTACTCCGGTGTGAACGCGCCTAAGGAGATCACCTCTAAGGCCACTAGGGACTGACCTAAAACATCAACAGATTCTGCTGATCCTTCTGTCTTGGAGTCTACAGAGCTAGGGTCAGTGGCGGCGCTAGGGGGTGGCTACTTTGGCTCAAGCCCCGGATGTTTTCTGAAAAGCCCCGGATGTTTCACTTAAAAAAAAAAAAAAAAGTACAGTACACAGTAGAACACATAACAACGGAACCATAGCAACGGAACTGACAGGCAACGGAAATGACAGGCAACCCTCTGAATCAGACTCCGATTGGCTGTGACTGCATCCACTCAGAGTGTCCGATTCAGAAATGTGACTCTTACACTCTTTACGTCACAAAGATGGTGAATGAGAATCGATCTATAAAACGATAAGCAATGCGCCAGAATCAAGGTGAGACTATCCACATCCTTTAAAACTCTACGCACATTCGTTTCACCGAAATAAGTAAACGACTGTATTTGAGTGAGTTAAGGCATTAGTTTTCTTCATTAAAGGGTGTTAATGAATAAGTGTTCTCTAGTGCCTTTTGTCCGCTTTAAGGTATTATTAAGGTAGGGTTAATGTTGCTCTCAAAGTGCACCAGATTGATGCTTTAACTTCAATATTTAAAAAAAATCCCCCTAAAAAGATGTTCGGTCCACCCCCCACTTGTAAAAAATAGCACTTTACCCCTGCACCCCCCCCCTCCTCATAGAAGCTGGGTTACAATACGTAACCCCAGTTCTATTTCGTATAAGGCTTCGCCCTCTAAGGCTATCGCTATTGGGTTAGGGGCGAAGCAGGATGTAGTCCACGCCCCACTGGTCCGTCCGTTACCAGAAGCACAGAAACACCTCTACTCAATTAATAACCCATGCGAAAAGAAAAGGAGCATCACAGTCCCTGGAAATATAGCATTATTCCAAATGAATATTCTCTTAAAGGGAATGAAGGTGAATACCCGTCATTTAAAAAGTAGAGATAACAATCCCACTTGTTAAAACGATAAAAGAGGAAAAAAATAAAAATAAAAAAGGGGCAGCTCTCTAAATGCTAACAACTCCTGGGCTAAGCCCCAGATCTCCTACAATCCTAAATCCGCCACTGGCTAGGGTGTGAACTTTCATGTTAACTAGCGTTTTAAATTACATTCAGGCTTACAGTTAGGCAAACTTAAGGGCAGGGCTGCTTTGAGTGACAGTTGGATACAGACACAGGTCGCTAGACTCTAGCCTGAGCAGTATTAACTCCTCGATGATTGTTCCTCTTTGCCCACTTTGGATTAGCTGGGGGGGGTTAGGCTGAGTCAGCAGATTGAGCTTCACAACAGATCTTCAGAAATGCAGCATTCAGTATTTGGGTAATCTCACAGAGAATAGGTACATGTTATTAAACCGATATATTGACACACATATCGTTGGTGGTATCGTTGAACAGACAGGCGTTTCTTGTACTTTGACTATCCCATTTATATTAACATGGATAGACTGAATAACAGAAACACCTCTCTGTATAAAGCATTGATGCAAATTATCACCAACAAACTGAACATTATAGGTTTCATGCAGGGGTTTTGTATAAGGCTGCATTCATTTATTTGCAATGAGTGTGAAATACTGTATACAGTAAGTGACTTCTAATGCAAGTACTACAGTGGAAACTGATAGCAGCAGACATCGTTAACAGTTAAAAGTATTCAAATACACAGGCAGCTGTCCACAGATAAGAGGAGACAGTTGGCTCTTATCTTTGAGGGTTATTGTGCCCATACTATGGCTTTAACAAAGACTGAGCACCAGCTGGAGACAGTTGCACAAACATGATATCAAAGTTTTTTTTAGGAGAAAACTCTCAGTATAAAATAAAACATTTGGCCAGGAGCGCATCAAGCATAGTTTGCATATTAAATCTTTACAGACTGTGTGTTCAGTTCACATGGGAAATTGTGTCCACACAGGGACATTAAAGTATGTCTTAGCTGTCAAAAAACAGCAGGACAATGCAATCTCATTGGAATCACTTCCTTTATTCTCCTGTGTTCTCAATTGACCACATGTTGATCACACACACCATGTATACATCACTTCAGGGGACATTACATTGACTTACATGCATGTCCTGGAGACTTATCCTAACCTTAACCAACACATGCCTAACCCTTACCAAGTCTTCACCCTAAAATTAATGATTCCCCTCATGGGGACCTCCAATTTGTCCCCATAAGGGAAGCCAGTCCCCACACGTGACTATCTTAACAGATTTAGGTCCCCACAAGTATAACACACACACACACACACACACACACACACACACACACACACACACACACACACACACACACACACACACACACACACACACACACACACACACACACACACACACACACACACACACACACACACACACACACACACACACACACACACACACACACCACACACACACACACACACACCACACACACACACACACACACACACACACACACACACACACACACACAACACACACACACACACACACACACACACCACACACACACCACACACACACACACACACACACAATATAATGCTAAAAGCACTTTAATGCCTAGAGATTGCAGATTTGAGAGGTGAAGTTTAATTTGGAAAACAAACCTGCTCTGCACCCTCCTCACCCCTACAAGCTCAGAAGGTAGTAAGGATGTAGGAAGACGGAAAGATCCAGGCTCTGCATCCCCACATGTGAAGGGAAGTGGAACAGGAATAAAAAAAATACCAGATGAGAGGAAATGTTTCCTGTTGAGGTTAAAGGAAGGGGTGAAGAGTTGAGAAGGTGCATTTTATTTCCTGTCCAATAAAAGTGCACAGGGGATTGCCAAGTCTCAAAGCGAGTGAGCTCATGATCTGCCATGTGCAGCTTGAATGGATGTGTCATCTTTTATCCACATGGCCGTGAGCGAGAAAAGAAAGAAAGCACTAGTGTTAACTTTATTTGAAGTCCATGTGGAGCAGGGACTTCTGGGATGATTCTGGCAGCGACAGATTTACTTTATTGACGGTTCTTTGTTTGCTCGGGGCTCAAGAGAAACCTTTGTAAAGAAGTCCCAGAGGGGATTAGTTCACTAAAGTGTGTGGGTGGACTGTACTGTGGGCTCCTCGCTGAACTGTGAAATGCCTTGTTTCCCTGATCAACAGATTAATGTAGCATCCAAGAATATGTTTGTATTGGAGTATACCCCCAGGTTTTACAGCAGTGGACAATTGGTTTGTCTTCAAGGTAGATGAAAAATAAAGGAGTTATTGTTTAGGCAATGGGCTATGTTATGTGGAATATGTGCATCATAATGTGTAGTAGCAATAAAACCGATTCCCGGGAACTTCTATCCTGGATCCTATAACTATTTCCTTTTGGATTGGTTATGTTTCGAGTCTCAGCCACATCAAAAACTGACTTTGGAATACTACTTAAAAGCAAGTGTCTGATTGAAAACCTGATTATTCAGTTCACTTTTACTGTCTGTTATTTACTTACAAACTAGCAACAAGGGTAAACAAGGTGATATCAGCCCTTTGCTCCAAACCTCAGGTCGAGGGCAAAAAGCTGACCCGCCACATGTCACATCAGCGTGGGGAGTCTGAGTGTTTCAAGTGTAGAAAGGAACCACTGTAACATAAACAGAAATTACAGAGAGAATGCTTTGTTATACTTGGGAAAACATGGTAAAAGGGACCACAGGGGGCCAAAGTCATATTTTAGAAGGGTCCTAAGGTGGCCTTTAGAGTGCATATCGCAGTGTGGACCATTCACGCCACTTGTCCTGGGAGTGGTAATGTATCTCTGCATGCCGAATACAATCCTCTCTAATGGCACATTTCCACTGCAGCGGGGTAGCCCCGTTTAAGCGTCCCTAAGCGTCCTCGCTCAGGCCTCGGGCTGCCTCGCTGGCCGTCCGAGGCCGTGACGCATTTCCATTACAGTTTAGGACCTGGGGTAGCAACGCAGTGTAGGCGGGGCGAACGGCTTTTTATTTCACATTTCGAGTTGTTCCGTCGAGCTCCCACTGGATTTGATCATCCCCAATGAGATGTAGGAACGTCGTCACCTCCTCGGTCGACCACCGTGTGCTTTTCTTTGACGTTGCCATTTTTGTAGCTCCTCCGTTTACAAAAATGCTGTGTATAAAAATGCTGCAAGCTTGCTTCTAGATATATATATATGCGACGCTAGGGATGAACTCGCACGCGATCTTGTGACGATTCTCTCTCTGACCAATCAGCAGTCGAGAGTGTTGACGTCACTAGTACTTTCCCTTAACGCCATGGCCCCGCCCCTTTTTGGGTGAAAAAAATGGACGTACACGTATTGACTGACCGGGTTCCATTGCTTACAATCTCTGTACTCTTGGCCAGAAGCTACATATATTTGATCGTCCTTTTTCCTAAGTTAAAGTATAGAAAATCTTAACTTTGGACCTTTCTGTTGTTTGAAGTACAATAAGTGACACGCCCGCTTTTAGGCATGATAACTTAATGTTTACCCCTTAGCGCCAATTCTTTGTTTTAACCGGAAAGTGGACAGGGCTGTCATTTAGCCAGGCAGTGACGTGGCGCTGCTCTCATCTATGAAAGGAAGTGTTTCCCTTATTTCTTACTTCTGCAATCATACGATTGGTGTCTCCAAGGAAGAGCAGATTCAGAGCCTCCTCCTCATTGGCTGACTGTTGCAGTGACAGGTTCCTCAGATGGATGTTCTGGTCTGGATCTTCCATAATCAGCACCTTTCTGGAAAAAAATTAAAAAATGAAGTTAATTCCAGCATAAAAAAATATCTTGAAATTACAAAAGTGGGACAAATACAGTCAAAACCAAAATAATCCAACCCTGAAGCATTTATGAAAGGTAATCATGTCCGTTATGTCATCCATTTCCCTCCAATCGCCTTGGCTTTGCTCAGCGCTTAATCCAAACAAACCACATCTGCAAGTCAGTGTGGGCTGCTACCCAGATTGACATGTGCTTCATCTGTCTGGGGGTTTATAATTCGATAACAGACAGGGCTTGATTTCCCTCAACATGCAGTGTGCTTGGCCAGATGGGTCGGAATGACTCCGGTTATATAACCATATCAAATCCATCACACCTCTACGGTTGTGACAGAATGGCTACTGGATTGAGATGTCAGAGGGTGGAACCACTGGAGAACACATGTGGATAATTATGTTAACATGTGAAGGTAATAGGGGTTGTTTGATAAAACACAATGAATCTTAATGTGATTAAAGACCTGTGCTATGGTATGGTTATTTTTCTAAACAGCCCCACCAACTCAAAAAAAGATTGATTATTTATTTTACAGAAATATAAGAGATGATGCGGTTGATATATACAGACTTTTAAGCATTTAGAGGGAGGACCGCTGAACCCATGATAGAAACAAGCAGGGTTCTTTCAAGAGCGCAAATAGATCCTGCAATTTTAACGAAACGGAAAAAAATAATGTGTGTGTCTATAATTCTGATCTTCTCCAAAATATTTTTGGGCTTTTCTTTGACACTTCCACCAAGTAGTTTTCACATAATCCTGCTGACAAACAAAAACAAACACAACCTAAAACCTAAAACATACCTTCCTTGGCAGAGGTAATAATGCACGGATGGAGCAAAGAAGAAGGAAAATGAGTGCAAGAATGTCAGAAAGAGAAGGCGTAGGCAGTGAAAGAAAGAAGCAGAGCACCAGTCCGAGAGAGAACTGCTTCTTCTTGAATCAGCAAGTGTGGCCACAGCATGGTTAACAACGGGCACTGTCTATTTCCAGAAGACTGTGATTTGTGGGGATCTAAACCTTGAGCTGGATCCTCTGAGAAACCTAAATGGAACTGGTACGAGAAAATAAAAGACAAACACCAAAATGATGTACCGAGACCATAATGCGCCCGGACGTCTAGAGATGAATAAGTATTGAACAAAATAGGCAACAAAAAAAGGAACAAAGACAGACAAACCTTCAGACAAATGGAATTGTTAATTACAAAGAAAGATGGACACATGGTAAAAATGAAGCTGGATGAAACCGTGTGGAAGAAGGAGAGTTTGAAGGACAGGTCCTAGTAAAAAGAGAAGCAACAAATGGCCACAAACAGAGAGTGAGAGAAAGAGGTAGCTGGACCCAAAAAAAAGAATTTCCCTCAGTGCAGCTGCAGCAGCCAGTAGCTATGAAAAGCAATTTCTTCACATGACCCTCATGCTCTCCACTCTAGTGGCAGAGTCTGACCACATCCATTGCTGTCCCAAAGTCTTATTATGTCAGTTGGCAGTTCATAGTGAGGTGGTAAATACTAGAGTCTCCATATTTCACCACAGTGGCCCTTTTCACACCAACGCGTTTTCAGCTCCGGCTCGGAGCTGGAGCCTGAAAAGTACCGTTTTTTCCTGTTCACACCGCAGAGGCGCCGCCTCTTAGCTCCGGAATCCGGTTCACTTCCAGCTCCAAAAAATTGTCGGTCTAGAGGCAAGAGCTTCGGAGCTAAGAGGTGGCGTCGCTTACGTCTCTCTTACGTCGAGGCGGGGGCAGGGGCATCTCGTTGAAGTAGATGCTGAAGACCACAAAGAAGTCTTGCATTTCGCATGTGATGTTTGTAAAGTTACAAGTAAAGTCGTCCCTTGTAAAGTCGTCCGATGCCTTCCATTTCGTTTCGTAAGAGGATAACCAAAGCGAACAGAACTTCAATACAATCGGCCATTGTTGTTGTTGTCGATGTGAGGGATTTCCGCGCGGTTTGGATTTTATGAAGCAGGCACGTAAACTGTGACGTCATGACGCAGCAGCGGCAGCTCTGGGCGGTGTGAACAGAGCGGGAGCAGAAAAGGGAAACCGGAGCTGAACCAGAAAAGCTCCCGCTCGGAGCTAGAAAGGGAAAAGCGCTGGTGTGAAAGCCGCAAGTGTGACTCCGAGCCAGGATGACAAATGGCTGTTCAGGAATAAGGCGGATTATGGAACCAGGCCTGATTAGGCTTTTCAGCATAAAAACCCCCCGCATATATTACTTATGAGTGCATATCCCCAAGTCTCAATACACACTATCTGATGCTAATTGTTCACATGTTCAAATGGAATGGGATGACTATAACATCAGCATGGTCAAAGTTACAGTAATAAAAGGAACACTGACGGTAGGTCCTCCAGTCGAGACGCTTCATGGCGGGAATCCAGGAGGTCATATCCCATCTCGTTGTAGATCTCCAAGTAGGAGATGTGTGTGGTATAAACCATACTGCTGTCCTGTGGAGCATCAAAGAAGTATGTAAGTATGTATTTAACTGGATAAAGATTGAATTCAACAAGGATTCATTTTTAAATCAACCTCTTTAAACTTCAGTTTAGTTTTTACCTGATTAAAATGAATTATGGTGCAGAAAAAATCCTTTGAATTTAAAAATGTGACTCAGTATTAACTTTAAACTTACACTTTAAAATGGCAGTCTTTTTTGGGATGGACCAAGCAAAAATAATCAAGTTTGTTTCCTATCAATACACTTGGATTTACTAAACAGAGAAATAAAAACTGATCTGGATTTGCTCATTTAAAAACATAAAAGAGTTCTCTGTTGGTGCAACCCAGCCTTAGTGTTGTTGTTGCTTTCTTGCTAAAGCAAATGTTTAAATGTAGATGCTGTAGAACAGTGTAATTAACGATGACAGAGAGAGACAATAGGGTTCATGTTTCTTGAATGTATATGTGTGTGGCCTAAAATGAAATGATAGAGAAAGCTTCCCTCTGTTCTGACCTGGCTGAAGCGTTCGTACAGGTATGAAAGTGTGCGGGGGATAATTCCACGATCACTGTAGTGCTCGGCCCCTCCTGTGATGGTAAACGTCTTCCCACTGCCCGTCTGGCCATAGGCAAATATGGTGCCATTGTAGCCAGCCAACACACTGTGCACACACAAACACACAATACAAAAACAGAAAGGTCAATCATTTAAAAACCTTGCAAAAATAATTGCACTCGAAAGAGGTCAGTGGTTAACCTTGAGCAATATGAACTACAGTAAGTACCGTAATTACTGTATCATTATCCGTAGAAAAGCCTGGCTGCGGTTGTTTTGTGATGTTCTGTACCTGCTCTCCAGAATGGCATGTAAATATAGCATACAAGATAATGAACACTTATAAAGTCTATTGTAATTAAAATGCCAACAAGAATGTACACTGTACTGTATATTATCTATTTCTCATTTTTATATAAAAATCATTAGCAGAATACATACACAATTGCTTTCTTTTTATGAGGCATTTTGACCTACGTTGGATAGGTAAAAGAGAATAGGCAATATGGAAAAGGGACAAGCAAAAAAGATCCATGGCTAGGATTCAACTGGCTAAGTTGCAGTCATGTGTGAAGTCATGGAAGATTGGAGAATATTCCATGACTTGATTAAATAGTGTATGGTCACTGTTTTGCTCTAGAGGGCTAAATATATGCAACCAAACAACAAAGTGGGCCTAAAGGTAATTAATGGCCAACAGTGGAAAGAAGGGGACTGTCGAGGGTACCCTGAAGCAGAAACCGAAATTCTGGGTGAATTGAAACTGACACTTTAAATCCACAGGGAAGGATGGCAGTGACTGGAGAGCGACGGCTATGGCGACAGACGTCTGCCGGTGACGGAGGAATGTCTCGGAGTATGAGTGAAGGAAAAGGCCTGAACCCACTCAACTAGGCAGGGCCTGGTACATTTTGGTTTGGCACTGAATCGTTATTCTGCATGTGCACAGGGTCATGGAAACCAATGGTATCTTTTGTTCCATTTGAATGAAAAAACATCCAACATGGTGGTGCTTCTATGAGGTAATATAAATTGGCGAAAAAAACTGTTCTCTAGTCTTGGTAATAAAGCAGGACAAATAGTCAAATGACCATAGGTGAGGATAAACTGACTTGACAATTAACAAACAAGGATATCTTGATACTATATTTGTTAGGGTAAATTATAAAACATAAGCCTCTCACTTATCCTAATTGAATTACTGACCCAGAATTAGAGCACTGTGGGTTTCCTGTGTACTGTACAATTCCACACCCTGCATGTGAAGAGTAAGCGAAAAAACTGCATGTCAGTATATATAAAACACTACGTCCACTCATGGTGGTTGGTTGGCCGGTCAATGGGCGTCCATTTAGTCTGCCGTGAGTCATGGCAGTGATTGGCAGTGGGGAGGAAAGACACAGGCTCTATGTTTAGTTTAATGTCAGAGCTAATGATGCGGCCTAGGCACTGCCACTGAGGCTTGGGCGTTTCCCAATGCTTGTTCTTGTTTACACCTCAGCTCTCCTGGAGATTGGCAACTTGTCGTCGAGTAGTTATTACGGTTCTTGAAAAGCAGTAAGTCCAATCGTTTACTTTCTTTCAAGTATTAGGTTTAAGGATAAAAATGCACAGACCCTAATCCTTCTTTGCACATCAGCTACTGGTTTCACAGCCTTGTGAAATGGGATTACAATCCAGATAGAGGCTTTGCCTTGCCAGCCCAACATCGTTATGTTGGCCCTTCCTCTACTGGAGCTATTAATGCTGGTTTGTTTTGAAACTACTGTGTTGGGGTTGAAATTGCTGGTTTCGGTTACACCACAGCAGAGACAGAGACTAGAACGCAAGTAAACGACTTAGAGCTATTGGCTAAACTTGGTGTGCGCCAAGTATGACAGAGTACCAACCAAAACAACAACCTGACAGTTATTGCTAGTTGAGAGGATAGGCGCCTGCGTGCATGAAACTGAATATTAGTGCGGTGACAGCGAAACGGCTTCGATTCAAAGCAATTCCACGCTAAACCTGAATAAATGTTTCCTGACTGCCGGGGCTTTAGGAAAAACTATCTGTCACTCCAAATTAGACTCCGTTTGTGATTTCTGTGACCAGACGTGCTTCTGTAACTGGGACCACGTCAATATCAACATAAGCTTCGCTTCAGAGTTATCAGCCCACCAGCTGGACTTCACATAGCTTATTACACGTCAGTCCACGCTAAAGTGACTTCCCGTGTCTCTTTTATTACTTTTTGGATATGAGGCCTAAGCCTATTGCTGTGATTGTGTTTGAGGGAAACACATATGAAATGGCAGGCAGAGTTATTCCCCTTACTTTTACTCACTGTGCGGAGAACAGATTTAAATGGTTCACACGTTGTGGAATTTAGAGCATTCATTGTGTAAACGAGCGTCCTGCAGAGGGAGCAAGGCATTGACAGTGGACTTAGAAATGTCTGATTGTGGAGACAAATGGGTTCTGGCTAGAATGGATGACTAGTGTCTTTAAGACTGCAGAGTCATATCAAAGGCTAAAATACGCCAAGCTTAAATTGATTTGACAAAGGACATAGCCTGGTTGTGACTGAAACTTTAAACCTGATGTTTACCATCTGCCACAACAGAGACTGTGAAAAGCTTAGCTGGGCAGGACAACTGAAAACACGAGTCTGTGAACCCTGTGTGAGTCAGGTCAAATACATCCGAGCCCTTAGTCAGCCGATCCAGATGTCTCACCATGCTGTTTATATGTCTCATATTAGCAAAGATAATGCAAAGCACTTGTGGAATTCCACAAATAGCCCATATTGTGACTAATGGCGTTGTTCCACTGCAGCACGTAGCACGGTTTAAGCTGGCCGGGTTTAAGCTTTTGTTTGCTTTTCCACAGGGCTACTTTTTCACCTTTTTCTGGCCCTCCAAAATCAAGGTTCTTACCGGGCCAACAACCGGGCTGAATATGCTAAACTAGTGACGTAAACACTGGATTGCTGAATGGTCAAAGAGAATTGCTGGCAAGGGAGCTACAACTACAACAAAATGAACATATTTTACCGTGATTTAATTGTAATACACGTTTCAAAATGATGCCGAAGTAACAACATACTGATACCGGTTAGTAAAAACCATGAATTAATGCTTTGACAAGTGTGCAGACAAGACGGCAGGCGAAAAAACCTTTAAAATGTGTGTTTTCTGAATGGAGATCAGATCGATCAGGCTAAGCTAACGTTGTATATGCTCCGTCCACACTCACAACGGCCTATACAGACATAAATAAACCAGCGACTGTATTCGCCATGACACAGACAGTCTGTGGTTTGTACTTGTTTAACTTTTGTCTAGTTTCTGAACAGATATGAGGAGCTGTGAGCTCTGAGTGCTAACAGCTAACGGCTGATGTTGGTTTTGTGGTTCGCATTGAAGATGACGTCACGGCAGTTTTACGCAGCGTCGCTCCGCCCGCCGAACAGCCGATCGCCCCGCCTACACTGCGTTACTATAGTTACTACCCCAGTTCCTAAACTGTAATGGAAACGCAGCATAAAGTGAGCCTGGCCTACCAAGGCCTAACCATACCGTACTAAGCCATGCTAGGTCCTGCAGTGGAAAAGCGCCATAAGAAGCCTGGGGAGGAATGGAGGTGGTCAGGCTAAATTGAGCCATGGGGAGGGGAAAAAAATGTTGTAACCTGTTGTGTTAACGGGCTGCTGGGTAAATGTGTGTTATGTAATAAAAAATTAAAAAACTTGAATTGAAATGGACCTCACTGTTGAGATATCTTACTGTCCACATGGCAGCGTGCGTTGAAGCTTGCCGGTGGGCGTGTCTGGCGCGCGACCAACAACCAATCACATTAATCTCCCGCCCCGGACACACAAGCACACGGTTTGATTGGCTAGAGCTAGTACTGGCATATGTTTTGATTGGCTGGCGCTTCCGTCGAAGCTTGAAAAGTTGAACTTTTCTCAACTTTTGAAGCGAGCAACGGAGGCAAAGCGACGGAACCACAATGCAGTTCGGTAAAGCCTGACGTCACCCCATTCAAAGTGAATGGGAAGCGTCTCCGTTGAAGCAACGCACACTGCCGTGTGGACGGGCCGTTAGAGGCAAAGGAAGCTTTATGTCACAATTAATCTAGTTGGAAGTAGGAATAATGAAATGTAAATGCAAATCATGTTGGATTGTTTGAATGTGTGGACTTGAACTGTTGGTCATGCGGGCCAGATTATTCAGCAGGTTACTTTAATGCAGTGGTTCTCAAACTTTTTCTGTCAGGCCCCCCCTTTGGAGAAACAAAAAGTCGGGCCCCCCCAACACAAATAGTCAGGCTCAGTGGCGGCGCCAGAGATTTCTTTTGGGGGTGCTGTGGGGTAGCTTGACGTTTCATAGAGGGTGCTCAAACATTTAGGGTTTCCCATTAATGTACCGGGCACTACAGTGGAATGTTCTACTGCAACAATCCCCATGCAAATACACAATGTACCTGCGACTGTTACAATGAAGGCTCGATAATCAGCTCACGGCATATAGGTTTAAGCAGGGGTAAAGTGCTATTTTTATAGGTGGTGTGTGGACCTCACATAGGGGGGTCCGGGGGCAAGCTCCCCCGGGAAGATTTTTAAATATTAAAGTTAAAAGCATCAATCTGTTGCACTTTGAGAGCAACATGAAGAGATCTATGGATACCTCTCTCAACACCCATATGAAACGGAACTGTGAACAGATTTGCTATTTCTTTATGGATATTTTACAAATCACTCCTCTTTTAAACTTTTTTCTTTTTTTAATGTCATATAGTATTTCATACTTGTTTTTAATTTATTCTCTTATTTTTTTATAACTATAATGATCATATAAACGTGTGCCTCGGAAATAATTGTTTACATTAATGGTGACCAAAACGTTTGAGACCCACTGAGATAACACTGAGAGAGTCCTTTAGTTCACTGAGTCTCTCAGTCTGACAGGAGAGGACTCTCCTCCACTTTGTTGTTGAAAAAACTCCTTATATCCGTTAGCGTAGCTCGCTAGCACCAGAAGCTAACAACAACGATCTCCGGTACCGGTGCTCTCTCTCTCTCGCGCGCGCACGCACAAAAAATGGCTCGTTCCACACACACGCACACACACAGAGCCGAGCTGGGGGGGCGCGCCCCCCACTTTGAGAACCATTGCTTTAATGAATGGTGTGTCCTCATGCATGACATGGAACAAAAGCTCAAAATGAGTGAGTGGCTACAGTGTTGCTCCTGTGTTGTGGTTGGAAAATGTTCTCACACTCTCGATGGCACAGTGGGCCATTTTGCCTGCCAGCTCAGTCCACTTAGTGGTTAAAGTTTGTAAAGCAGGCCAAAAATCACTGACACCCTCCATTTTCATCTTAAAGAAAGCTGAGCTTTACTAACTTCCTGTCAACAAGGATGGATATACCCTGTGTGGCCTGACCAAAACGTGATGAGGAGCATTGCAAGAAACAGGTGGGCAGTGAATTGTGAATAGAATAATCAAAGGATGTAGTTGTAAGGTTAACAAAACGTTTTTATATACTTTCAAAATGAACTGCATTATATAGTAGTGTATGTAAATATGATGTATTTTTGTCAGCCAATCTGGAAGTTAGCAGGACATTTAGTTACTCGTTAGCAATCCCATTTTGCAAGACATGTTGGTCATTTATAGACATCCTTCATGTCCAAGAACAAAATAATTAAAACTCCAAAGCTTGCACTAACCACAGACCTTAGTTCAGGCAACTAACCAAGAACCCTTTTCAAAAAACCCATTGACATCGAGACAAAATGCTCACTCATTTCCTAGACTTTGGGTTCATCGCTACAGCACTAAACATTTATTTGCATTTTTCATTACAAGAAGTTTTATGTCAGAAAGACGTTACCTGTCTGCCACTGGTTTGGCAATGTTTTCAAATACCTCTTCTTGTTCAACAGCTTGATCAAACACCTTTAGGAACCTGGAAAAAAAGAAGAAGGAGGTCATATCCCATCTCGTGAAGATGGGATATGACCAAGAAGAACCAAGAAGAACAAAGACAGTCTGACGCATTGGCAGAATACAACACTTAGCTTTCATTTATTTTACTACAATAACATACAGTAAGTATACATTATCTCAAAGATCCAGGGCTCAACACAATCACCCACAGCAATACCAAGTAAGCACAGACGGCAAAGTATTTAATTTCCCAAGTGGACGAGGAGGAGTTTAGTCATTCTGTTTTCTAACGCAGCTCATCATGTTCTATCCCACAGAAAGATGTGGAGGAATCCGCCCAGGAAGATTGTTAAATGTGGAAATTGTATTTCTATAAGGGCACAAGGGAACCTCCAAGGGTTATAATAAGACTGTGGTTTTCAAAGGCTCTCAGTGTCCACTGCTGTCTGATTTCCTAACTGTGAATTTAGGGCTTGGAAGCGTGGCATGGGCCCTGCCCTTAGGGTATATAAGGCTGCAGCCCTCACCACCAGCGTTAGACAGATGTGTTGGCTCTGCACTGACAACTGCTGGATGAATTATTCATGGAAAAAGTTCTTATGAAACTCTGGTAGTGTAAATTCTGGTGGACAATACATTTTCTTTTATGTTGTATGTTATTTTCAAACTCTACAGTTACAGTACATAACTCTACCATAAGCTCTTAAGCTTAATCTTTCAAAATAAAATAATCATACACATCGTTTTCGACTACTGCGTATAGTCTATATCTAACCCTTTTGGGGATCATTCACCTGTTCTCCTCAGGCCCTCAATGTTCTCTAATTGAAATGTTGTTTGTCTGTGTATGAACAGAATCAACTCATGTAAGCACAATTTAGTTCTGACATGTTCGTGCAAATAATTAGTTATCATGTTTCCTTCAAATCTACAGTAATGTTAAACTGAATTTAAATTACAATAATATGTTTATCATATATATCATTTTTTTGAATGATTTTTATTATATCACAAAGCTTTTGGCCTTTAAAAAAAAGTAAACACCTACACACTAACAGTCTGGTGCTCCAACCTCTATAGACTTTCTATAGTACTTTTCATACTCATTTAAAGTGTAACATATTTGTGAATGAGCCCCCTGATTTGAAGGAAATCATTACTATAATACTATAATGTAATCATTAGTTGGGATGCAACTATTGATTATGTTCATTAATGAATGGTCTGATGACAATTTCTTGTCAATATAAAAAAATGAATCGCTTGGTCAAAAAAAAGTGTGTCGATGTCAGTCCAAAACCCCACAATATTCACTTACTATGATATAAAACAGAGAAAAGAAGGACATCGCTATATTTAAAAGGTTAAAACATTAGATTATACTTTTATTAACTAACTGTTTATCATACAGATGTCCATTTCTCTTCATCGATGATAACAGGATTAGTGAACTAATCGATGCGGTCTTCCATCTAAAACCCCTCCAGTTTAAAATTTGATTTAGATTCATTTATTGGGAAACAAAGCAAATGGAAGGTTTTACGGGTATTAATAAAGGAACCTGACACTCTACCTGAACTTGTAGCACTCCCTCTTGTTGTTGACAAAGCCATCAGCGAGGTCCCGGGGAACCAGGAACTCCAGAAAAGCACCTGTCTGCCCCTCATTGTCCACAGAGTACACCTGAGGGAGCCAGACGCAACATTAGAGACAGTACAGTGGAAACAGGCTTATATTACTATCACAGCATGGGAGAGGGCTTTTTTTGGTTCGAATTCTAGAATAGACATAAAGGCATTCATATATTCTTTTGAAAGGGTTGTCTCCTACAGTATATTCTCTGTGAATTGTTTGCCGTCATACTTATGGTACTATACATGCAGGCCAACTTAAACACAAAGACAATACATCATGTTATGTTTGAAATATAAGTTTGGCCACTCGTGGTTTGGATAACGCAAGCGACAAAATGAAAAGATGGAGTTTATGAAGCATTTATCCTGTGGAAAGCAATAGAACGCAACGAGCAATCACGATCAGGCTAAACAAGCTCTGCAATTTTACCTCCGCTCACCGAAGCCTCAGGGGAGACAAGAACAGCTTCAGAACCTTTAACCAATATAGATTGAGCTTTAGCAGAGGAGGACATTTAAAGTGAGGCTGGCTGGGTCAAACTAAACTCGACATATGTTCTGGCATATGTTTCAGATGCAATTTTAAGTCCCCAGGGATTCAGGAATAAAATATAAGACCTAAATGATTGGATTGTTTTTTGTTGCCAGTCTGCCAGCAGTATCGCCTCCTGACCACCACTGCTCTGTTGACAGAACCTCAAAAAGCCCCAAGGAGGAAGCTGTGCTCATTTCATTTTGTAGGATATTGTCAGCTCAGGCTAAAGTGCCACAGAAACCCTCAAAGTAATGTGATATTTGTACTCAATCAGCTGTCATGCTCACACAAAAACCTGGATTTAAGGAAGAATATCAAGTGTGCTGCCTGCCAGTGGGGGAGGCACATGGGCATAGACTTTTGTTTTTACATATCTATTTAATAAAAAAGGGACTTTATCTGATAAAGCATTAAACTTAGCAAGGATAGATGCTATCCAATCGGAAACTGTTGGAACCTGTAAATGTTACTAGCTATGTAAACTGTAGTCGCTGTAAATATGCTGTATGATGTCCTTTTTGTTTTTCTGTTATGTGTATATGTATTCATGTGGAACCTACTTGCAGCAGGTCACCCTTGAAAAAGAGATCAATGACCTCAATGGGATTCACCTGCATAAATAAAGGTTTGAAATGAAATGAAACATGTGAGCACTTTAATGCAAAACACCTCACCAGAATGAAGAAAAAAGGTCTTACGGATACTTGTGTTTCACCTTATTCACTTTAATGCAGTTTAACCCTGCATTGGTTGTCACTATAAATCTATTTTGAACTGATACTTAATACCATTGGTGGAATGTAACCAAGTATGTTTACTCAAGTACTGTACTAAAGTACCATTTTGAGGTAATCGTACTTCTCGAGTATTTTCACTTGTGAAAGTATTGCTAAAGTATTGCTACTTTTACTTCATTACTAGATTTACTTCTTCCACCACTGATAAGTACACATTTAATTTCCATTGTGGCCTTAAAATGGCATTTCTATTCATTTAGATATAAAAAATGAACTTGGAAACAAAGAAAAGTGTGAGTTCTGTGCACAAAAGAAGCTACATAAACATACTGAACATTAGCACAAAATACTAGCTAGAAACATCTTAAATGTAAACATTTCTAAATTGGTATACTGTAGGACAAAAAATAACATTTAGCAGGAGATAAAGTATGCTCACTTAACCGTGTCATTTTTTTGTTGGTTTACTGTACGGTGTAAGTGACAACGAAGACCCTTTTCAAAGATGTTGGCAAGTGATAAGAAATGCACAGGTGTAATGAAAGCATTGATTAGGCCATGTTCCATTCAGGTGTGCTAGTTCCAGGGCCTTGCCACTGAAATGTTCATTCTTGTTCAGCTGAATGATTTATAGGGACACTTAATGGAAGGAAGCCATCATTAGTAATGCCATCAGTTACATGGGACGTTTCTTGTTTGAACATTATTAAACATGTGTGCACTTTAATGCAAAATAACCCCTCCAGCAAAACATTTAAAAAGTCTTAAAATGGTTGCATACGTTTCATACTAATCGCTGTAATGGAGTTTAACCCTGAAAAGGTTGTCACTGTAAATCTCTTTTATTTGAACTAATACTAAATACAAATGTAGTGTTCAATGTGGCCTTAAAATGGGATCTCTATTCATCTAGATTTAAATATTGTTACTTTGAAACAAAGAACACTTGTGAGTTTTGTGCACAAAATATGTTACATTAACATTAGCACAACATACAAGCTAGTAGCATCTTCAATTCAAACACTTTTTCAATAAATATGTCCAAAAATACCTATTTAGCAGGAGATAAATAAAGTGTGCTCACTTTACTGGGTTATCATTATTTGTTGTCTTTTTGTACTGTACGGAGTGAGTGACAACGAAGACCCTTTTAGAATACTGTATGTTGGCATGTCATTGCAATAAATGCACAGGTGTATTGAAAAGATTAATTAGGCTACATTCCAGTCAGGTGTGCTAGTCCCAGGGACCAAGTAATGTTATGTTAACTGTCGTTCACCTGAATGATTTATAGGGACACTTAATGGAAGGAATTGCCATCATTAGTAATGCCATTAGCTAGTGCTTTTCCTGCTGTGACATGTCTGTTGTGAAAAAGTTATGTAGACATTGTAAACACAATTTTGGTAGACTGACATTACTTATCGACAGGTGTGTGTTTAGCAGTTCAAACTGCTGTTTTTTGATGAAATGCCTAACTTTGAATATTTAACGTTATATGAAAAAATACCAGCGTGCTACGTATTTAGATAGGCCTTGTTAAGATAACGCCAACATTAGCTAGCTTAAATTGACATCCTGTCGAGCATTATGTTATCAACTTTGTTGTTAAATTGTGTTTAAATGCTGTTGTACTTGCCAACTTACCGTTGTATTTTTCTTGGTAGGTTTAATGCGGCCATATATCTGTATCGTCTGTTTCACCATTTTGTTCCGCTAAAAAAATGAAATTATCGAGTAAGGTTGGTGTTTTTATACACATAGCTGGTTAGCTCGTTGGCTAGCGTTAGCTCTCATGTTGGCGTTGTGCTCTTTGTGGTTTGTAGCTGGTTGCTAGGTGACGGCGGTAACCTCCACTGACAAAGATCGTCTATACGTTTGAAGATGATTCAACTGAGTAAAACAACCTTCCCTTTCATACTTCTCACTCTCTTTTTCACAAATGACTGATGGTGTGAGTCAGAGCCAGTTCAGATGTCGAGATTTGAGCTGTGTCAATAACTTTAAAGGGATTGTTTGATGGGTGAAAGTAAAACAAAGGATTCATAGCTTCTCTATTTTCCTCTGATGTTCGTTCTTCTCTACACAGCAGGTGTTATGTTATTCGAGAAAACAAAAGCTCAATCAATTTCAGTGACTCATCGGTGGGTTTATTGACCAAATGTAATATGGCCTGTAGGCACTCCCACATTAGGCCAATGACAGTTACTCATGATGCAAATAGCTGCAACCACATTCATAGATCTATTAGAACACCATGTATACTGTATGCTGTGATGCTTTTTAGCTATGTTGCATAAAACCTTTAATTAAAATGAAAGTCTGTTTTTACTACTAAGTGAGGCCCACCCCCAAGCTGCACAGCAGCCTGTGTTGTCTACCAGGAATGCCGCATGGTTTCAGGGTGGCATCAGGAGAATGTATTATGTTTGTTCCAGTGAATTCCTAGGTGCCACAGAAAATTATTGCGTGGTTCCTTGTTTTCAATAGACTTGCGTGTGTACGTGCATGTGTGTCTTGTTGTGCATTGTTATCATATATTGCTGCTTTCAGTGGGCAGGTTGTTTAAATGTGTATGTAATCATATACCAAGATTGCTGTGTGACATTATAGGAGTGTGGTTGCCTCTGTAGTATTTCTTAGACTGTTGTGTGTGTGTTTTATGAAGTTGGAAGAAAGAATGAGAAACCTAAGCTTGCCTAAGCTACCAAATTAAAAAACTTACCAAACTGAAAGATATCATTTATTTTTGCCATATTATGATAAAGGAAAACAAATGCTGGTTAATCTTTTTATGACGTCAGGACTATTAAAACAACTTGCAAACCATGTTGATACTCATCAGTTCGCATTCCCGTTATTACCAGATACACGTCAAGATAAATATGCTGCAGGTGATTATGTTAAATTAACCCAGAGAATAAAACTACGTGGTAAAAGCTGTTTGTTCATCTTCACCGAATTCAAGCTACAACTGGCAGCACCTTGTAGCCAAAAGCAAAGGTGGTGAAGGGTATAGTGTCACGTAATCAAAATGTGGAAGCAGATGCTTTTGTGTTTAATTGACTAGGTGATTATACTCACACGAATGCTTCTCCCTGTTTAAGTAGTCCTTGAGTAATGTGTGGAATTGTTTATATGTAATGCAAATATTTGCTTTGGGAACAAGGAGAAGAAGGTACTAGGCCTCTGTTTTAAAGTGTTTTGAGTTTTTCATAAAGTAGTTTTGATAAAACCTTTAACAACTCAATGTGTATAATACATTATAAACATACCTCTAACTAACCATAATCACTATAAGCCTGGTAATCATATTTGAGGTACTCATTATTGCCAGTCACTCACTCACATTTTTGTTTTGCAAGAATCCCAGTGTAAAAAATGTGTTATACATTATGATTTTTATTAAATGCATTATTATCACTGTTATATTGCATTTTAATGTGATTATAATGTTACTCTAGTCATTATTTGCTTTAAGTAATCTATTTAACAACATTTTGAAGCTTTTTGTGTTTTCACATCACTTAAAGCACACAGGGGCCTTTTAAGAACAACACATATGCACATTATTATGCAATATAACATTGATTGTAATGCATTACAACTTGGAAAATTACAATACACTATCCTTGCAACAGAACATGAAGAGAATGTTCAGCAATTATTTGATAGTATGATACTTGATAGTTGTTACACATAATACAAAATATTTGGAGTGCATGTTACTATAGTTATACAGCGATATAAACAGATTATAACGAAATGTAGTATGTTAGTGATGCATTACAGACTGGGACATCATAGAAAGTGTTACCAGAATAGGTTGTAAAATGTACTTTATTCATCAAAGGTTTTCATTCTAAAACCTTTGCCTTTCTTTACATACAGTAAAGTACCATCTCCACAGTATTAACCACATGCGTAGATTTTATTGCACTTGTTGACACTTGTATTACATCTGGAATATTGCACAGTGGTGTTAGTAAGAATACCACATGTCAACATACAATCATCTTTTCCCAAACATGTAGATTATATCAAATGATAACTATACAAAGTGCAGTCTTTTCAAGAATGCCAAATGAGTTCCAAAGAAATAAGCAGCCACGTCCACTTTCTACGAAACAATTATACTGTGTACTTAAGTGTGTTTCCTTGACAGAAAGTGAATGCCGTAAACACCAACCAGGGGCCGGACCAGGCTTGTTAGGGAGCTGTGAATTTTTTTTTCTTTTAATATCCTGTTTTGGTCCATGTGTTGTCTTTAGCTATAGCTGACATAGCTGTGGTTTCACCCCAGAGGAGGCAACCGACTGTTCTACAAGAGTCCGACGCACAAAAACTTACTTTAAATCTAGATGCAAGACCTTTTTACTCTGAGCAAATAAGTGGCACTTTTTCTGCTCAAAGTTTTGCATGCGTGCAAACTGCTCTAAATTCTTTCCTTTAGGTGGAGCGAAGTAATTCTGCAGGTCACCCTTCAAAAAGAGATCTTTTGATCTCAAGGGGCTTCACCTGGTTAAATAAAGGCTACAAGCAATTACAAGCAATTTTCTGACAAATGATTTCCCATAATTCTGACACTTTGTTCCTCTTTAATCTTACCTAATTCATGTGTCAGGTTCACAAGGTCAAGTGATAACAAAAGGTAAGTGTCATACTGGGACAGTCACCGTAGATGATGATTTAACATGAGCAAGAAATGTGCAAGCATGCATGCACTCACTCATGCTTCATCAACTCTGAAAAGAGGGAGTTACAGTAAAGACTTTGGATACAGATAAAGGCTGAAGCTTGAAACTTGTAGAACCTTAAAGGCAAACACAACTTGTGCTTCAGCGGCAGAAACGAAAACCAGTTTTTTCAGTCATCTTTGCCAGCATTCGACACCTTTGTCTCTCAGCGCCGGTCTGGCAGTTAATCAAAAAGGTGTGCTCAGTGTCAGAGGATCTTCAGCCCGCCTTAGAGTGTGTGCACCAATCTCCCGACAGACTGCTTGGTTTAGTTTGTGGTTGTGATGTTTGCAAGATGACCTGCTACCCACTTCAACACAGGATCAAAGGTGCTGCAGTGTGCCAAAGTGTACTTGTGTCTTGCAGTGAAGATCCGGAAATGACCCCAAATTGAAAGCAACTTTGTTATTTCTGTACAGAAGTCACACATGTTACCATCACATTACCCAGTCATTCTTGAATAACAATCAAAACACCTTTATTATCTTCTTCATGAAAGCACTGAGGTGGGTCAGACACTAACTTGCCACGACATGCTTACAGCAGCAACAGTAGCCTGTCAACCAAGCATAAGTCATTTATATGAGTTTTTGATGTCTCTCTGCATACAATTCCTGTGTGCGATCCTTTACATGCATGCGTGCCTACCAAGCTGTAAACACTGCACCCTCCGCAACTCCTGGCTAATCAATCCCTTAGTAAAGCGTCTTGGCGATGCTTTCAAACAGAATGGTTTCGATCTGGCTTGGCCATTATTACAGAGTAGGGGAAGATGATTCTTCAGTTAAGTAGCTGCCTCTCAGTGGCTTAGTGGTTTTGGTTAGATAGATTCCATAGGATGATGTGTTGCTCTGGGACTGGTGTGTGTGTGTGTGTGTGTGTGTGTGTGTGTGTGTGTGTGTGTGTGTGTGTGTGTGTGTGTGTGTGTGTGTGTGTGTGTGTGTGTGTGTGTGTGTGTGTGTGTGTGTGTGTGTGTGTGTGTGTGTGTGTGTGTGTGTGTGTGTGTCGTCCCATTTCTGTCTGAGGGTGGCCACAGAGGCTTAGTGGTAGAATACCAAGATGCTTCTTTAACCAAAGGGATGATTAAAGACAAGCTTCTGCTTCTATGGTACCTTGCTTATACTGTAAGCCACCAAGTGACAGACGCTCACATGGCACATGCACATACATTGCTTACATTCACAATGATGGATGTAAGCAATGGGAACATGGTCACCACGGTTTATTGCTAAAAAACATTCAAAGGATGCATAACCTCACCTTTGTCATATTCTTACTATTTCAACTGCATGGGAGATGCTTGCAGTAACATCTGCATAAACCACATTCACCACATGTTTTGAATGTTATCAGGCCATTGAATGGTAGTCATCATAGACTAATCATAGACTGTGTTAGAAGTTGACCTAGTTATCTTGATGTCACCAATGGTTTGTGGACTATGAGTTTGAAGACCAGAGTTTGTCATTTTGGCTGTTGCCATGAGGATTTTGGGAGGTTGGCATATTGTTTTTTGGTTGTAGCCATCTTGGTTTCTTTAAACCAGAAGTGAGGTGCTGCAGCTAAAGGCAACCGATTGATAAACAAAACATGTTTTGAGACAAAAAAATGTATAATCAACTGACAACACTGTCTTCTACACAATCAAAAAGACTGCAAATTTAAGCCAACTCTGCATTGGCTTCACTTTTCAGATCCAAAGGTTGACATCTGACCATGATGATTCAGAAGGAGCCGACTGCACCTACCAGTAGGCAAGGTTCCTATCCAAAGTCATGAACAGATTGCAGTTACTTAGGTTTCACATTCAGTTCATTTTGGTTTAGGCGCATACAATATGTGGTTAGGTTCAGGAAAAAAACACAATGTGAATCGTTACTTACTTTACTGCGTAGGCTACATTAGTTTAAGACAAATCTAGCTTGATGGTTTCCTGGGGTTAAATGTCATGTGCTTATTTGACCCTCTCTTGTAATACTTACAACATACGCAGAAACCATGTGTAAAGATGAAAATGGCATCATCCAAAGCGTGATGTAAAGCTATATTGAGTCAGCCTGAGAAAGGTTAATTTGTGCATTTGCAGAGTGACTGAGTGCTGGAGTCAGGGAAGGAATGACTGCAAGAGAGTTATTTTCAGAGTGAATAACTGTTACAGTGGCTGTGGTGAAAGGAGGACAGCCCATGCAGTGACCTATGCATGTAAGCTAGTGGGTAGCATGTATGTAACCTATTTTTACCAATGGTCTAAAAAGTGTTTAACATAAGAGTTCCAGTGCCCACAGTTTGCAATCATGCAAGTTTGTGCAAGGACTTTCAGATTGTTGGAGCAGTATATATATTATTTAAAAATACATTTAATTTCTGTTATAGCCAGAAGTAGCGCTAACCAACATGCTGAATGTGTATCTCAGTCGGTCCCCAGCTGTAGAGTCCATGCTATTTCAAGTCTGGGGCCTTTGCCTCCAGGGCACAGATTTCTGGTCAGTAGTTGTGTCCAAGGGAACAGGGCTTTGGTTATGTGTTATTCTCTGAGGCTTCTGCCCTCCGTAATGCTAGCTAGACCCAGGCATATCAAACTTCAGCCTGCATTCCTGAAATACTGTATATGAATTTCCCAACGTTTTTTTTTTGTTGCATTAATCAGCATGTTTGTTTTTCAGTATGATGAACAGTCAAGGAAATGGGAGAGCTTTTAAACAATTTGTTTTAGAATGTGTTGCTGTGCTGTGTGTGCTGAACTTTAAATTATATTTGTTTCACTGCAGGCAGAATATCATATACTCTCCAAGTATAATCTGGATGAAAGATACAAATTCAGGGTAGAAGGAGTACATCCTGCTCCATTAAATGACATTTCCGAGTTTGTCATTGTGTTACTTGGATTAAAATGAACTGGAATTTCATTTTAACACAGGTTTTTTATTCAGTATATTTGCTTTGCACTTCATAGTGACTAACTCGGCCTTTTTCCTTGTTTTCAAGGATTATCTTCAGTTATATTTCCTGCTGTCAGTAAATATTATGTTATCACATAGCTCTCTTTGTTGGCCTCCAGAACAGCTTGATAAATACTCATCAAAGCCATTCCAAAACTAATGGCGGCATGTGCAACCAATGCATTTGCCTGGAAAAAACGGATGCATACCTTCTCCTTTTATAGCCACTCTCTTGCTTGGCTATTTGAGCGTGAGGGGATTTTTTAGGACAATGTTGCATAATGGACATTATGTCAAGAGTTTTCAGTGATTGCAGCACAGAAGATATCTCCAGTCTCTTACTTCAGACCCTTGGAATTCATATATTGCGCCATGTGTGTAAATAACCGTGTAAATAACATCATCATTGTTGTCTTCTTTCTCAATTTCTCTGTCTTTCTCTGATTCCCTCACAAGTA
The DNA here is from genome assembly GCF_902827175.1 of Gymnodraco acuticeps. Lineage (NCBI taxonomy): Eukaryota > Metazoa > Chordata > Actinopteri > Perciformes > Bathydraconidae > Gymnodraco > Gymnodraco acuticeps. Next base: position 174,943 of record NW_022990295.1, on the reverse strand, counting down.
GATGCAAGGATATTCATCAAACAATTGTTTGTCGACTTATCTATTAGAATGATTCTTTTGAAAGAGAATCATGCAAAAGTGGAACTTTAAATCCTGTGTTTATTAGCCCATTAGTTTGACATAACATACAAAAGTTAAATTATATTAGTTCTTCTAGTGTCCATTCCTTGCATATCAATACATTTAGAAGTTTATTAAACATCACTTTATTTTTGAAAGGATGTATTGCGAGAATAAATGTTTTTGTCTAAAAGGAGGTTTAGTGTGGAGTTTAAAATAATTGCCTATTGTTTTCCTTAGAGACGTTAATCCATGAAACTAATTCATAGGAATAAGCTTTTATTTTTGACTCCCTCTTAAACAAAAAAGAACATCTTTATAATTTCCTTCTTTTGTTTTGTTGTAACTTTAAAGCATTGAGAAATGATTAATGGACAAATACAATCTTAGTCAAATGAGACCAAAACAGCTATTTGAGTAAGAGGGTGTAACCCCACATAAAAGTGAATGCAAGCACACACACACACACACACACACACTCAAACACACACTCTGAAATACACACACACACACACACACACACACACACACACACACACACACACACACACACACACACACACACACACACCACACACACACACACACACACACCAGTGTTGTTGTTTGTCCTGTAGCTTTTCTACACTGCATACACTACATGCTTGTCAAATGCGCCTGCATTCCCTCTCCTCCCTCCTGTCTACTCCCTTTCATCCGCTCCATCCCTCCACCCTAGCTGCATGTGGTCAGGAGTTTGGACAGTGAGAGGGGACATGTCTGGGCGGTCCTGCTGGCCAAGCGGTGCTTGGCGGTGGGGAGGATTAGGCCTTCCCTCCATGGGTCTGAAAGGCTCGGAGCAAACCACTCTAACTGCGCAGTATAAATAGAAATAACTTGGGTTTGAGAGAGCCCACATATTTTCTTCTCAACTGTCAAGCAGATAGAAGTAGGAAAGTCAGAGAGAATGTGTAGGCTATACAATAAAAACACAAGTAATGTTATTGAAAAGTGGAATTTTCTTGTGAACTTTAGGTAGCAGGAGAGTACAGTAATCGAAAGAAAATAAATGGATATGAAACAAGAGACAGGGTTGATAGAGCACTAGAGGAATATTTGCAGCTGGAATTATAAACTAAAGAACTGCAATGTATTGGAAATGTTGGCAAGAACGCCACAGTAAATCCATTTTCTCCACCTTTTCCTGAGCGATGACCGGCCAGAGCCAGCAACTTTCTGTCCAAATCCACTTCCCAAGACGTGCCAAGTGCAGGTGATGGTTCGGCACACGTACAGCGTTATGTACGAATAGCGTGGAATGGTTAAGAGCTGAATGGGAATTTGACACTCTGTGGTAGTTACAATGAAATACCTTGCAGTGCTGAACTCTAACGGCCCGTCCACACAGCGGCGTGCGTTGAAGCTTCCAACGCTTCTGCCCATTCACTTTGAATGGGGTGACGTCACTTTTAGCCGAACTGCATCGTGGGAAGTGACGGGGAGCGTTGCTGGCGTGGCTCGCTGCAAAAGTTGAGCAATGTTCAACTTTTGACGCCTCGGCAGAAGCGTCAGCCAATCGAATCATATGCCAGTACAAGCTCTAGCCAATCAAACCGCTGCTTGTGTGTCAGGGGCGGGAGATTCATGTGATTGGTTGTTGGTCGAGTGTCAGACACGCCCGCCGGCAAGCATTAACGCACGCCGCTGTGTGGACGGGCTGTAACTGCCTTTGAAGTCCTATTCAGGACTGCATGTTGTTGCATGCCATTCCTCACACAATAAGCCGTGTTATGTCACTGTTACCCCTGGACAACCCCATGATGTGTCACACAAAAGAGGCCCATCAAGGGTCACATCCACACCGCCAAAAGATTTCTGCTTTTGAAGAAGTGCAGAAAATTGCATGCATGGCCAAAACCACAAAATGGTCTTGATTTCTTTACCATGCAGATCACATGCTTTGATACAAAATATTATTGCTATGCACTATTGACCATGTGGTTACATAATGCTATGCATGCAAACAGTGTGACTCCAGCAGACATAATGTCTCATTGTATCATTTAGTGTCTGTGGAACGAATAGGAATGGGGACAGTTCATTCAGGATATTCCCATAGCGACAATGAGTTTGCGTATTGATTGGTAGCAATGTGTCACTTTCAATCAGGCCTCACTGAGGAGATTAGAGCGTGTGTGTTAGAATGCTGCTTTATTTTTGTTCTGTTTCTCAGTACTGCCCAGAGGGCAATGCAAATTCCATCTCTCGAAAATCAATATTTCTGCCAACATCGGTAAAGGCTTTGCAATGTTATTGCTTTTAAACACTCACAAACACACACATACACAATACGTCTGACCTTAAACTGAGGAGATAATAACTCCACTGCTTCACAGCCGAGAAAAATACTAATGTAGAGCGACTTTGATGACAGCCAGGAAATGAAGGGAAAATAATCACACAAGGCAGAAATAGAACAGAGATTAATTTGATTAATTCTGAGATTTTACACCATAGTCATCACAATAAGAGATGAGGAAGGGAAACATATGCAGATGACTTTGCGTAATACCAGGATGAAAGCTAATGTAGAAATGTTGTTGGTGTAACTGAGCTGCACCATCCTTCTGTATTTCACCCTCCATCACAGAGGTTACAGATAGAAACACAGAAGGGCTGGGGAACTGGGTACTTTATGTGTTGGTGGGTGTGTTGGTGTTTGTCATAGATTATATAGGAAGTGCATGAAGTCATCTTGACACAAACCATTGGTTGTCAAGCTAATGCTAGCTTGATTAACAGGGTGCTTCCATAATTTACGTAACTGTCATGGCAATTGGATGCTCATTTTGGCTAGCAACCAACAGGCTCGTTTGGAATGTGCTTACCAGAAAACATTGGATTCCATGGTATTTTAGTACCAAGTTCTAAGCCAGGTATGGTGGGCACAAAACCAATACTGCTATTTAGTGCTTTCATAAAAAAACAATACTAAAAATGAACTTGTCGGAATACAAGGAGATGGAGAATGGACTTTTTCAATATTATATTCAACCATTTTTTGTCACTATCCACTCAACATTTCATATTTCACATCCTGTCAGATTGGTGTTTAGAAAAACAGTCACCTAGTTGAATGCAGCTGTCCTATATTTTACGATGTAGCCACGTTTCGAGGGAAACAAAGAAAAATGACAGTTCCATTTGGTTGGAAACTGATGGTCCAACAAGGTCTATCAGCCCACCATCCAAAGACCCCCATTGGTCAGCAAGATGTCTGGCATACAATTAATCACACAGCAAGTCGTATTATCTTAATATTTATTCATATTTGCACAACACTTTTCAAACAGTCAAGTTCAGTGTTTCGAAAATAGCTTAGGTGGATGCCTTACAGACAGCTGGCGACTACTAGCCTGTATGGCATCCAACTGTCCACTCAAAGCTGCCACACCATTACTTTAAGAATCAACATAATTTTAACAGGTGAGTAGTTATTTACACCAAAACTATTTTTGGACTGTAATCATGTTTATGATTGCTGCAATGTTGACCACATGGGGTTCTTTGGATTTGTCCACAAAGAGAGTAGACACAAACCAGCAGAGCATGCAGTTTATGGACAATAGCAGGCCTCTGTGTTGTGTTAGACAGCACCACCAGTCAGCTGTTCAGAGCATGTCAGGTGAGGAGAGTAACAGGAAGCTAGCTGTAAATGAGGGTAACAGTGGCTATTCACTGTTTGGAGGTGTACTGACTCTTCTTTAGGATCACAAAACATTACTTTCCATATGAAAACCAAAGACAGATGATTTAGTCTTTGATATTCCAGAGAGTGCACGTTTAGTCTCTCCGTTTCATGTATCCTGACATAACTCACCATCAGTTTATATTATAGGAACATTCTGTTAGTAATGCCTGTTTAAACTATTTATATACAAACCCACTTACCAAAATATATCAATGCACTCATTTTGAAAAGTATGTTTTAATTAACTTTTCTTGGGTGACACTGACCCATACAGTTCATGTAAAACCACTGCCTGCCTTTGCATTTGTTATTCAACATTATGTTGACCTCTTACTGATCTGCTGTGTTAATGCTAAACATGGTGTTTTGATTGATTGATCCAAAAGCCATTATATCAGCTAGACATAGGTAGCACGTGTTGTTTTGTGTGCCAAACTCAAATGGAGTGGCCAGCCAGTACAAACTCGCACTGGCATGGGGAAAAAGTTGCTGTATTGATTACTAATTTGTTCCTTTCCAACACCTGATCAAACCATAGCTAACCTATTTGTTTTCAATTGTGGGGGAAACTTCTGTAGCAATTGGAAACAGGACTCAGAGAGACACGAGGAGAGCTGGAGCTTTGATGGCAAACACTGACGGTTTATTTGGAGCTTCGGCCGGAGAATTCACAAGACATGTCACAGGCCATAGTTTGACCACACGGTTGAGATGCCACAATCAATTCAGAAGAATCCTCCTGTGGTTCCAGGTTTTAACTAGTTCAGAGTGTAATAATCAACATTCTTCAATAGATAGACTAAAAAGCTGAGGAAACTGAATCTGTAGTATCAGGCATAATAGGTGGGAACCTGTATGATGTAACTGTGGTGCATCGGTGATTAATAAACGAGAGCAAGTCAACCTACACGTTGGTCCAATCCTTTCCTATACAAGAGCCTCTATATAAGTTATAGTGAACACTTATAACAATAGAACATGGTGTCAGAAGTGAAAACGAGACATTAACAAGTCAATGTAAGTGTCCAGTGGACCGAAAAGTACGTCAGGTTTAGTGCCGTCTATTTTTCCGTGGAACGCCGAGGAAGAGGCTAAAGCTAGCTAACACGCCATGATGAACCAGTTTCAGGTCTCACCACCGGAAAAGTTCACTTTCAAGGCAGATGACTGGCCTAAGTGGATCAAACGCTTTGAAAGATTCCCCATTGCGTCTGGATTAGAGACACAACTGGACGAGAATCAGGTGAATGCCCTCTTCTACACTATGGGACAGGAGGCAGAGGACATACTCTTCTCTGCACTTAAGCCCAGAGGAAGCGAGTGAGTACAGGACAGTTACTGGAAGACTGGATGGACACTTTGTGGCTCGTAGAAACATAATTTTCGAGAGGGCAACATTTAATCAGAGACAGCAGGAGCTGGGCGAGTCGGCTGACAGCTTCCATGCAGCGCTGCATTGCCTGGCGGAGCACTGTGGATATGGCGCTCTTCATGACGAAATGGTGAGAGACAGAATTGTGGTCGGTTTGAAAGATAAAAGACTATCAGAACAATTACAAATGGATCCTGAACTGACACTAGAGAGAGCAATAAATAAAGCTAGACAAAGTGAGCAGGTAAAGAAGCAACAAGAAATGCTCAAAATTAATTTCAGGACCGACATCGCCAGCACACAGCTCGTCAGCGTGCACGCGCAGCAACCGTTTGGCGCACGTCCGAAGCACAAAACCAACCCAGTCTCATGGCATTTCGTGTTCACCAACACGATTTTTAATCTATTGATTCGTGTTCACCAACACGATTTCCCCCTTGTTTTCGTGTTGCACAGCACGATTTTAAAAGCAATGTATTTCTACTGGTAATGTGTTTCTTGCCTGCAGCACGTCTTTTTCTCCGGTCGAGTCGTGGAAGACCGGAAGCTGTGTGGTTCATAAAAACATGTTCTTACTCAATATCCAGCCACAGTTATTGCTTTTATTTTAAATCGTATAATTTCGGACTTTTGTTGCCGTATGTGAGGAAAATAAATGGGGCTCAGAGCCTCAGGATACTGAAATCTGTATTTTTTAAATATTTTTTTCCTTCTAATTTGTTATTCTTTTCAAAATAACACACTGTTGTTTACTCACCAATAACACACAATTATCCTTGCTTTTATTTATTGGTTTAATTCCATAATCTCGGGCTTTTTTGGCGTCCGTCAGGAACTGAATTTCAAAATAAAAATAACCGGAAACAGACGTAGGCATTTCGAGTGATTACCCAAGATCCTCAGCTATGGTTTTAAGCTCGCTGATTGGATGTTTTAGCCGCAATGCATGCTGGGATTTGGTGTTTATATGATATGAAATCCGGAAAACATTTTAAAATAATAAAATAATACTTAATTCCGGGTGCTCTTGCTTTTCTCTTTGAAAGTCATCACATAACGGCATTGTAATACACGGTTCGGCTGCATTACATATTACAGATCTGCCGTAGTTCTTTATTTATAGAGCCCTGATGAGAAGACCTTTGGAAAAACTGAAGAAATGCCGCCGAAACGGAATACTTGACGTGGATCATAAATATATCAACAATTAAACAACATCTTCAATTTCTCTTCACACAATACATCTCCTTGCAGTATCAACACTAATTCGGCTGACTTTTACATTTGATCTAATTCATAGATAGGTTATATTTACACCATAACAGTGCACAGCTGATATAAAAGGACTGTAGTTTTTAAAGATATTACTGATTTTCTTTGAATGTAAGAATGTAAATACTGAGTCTGAAATAGTATAGCAATATGCTGTAAAATTATGTGAAAGCATGAATAAAACTACACATCTTCAGATGTTGTACATACATAAGTGTCCTACACTAATAATACAAAGTTATTATGGCTGTGTGTACCTTGTGTGCACCTCCTAGTGGTTAAAGCACGTTATTGAATTATTGTTTTTACGTGTTATATTTGATTAAAAAAATATTAAGAGTACATACTTTCATAGGGGGAAAGTATAAATATAGAATATAAAAAATCAAGAAGATACTATAAGTGATCTCTACAATAAAACAGTTTAGTGCAGGATGTACAAAGATATTAATAGGAGGAGGTGCAAAACAGAAAAACGAATTAACCTTTATTTAAACATTAAATAACAGATTAAGGTCTTCTTTTAAATGAGAAAAAAACTTTGGAGGTATCTATCTACAGATAAATATTAAGCCTGACAAAGTACTTAACGTCTAATATATTGCTTTCCTGCAATGTTAACTATGTTGAAGCACTTATTTTAACTGATATTATACATATGAATTATACTCTTATGTATGTAGATAGAATAAGAAATGTGCAGAATATGACAGTTTAATGGTGGAGGTACACACATATTGATAGATAATAATAATAATAATAATTTCAATTTATATAGCGCCTTTCACGAAACCCAAGGACGCTTTACAATGGGAAGTAACAAAACAAAAAGTAATAATAATCATACAGATACATAGGCTGAAGAAAACAAAACAGGAACAGGTTGCTGAGTCTTGTAATGCACTGTTGAGGAACCTGTGTCCCAAGTTTTTCATTCATTGCAGAACTACACCGTAGTTGTGTATATGATATGTCAATAAACCTTTGAAAATCTTGAAAGGGATGTGCAAAATAGCCATAATATACAGTCTTTAATGAACTATTAGTAGAGAATAATGAGTAATGAATATACTTTATTACTCGTTTCCATTCATGTCAATTGCAGATACATGTTTAGTCTTCTCAAGCACCAACTATCAAATATCTCTCCTGATTGTTGGCACTTGACAATCACCTTACCTGCATTTTACTCAGGTGTAACTAAAGTCTGATTTAAGGGTTGTTTATATTTCACATAATTAATCAGAATCTGCAAAGAGTAGTTATAATGATAATGTTTCAATCACATTAGTATGCATGAAAAGTGACAGATGGACACGCCCCCAATTATGCAAATTAGCTAAGTCCCGCCTCCCATTGTTCGAGATCCTTTGATGTGAGGGGTGAGGTGTCATCACACGTAGGTGTGAAATGCCCCCCTGTGTAGCGCCTTTTTTCGAGATCCTTTGATGTGTGTATGTGAAAAGCCCCCTGGCTAGCGCCTTTGTTGTCTAATTCTTTGATGTGTTGATTAAGTCTCTTTGAAGTTGTGTTGTATGGCCTCCTCACACCCCTTTGTTGTCTAATTCTTTGATGTGTTGATTAAGGCAGACTCTTTGAAGTTATGATGTCTAATCTAATTAGCCTTTGGTGTTTGCCCTTTGATGTGAGGTGTTATAACAGGCAGGTGTGACTTCACACTGGTGTGCTATAAACATTTAACATTTCACACCTACGTGTGATGACACCTCACCCCTCACATCAAAGGATCTCGAACAATGGGAGGCAGGACTTAGCTCATTTGCATAATTGGGGGCGTGTCCACCTGTCACTTTTCATGCATACTAATGTGATTGAAACAGTATCATTATAACTACTGCAAAGTAACTCAAATAAATGCAGTGGAGTAAAAATACCAGGTTAACCTCTGAATTGTAGTGGAGTAGAATTACAAAATAACAATGAGCTGTCATGTGGGTATATATTAATGCTGCGCATTATGGACACAAGCGATTTTTACCCATTTATTAATTATATGTTTTACATTTGATAACATCAATGTGTTTAATACGGGCAACTTCTAATTGTGGGAAAAATGAAAACGTTCAGTAGAGACGTCCCATAGAACATTTGCGAAACACAATAGCCAGCATGTGTAGTTCTGGGGGGGCGTTCGATTCCAGTTTTGGATAGTCTGGCGTGGTTTCGTTCCATTTCACACAGCTGTTTGACGCTCTGCGTAACCTTACGGGGACTGTAGTCCTAAACGATAGCTGGGGATTATGGGTAGTGTAGTGTCTTCGGCCATCCTAAACTCAGAAATGTTGACAATCGCAATGATGCTCGAAATGTTCCTTATAGGCCTACGTCTGTTTCCGGTTATTTTTATTTTGAAATTCAGTTCCTGACGGACGCCAAAAAAGCCCGAGATTATGGAATTAAACCAATAAATAAAAGCAAGGAAAAGTGTGTGTTATTGGTGAGTAAATAACAGTGTGTTATTTTGAAAAGAATAACAAATTAGAAGGAAAAAAATATTTAAAAATACAGATTTCAGTATTCTGAGGCTCTGAGCCCCATTTATTTTCCTCACAGACGGCAACAAAAGTCCGAAATTATACGATGTAAAATAAAAGCAATAATTGTGGCTTGATATTGAGTAAGAACATGTTTTTATGAACCACACAGCTTCCGGTTTTCCACGACCCGACCGGAGAAAAAGACGTACTGCAGGCAAGAAACCCATTACCAGTAGAAATACATTGCTTTTAAAATCGTGCTGTGCAACACGAAAAAAAGGGGAAATGCCATGAGACTGGGTTGTTAAAACACACAAAGAGAAAAGAGCACCGTGTAGTGCTGGGAGATAGGGAGTCAGAGGCGGTGCAATGAAGGTGCAAAAGGGAACTTTATTTGAGAGCAGCTAAGGTCATGTTGTCTGGTTGCAGTCCGGGAAGAAGAGAGAGAAGCCAGGACGGCACACACAACATATATAGACAACACACAACATGTCCGTGTGGAAACAAAACCCCAACTGTAGTTCCATGTGTGAATTATGAACCAGTGTATTAATAGGTGGTCACCACACAAGCACCCCCAGAATTCAAACATGGCAAATATAAATCCTCGCGTCCGTGGAGGAAGCATCACAGGGGCCGAGGAGGGTGGGGTCGCAGGTGAGGGCCGGGCCATGGAACGGGCCACGAAAGGGGGCCGCAGGAGAGGGTAGGGGCCCTAACGAGGGCGAGGGCACCCCCACCGGGGGCGGGCCGGAACGGGCCGTCGTAAGGGGGCCGCAGTAGGTGTCGTGGCGAATGAAGTCCCCGGAAGGACGGAGCGGTATCCCAAGGAGGCAGGAGTAGTCCCCCCGGGAGGAAGGAGCGCAACCCGGCCGCAGGCAGACGCACAGCCGCGGCGGGCACAAAGTCCTCAACAGGTGTTGAGGTATCCCCGGGAGGCAGGAGCAGTCGCCCCGGGAGGAAGGCGAGCAACCCGGCCGCAGGCAGACGCGCAGTGGCGGCGGGCACAAAGTCCTCAGCAGGCGTTGAGGCATCCCCGGGAAGCAGGAGAGCAACCCGGCCGCAGGCAAACACACAGCGGGAGACTCAGAGACTTGTTAAAGAAGACAAGGCACGAAATCCTCGGCAAGCCTTGAGGTATCCCCGGGAGGCAGGAGCAGTCTCCCCGGGAGGAAAGAGCCGTGGACAGATGAGAGGCCAGACAGGGTCCCGGAGCGCGCCACCCATGGGCCGATGGAGCATGGGCGACGTCCGGAACTGTCGAGGCGAGACGGGGTCCAGGAATGCGCCACCCAGGCGCCGATGAAAACGCGAGTGGCGTCTGGATATCCCCGGAAGGCAGGAGAGGCCAGACAGGTTCCGGAGCGCGCCACCCACGGGCCGATGGCAGCATGGGCGACGTCCGAAACCGTCGAGGCGAGACGGGGTCCATGAGTGCACCACCCAGGCGCCGATGAAAACGTGAGTGGCGTCTGGAATCGCCGTCGAGGTGGTGAAAAAGGTGAGAGTGTCCACACGAGGTCAACCGGCTGGTCGAACCTCCTCTCCGGCACCGGAAAAAAAATTGTTAACAGTCAGATGTTAACAGAAATACGTCGACAGCCGTTAACAGCTAGCCGTTAGCCGCTAGCTGTCAGCCATGGGTAGCTGCGAGCCGTCGTTAGCCCCTCGTGGTTAGCCACTAGTCGTCGTCAGCTAGCGCAGCCGGGACGTGCAGCCGCACGCCCCGAAGAAACAAGCCCACGAGGTAGCAACAGCAGTCGACCCAGCAGGTCGTGCATCGTCCCCCTGTTGGATGGAAGGCTGATGCGGGAATGGCGAGCAACGTCCCCAGCTCTTCTGCAGGGCGCGCACCGAGCCTCAGTCCGCGTGCCGGTGGCAGCCACGGACGATTCCAAAAAATCCCCGGCATTTCGAGAAAGAAACTTGAGTTCCTTTTGCTGTGTTCGGGTCCGTCCCGGAAACTTCTCGAGACTTGTCAGGGTCACCAGTGTAGTGCCGAGAGATAGGGAGTCAGAGGCGGTGCAATGAAGGTGCAAAAGGGAACTTTATTTGAGAGCAGCTAAGGTCATGTTGTCCGGTTGCAGTCCGGGAAGAAGAGAGAGAAGCCAGGAGGGCACACAACATATATAGACAACACACAACATGTCCGTGTGGAAACAAAACCCCAACTGTAGTTCCATGTGTGAATTATGAACCAGTGTATTAATAGGTGGTCACCACACCACAGGATAAGCAAACACAATGCAGAAGATGTGGAGATGCAAGAGGGCACAGTTTGCAGCAGTGTCCAGCAAAGGATGCAATGTGCAACCAATGCAGAAAACAAGGCCATTACGCCAGAGTCTGCAGGAGTAAAAAAAGGCAAGAGTGGAACGTTGCAACAGTGACTGGGGAAACAGATGATGATGTTGCATTCCTGGGCTCAATATCAGATGATATAGGGAGCAATCCTTGGATGACAGACATCAATGTGGACAGCTACAATGCAGTGTTTAAATTGACAAATTGACACTGCAGATGTTACTGCAGTTCCTCATACACTGTACACTCAGAGCCAGTTCAACAGGCTGATGAGCCCAACAAGGGTTTTGAAGGGGCCAGAAAAGGAGCTTTTAAAGGTAAAAGGCAAGTTTGAAGCCACTCTGAGTAAAAAGGATAAAAGCACAAATGAAGATGTATATGTGGTTGAAGGGCTGGTCATGCCACTGTTAAGTGTGTCGGCTGCTCTAGCACTACACTTGGTTGCTAGACTAGATAATGTCTCCCTAGAATCCAAGGAAACAGTACAACAAATGTACCCAAAGCTTTTCTCTGGTTTAGGAAAAATGGAGGGAGAATACAACATTGTTCTGAAGCCAGGGGCACAGCCGTTTTCCCTTGCAACCCCCAGGCGCATTTCTCTCCCACTCTTTCCTAAGGTTAAAGAGGAGTTAGATCGCATGGAGCAGCAGGGTGTTATCTCAAAGGTGGAAGAGCCCACAGAGTAGTCGTGGTGCCCAAGCACACGGGCAGGGTGAGAATATGCACTGACCTCACTGAGCTGAACAAATCAATGTTGAGAGACAAACATCCCCTCCCCTCAGTTGAGCACACCCTAGGACAGATCGCTGGAGCTAAAGTGTTTTCAAAGCTTGATGCAAATGCAGGATTTTGGCAGATTCCACTGTCCAAGGAATCATCTCTGCTAACAACTTTCATAACACCATTTGGGCGATACTGCTACTGTACAACTGTTTGTGTTTCAGAATATCATCAGCACCAGAACACTTCCAAAAACGAATGTCACGTATCCTGGAGGGCCTGGAAGACGTTGTGTGTCAGATGGATGACGTGCTCATCTGGGGAGCCACACAAGAAGATCAAGATGAGAGGCTGAAGAGGACGCTATCACGACTGCAGGAAGCAGGAGTGACACTTAACGACAAGTGTGAGTTCTCAAAAAGCAGAATAAAGTTTCTGGGGCAGGTTATAGAGACATCTGGAGTCAGCGCAGACCCAGACAAGATTAACACTGTGAACGCCATGACAGAGCCCAGTAATGTCAGTGAGGTGAGACGCTTTCTGGGGATGACAAATCACCGTGGGAAATTCCTACCCAACCTGGCTGAAAAAACTCATCCTCTCAGAGACTTGTTAAAGAAGACAAACATGTGGGCCTGGGGGCCACAACAACAACAGGCCTTTGACAGCATCAAAAAGAATCTGACGACACCCCCGGGACTAGCACTGTATGACCCAAATGCTGAAACTCTTGTCTCTGCGGATTCATCTTCATACGGGATGGGTGCCGTGATTCTGCAGCGACAAACAGGCATCGAATGGCGACCTGTAGCATATGCTTCAAGAGCTCTCAGCAGCACTGAACAAAGATACGCCCAGATTGAAAAGGAGGCTCTGGCATCAACTTGGGCCTGCGAGAGGTTTGCAGAGTTCCTCATCGGGGAAAAGTTTCCACATTGAGACTGATCACAAGCCTTTGGTTCCTCTGCTTGGCTCAAAGAGCTTGGATGAACTCCCACCACGCATACAGCTTCTCCGTATGCGACTGATGCGATTCTCCTGTACCATATCACATGTGGCAGGCAAAGACATCACAACTGCAGATGTACTATCCAGGGCTCCTGTCAGCAACAAAAATGAGGGGCTTCATGAAAATGAAATCAATCTGTACGTGGACTCAGTCATAGCAAGCCTGCTAGCTACAGAAAAGAGACTCAGGGAAATACAGACACACCAATACAAAGACACCATACTCCAACAGTTAAAAAGGTACTGTGTAGACTAGGGATGGCCAGACAAGTTTTCTATTGAGAGAGTGTTTCAACCCTATCTGTCACTCTCAGGTGAGCTCACAGTTCAAAATTGTCTCCTACTTTATGGTAGCAGGATAGTGATCCCTACATCGCTCAGAGCTGACATGCTCACCAAGCTGCATGAAGGTCACATGGGCATAACCAAATGCAGAGAAAGAGCCAAACAGTCTGTGTGGTGGCCAGGACTCAGCAAGGAGTTAACAAAAGTGATAGAGAACTGTGACACATGTAGCCGGGAGAGAACAAACCTCAGAGAGACATTGATGCCTACTGAGTTCCCATCGAGACCATGGTCTACAGTGGAAGCAGATCTGTTTCAATTAGACAACAAACATTATTTGGTCATTGTTGACTATTTTTCAAGATTTTTTGAAGTGGCAAAATTAACATCCACAACATCAGAGACAGTTATCACACACTTCAAGTCTATCTTTTCACGACATGGGGTGCCAGAGATTGTGCGCTCAGACAATGGACCACAGTTTGCATCCGAGCCGTTCAGGAAGTTTGCCCAGGACTGGAACTTCAGTCATCTGACATCCAGTCCCCACTTCCCTCAGAGCAATGGTGAGGACAATCAAAGGTCTCCTTAAGAAATCAAGTGATCCATATCTTGCCCTCATGGCCTACCGTGCTACTCCTCTGGCAAATGGATACAGTCCCACAGAGCTTCTCATGGGGAGGAAGATAAGGACACTCGTTCCTGTCATTCCACCACAGCTCAACCCAGGATGTGCAGATATGATAAAGTTGAAATTGACAGAACAAAGTTACAGACAAAAACAGAGACAAAACTATGATCGCAGACACAGAGCACATGATATGCTGCACCTGCAACCCGGCGAATATGTGTGGATCAAAGATACACATGAGAAGGGCACAGTGGTGTCAACAGCAGGCACACCCAGGTCTTACATCGTTGCGACACCCAGGGGCACTGTCCGAAGAAACAGATACCACCTCTCTTCAACCCCTGAGGGTCCTCGATTATCTGATAACACCACACCTGTTAACACCACTACTGAGGCAGCATGCACTCCTGCCACACCAGAAGTCCAGCATGACTCGAGTCAGCAAAGCACAGTGTGTGAGAGACGTTTTCCTGCCAGAGTCAGGGCGCCTCCTGCACACCTAAAATACTTTGTGCGTTCATAGCCAGGAAACTGAGTGGTCAATGGGGCAGAATAATCCCCACACTCAGCTGGAGGGTTTAGGTAGTCCACCCCATCCCTCCATAGTTAAAACTAAATAAATGAATAAAAAGAAGTACAGCAGTTAAATGTTTTAATAAGAATTCTGCAGTTAGACAGAACTATATGTTGCAGTGTTTTCAGAAAAACATGTTGATAAAAGTCTTTAATAATATCCGTCTTGATAAACTTGAGATGTAATGCTGTTATACATGTATTGTTCATTAGAATGAATACAAGTTAAGAAATTTGTTAATATCATCTTCAGAGGCTTGTGTTGTCCATACACATCCTCTCCACAGATAAGGTCTCCTGTTTAGAAAGGGGGATGTAGTATCAGGCATAATAGGTGGGTAGGAACCTTTATGATGTAACTGTGGTGCATCGGTGATTAATAAACGAGAGCAAGTCAACCTACACGTTGGTCCAATCCTTTCCTATACAAGAGCCTCTATATAAGTTATAGTGAACACTTATAACAATAGAACAGAATCAACTTTAGTTGTCGGTTATGGCTCGGGGTCATCTACACACCCCAAGAAGGATGTGTTCCATGTGTCCCACAACAATAACTATCTCTGACTGAGAATTGCCCGGTTATAAACTGGTGACAACAACAAAATGCTTGGGCAGCCCCTCCTTAAAGCCCCTGTCACACTGTCCCGAAATTGACACCCGATGGACACACGAATATGGAATTGTGAATTTCGCACGAAGATGGCCCCGAACCACACACGAAGGCAACATTTACATTACATTTAAGACATACAACTGCAATGAAAGTACCAAAAACAATTATGTTACAGTACTATGATACTGTACTGATATCTTCAGACTTTGTTCTTTACTTTATCCGTCTTTATATGTAGAAAATATTACGTTTTCTCCGTAATGTTGTTTCCATAGTAACAACAACTTCCTGTCAACTCTCCTTCAAAATAATATATTATATCCTTTTTAGTTTCACAGAACACAAATTGGGTTATTTACATAATATGTTTACATGATTTTGTTGTGCAATAAAACAACCCGATGGACACACGATAAAGGAATGTTCAAATTCGGCTCTGATCGTAGCTACATCGGGCTATTCGTGAGGGCATCTTAAGCCATCGTATGACCGCCGGTGGAGTTTCTTAGGCTCCGGCAGCAACTTCGTGAGCGGTGGCAAAATCTTTGGCATGGCAACAAATTGCCGAAGGACCTTGCGAAGGTTCATTTTCGTGTTGAATTCGTGTGTCAATTTTGCCCTTCGTAAGGCCATCGTGAGGGCATCTTGTTATCATCGGTGCCATCGGGCATTCGCCCCGATCAGAGTGAGGGTGAATGCACCGATGATAACACGAAGATGACACGATTTGACAAGATGCCCTCATGAGTGCCTTACGAAGTTGCCGCTCACGAAGTTGCTGCCGGAGCCTGAGAAACTCCACCGGCGGTCATACGATGGCTTAGATGCCCTCATGAATGGCCCGATGTTGCTACGATCACAGCCGAATTTGAACATTTCCTTTATCGTGTGTCCATCGGGTGTGAATTTCGGGACAGTGTGACAGGGCCTTTAAAGGCCCTGTCACACTGTCCCGAAATGTTCAAATTCGGCTGTGATCGTAGCAACATCGGGCCATTCGTGAAATAAAGGCTTGTAAAACATTTTGTCTGGAATCATTTTGTCTGGAATCATTTGGATTCAGCCTTTTGTTTTTCATACAAAACAAGCTGTCCCTGTTTTTGTTTGTGTTGTGGCACGGTCTGATAAGCATTCAGAATGAACTGTTACCAGAACACTTACATAATACAATTGTGACACATGGCATTTGAACACATTTCATTCTTTATTATTTACTCCACATCTTCAATGTTTTATTCTTAAATCATTGGGTGAAACCTCTAAAACAAACTAACATAAAAACGTTTGCGAATATGGCATGGAATATTCTCATTTAGACGCAAATGTGTCATTCGGAGTGCATGAAGTAATTTCCTTCGTAGCAGTTCTCTTATTTTCCATCATCGCTCACATAGCTGAATGGACACACTTACTGGAGTAATTTTCGCCCACATTGAAAGTTTCAGTCATTTATTCAGCTGGCCTGGTACTCAGGCAATTTGAGTTAAGTGCCTCTTGTCAAGGGCACCAAGTCATTTCAGCATGAGGCAGACCTGACAAGCAATCCTGTCTCTTAAGATACACAATATTGTGCAGTTTAAACCTATAGCGTGAATGGAAATCTTCCATTAGGTAATATAAAGCTTGTTGGTCATGGCAACAGGATGTATTTTGACTTTGATCCAATAATAGTACAGAACTGCGGTGATATTTGCTAACTACTGTATTCTCTTTCATTTTAAATATGTTTGACCTGTTTACATTATTTTGTGCTATGCAGTTCTGAAATAGGTCTTCATTATTTTAAGGGGTACACCAGCAATTTAGGGCTGTGCTTTAATTAAAGTAATTAAATATTTAAAAAAGGAATTCAATGGTCAAAATGAACATAGGATATACCGATATAGTTTAACTTACTATGTATGCAGTTTTTGTAAAACGTTATTTTGCTTCCTAGCTAGCTAGATAAAACACATCAAGTAAGATACTTTTACATTTGTGCGCACATAAAGATAAGTTATCCAGCCATTGCGAGCTAGCAAGCCAAGCTAACACCTGCGTCACTCATGTATACTGTGCAAGACATAGACACAAAACGTTGTTATTCACCAAACTGCAACTTTCTTTATTAGCAAAACTGACTTTTCAATTTACAAACATCATACATTTTCTTACGCTGCTATGGACAGTCTTGCACTAATGCACATTTCTCAAAGTTATTGAAGTGACTGTTATTTTGTATTGATTGTTGTGCTTTTATTTAGGTCTTAATGTGTGCATATGTGTCTTTTGATTGTGTATATAGGTATATACATATGTGCATACATATTTTTATATATATTTGCTTTTGTATTCGGGATTGTAGGAAATGGTATTTTGATCTCTCTGTCTGTACACACAAACTGAAAGATTGACAATAAAGTTGACTTTGACTTTAACATATAATTGCTGGCAACAAGTAACAATTCCACATTTGAGCCTGTTTAATGCTTATGTAAATGCATGGATCATTTGTGCATGTCTGCAAGTTTTACTGCGCACAAAAGCTTGTGGGCATGTGTGTATGTGCATAATAAATGGCCACGTGTGAATTCAGTTAGCGCCGTTTTTGTTCTGCCAGACACCCCTGAGATCCTGAGGTGTCGACTGGACCTTTTCACATCTGCAGCCCTGTCAAATCAAGACTGCCTACAAACAACCTGGCCACAGTCTAATGGAAGCTCAGAAAAGCCTCTTGTAACTACATCTGTTAGTCTTGGCTTTCTGCGTTTGGACCTAAACACGGATACAAAAGCTGTACAGTTTCAAATTATTTAAAAGGTTTGAGTTGTGCTTGATCTTTCTGCCTGGTCTCAGAAATTAGGATTTCTCTGGCAAGTCCAACATTCCTCACGTCTTCCAAACTTACAAAGAATTCCAAACGTACATAAGCAGCAACTTTTTCTCTGCCTGTTCCCAAGTTTCTCTGAGGTCAGTGTTCAAACTGGAGTAGCTAACTGTGAGCCTTGGTCAAATATAACTACTGGGTTCACTGAAAATATTACTTTATTTGCATCCAAAACAACGTTAGGATAAGTCTTGCACCATATATGAAGTATACTTTGGGTGTAAGGTGTGTGTGTGTGTGTGTGTGTGTGTGTGTGTGTGTGTGTGTGTGTGTGTGTGTGTGTGTGTGTGTGTGTGTGTGTGTGTGTGTGTGTGTGTGTGTGTGTGTGTGTGTGTGTGTGTGTGTGTGTGTGTGTGTGTGTGTGTGTGTGTGTGTGTGTGTGTGTGTGTGTGTGTGTGTGTGTGTGTGTGTGTGTGTCCACATGTTGCCAAGTCTACTTCACTGACTGAGTTTTGGGGGTCAGGCTAAAAGGCTCAGGTTAAAGTTGCGGACCGAGTGTCATTAGAGTGTCATTATCCGACATGAATCTTACTCCCCTATGATATACTATCCGCTCTGGATTATAGATTTGACCTCCTCTTGGTGTGTAAATTGAAGAGATTAATTGAGGCCTCTTGCCTGGTTTTCTCCCAGGGGCTAAATCACCCTCTTCCACTGGATAATGTCATTCTGGCTTTGACAGGCCAAGCCTCCAGTGCTAGCGATACGGCTCTTTCTACTTCTTAAACTCCAGTCAAAGTGTAGACACATACTCACTGTCTGACAAATGTACAATTTAGAGCAGACGCAATTATTTCTGACGATAAGGTAAAATAAATAAAAATGACGTTCCCATACAATGAAACTCCATCCTAATTAATTTTTGGCGGGAACTGATTTTCTCATGGATTACTGTTGAAGTTTTAAACATGTTGGCATGACATAAATGTCCTTACGTATGTAAACTTTGTATGCTATGTGACGTAAGTTAAAGTTTACTTTTTGTTTTTCAGGGGACGCAGGCAGCAGTCTCCTGGGTGAAAATATTGTATTTGTTTCACCAATCCATCTACCCCTAACCCTTTTTTAAAGCTGCATTCACTTGATACACGATTTGCTCTTTGCTCTCCGCGGTGCGCAACACCAACTTTAAAAACAAACATATACCGGAAGAAATTCAGTTTTCCTTGAATTGTACTGAACAATGCTGATTTGTTGTATGGGTTGACTCATTGAAGTGCTGTTATGGGGAATACGTTTTGAACCAGTACATGAGTATTGTATTCAGTACAATGACCCCGAATCAGCAACCCTGACCGCCACATTTTTCTGTCAGTGAGTGAGGAAAGCTTTGGAAACTGTTGTGTACCAATAGCATAAAGGTATTTAAGGAATTCCAAACATGGCAGGTATCTGCTTTGCTTTTGCTTTTATTTTTAAACCATTCAGCCGCAGGTGTACTCTCAACTCAGAATCTACATTTCTTACTGGAAACCATTGATGTATATCAGTTGCTATACAACTGACATACAACTCATAACATATATAATTCCTTTCAGCTCCTGAGGATGTAAATGGTATTGTCTCACACTCATCACAGACGGGCTGTTTAATTTCAATCTAGTTTTGATATGAGCCCAGGTCAAAGTGGAAGCCCAGAATTTGCAATTAATGAAGGATTACGGGTCGTGAGGAGATCAAAACACAGCGAGTCGTTCTATTTCTTCATATTTCAGAGGATTAAATGCTTAGCAACTGGGGAAGCAATGTTTGATAAGTACTCCATGTTCCTGTATATGTTTGGAAAACGTAATTCAACATTCTTTCATTGGTAAACATGAGATCTGTAGAACATTTTAACCTGTTTATAAGTCACACATAATATCCTTATGGTGGTAGTAGGATTTGTGGTTATTATTTCACATGCAGGTTGCTGCTATATAACTTTGCTATAGGGTATTGCACTTATTTTTCAGGGAGCATTTACCTGCACTGCAAGAACGTGTTATTGGGTGTTTATTTATGATAAGAATTCTAACATGAAAGTAATTCTTAATTAAATCAAAAGGGCCTTCAAATCAAGGCCATACATAAAATATATATAAAGTTGGAGGGGAATATGCCATGCAGTTAGGATCCCTTATTGTTTCCACCAATTCTTGATTGGAAACTTTTATGTAATATCGTATCAATTATAACTCTTCATTTTTGCCATGACATGAATGAAACATAATATTAACACCAATACTTATTTTTCCACTGAACTATAATTGTGAACCTAAATTATATGATGCTAAAAACTGCTGCACAGACTGAAACAAATGTTTTTGTTTTTTATGCTGATCAATTAAACATCACGAAAGTTAGCTTTTACAGCTAAATTACGTTTAAGATCCAAACATTCACAGAGGGACCAACAATTGGGCTCACATGTCACGATCTTTTTATGTTATTTTTTCAGATAGCCAATCTGAAATCTAAAGAAAAAAAATCTGTACATGTCTTCAAATGAACTGCAATGATTTCTGTTTATACAAAATGGTTATGGGTGTACTTTAATAATCCCTAATCTCTGCCAATTATATACAACAAAACCAAATTGATAAAAGCAATGTATTTCAAGAATGAAAGGCCTTTCGTCATATGCACACAAGCTTCAACAGAGTTTTGGCAATGAGAATCTTAAGTCCCAGCCTCCTTCAATAAATAATAATAAATAAATATACCTAAGACATGAAACGATTTTGCAAGCAGAAACAGAAATAGAAAAGTGCAAATTAAACAAAATGTGCAAGTAAATGCAACAATAAGTGAAGTATATAAATGTAAAATAAAATAAATGCATTGGAATAAATAATTTGGAAAAATATTTTATTTAAAAGGGCAAACAAAGAGTTTCTAAAAGATCAACATTTTGTATTCAAAAGTGTTCCCCGCAGGTTTTGTTCAGCCTTGCTTGACATGTTCCAGTTATGACTGAGAGTGGTCATCCTCACCTCGTACACACACAGTTAGAGACAGACAGAGGGACATACAGAGAGTCACACAGAGAGACATACAGAGAGACAGACAGGCAGAGAGACATACAGAGGGACATACAGAGAGACATACAGAGAGACAGACAGACAGGCAGAGAGACAGACAGGGGGACATACAGAGAGACAGACAGAGGGACAGACAGACAGAGGGACAGACAGGCAGAGAGACATACAGAGAGACACACAGAGAGACAGACAGGCAGAGAGACATACAGAGAGACATACAGAGGGACAGACAGACAGACAGACAGACAGAGGGACAGACAGACATACAGACATACAGGCAGAGTGCGGTAGCTTTAAGATGGGGGGCGTGGTGCTGCTGTTGTGATGTGACCGACTTGCCAGTGCCTCCTCTCCCCACTATCACTCTGCTGAATGAGCAGCCCCGTACAGTCACAACAGGGCATCGGCTCTATTTAGCCAGCGAGCCGCCGCCACACTCCATTTTTGGCCATATTAGTGCGGTGACAGCGACCAGGGATTACTACCATCGAGCAGACACTGTTTCTCCGCAAAGAAGCTGGAAGGTAAGTTTGACATTTCTCTTAAAAATCAGTGTAAAATGATTTGTATAGGTAGGCTACCTTGTGATGGTGTCCCTTCAGAAGCGTGGAGAAACGGGAGAAATCGGCTGGATATGGTCACAGTGAGGTTTAAATAAACGACCATGAGGTACTGTTGGTATTTTAGCGTTTTTAAAAGAAGATAAATGCAACAGTCCTGTGATTTAAGATGACAATGTGCTTCTCTGCTCTTAAAGCCACTTTAAACTCATCGCTTGATCTGAAGCCTGCCATGATTTTACTATTAAACATGATCCATGGCTAATATCACCTACTCCCATCAGATTTATCACGTTATTGGCCACCATTAGGTGCACATTGGTTACTTTAGGTCTAGCTCTGCGCATGACAGGCTACCTCTGCCGATTTGTTTTTAATAGATTTGACGTTTAGTGACATTATTGTCATTTTCAGTTATGAATACCCATGTGTGTTTTAATAGTGGACTGCATTCTGCATTACCATGATGCGCAATGCATTTGACCTCGATATTAGGCGGCGGTGCGTTCACTGCTGCACGGACATTTAGTTCCTGTGAGCATCCAAAGAGGGCGCTGTCATCTCAGTGCCAGCCTCAGTCATACTGTAAAAAAAATGACTATTACAAGACATGATGTAGTATTGTGTCTTGCTTTTAAAGTAAGCAAGTCAAGTGAGATTCTCCTTACTTTTTCAATTTGTTGTACATGTTTGTCTTTTTTTCCCCCCTCCCCCCCAAATGTATGTTTTAATCTTGAGAAATATGATATGCAAGTGAAGCAGGATAAGGGGCATTATATTACATTTTTGGATGATATTTTCTTGTTTGACAATGTAACTTTAGACTCAATGTCAGAATAAATCACTTGATGAGTGACTTGAGCAATTCTCCAGGTTTCTACCCAAATCATCATGTAAAAAAAAGTATTCTGTAACAGCAAACCTGTGTTTCCTTGTTTGAATTTAAAAAATAAACCTGGACAATCTCACATGTAAATGCTAAGATTTCTAGTCTCACACATCTGTTTTTTATTCCAAATAAACACATTCTTCATTTGCAATCAGGAAAATTAAGGCAAATGCTTGCACACTTGGGGGCATCCATACCTCGTAAATCCCACATTGCTAGTCAGTTTATAGGATGTGAAGCGGCATCAAGAGCTATTTAATCTCACTGCACATCTGGCAGTGATGCAGCATTGGCTCCTCTTGGTCAGTTGTTGAGGCTTTACAAGCACAGCACCATGTTAAGCACAAAATCATTTTCTCCTACACACACACACACACACATACACATACACATACACACACACACACACACACACACACACACACACACACACACACACACACACACACACACACACACACACTCTCACACACACACACACACACACACACACACACACACACACACACACACACACACACACACACACACACAGAGCTTTGCTTAAGGAGTACTTAGCATCTGCTACATTCCTCCTACTGGATCCAGATTGTGCTACTTGGAAGTCACAGTGATCATTTACTGTTTTTGGCCAACATAAATAAATAAGAATAAAAACATAAAGCAAGCGTTGATTATGGGTGAAAGGATTGGAATGGATTATGACATAGAAATTACATTTTAATCATGCTAACCCATTGGGGGTAAGTGGCTTGCAGGATTTGTCCATGTAAGGCTGCTGCATGGAGGAATTTTCAACAATGTGTTATGCACATTCTTTACAGGCATCAATATGCTGCCCACTGAACCCCCAAGACTTGTGTTAATGGACATCAGCAATGGATGGATTTAGTGAAAAGCCCTACACTATAGCAGGGCTGCAATCCACTGAGCTTTTAATACGCTTTAAGCTTTTTTTTACAGCCTCAAACGTGTACAATTATACATATAAAAACAGGAATATTTGTCTATTTACTCTCAAGTCAGACTGAAGCAGCTGTTGCAGCAATCTGGCTGGACTCTTTTTAGGACCACTGTTTTGACTAAAGCGCATAATCCTTGTCCAGCTACCTGTGTGTTTTCCAGGAGGGATGCAGGGAAGGAAAATATGTCCGATATCCAAAAGCAACAAGGCCACTGGGCTGAGGTGTTCTACCTCAGGCTGTGCCCCTGCTGACTGAGCGAAGGGTAAAAAACGTTTAGCTTTGTGTGTGTTTCTGCGGCGGAAGGATGACTGGAAGCCTCGTCAGCTCAGTGTGGCTACGTGTGTGTTACCGGGTATCAGAGCGGCCACACATGGCTGTGGTGTGTGTCTGTGCCAGGTTTGGGAGGGCTACTTTAAAGGTCCCATGTCATGCTTTTACGGTTACTACCCGTCCTCTTGTGTGTTATGAAGGTTTTTATGCATGTAAACGGTGTGCAGAGTCACAAACCCTCAAAGTACACCCTGTAGGGAGTACAACTCTAACACAGAAAAGACCTGTCTATGCTGCCCCAGAACGCCTCGTTGGAGATTTCTCTTTTTCCATTGTTTTCTTCCTGAGTACAGTGACGTGCCCATACCCAAATGGACCCATTGGTCCAAATGGACAAATCCGCGGAGCCGTTACGTTAAGTCCGTGGATTGGTCCAAATTGACCAATCCGCGGACTTCCTCACACACACACTCAATCTTTTCTCAGCTGCAGCTCCGCCGAGTTCTCTTCCCTGAGACGGCGGGACACGGCGAAGCTGCGTGTGTATTCGTGCTGGGTTTCGCTGTGTCTCGCTGTCTCGCAGGCGGCCACTGGACTCATGGAGTGGGGGGGGGGCAGGAGCTCCAACAAGCCGTTTAGGACAGAGTGAATACACATACTGTATGAGAAACCAATGTGATTTTGGAAAATTGCACAATATAAATCTATTTTAGTAGACCTCAACAATGGAATTATGATCAGTAGAAATGGCCATGACATGGGACCTTTTAAAAATGTTATCCATTACAATTACTAGTTACCTGAAAAGAAAAATGTAACCTAATCTGAGTATCAAAATATAAAAATTATGTAATCTGATTACTTTCTGTTACTTCTGGATTACCTCAATATCAGACGCAATGCAAATAAATACAAGAGAAAATGTATATGATTGAGATGTTTTTTGTCAATAGAACAGTGTGACCCATGGAAAGAAGAAACAAAGATATATTTAGTATCAAAAATGATTTTACTTATAAGAAAACCTGCCTTTCATTAAGCATATTCAGGCAGTCGTCTATACACCAACAATGAAACACATGAGCACATACATACATACAGTTAAAAAAAGCAGACATCAAATCTGAGCTAATATAAAATGCTCTGTTTTAGTTTAAAATATACAGTTAGGCTCACACACATTATTTAATGAACATATAGCTTCCCCTACTCAATTAAACAAAGAACAAATGAACCAAAGAAAGAGAAAACCATAAAGCAGATTCAGGAAGTAGGTGTATAGATTCACACTTAAAGTATTAGCCTACAGAACAGTACAGTTTACAAAGAAGATATTTAAATCTGATCCTTTTACAACAAACACTATACTCTTTTTACTAACATTGTAATCCTGCTAGTAATCCCAAATTATTAGAAATGTAACAGTAATCTAAATATTTCTTTAATGTGATGTTAAAGGAAGGTTGTGAGGTTAAAAAAATATCCTGATACGTAATCCCGTTACATGTAATCCGTTACTCCCCAAGCCTGGTCTGTGCCTAGTTGAAGCTCCTCTGCAACGGGAGAAGGTGGCTAGCAAAGGAAAGACAGGGCCATTGTTCCCTACCAGTCACTGAGGCAGAGGTTGACTCATTGCCACCAGGTCCAGATGTTTTGGTTGGAAATTGCTTTGCCCTTTGGGGCCGTAAGGTGAGAATGTGGTGTGTCGGGCAGGATAGGGCACGAGCTGAGGCTGGGCGGAGGCATGTGCGTGAAGCTTGCTGCTCAAATCCTTTGTGCAGCCTTCACCGTAAACACACATGAGCAGCCAATTGCTTCGATGTATAATTTGTCAAAGGCACTCCGGATTTAGATGTACATTATGGTCCACTTTTACTAAGGTTGTATGCAATGGATACTGATCAACACATCATCTAGAAAGCCAAACATGTACAGCACTTCCACCCTTACAGTTCATCAATGCATGTTCCAAGTCCATCGCCTTGTCCAAGTCTGGCCTCATAAAACTTGCATCCTTAAAGTTGCCAGCAGTTGGTTCTTCTTCCTCATAACTTACACTGAGTGTTCATAGTGCACCCAGAAGGTCTCATGCTAGTCTCTGGCTTCAGCCCACTTTTATCTTAATGCGGTGGATAAGCAGGCAGCGTGCTGGCTTACTGTATCTGTGCAGTTTCTGGCGCAGAGCAAAGAAGTCTGGGAGTAATTAGCTGTGAGGGTATAATCCTATACCAGACACAGTGTTTGCATCTGTCATGACCCCATCAAACCTCACGTCTCCTTCTAGCACCTTCATTTACGAGTATGTGTGTGCGTTTATGTGAAAGTAATTCACAGATTTGTTATTGCAGCAGGAGGCAACCATATTTGACACTATGGAAGTCACTTACTTTCATTCAGTGCTAAATAAATATCTGCACACTAACGTTCAGACATTATACACACTTAGATCATAAACCAACTTTTACAGAATATTTTTTATGGAAGATTAGACAAAAGACAAAAAAAAGTTTACAAAAACATGACTTTTTCTTGGGGATGCTCATTTTTTATTCTGTCTAAAAAAAGTATTCTTTCTTTTACCTTAAAGGTCCCATGTCATGGCCATTTCCACTGATCATAATTCCATTGTTGAGGTCTACTAGAATAGATTTATACTGTGCAATTTTCCAAACTCACATTAGTTTCGCATACAGCATCTCTGTAAACTACGTGTATTCAGCAGTATTCACTCTCTCCACTAAACGGCTCGTTGCAGCTCTTGCCCCCCCCTCCCTGTGAGCCCAGTGTGCTCCGATTGGTCGGGACGTTGTGAATCGCGCTGAGCTCCGTGGAGGTGTGATTTCCTTGTTTAGCGATACACAGCCAAACTCATCCTGAGCACACACAAAGTCACAGCCGAAGTAAAAACAATAAGTGTGGCTTGATATTGAGTAAGAAAAAGGTTGATAAACGCTGTGAGAATGGGTCTGCAGAGAGAATTTCGCCACGATCCCAACTCTCTGTTATCAGCCTGCAGCCAGGGAGGAGAAATCAGCAGAGCTGCCTGCACTGAGTGTGTGAGGAAGTCCGTGGATTGGTAAATTTGGACCAATCAGCAACAAACGTCAGGGGCTTAACGTAACGGCTCCGCGGACGTAACGTAACGGCTCCACGGATTGGTCCATTTCGTTCCGGATACGGATGACATCATGCGTACCCGGAAGAATCAAATGAACAATGACGTATCTCCAACGAGGCGTTTTGGGGAGGTATTTTCTGTGTTAGAGTTTTACTCGCTACAGGGTGTACTTTGAGGGTTTTGACTCTGCACACCGTTTACATGCATAAAAACCTTCATAACACACAAGAGGACGGGTAATAACCGGAAAAGCATGACATGGGACCTTTAAGACAATCTTAATATCATCCTTTTGTAGAAGGCCATAAGGGCTCAGTGTGCAAGTCTTGCTGATGGATGTTTGCAATAGGCTCTGGTTGGTTTCTCCTGTACCAAGAGGCTGTTATTTGTGCCGAGAGGCTGTTATTTGCCATAAAGAACCTAAATTGGAAAGGAAGCACACCATGTGCCAGGAACCCATGGCATAAGATCAGCATTCAGGTTATCCAACTGTGAAGCTGTGCTGATATGATCTTAATGTATATTTGCTGGCACTTCACCTCAATATCTGTATATCTCCAAGATTGACTTTCTCTTTCTGTTCATCGCATCACTCGTGCACTTTAAACATGCTATTGTGGTGTGTACAATTATGCAACTATGAACCTACTTACCCTAATTGCTTGGACAACCAACATCCCCGGCGGGCCATGTGTCAAACCTTTTCCTTTTTTTAATCTTCACGGAGGAAACCTCATGTCCAATGGGATCTATGAAACAAAACAGTGCAAGACACTTTGCATTCTTCCGCCACCCCTCCTTCGTCTTTTTCCTCCTTGTTTCTGTCCCTATAGTCTAATTTACTTTCAGTCTCGTCACATACACCCCCTTCCTCCAAATGAAAAAAACGAGTTACATAATTCGTGTGGTTAATTAAAATCTCATAAACCCTGGATACTCTATCATAGGATAGACACCTCAAGTTCAGTACTCTCAGTTCTGCACAATGTGCCATTGTTAGCCAGTGTTTGTGCTCTCGCACCTCTGTAGTGTTTTTGGAAACAGTAGCTTGCTGCCTTGACTATCTGATTAGAATTGCATGTTTCCACCCCTCCTATAAGGCAATTTTAAGTCTCACCAAGTTTCATTATGCATTGTTGTGATTTTGACGAAGAAGAGCTTGTGGGCACTGTAAAGGTGGTATTTTGCATTGTTTGCATGATGGCCAAATAATCTTTTTTTCAACCAGTATGGGAGTATATACACAGGGAGCAGGTGCTCTTGTAAGATTGGCTCTTTAATGTCTTGAGGAATTATTTCCCCATGACTGGGAAGATTAAGTACTGGGGGTAATGGAGGTTGAGAATATCCTAATATGTCTTCACTTCCTGACAGCTCCCTGCCCCCTACCTCCCCCTCCTTGTTCCCAACCATGGTCGCCTTTACCCTCTACCCTCCTTCACCCCCAGACAACTAACTCAATGCAATGGTTGTTTCACTCCCCTGACTCCATGTAGTCACAGGTAATTAGCTCCCGTCAAAATACATTGCTAGACTCAGGGTTGAGACTCGGCCATCCAAACCCCTTGCTCCTGCCCCTTCGCTTGGCTAATATTACCCTGTGCTACCGGGAAAGGGCCAGATAGGTTTTGTCAGTAGATGGAAGGAAAATAAAGGAAAGGGGGGTCCCACTCGGGACCTGTGCGCGTGCTTCCTTACTGAACACAAAGCAGCTCTTTCACTTGGGATATGGAGCACATATGGAAACGTTTATCAAACCTCCAGTGCGTCAGTCCCCCATATTCTCTCGGCTGCAGGTTTCCCTCATCTCCGCATCTCAGATTGACTTTGCCTCTGAAATTAGCTTGAAAGGCTGCACCTGGAGATGTTCCTTCGTCTACCCTTGCTCCTTGGTACTCCTGAAAGCCTGAATCTAACATTACCCAACCACTTTGAGGTCAAATGTCTTTCAGTTTCTGGGATGTTCTGTTTTGACCTTGTGGTTTGTACACACTATCCTGTGGACATAACTAACTGCTGGTTTTTGAACCACTAATGACCTACTGCACTGACCTACAAAGGGTAGACTTTCATAGTGATGCCAGTATTTACATTCCAGTTGATAAAGCAGATTAATTCCACTAATACTTTCAACATGGGACATTTAGCATGAACTGCTGCTTTGTTGAACAATTTCAGTTAGGGTTAAATAATCTGAATTCAATGTCCTACATTTTAGTAAAGTTTTATTGACTTTCCTTGAATGAATTATTGTCCACATAAATGTATAAGAACACTATTTTAACAGTAACACAATTCCAGCGTGACATCATCTTCAAGGATTGGCCTCTAAAGTGCACAGCTGGGTGTAGATAACGGAGCAGCTTGGATGTTTATTTTTTCCCCTTCTGCATTCCAGCTTCTTATTTATAATGGCTATGATATCCAGCTCGGGGGGTTACTTCTATAAAAGGAAGTTTGAATACTTTTGCCTACCCACTCGAAAAGGAGGCTTGCATGCCACATTTTCTCAAGATGTAACTGTTAGATTTCCAGAACGACATCAATCAAAAAGCAAAAATAATTACCAGTTTGGCTTGGTTCAAATACAGTGGCATACATGACTGAAGTGTGGACTGAAAACACTGTAGAACCAAAACAGAAATCTATCAGTTCCCTCCGTAGGACCCCTCAAAGATTGAAACCCCTGAGCCTTGAGCTTATTTGCTGTTCTGCAATAAGTATTTGAGAATAAAAACTGTGTAAAATGATGGCAAGAAATACAGCTCTTTAAATATAGGGTCAACCCTATGTTTTTGTTGAGAATAGATTCAACACACTGTGGTGAAAGGTGATCTGTGACCTGGTCCAACTGCCTGGCTAGCCCTGTAGGAAATAGATAATGTTTACAAAGCGCTTGCCATTATGTGCATTAGATTTAATTATCTTGACATGTCGGGTTGAGTAGCTAATGGCATTCAAACTCTATCCGGAGTCATGTGTTTTTCTTTTCCTTCAGTTTAACAATAAAGTTCAACCAGTTCCTCTTAAACTGAGAGATCCTCCACTTGCAAACCCTTGTGCCAAACTGAGGACCAATTATATGAGTTTTTATCTTGCATAGTTTGTTTCCCAGGATCAAATCTTTGCCAAAGAATCCTGCATTTCTCAACACTAACAATCCAGATGTCCTCAGTGGCCGGACACCCCATTTAATGCCCAGCAGACGGTATTTGTAGCAGTGGATTGAGATGAAAACAGATGACCTTAATAAGGTAATTTACCAATGAACTGTGTCGGTTTGGCCAAATCATCTGGTAGAGGCCCTCTAAAATTTACTTAAGGTTACTTACAGGTTAACCATTCCTGGAAGAATCTTGAGTCTATTGAATGTCCTTCACAGAACAGTGTTTGTCTATAGTGAGCATTAACCGTGAGGGGTCTTTTAACAGGAGATACGGTATAGCATATACTTGTACTTCTTAGGGGTTGTGTTATTGTAACTATCCGATCTTCCTCCTTTTTCTCTTCCTCTGTCTCCTTAGTGGAAAAGGGTCCTTTTCGCTGCCCTATGCGGCTCTGTTTGTGTTTTTGATTGTGGGAAAATGTCTTGACTGTCCGTGAGAGTCCTCCGCTCTCTGGACTTGCTTTTCCCTTGGGGTCCTCCAGGCTCGGAACGGCTGAGCCCCACCATTGCTCTGAGGCCCTTCCCCTGCCAGCAACCCCTAGTGGTAGCAGAAATCCTTTGGCCTGTCTTTCGAGTCCCAAATCATTTGTCTAAGCTTTAAGTATGACCAGCCCCCTTCCCTTATAGTCAGCTGAACAACATAGTTAATCTTTTCAGAAGGGGGGGATCCTTCAGGCTTTTCAACACAGCGATAAAGAAGCCTGGCAAAAAGCACTCCCTACCAATGAATCACTTCGGACCGGGGCTGAGATCGAGACATAGATGTTGATGTGACACAGAATTTTTGAGAATGTTCCAGACTCTGGTGGGTTTACTTTGGCCACTCTTGCAGAATACGTCCTGGCTCCAAAGCTGGATATTCAACATGAGATAGGTACAGTTTATAGCTCTGAGTTTGCACTTGTGTTAATGAGATGGAATGTTCTGGTTCATGTGTACAGTATATGTAATCTGACTAAGGGTATTTCCTTATTAAAACTAAGTCTGTGGCTTTTTATGTTTAGATTGTGAATTTACATTTTCAGTTAAATGCATGGCAATAATTCACTGGTACCATTTAATTTTCACATCTGATTTATGGGATTCCCCTGGAATACTGGTTTTATGTCACTATACTATAGAAGTGTCACAAATGACTTGATGTGTTTGACACTCTAGTGACCAACAAAGAAATTGTCTGTAATTCTTTACTGAATATGACAGTCTCTCAGATAACCAGGCCTCCCATCTCCTAACTAAATTAAGTTTAAGCAACAATTATTCACTTTACCTGCATGTCAAATGTGTTTACTTTTAACAAAGTGATCTAAGGCTGGAGCTTCTTAACAAGATTTAAGATGTAGATGCAACCAATCCAGCCATCTTCCTTCCCCTTCTAAGCCATCATAATATTCTTAACCTATCCTCATCTTCAAAGAAGCCAAACAACCAATTCATTGTTTGACCTTTGGATGAAAAACATGGCTTAAATGAACATTATCTGAGAGAACCTTCACAGCAATCACATTCTATTATAAAACCCAATGCCATTAGGCAAAACTTAAAACATTTTAAACCTCAACACAATCATAATTCTTGCTTACACTTTTTCTGTTCCTACTTTTGGCTTCTTCATTTTCCCATGCATTTCTTTCCAATCATGTAATGACTTGATGTTGCAGTTCAAAGCTCTTAAGTAGAATAGAAAACGTGTGGCAGGCACTTTTACTGTGCTTTACGGGCTCTCTTCCAGCCTCTAATGCTTCATCTGAGATAACTGTCATGTTTGAGCTTTGAGGTGGATGGATGAATTCGCTTCAGCATCCACGAGCATATATAAATGGTTCTGTCTTTTTACTTTTGAGTACCTAAACAGGCAAACACCATTTGAACGGTAAACCCGAGCCATAGATCCTTCATCCCCGGCAAGTTCTTTGCAATAACTCCTTTTCGCCAAGTGACAAACCGCATGGATGGTAACAACTAAAGCATTCAGAGGCTGTATGAATAGGGGTCTGTCTCGGGAGAGGCTTGTTGAAATGGGGCCTTTTGCTTTTATCCCTCCGGAGAGGCAGATTGATCTTACGCAGGTTTTGCGCTGGCATTGCACTTCAAATGGACTGTTGAAAGGCAAGGCGTTCATTTGTGCTATGCGATAAATTGCGTAATTTTCCCATATTTAGCATCTGTGGGTGTTCTCATCCGTAAGCAGTACCAGACCATCTCTTCTACCCTTTCCTTATTATGTTCTTTCATTCTCCTGTAATGCTACCCCTATCTCTCATTCATGACTTTCTGATGGTATTTTTCCTCTATACCATCATTCTCAATATTGTCATCTGCAAATTATGCAAAACACGGGTTCCGATGTGGAATCTGGTTATTTCTTTCTATTTTGAAAGTTTTGCAGATGAAGAGGAGATGGTGAGGACGCCTGTTAAACATTTTCCATCCTCCAATAGTATACACTCAATCTCTCCCTTGTGGTAAATATCGCATGTGGACATCAGCTGACCTCCTTGGTGCTGTTCCCTTGGTTACTAGGATACTGATCCTCCCCCTTCATCCCCCTCTTCCTCCGTTGTATCGTGCAACAGCCTCTCAGAGCAGTGGGCTGTTTTTCTTCTCATTCCACTTGTATAAACCAGGAGACTATCTGCCATCAGCATTCAGGAAGTGTCGGGGTAAACAAACGCCAGGATTCAGACAGGGGAAACTCAAATGACCCAGCCATGTCCTAGCAACCGTCAACTGCAAGTTATTTTTAGTGCTTTTGGTATCTACGTGCATTGTGTTAATATGGGGGTTGTTTATATGTGTTTAAGTGTCAGGGAAAACTTGGTTGTGCACTTGTTAGATCACATGTTCTTGGAAAAATGAAGCTTCCTCTCATATTAAGTATCATCGCACACTGTGCCAGTTGGCGTATGATGCAAGCTCTTTCCAGTCCTGCCATTGAGTAATTAGTCATTTAAAGTGTATTCACTTCCATGCCCCAGTTCTCTTCTAATGTGGTTATGTAGCTCTATTCCAACTCCCCTACAGTAATGTGCTGCTGGAAGTGATTGCTTTGACCAGTTAAGGGTTAGGAAAAGGGTTTGCTTTTCCAATTGTCAATATGGAAGAAATACACATCTAGAAAGCTAAAAGCTCTGCAAAAATGTGTGTTGAGAGATCCATCCCACTTGCAAAGGAGTGATGGAGAGATAACCCATAATCCATTGCTGTGTGTGCCAAACACACACAATAATTGGCCTTCAATACAGTTACTGGAGGCTGATATATTTTCCCTCTGCCTCTGTGTCTATCTGA
Organism: Gymnodraco acuticeps; assembly: GCF_902827175.1. Classification (NCBI taxonomy): domain Eukaryota; kingdom Metazoa; phylum Chordata; class Actinopteri; order Perciformes; family Bathydraconidae; genus Gymnodraco; species Gymnodraco acuticeps. The sequence continues at coordinate 141,726 of NW_022990295.1, read as the reverse complement.
ACAGGCCTTGGCGGTACTCTCAATTTTCATGCAGCATCAAAGCCTGTGATATTTCTTCAGGCAGTGAGCCATCTAGAACATTGCCTTTTTAAAGTCCAGCCCCCCCCCCCCCCCCACCATCATCACAAATCACCTCTCCCTTCCCCCTCTTTACCCCCTACCTCCATATTGTCCAGCAGCCGCGGGGATAAGCTATGCCGTGTAGCGTCAGGAGACTTAAAGACATTTGTGATCCCCAGAGAGAGAGGGAGATGTGAAATGGAGGGGGGAGGGGGGTCAGCGATGCTACCGGACCGTAACCATACCCTTGACCACATCTACTGGGATTGATGCTAGTGTTGGGGGGGATTAGAGGTATTAGGCAGACAGATTGGACCCTTGATGCAGACATTTAACGCTGCTATATAAACCCAAAAATACGTTTAATATTCTGTTGTGTTGACAGACAAAATCCCTTAAATGCACAGTTAATTAAGAGGGTGAATAGGGCTATTGGAAGGCTTTGAATGAATGTGATCTTTTGTATTTGTATTATTTTTATGTGAAATGATGGGTAAGATACTAAGACCCAGAGGGGAGTGACCAACTTAAGGCCTTGATTGCAGCCATTGGATATCGACCTCCTGTAAAGTCAAGTTAAAGGCTAAGCAGTTGCCTAACTTGCCGAAAAGCTAAGGTATTGCCTTGATTTGCAATACAGTAATGGTATGATGTACATACTCCCAGTTCAAAGATTAAAGCAGAGTATACCTTATGTATTGCATCTGAATCTTCCTGCATTAAAAACAAACATTACTCCATCCCAGTTTCTGAATCTGCCTCTCCCACTCTTCAACTTCCTTCAATAACCACCACTCCAGTGCTAGGCCCTGATTCGCTGCCAGTTTAACTTGACGCCTTTCTCACATCTCAACGTGTTTTCCCGCAGTTTATCCTTTGGAACATTTTAAGCCAAAGATAAACAAAATATTTGAAAATGGGAACAACCCACGCAAAGTATTTGGAAGAAATCGTAAGGATGCAAGGAAGAGATTGTTCGTAAAAAGCAGAAAAAAAACATACTGTATTGTCATGCAGCAAAAGATTAGATTCACTGCTGTGCACACATCCTCCAATTCTACCATATATGCTATACATGCTAATGTAAAGCACACATGAATGAACACTCTACCCGTCAGTACCTTGCTTTCCTGACATTCCTTCCAAGAGCTTGAGGAAGAGGAAAGGGATCTGCTGATCAGAGGCCTGATGGTCTGGCCCATGAAACAGAATGAAGGGAAGGAGCCCTGCTGTGATTCATTTGTTGCGAACATTTGAACACAAACACAAACTCACTTAGAACCCAGTTGATAAAGTATCCAAACAGATGCTGACCATAAATCTGTCTCAAGCTGTTGGCTACTGGTCAGTGATGTGCAATACATTTCCCAGACCTAGCTTCTCTTTTCATTAGATTCTACTTGAAATGCTGAAAAGTAATTGCATATCAATTGTCTGTACCTTTTACTGTAGTGCATTTTTAGCTGTAGTATGCCAGTTTGGATGAACAGTAGCAGACATCTCTCTGGATTGGCTTCCTTTTTTCTTTTTTTGTTACTGTTGTCTTGTAAAACTAGACCACTAGGCTCAAAGCTGAGTAAGCCATTTTGGTTCCCCTAAGGAACAGGAGGCTGTTGACAGTGGAAGAGGATGATGTTGCTGTTGAGCGCTGTTCCCTGTTCTCTCATCGATCTGCCCCCATTGTCCTTTCATCTCAATCTGAAGGATCAATGCTCATGATTATTGAAATGGCTGCTTAGAGCTTGGAAAGAAAAAATAAAGAGGGGAAGGTCATTGAGTTCTATTTCATATCACGCCCGGCATCTCAGAGGGCAGGCGTGTCAACTGTGTGTACCACAGTGACCTTATTATGGTCATAATAATGCCAGTTCCTACTACAGTTCTTCTGTCTTGGGAAAACAAAGAGGCAGACTCATTGTTCAGCGAAGGAAACTAAAATGCAAAGAGAGGAAAAGCTGCTGACCCACATTTTTGTTGCTGCTTGCAATTGGACAACGACTCCAGGCCCAACCTGACCATTTAGCTTAAATAGCATGTAATCGCAACAATGTGTGTTGATTGTACGCCGCCAGGGCAGATGTGATTAACCCAGATTTGTTATGCAGGGGTCAAGGCTTCTTTTTCAGAGCAGGTTTTCATCCTGGGGCACATTCTCATTGTGAGAAATGTTGCGTTTCTTCACTTAGAATCTGCACACATGCTATGTATTTTTTCTGCTTGGCTAAGGACACATCTGCACAACATTACAATGCGCACCTATCAGAATGTTTTTGGAATTGGCTGAAATATTGGCATTGGTCGAAAATAAACATTCCCTTTGATATATGACAGCCCAATATGTTAATATACAAAAAATATTCAATATGCAATGTTTTGCATGTAACCTAAGTTGAAGGACTTTCCGTTTTTTCCCAGTGAATGTGTAGATTTTGAAATCCATTTCATTCTATGTCTGTATCTGCCAGTAGCCCATAATGATAACAGTAGGCATAAGAAACTTGATGATTTATTCAATTAGGCTGGAAAAAAATCCAAAATGTTATCCAAAATTGTTATTTGTGTTCAACTAATGTTGGCAGTAGGCTGTTGTATGCACATATTTCTTTCCACCTACTTACAGAGAACATCATGTCTCTCCTGAAGTGGATTTAACATCTTATCGCGACTACTCTAAATAAGTTTGTATGCTTCATGGACTGTTGCACAAGATCAATAATATGATATAATAATATATTTTAAATTGTTTATTGGTCTATACCAATGACTCATCATTATCATTCGGCATCGCCCAATCGGCCAAAATAAGTATGGGCAAATATACAAGTTTGTCCATTCGTACATTACAATAAATACAGTTTATATTGACAAAGTGAGGCCTTCAGTTTTGGTTCTGATCTAATTGGATGCTACTGATGAATGCACTTTTGTGCATTCGAATGGCAACAAGGATGAGCTTCATGCATGGTTGTATTGAAAGTCCTCCTCAGTGTAGCAATATAAACCCATGTATTGGTTTATCATAGTAAACTGGTCAGTTTCCAGCATGTGGGCACTAGCCTGCGTTCTTATGAGGTAAAATGATGTTTGTTAGCTCGATTTCGAAAGCCTTGTGTGGGTGTGTTTTTGTGAGGACATTTTTAACAGCAGAAAATGAACAAGCGTGCAGGTCTGGCTTGTCAGTGTGTGTCATTTAGAAGCCAGATGGATTTCAGGGGCACGTGGTGCTGGCCGTGTGTCTGCCTCTGCAGGAGCCTGCCCTGGGCTCAGCTGGCTTTAATCAACACCATCATTTACCCCTCTTGCGGGTAATCGGCACACAATGGGCCCCCTCAGCAACGCTCCCTTCCACCTCCGCTCCCCAAACACCCTTCCACACAGCATGGTGCTACATGTATTTACATTTTCTCTTTTGTATACACAGCAGTCAGAAAATACAAATGTGTGCTGCCACACTTCCTCACTTATAAGCAAAGTAGCTTAAAAGATAAAAAAGGTCTACTACAAGTTGTTTTAACCATTGTTTATAATAAAACTCAACATCCTAGGAGTGCTACCAATGGCAGAGATCATGAAAACAACTCAAATGGGACGCAATTTGTACTAATTATCAAATCAAATCAAGTTTTATTTATATAGCACATTTATAAACGATTTTTGGTCGAGCCAAAGTGCTGTACATAATAAAAATAGCCTACAATAGAGACACTTTACAGCAAATACAACAGCACAGATTGTTCAGAATATCAGTATGAGAAAAAACGACACCCTCTATCCTTAGACCCTCACATCGTACAAGGAAAAACTTCCGGAGAAAACCCACAGTTTAAGGGGATAAAATGGGAGAAACCTCAGGGAGAGCAACAGAGGAGGGATCCCTCTCCCAGGACGGACAGACGTGCAATAGATGCCGTCTGTAAAACGAAGGGATAATACATTTTACAGCATAGGTAGTCCAAATGTTAGGAAATGCATGTGTCTGTAATAAGAAGATGAATCCACGAAGATGTCAACTACAATCCTGTGGGAGCCTTCAGGGAGGCAGCAAGACGAGACCCAAGGCAGGACCGCAGAGACAGGTTTAGCCACGACCCGAAGTCCACGACTTAATCCAGAACTCAGGATAGAGGATCCAGGACACAGGACCACAGCAAGAGGATCAGCCTCGACTCCGGATCCCGGCGTAGATATAGACACAAAACAAGAAAACATTTGGCTGGGTTAATCGGAACAAGAGAATACACAGACAGACAGAAGGAAGAACAAGCACTCCCTTAGGATAGGTTGAGGGAAAAGGGTAGCAAGTAAGAGAGTAAGAAACAGAGGTGAAGAGGCACACGCAGGGAACAAGGTCCCCACTGGAGCCTTAGTTGGAAATTGATGAGAGATAGTGAGGTACGCTGTGTCTACGAATCGTAACACTCCCCGGCCTGTCTAGGCCACTCTACAAACCGTTTCCCTCTAATAAAACCTTGAGAGGTTAGAGAGGGAAAAGGTCTTGGATAAAAGTTATTCTTGATAAGAGAAGCCTAGAAGGCCAGAGAGAAAAAGTGAGTTTTAAGTGTTGATTTAAAAACCCCCAGGGTCTGGGCCGACCTCACATGGAGGGGCAAAATGTTCCAGAGCCTGGGGCCAGCCGCTGCGAAAGCTAGATGCCCTCGGGTTTTAAGCCTGGTCTTAGGCACTACCAGCAACAGCTGATCAGCCGACCTTAAGGCTCTGCCTGGAGTGTAGCGATGGAGGAGTTCGGCTACATACTGTAGGCCGGAGCCAGCCCATTTAGGGCTTTGAAAACAAATAAAAGGATTTTAAAATCTATTCTGAACCGAACTGGAAGCCAGTGCAATGAGGCCAGAATTGGGGTGATGTGGTCACGCTTTTTATGGCCAGTCAGAAGACGTGCAGCTGCGTTCTGCAATAGCTGCAGGCATCTAATTGAGGCCTGGTCCATACCCACATACAGAGCATTTTTAGTGATCCAGTCTCGAGGTAACAAAGGCGTTAATAATTATTACTGAAAGAATTATTGAAATGTCTTATCTGCATGTTTTCGACACATTTAAGCAACAAAGCACAGTAGTATATGTGGTTGATTTTTGTGCCAGTTGGAAATGTCTTTGTCTGACACAGAAAGGATGGCCTGGAGCAGCGTTTCCGCCAGGGGGGGCGTCTTGCCGTCATTTGATGCCATTATTCAGCTCGGAACGCCCTGAACTCGAGCCGAGGGCGTCCAAAAAAATAAATAATTTGAGAGAAGATTGAGAGTTTTTATCGCTTGAAATTACGAAAAGGAAAAAGGACAAGGACATCCCTCTGTTGGAGGGGCAAAGGAGTCTGGTGGGATTCTTTTCGGAGTATTGAAGATCGTTTCCCCGATATCGGCGGTGCCTGCTACCACCCCCTTGATGAGCGTGGGGGTGCTAGTGGAGCACGCGCGTGAACTGCGAGCGCCGGAGCCTCGCAGCGGCAAAACTGAGGCTCCGTGGTAAACTGTGGTAAAATGAAGAGCCGTTTGAGAGCCACCGAGACAAATGAATGAGCCGGAATTCCCATCACTAACGTAAAGACATAGTATCTTTAAGGGACGCTCAACCCCCCCCCCCCCCCCCGCGACCTCGGGGTGGACGCACTCTCAGCCCTGGTCTGGCGGAAACACTGGCCTGGAGTGTGTTCCAATAAGGATTGGGTTCTTATCAATTTAGCTTGGGTGCAATCTGTTATCACTTTGCCTGATATCTTCCTGCAGACAGTGTTGAATCTCTGCATGCCAAGGATCTTATGCCTCAGTATGTTCATCTCAGCCACTGGTTCAACATAATGTTGACCCAGAGGACAGCAGTATAATCTATTTGACAGTTCACTTGGTGACACCACTGAGTAGCTTTTAGGTAGCTCCTTCTCAGCTGGGTAACAGGATGTGGCAAAGGGCTCCTTTACTTAAGGGGACAGTAAATCATTATAATAACATGTCTGACCCTTACCACCATATGAGAGTCAGCTGGACAGAAAAACTCTCTGTGTACTTGGATGGATTATGAAGCACGTGTGCTTGAGTGATGCCTAACGGTTGAAGGTCGACAGTTGTTTGGCAAGTTTTCTATGAAGATATGTTACATGGTTGTTGGGGAAATAATTTGCCTTTTCTACATTCTGGACCAAGGGATTCATGGTGATGGATTAAGGTGTTCTGTTTTGGATGTGATTTTGTGGTTTATTCCTAAAGTGAGTGTTTTCCTCCTCAGTGTTTGATATGGTTCTTGTTTCCTTCAACATAGACATGATAGCAGCTCAGAACAAGCTGCTAAGAGGTGTACCACAATGTGACATTAGTGAGTTAGGTAGATGTTTAGCTTTAAGCCAGAGTTTCCAATCACACTAAGGTAGCTGTCATTTTAACCAGCAAGATGGCCATGATAGATTACTCTGAACAACTACTGGTTTATGTTAAGAGTTTAGAATGGAAGTTGACTATAAAAATAACCTTTCATTAAGAAACCCCTTTGAAAATAACGTTACCATTACTGCAAAAACCTCTGGACTTAGATCTGCAAGAGGTTTTCTTCAAAAGGGGGATATTTTCCAGACCAAATAGCTGTGTTGGCTTTTCGTAACAATTTGCTTTTACAGCTATATAGACTCTCAGCTGATGGAATGTACTGTATTCAAAACAGCCACCTGTTCTTATATGACTTGGGCTTGAAGCTTGGCTCTGTTCAACTTTCTTCGTGGTTCAGTCCTTTGCTGTGGAGATAAACAGGAAGTGTTTGTTATTAATCTGTCATCTCTGGAGGGCTCATAAAATAGTTTTAGCGTTCTGTTGAACCCAGTAAGGCCATCATTCTAAGCATTACATCTTCCAAGGAAGAGAAAGAAAGGTATTAATTGTCATTTATTTTCAGCAGCGTTGCTCAGAGTAAACTGTGGTTAAGCTGGTTGGACCCATTATGATCAAGCCAGACCAAAGGGTTTGAGAATAAAATTGGTGGGCTATTTTTAGGCAATCCACTTCCTCTGGTTTGTGATACAAATCTTTTGAGAAAGAAAAGAACAGTGTTTTTGTCCAAGTGGCTTCAACGGCTTGTCAGTAGTTGCCCTTGCTGTAACAGCGTCATGCAAATGCATAATTACAGCTTTGTTTTCTTGTATTTGCTTATTTATGCGCGTTATGATATTTGCCAATCTTCAATGCTTCTTTGTTTGAAGCTCCAACCTACAGTTTTTTTGAGTGGTGAAAAGCAAATGTGAAGATTACTGGAGCCCTAAGTCTAGTGTAACGTGACCTTTTCTGTCCAGACAGAACAGCCACTGGGTTCAAAGAGATCCCCACCCTTAACTAGAGGTCACGGGTCAAGAACAAGGGTGTAAGGTCATGGACGCAGACACGCACCTGTTCACAGGGGGCCTCTTTGCAGAACAGATGACTCCCAGATGTTTCTAAAGAGTGTGTGGTTTGACGGTCCCATAGATTCAGAATACCCCCTGCGAATGCACTGTTTAGAATTGGACTAAACATTTCATTCCCAGAACTGCTTCACCATACATGGCCTTATAGTGCTTTTGAAGGAAGTCAAAGACTTGATTTACTTTGTTTTTAATGGATTTTAAAAATGGACTTTCTTACACCTGGAAAAGCTCAGAGGAGGACTTAGTCTTGGGTTCAGTCCGTGGTCAGCAAAGAAGGGACTCATTCTGAACAGTCTCTACTGAAAAGATCAGTACTTTTGAGTGTTTCCTTTTGATTGCGGGCTGAGAAATGGTGATAAATTGCAAGGTCAGTCAAACAGCTGAAGTGGTACTCTGTGGAGAGAAGTCCCCATATTGCCAATATATAGTAATAGCAACTGGGAAACATAAACCTTGCTTTTTGATTGGAAGCATCTGGGGAAAAGAGCAATGTTTTTTTTTCTTTGTTTTTACAACAGTCTCTTTTCCAATCACTATTCTCTGTCAGCCTTTATTATTTTTACAGTTCACACACCTGTTTTCCTTGCAGTCTCAAAAAGGAGCTAAAATAAGTGATGTATTAGAATGATTTTAATGTAGGCCTTTTCCACTCCGAGATGAACATTATTCGGACATAATTCAAAGTTAAATAGTGTTTTCTTTCATGCCCAGTCTTCAAGGCATTACCTCATACAGTCAGCAAAAAGCTGTACCATTGTCCAAACATGACAGCATTTAGTTGGCACATATCCAGGCAGACAGCAGAGGTACTGTGGGAGCAGAATAGTTTGGTGACTTCTGACCCTGCCCAGTCTGACTCAGGGACAAGAGAGCCATTCAGATGCCCAAAACTTGCCAAAACCTCCCCAAAAGCACCCAGCCCTCAGTACAAATGACAATCCAATAGTAATCCTTTTGAAATGCTTAATTACTCAATTAAGAGGGGTAAAAGCAGGAGGATTATCACATGTGTAGAAGAGGCTAAATGGTTAAGGTAGAAGTGCATCCAACAGTGAGAATTTATACAGGAAGTGCAGTGTTTCCCACATAATTTGATTCTATTTGTGGGGGCACTGCCACAAATAAATCAATGTATGGGAAACACTGAAGTGTGTAAATAATAAAGACAGGGAAAGAATGTCACCATATGAATATAGTGACTTCGATGTATGGTTTATGGCTTTACAGTCATTACAGTACTTTTCGGCGGAGGCTTTTGAAAGATGGATAGTATCATGTTCCCCACTATGATGATTTATAGGGAACATACAATTAGACCATGTATACAAATGGGCTCTCATGTTTACGCTGTCAAGAGTTCAGGCATTGTGCAGCAGTGGTATTTTCCTCAGTGGCAATGTATCTCTGTGCGGGCGTGAAAGCTATGGCTGTGTTGTGCTGTCTCAAGGAATTCTTCGCTTAAACAAAACAAACTTTAAATGAAAGCTCCCTGGTCTGAAGAAACCCTAAATAATACATTAAGGAACAACACGTCGTAAGACAGGACTGTTTGCCATGTTGGCTCTGGCAGCTGCCGGTATGGAGGAGGATTCTTGCAACTGCTCTTCAGTGACAACCGTGGAAAGGTTTCTTTGAATGCCAGAATCTGCAGTTTGATATACTTCTCTCTTTTAGCTGCTTCACTTTTCACCCGTTTGACTGCACATCAGAGGTCTGACGGAGAATGGGTGGTTTATGAGCCTAGACAAGACCACCTTGGGTGACCTGCTTCTTTTCGTCCAAAATGTCATTCACCTTTTGTTCAACTCTACGCCAAGTGCCAAGTTTTGTTTTTACTGCTACCCCTGACCAAATGTAGCTCTTGTTAGCCACATTTTCCTTGCACTGTGGCAGGCATTTCTTTTTGGTTGTGAAAGATTGTTGCCCGGAATGTTCAGTGGAGTCTTCTGTCTGCTTCCTCAGTGGGTACTGGAAGGTTTAGACAGTAGCTCAGCAAGCGTCCACCAGCTGACAGACCAGTGACTGGCAGGTTGTCTGGAGCTTCACGTCCTTTTCCACCAACACAGATATGCGAAGAGGAAAGCCCCCTACCTGAGGTGCCAGTCTTGCTAAACATACTCCGGTAGCTAGTTTATCCATCATGACATTTGCACTTCCTGTGTGGTTTACTCTGGCATGCATTTAACAAAATTACCCAGGGGGCAGTGCATGTTCACTGAAACCGAGTTTGTAGATTCTGCGGTCAGCTTCCAGTCATACAGAGTGACAATTTTAAGTTGCAGAGTATGTAACCTCTTATTGTTTATCTTTCTTCAGAAATGCATGTTGACCAGACAATCATACCCTCAAAAATTAAGAAAGTCGAAAAGATGGACATACGGCCAGTTAGACCCTAAATTCTTCTTTTAGGGGGGTGTGATGTTTATCCCAAACATGCCAAGCCCACCCCATTTACGTCAATTAGTAGATGTAATTCACCAGGCTGTGATGGATGACACAGTAGTAGCTGAAATGCACTCAGCTACCCTGCAGAATAAACTTAGCGTATTCCTCTGGGTCGCGGTTCGGAGATATTACCCTAGAGAGAGCAGAAGTGATCCAAACCTGACTTTGATGATCCACAGAAAGACAGAAAGTGGCAGTAGGGAAAGTGGAGATCATGGAGAAAAGCTGGACATGTCTAAGAGCTGGGTTAATGGATGCATCCCCAGGGTTTGCTTAGGAATGCACCAAGGCATTTCCGCCAGCAGCTTGATGTCATCCATCTTCCCTCCCTTGAGAAAGATGACAAACGGCATGAGGACTCCCTCTTTTCCCACTTTTGGCTTATAAATGGCTCCAGTTTGTGTGTGAGAGTGAAAAAGCCACAGTTTTGCCAATACTTGAAGATGGTTAGTGTTTGCGTTTCTGTCCTGTTTTATAGGCACCATTTTATTTTTTTAAGTATGCACACATATTTTGAGAGTTGTAGCAGATACCAACTGCTAAATGATAATGTATTCGGTTGGCATGTATTGATTGCATAAACACAGTTCCAGTTTCATAGGGGCTACTCAGTCTTTCCGTAGGTCAACTATCAAACACAAAGACAGAAAAGCTCTGCAGGTCTGTCTTTCAATACCCAAGATTTTTTTAATATTGCCCTTGAAAAATCCTTTCCCCCAATCTGGTCAGCCGCTCTTTATCTATTTGCACATTATTTGCTGAAATCAAACAATAGTATGGATCGCAAATCATCACCAGACCAGCAGTCACCTCGCCAAACCTGTGAACATGCAGTCTGGATAAAGATCAAATCACTCTAATGTGTCCGGATTTCTATAGGATGGACAGTAAAGGTAATGTTAGAGGATTTGATTGATTTGTGTCTAAAGGCTGTCAATATTGGTCTTGCTGAAATGCATTTTTACACATAATACACATTGATTGAGAATAATCAATAGTGAAAACATTCATTACAAGTTCATTTATTTCATTATGAGTAAATGTTTCTTTAAATGCTTTTCAATTTCTTTGGACCATCTAGGGTCAGGGGTGATGTTTGTGTCTTGCCCAGTGGCATGGGAGTCTTGGGGGGTCTTGAGATTTTGACGCCAATGTTTGCACTTGCTGACCCCTCATATTATCACAGTTACATACTTGAACCGTCTGTGGTGTGGCCCTCTAGCTGACCCCCCCCCCCCCCCAACCTTCATACATTACAATTGGATGAGATAATGGTGTGAACTTCACAAACTTCAGCAGAGCTTTGCACAATCAGGCATCCTGTATTAACTTCTTCCAAATGAACACTGATTGAATCTCAGGGAAAGCCTTCTTCCTGTGCGGTCACCGGGGTATTGGAGAATCCCATATTTGGCATGTCTTTTGTGTGTGTGTTCTCGCATGGGCGTGTGTTCTTTTATGTGTGCTGGCCAAGAGAAGACACGACAGGAAAAGGGTTTCCTATGGGCGTTGTGTGTGATATCCCCTCCATCCAAAGCCTTTTTTTTGTCTGCATTGGGTGGAGTTAGAATTGCGGGGAGGTTTGGGAAGCGCAGGCTGGCAAGGGTCATTTCCTTTCATTTGAACTTCTCCCTTAGCCTCGCAAAGCAGACACCAACACACATGCATACTGTACATAAATGCATTTATATTCACAGAAAATCCATCACCTTCTCGCTGACAACCACATGGATGCTGTCATGCACTGGAGCTGGAATCCAGAAGGGGAGGGGAAATGGAGCGAGTGATCCAAAGACAGAGCGCAAAAGAGGGAGTGCAAGCAAGAGAGGGAGGGGGAGAGAGAGTGGGGACAATGTCAACAGCTCGGCTCCCAGCACAGTCAGCTGAAATCCACAGCTCAGAAGCTCAGAGGAGAAGCAGACAAAACGCAGCAGCTTCGGTCGGGAAACATCGTCAGACTCGGCAAAGGCATGGAATTCGGCCACAAAACACAAACTCCAAAGGGCAAAAAAAGGGATTTAAATCCAGAGGCTGGAGGAATGCTTTAAAGATTTCTTGTAGCCTTGCTTCGTTGAAAGGCTCTTTATATTTAAAGTGACACAGGAACAATCCATTTCTCAGGGCAGCCTGTCTGACTTTGGTAAGTAGGAGATACTTGATCTTGATACTGATACCTTAGACCCTTGCCGGACACACATCGTAGTGCTTTTCATTCAGTAGGAGATTGCACACTTGACAGATGTTTGAGTGTAAACCCAGTTTGTCTATGCACTCCATCCTGCTGCTCAATTCAACCGAGAAAACACAGACTACTGCCATCAATAAAATAAACATTAGTCAGTAGATTCAGTACAAAGTCAAGCAAAGAAAGAAGCCGGCGGGCAATACGGGCTTCTTATCCCACTAAGTTGTTAACATTTCCTCATTTTTGTGTTGTTGTGATTGAAGGGTAGGGCCATGTTTTACTATACTTCACTACGGTAGCTTTTATAGGTCATAAACAGCAGCAAAAAGCTGGCTTGTGAAATGTGCATGGTCTTCATGTTTTGGCTCTTTCTTCAGTGGTATTGACAGCACTCCTTGCTTAACTCCCATGTGTGCTGCTGTATTATATGAGCAAGCCTTGTGAAGCATTGATGGTAGTCTTGGATTCAGTTTTAGCTGAGATGGTTTAGAGTTTTTTTCTTTGGAAGAAGTGACATGATGTTTCAGGGATGGATGGCGGTTCAGCATTTACAATAGCTGGAGGAGTTAGTCTAAAGCAATTGACATCCATGTTTGGTTTTAACCATAACGTTTGGCTGGCACTTAGATCATGGAAATGTTTGGCATTTTAGGAATTGAGGCAGGATGGGACAGTGTCATGTAATGGACGGGCCTATTTTGGGTCCTAGACGTGGGTTGATCACTCATGTTCATCAATCACACAGTCAGCCCTTTGGTGTAAGTTGTGTCCTGGCAGCCAGACATTCCATATATGCTGTACATCTCCCCTCCCAGCAACAACTCAACCTAACATGAAACTTGAGGAACAGACTTCCACTTACCTCTAAAAAAAGCCATCCAACATCCCAAGCATTTATAGACTATTCTTCAACATTTCCCTCAAGGGAAGCCACTACTCCATAACAGCTCAGACCAACATAAATACACTGTCTTAATCTCCCAGGGTTCTTGATTTAAAAAAAGTATGGAGCCTCCTTTTCCGTGTGGTATCATTGCCTATCCCAGTTGAGAGGCTGTCATCTCAGTGGTGAAAGTGCATTTACTGGCCTTCCCAATTCCACCTGTGAAATGGATTATTGATGCCTACTTGAGGCTTGCCTAATAGGTAACATTCCTAACAGAAAACTCAGCACTTGTGAACATTTTACTTGAGGCTGAGCTTTTAAAATGCTGATGCTGGACAGAATAGCAAAATGAAAAAGAACATAAGAAAAACATTATTCCTCCAACATTCAACACCATTCATTCCTTTCAATGACTTGCGTTTGAAGGTTGATGAACAGGAGGCAAAACTAATTTATACAGTCATAAGGCCATATTTGTTTTCTTTGATGTCGTTTTGCATTGTGAACAAGATGGTATCCAATTCCACCACATTAAAGGCTTATACTCCAGTCTTCTTGAAATCCTCCTACACTAGCGTGTGCCAGGGGGCAAGCTGAGTGACATCACTAAAAGATTCAGTGTGTTGGGAGGGCATTAATGAAAGTTGAGGACTCACAAGTGGTACACACACACACACACACACACACACACACACACACACACACACACACACACACACAGCCTCTGCTGCCGTCAGCGCTCTCAGGGCTTTTCATATTTTATCGACCATTACGGATGCATGAACTGCTCTCTCAGGATTAAAGGCAGTGAGAGTTAGTGAACGACTGTCGGCCTTTTATCACTTCGGCCGTGCGGCTGACTGGCAGCTCAACGGCCTCCTCATTACGATGGGGACAGAGAGAGAAAAAAAGATGAGGTCTGTAAAGCTGCTTAAATTCAACTATCTGATCTTTTGGATGGGATTATCGTCATGTTGTATTTATAATAGTGGTTACTGTGTCTGAGGGAAACAACTCATCGAGCCTTTAGCAGTAAGACTGTTGTTGCTCTCTCTCCTTTACTGGAAGTCCCCCACACTGAGTGTGTGTCAAATGGCACCATTGTATTTGTGCCAGTGACACACTTTCTTGGGCTTATGATGTGTAAGCATATCTACCCCTTTACACTGCCTCAATTCAGTGCAGTATTACTGCGGGGTATTTGAAAAAATGCTGGTCACTTCAGAGGGCTGTCCCTATATGTGTCACTATAACTGTCCCAGAAGAGCATTCCAGACATTACCCAGAAGCCCTATGTCCTCGATGTTGCAGCTGTTGACCTCTCACCCAGGCAAGATTAATAGCTTAACAATGAACAATATAGAGTGCCCCAATCCACTCACTGCTATTGATGGACACATTAAAACCTGGCTGCACAGCATGAAAAGCCAAACGGTGGCAAGCTGACAAACTATTGAGAACTGTTGACCTGTCATCGTCGGCATAGAAAACAATTTTTTTGTCCGTTTTTTGTTGAGTTTGTTTAATAGTTAACCCATTTCAACACCCAGAAAACCTTGACCTTCTCTGTTTATATGGATAAAGGTACTGTAATTATAAAAAAGGGCTTCTACTCTCAAAATGACTAGACTCCCGGGTGTTTGTACAACATCTCTGGGAAGTTAAGCACCCTTTCCCTATTGAGAGTGGTAACCAGCCCTCAGTCTGTACTCAAGACATTTTTCTACACATATATAACATGTCTTTAGTTAGACTGGAAGCTTGTGACTGTGGCGTTCTTCCCATATGAAATAAGAAAGTTATTTGACACTGCAGTGTAGCGGTTTGCATTTGAGGGAAAAGGATGCCTAGTATTGTATTTCATTCTGAGCGCTGTTAATATGTGGGAATGTTGGAGAGTTTGGAATGTGGCATGGCCGACTTTCTTCCCATTGCCAGTATTAATAGCATAGTTATTCGGTGAGCCGGTCTATTTGATGAGCAAGGATGTGACTTGCAGAGATGTGCCCATCGGCCAAAAGAGAAGTGGGTCAGCAGTGCTTCGGATGTTAGTCTCGCCCACTTGATACAACCCCCCTCATGAGCCAATATTAACATCTGCATTATTAGAGTCCCACACTGCTGTGGGTAGCCTTTGCTTAAGCGGATGACCTTTTGAATATAGTTACAACTACACAACGTGATGTCTCGAGAGATGTGTCACACAAATATCTTTTTGTCCCACCAGGCCTTCCAAACGTTAACTTCATCAAAGTCGTACGGGTCTCCACAGGTTCTCATTTCAACTTGTGTTCATGCAACTCTTGGCTGTTGTTCGCGGCTTCTATGAAGGGGTTTTAACATGTTTATAATAATTAGCTTCAAACGACAACTATGCATGGTTGGGTACTCTGGGCCTCTCCACTTCTGCTTGGAGCTTTTATATTTGTTTTGATAATGGTAAAATAACATAATCTAATGGCACAGTTGTAACAACCCCTAACTTTGTTTGGTCTACGCTATTATCAATGTTCATCGCATAAGGAAATGTCTGCTTTTTAATTAATCAAGCTAAATGAAATGGCTATTATTGAAATCCTTGGAGAATTGGAAACATCTTCCCCCTCCTATTTTTCCATTGGTTTAGTTGAGGCATTTCCTCTTTATGGGTGAGGTGGGTTACTGTGCCTCATGGCCCGTTAAAGCCAACAGTGCTTATGTGTTTGTTTCGAATGAGGCTAGCAGCCAATAACACCCCTGAGAATTCTTGAATGTTGGCTGTGAAAGGGTTTATGATGTGAAATTGAAAGATTGCCATGAGTAGGAGATCTGGCACCTCACTGTTTAAACAAAATTGATTGGGGATAAATGAAAAGGTAGAAACATCACAGACAGTTTTAAAAGCTTGTATAGAATAACAGTTTTTTAGCAATTGGGTTCCCAGCGATGTAATGTCAATTGAAAGTAGACATATGAAACGCATCAATAACCATTGCCATTTTTCCTGAAGGGGATGATCTGTGCTTCAGTAACCACTTTGGAAACCTAAGGCGGTAACATATAATTACACTGTCCTTCCATTGGCTGTCTGACAAGATCTGTTTGTAAACAAAGAAAATGAAAAATGTCTCTCTCTACAAATGAAATTGCCTATGCCTTGGAGGCGGTCTGGTTATACTGTATTCAAGCAACATTATTAAACATGAGATATTAAAGTAATTAATAATAATTGTGGTTGTAGCCAATTTAAATGGAGGAATGTTGACTTATTAATTATTTCCTTATGTTACGCACAGTGCTGGCTCTATACTGTACCAAAACCCGATGTAACTGGCTCAACTGCACCCCCTTAACATTGTTCTGTTGCCATTGTCAAAGCCAGTGGCGAGCCGTGACCTTTATACCTAGGCCCTCTGACCCCCCCCCCCTTCCCTCAAAAAAGAAAAGAAAAAGAAGAGTTATTACGTCACAGCGTACTTCAACGGAATATCAAAACAGCGGCCCGGGGTGCAAAACGTGACAGCGACCCTCTACCACACAAAACAACACAATTTTATATAAACACCTATCATGACAGGGCACCCACAGCCAAGTAACAATTACAAATGAATTAAGTCAGCACGGCGGCCCACATTGAAGATTACTTTTACATTACATTACATTGCATATAGCTGACGCTTTTATCCAAAGCGACTTACAATAAGTGCGTTCGACCAACACGATACAAACTTTAGATAAGCCAGTCCTTTATTAGTATATAAGTGCTTTGTTAGTAATTCTTTGTTAGATTTGTGATTCGAAAATGATAAAAGTAGGGTAGACATGTGGTGGATATTATCCGGCTGAACAAAACGTGCATTTATCTAACAGGTTCGTTTTCCACAGATATTATTTCGAGCTATTTTCCAAAATCCTATGGAGAAATCCCATTGCTTTTTTGTCGAGGGGAACCCGAGCGCAGCTTACTTCCGGGTTTTAGGATGCGTCACTGCACCACTCTATATGCATAAACTTCACAGCGGGCGGAACGTGTCATAAAGTCCGCGAAAATAAAGCCCACCCATTTAGAGGGAAGATATGATTGGTCAATTGTACTGTCATTTGACATTACTCTCTCGTTGAGTTACTATAGCTGGCCCTCTGTGAATTTACAGCAGGACCACCAATCACCTCCTATCTTCACCTCGCAGAGACGGCTGAAGGAGCTTCTTTCATTTAACCCTTCAGATTCAAACAGAAACTGAACAGGCAGATTCAAAGGATTTATTTATTTGGAAATGTTATTTTAAATATAATTGAATCAAGTTATTTTGGTAAAACTAATGAAAAATATAACAAAAAAAATATTTGGAAAACAATGTTTAAAAAAAGGCCCTCTAGAGAGGGCCTAGAGGGCCCTGACGGCTCGCCACTGGTCAAAGCTTGTTATACACAGTGACAAGAGGTGACTTTAACATTTGAAAGTGCTTGAAGTCCACATGTTGTTACAGAAGTATCAGCTCACCATGGGTTTTCCGGTGCATGTCTTGCCCCAGACTCTGTCTGAAGGCACGGCTTCCAGTCCAACAGCTGAATAGGTCTTCAGCTGTCTCATCCATACAGCTACCCCTATCTGATTGCAGGGCAGAAAGGAAGCGATTCAGGGAGAATGTAAGCATTGGAATGAGGGAAAGGGTGGGTTTCTGATCATCTGATTCTAGGCTCTTTTCCTGGAAGTTGCACGTAGGCATTAAATCACAGAAATCTCTTGTCAGTAGCCGCCTTGAATGTATCTTTACTACTGACACGTTGCTTATAAGCAAACATTCACTTTCAATTATCTTACTGTGAGGAATAACATTGAAATAACCCCCATCTTAATATCTAAAATCATGTAATTGTTTGCCTTGCCAATCAAAGAGGCCCTTGAACAGCTTGTAGAGAGAGCATGCTGTCATACTCTAGCTAAAAATAACTGTCCTGTTGAAGATCAGATACACATGGACTCCAGTGCTGGGAAATGTAAAGTTGCAGGCCAAAATGGCTATTCCTGCCTGCTTTAGCTTACCTTGTCAGGCCCCAGCAGAAATGTCCAAACAAATCCACTGGCCCATTGTCCATGTCCACATGAGAAAGCCACTCGGTGTACAGACTCTAAGAAAAGCGGCGGCCTTCTGTGTGCTTTCTACGAGCGCAGGAATGCATCGCATGCTAATGTACCATGGAATAATGGCAGTTCTAACACTGTCTGCGCTGGTCATTTGTCAGTTGATGCTGAAACTACTAACCATGGAAACCTCCACTGGAATAGATGGGTGATGTCACACCTCCGGTATGTAAGTCACAATGTGTGAACAGGGAAGTTCATTTGATTATTGATACTGTAGGTAGCTGGTTCACAGAAGTCACGGTTCGGTTCATACCTCGGTTTGGGGGTCACGGTTCGGTACGGGTTCGGTACAACAAGAAAAAGCAAAAAAAAGTCCCAAATGCATAATTCCAGGTTTGTTGTTATTTATTTTTGAACAGTAGTGCAAGTTTCAGTTTAAAAATAAGGAACTCTGACATTTTGAATAATTAACTGTATTAAACAGTTAAAAACAAACCACAAACAGTACCACACACACACTCAGATGGCCATATTATCTATAATGGCTGATGTCAAACAAAAAGGTTTCATCAAGATGTAAAACTAAAAAGAATGTCTTGAAAATATTACATTATAAATAATAAGGAAGTGTTTCAAGAGCGCATAGCCATTGAAAAACATATGCCAAAAGCTTCCTTTATTTATTTTGGTCTCTCGGCTTTCATGTCTATTGGCTTCTTAAAAACAGCGGGGATCAGCTGTTGAACTGCTGTTGTCTTTTGCCGGGCTCCGGTGATTGGCAAATCTGGGTGATGCCTTCTGATATGATTTAGCACGTTTGGCGTGTGTTCTATTAGCATACCGCACCGCTGTCGAACAATGCCGACACACCGTCCTCGTCCGATCCACCACTCGCACACCTCATCGTTATTGTAATCCACAGGGAACCCGAAATGTTCCCACACAGCTGATTTAAAAGAAGCAGGTGGGTTCTAGCTCCTGTGTGTTATCTGAAATCGCCATACTAACTTTTCTTCTTCTTGTATTTTGTTCGTTTTGTTGTGTTTTCTTCTTGTTCTTCATTTGTTGTTTAAGGGCGGCTGGCAAACAGCTTTTAGGCGCAATACCGCCCCCTGGATTATACATAGTGTAATGGATACTGCCCTGAATGACAGACTTTTTTCTGCACACTGCATGTGCCGAACCGTGACGTCCGAACCGTGACGGTACAGGACACATACAGATACCGTTACACCCCTATTGATAGGTCTAGTCTATGAGTCATGCTAGCTTTTTGAGTTTGATCAAATATCACAATTTCTGACCAATTAATGCGTACATAACATCTGTTTAATTGGTGTGAGACAGAACAAACAAAAATGTTTATGTGTGTGCGTGGGAATGCTTGCATGTACTGTATGTTGTACTAATGTAACTGATTAGAGCTGCAGCGTGACCTCTGACCATAACAGGGTAACATGTGTACATGCCTTCCCCAAGGCCTGAGGCAGCGACTGTGTGTGGGCCACACAGCCAATGGGGTTCATGGGAGAAGGAGTTTTCAGTGTCCCAGGTGACTTGGCTTGCAGCCACTGGCTTTAGAAGGGGAGAAAATAATTGAACACTTCATGTCAAATTAATGATTGTGACTGATTCACTTCCACATGCGATTTTAGAATACCAGTGCACAACCATGACTACCTACAAATATAAGCACATGTAGACATGAGCCAACACCATTAAGCCCTTTTGATCACATTGGTGTCCCTCCATGTTTGTATCTTGTATAAGAACACCAAGAAACCTTTGCAGTGTAGTGTATGTGGCCTTACCAATTACTTTCATTTAGAAAAGATAGGATGTTCAAAGGCTGGATAACTCCATTATTGTTATAATCTTCACAAATGTCTTCATATCAAACCACATCTCATGATTTTATTCAGGGATGCCCCTCGTGCTCGGCCACTGATCATTATCAGCCAATACTGAGTAGAAATATCTGTTGGGAGATAAGCTTTTATTCTTTGCAGTCGCCAATCCTTTTCCTTGAAATTGGAGAAGTTAACTTTAGCTTTTCGCCGCCAATGGGTCAGTTAAGAGAAGTTGCATTGAGTTAGATTATAATGCTATCATGATTTGTTCAAATGCAGATATAGCTGAGCAATAGTTGGCAGTTGGTTAAAAAAGTGATTAAGGCTTATCTAATCCTATTTGGCTAGATATCAACCGCAACAGCTATTCATTAGATTTAACTTGAAATTACCATCCTATAATAGTTTTCACTTTTAAAGTTGGAATATGCCTTTCATGTGCAGATTTGTTCAGCTGTGATTGAACATGTTGGACAACTGTCTACTGTATTATAACAACTTTAATCGATATACAGTATTCTCTAACCTTAGTTGTTTTGAAGGTGGCACATTGTAAATGGATCAACAAGTGTCCCAAATGAATACAGAGAAGCTGTTTAATGCGTGTTTTCTGTCCACCCAGTTGTTAGTATGTGATTTTCACATGTCATTACGGATGGACTATATAACAAAAACAATGCCCTTGCTTTTTTCAAATAACCATAGCTGTCACCACCATTCTAATTCCCTGGTGCTTTTTGACTTTCTGGTGTTGGCTCAGTCCCACGTGTGCTCCTCTTGCCTGCTTAGTGTGTTGCAACAGTTTCCCAAAACAATGCCAATCCCTTAATCTGCGCTGTATCTGGCATCTTGTTCCTGCCTGTGCCAACGTGGCACTGCTCCCCCGTCTGTGGTGCTTATGTAACCCCGTCTGTACCATCCTCCACAGCCCAGCACCCCAGAGGAATGGTCCTCATTTGTGGGACCCAGAAACAATGTGTGTGCAAAAACACAGTATTCTGCTGGCTTGCCTATGATCTTTTATTCAGTGCCTCTTAAAAATAATTGTGCCTTTGCCTATTCTTCTTGTTATTTGTATGAGTTTTATAGCTGCTTCTTATTCTCCTACATTATGCTTTCCCTCTTTTCTTTGCCTCTCCATCTGCCTGCCGTTAGTTGGATGCAAAGAGTTGGATCAGAATCCATCCAGGTAACATAAAGAAGATGACAATGGAACATCGTGCTATGTTTACAACACAAAGCCATTTTTTTACTCCAGCAACATTTGTGTTATTTAAATAAACCATGTTTTGATGCTATTTAAATGCAATAAAAGAACACAAGCTTGCAGAAATAACGTCATAATTATGCAGCTTTGTCTGAATTATATTTGTTGTACTTTGCCTGGGTCTGTCTGCAAGTCGAAAAGCAAACGCAATGAAGTTCTGATCCACCAGGGCTTTGCTAACACTCAAGCTGCTCCATCAACACTTGTATACAAAGGGTGCAACATGGTTGTTATACACATAAATCAACATACTTTGTTAGTTTAGGATGATATAAACTCAACCACGTTCATATTGTGGGTGTTTGCATTGACTTTGTGCCTGATCAAGCCGCACAAAGAAAGTTTTCAGCGCTTTGTTTGAACACACCATTAATGTAAAAGTGAGGGGCAGGTGGATGTACTTGATTGTGGAGAAGACATTGTTGGAGAATGAAGTTGAAGGACGGGGAGGAATAAGGGTTGTAAGTGTGCAAAGTAAAAAAAGGAAGAACCAGTTGATAAATCCTGAAGCTGAAGTTGTTCTATTGTGGAGGGATGGCAAAAACAGAAGCTTTATGTTGCATCTGATTTCTTTCTTTCTCCTAAAAGCACTGTGTTGTGGGACAGATGTTGGGTAGAGAATAACAATGATGCAGGCACAGATGTTTGATCTCTACATAGACACCTCTGGCCTGCACATAATCACACACCAGCAGCAGCAGCAACCAGTAACCAGTCTCTCCTCACTGCACCCCGCCCCCCCCCCTTTCCTCTTCCTCCTCCACTGACCTACTTCCCGGCGCTGGGGATGAGAGGCGATGAGGTAGTGGGCTGAATGAGAAGTGGCAGCAGTATCTCCCTTTATCCCTGCCTCACTCCCTCACCTCCTTCATCTCCCTGTCTCTCCCCTCTCTGCTCCGCTGCTCTCCAGACTCTTTAAACACAGAGCAGCCAGCAGGCTCCTCTCTTTGCTTCAGGGAGTATGCAAATACTGCATGTGTGTATGAGCTTACATCCGAATCTTCGGCGCTTAGCACTTCTGTAGCATTTCTAGCTATCGTGCTAGTTGCTAGGGAATGTTGACCACAGGTTATGTGTTGTTTTGTGTGTATAATTGCACACAGTAAGGCTGTCCTTAACTAATCACTAAAGATATTCTTACTTTGACTCATGCTACATTCACTCTGCTTAATTTTCAACGGAAGCCTATACAGGAAGCTACAACGCCAAACACGCTACAAAACTTTAGATGGCATAAAAAAAATGTAAGTTATTTTTAATAACGTGACCAAGCTTTAAATAATCATACATTTTTATTTAATTATCTTTTCATTATCAAAAAAAGGAAGAAAGCGTATTGCTTTTGGACTGCACACCAACTACAACGCCAACACGTCGTCAACTAGCATCACTGTTGTCACATTGTTGCTCGTGGTGTGAACACAGCCAAACATTCATAAGATCATGTTGCCAATTAATTGGTATAATCCACAGATCTGTACATCTGAGAGAAACTTTGGGATTTTAGCTTTAGCAGACCATTTACATGCAGCAAAACCTTTACAACACACTACAGGAAGGGGAAAACCTAAAAAGCATAATAGGGCTCCTTTTGAAATATTGACTTCAAAACCGAAGAGTAAGCTGGCAGCCCTCGCATACAGTCACTGTGCCTAGCTATCAGCTACATGCAAACCTGAGCACAGATAAGCAGGGGAAGGAAATCAAATGGAGAATAAAGCTGGCAGGAGGATAGTGGAGAAGTCCCTAGGAAAAATGACAGATGTTACTGTCCGAGGGGGGTTGACAGAGTGAAATGTCACACTATTCACCCTGAAAAGAGGGGAATAATGGGAGATGACAGCAAATCAGAGGGGGAGGGAGAGCGGGGTGGAGTGAAAAGCTGGGAGATAAGAGGGGCTCTCAGGGCACACATGGCAGTGGACATGGTCAATTTGAATTGTGATTGTGTGGTGACTCCACCATACAGACAATGATAATGGCACAGCGCCTTACATCCCCCTGTGTACACTGTATGTACAGTATACTTCTGTGTTTGTATTCCTTGAGCTACTTTCTCTGGGCATGCTTTGGAAGACAGCCAGCAGAACTGGTGTTGAGTGATCACTGGCCACACGTGGGGCTCTGTGGGAGAGTGAAGATAGAAGCACACACACTGACAGGAGGTTCAGGTTGTGTTTTTCTTTTTTCACTGAATGGCTTTAAAACCCCTGTAGAGCGTCTCCTTTTCTATTAAGCTCAGCCAGCTGTCCACTGTGTCAATCTCTAACTCACCACCGTAAAGATTGGCATCAGTGCTTACTCTCTCTTGTAGTAATACAAATGATGAAGAGCAGTTGCTTTTTTTACGATGCAGAGCCTTTTCAAGTGTAACTCTATGGAAAGAATCTCCATAATTTACCATGCTGGAGTGGGCCTTTCTCATTGTTTCCTTTCCCCCTTGCCTATACAGTACATTTAAGTCTGATCAGCATGCCATGCTTAGCCACATCTGGTTTGATAATAAACTCTGCATCTTGTTGTGCAGAATACTCGATGCACATGCGACAGTTGTCTTTAATCATTATCACTGTGCCTCTGTTGGTGTCAAACTGGATCTTGGACATCATTTTCAACTGCAATTTCAGGATTGCTGGCAGACACTTACTTGTGTGTAGGCTTGTAATTTTATAGTGTGCACCAATATCTCTTCTTGTAAGGCATCGCCTATGAGGCAACATTTCATGCACTAGCGTTAACTTATTGCACATAAATGTAGGCCTCATAAAGTACTAAAGAGGTCACTGCTACATAATCAAACACAACTACAAGATATGAAGTAAAAACCCTGATTCAAAACATACCTTTATGTGTTGACTAGGCACCAATAATGTTTTCACAGCTTTATTGTTGCATTTTAGTTCTGGTCTGGAAATATTGAAAGGACAGTTTGGCAATTGTCATCCTGCATCATTGGGACCTACATGGGGATTTTTTAATTCTTTAAATGTTGAAGCCCTGCCTTGTAAATAGTCCTGTGTATAAATGTAGATCTAATGCCTATTTATATGGCAGTTGATGACGTTCTTGCAGAAATTCATATATTTCATCAAATGAACACATACTAACTGAGACAGTTTACTGGGCTCTGCATGGGTTACATGATACAAACACTATGCACAGGCAATGGGAGGAGAGGGGGATCAATGGGGGCCTCCGGGTCATTTTTGCCCTGGAGCGCCCCAGCAGGTTAATCCCTCCCTGATTGGGGGGGGAGTTCAGGGATTGTCACCTCGGCTAACACGCGTTGCTGCAGTATCAGATGTGCCTGGCCCACTGATACACGATGACAAACATGCTATTATTGACATTCAGCACTCTGATGCAATGGCTATGAAACAGTCTCTATATTAGAAAGCCATTCTACAGAATACTTTTAGATAATACTTGTCAGAAAATAAGCCAAGTGTTAGCTGCACGGGTATTTCCATGTTCAACAAGCCAAAGAAAAACTTGGTTGCATATAATTTAAAATAGCCTCCAGTTCACGTGTAGCTCAGCTGCCTCTGCGTTGAGAAGGCTGCAGATTCAAGGAGGCGGAAAACGCGAATGAGCAAAAGACGAACAGGGCAAAATGGAAATGTGGTGTTTTCTCTTTTCTGTTTTTCCCCTTTAAGCTTCTGTCGAGGGCTGAGCGCTTTCATAAAGAATTTACCATCCGGGCTATTTTTAAACCATGCAGTGAGAACTCCTACACTGAACGAATGTGTGAGAGAGCAATGGCGGAGAGTCAGGCTCAGTGAAGATGAAGTAGATTTTTGTGGAAACTGAAGTCATAAACTTTCATTGCCATATTAAACAGACGGGTGCAAAGCTCTTGCCATACCGTAATGCTAGTTTATACACGTATCAATAAAAGCATACCAGGAAGACAAGTCTGCTTATTGAAATCTGCTTGTGATAGCCTTCTGTGCTCTTGATGGCAACCTTGATGGCTCCAAAATGGATTTATTGGTCCACTATTTCTGCTGTATTTGCATGTCCATGGTATTTGCATGAGGTCCATTCATTCACAAATGCTGTAAACTGTCGCATAAATAACAGCTTTAGAAACAATTTGAGCCTCTGTTGGTGTACACTCACATTGTGTAAGTATGTGGTTGATAGGACATAATATGGTGTGAAGAGTATATTATTCATACAGTGAAGACCACCCATATCCTTTTAGTGGCATTGAGGAAATCCTCCAGGGTGTCTCGGCCTATTCATTGCTTTGCTCCTGTTGTAGTGGGTGTCATTCACCACTGTCCATACACACAGTGTCTGCTCCATTGAAGGAGTGAGGGCACTGCTGGGGCAGCTCTTGGTGCACAAACAAAACACACACATTGCACAGGCGCCATTGTTCTTCACGGACAAGAGGTTTCTTTGTCGAGGCGTAAGAGCAACCGATGTCAGGATGAGGATATGATGGCGGACCCTGCTGCCTCCTCTGTCCTCTCACCACCTGTACATTTAAGGAAGATTTCTTAAGAAAATAGATTAAATCAATGGTTGTTGGTCTTGGATTTTTTCCTTTGTTGTTGGTGTCATCTGCGGTGGTAGAGGTACTTTTCAAAGATAGCTTCTCAATGAGTCTGTATTTTCTATTTTTCCAAGTAAGTTTTCAGCATGAGATAAAATACATGCAAGAAATGTGTTAGGTGGCATTTCCCCCTCTGTTTGGCCATGGTGGCTGTTGTTGCTTATGTATCTTCCTGTATTTAATCTAAACAAATCGAGGCAGCTGGAAACATGAATTGCTTCACTTCCTGTGCACTACAAAAAAAAAACATTTCCAAGGAAACATTGACCAAACACTGGGTTTGTCAACCAGCACGAGGCTGAATAGCATAGGCTGAATCACTGTTATGCAACATTTTGATTGGAAATTATTTAAATTATTTACTGTACATGGAAACGTCATGTATTATGCCATTCAACATGCTTGTCCTAATGGATGGAATGGCATTAAAAGGACACTGGGAAAACCAAACGTAGGCCGCCTTGCATTTTGGATGTCTCTGTAACCTTTTCCTTTGATCTTTTCTCTCTTCCAGATCATGCCCCCTAGATAGCAGCCTCGTCCTCCTCTCCACTCCCCCTCCCTGCCCCTTCCTCTACCATCCAGCACCATCACTGCCAACCGTGTCGCCACAGCCGCCATGCCGCCCAGGAAGAGGACGCGGCCAGGCCTGGGCTTCCTGTGCTGCTTCGGCAGCAGCGAGCCTCCGGAGATCAACCTCAAGGACAGCGTGCCTCTGCAGCTGCTGGAGTTCAGCGCCCCCATGCCGCCCGCAGAGGAGCTGCTTGCACGTTTCTCCGAACTGGTGGTGAGTAAAGATGGAGTGATGTTAATAATTGAGGAAGCTTGTTGGAATGACTTCTAAGATTGTCATCCAAAGCAAATGCATGTCCCGTATTAAGTTTGGACTATATTGGCCTAAATCCTAAAGGGCAATTTAAGCTTTCTTTAACTTGGATCCTATTTTCCCTTTAATTTTTTTGACTAATTAGGACAACCATTTGTTGAAATTATGTCAGTATTTTCCTCACAGCGCTCCAGCTAGAAGCCACGAAACAGACACATAGCAGTCCTGCAATTCCACACCGCCAATGTGTGTCCACAAAAAATGTTCAGATTGTTATTATAAGTATTTGATCAAATGAAAAAGAGAAGGACCTTACATAAAATTACCGTTAAAGCGACGTACAATGGCATTGCGGAATGGCTTGGAGTGATCACGTAGCAGCCAAAAAACATGGAAAAATAGGGTTCAGGTTGAAAAATAAAAAGTCACCTCTAAAAGACAACTTTGGGCCGTTGGTAAGGGAAGTGTTATACATTTAACGTTAAGATTCATTACCTTTTCAGTTGAAAAGTTCTCCCACTAAGTGATCACATTGGCTCTTTGTTCATTGAATACTACTGCAACACGACCCAAGTGGTTTCACAGGCTACATAATGCATGACTTAGTCATACAGTATGTTTTACATGTGAACTAACTTCCTGCCTGTTGGCAGTTGCCGTGAAAACTTACTTTTAGAAGTATAGATTGTTTCTTCAATGCAAGAGCTGGAATTTAAATCACCACACTTTAGGAATATAAAAAATAGCCATCCACAGATTCTGTTTAATGAGCCTATTTAACTTAATTGTAACACAGTCCAATGTTGTTATGGATGCTTTAATTTGACCAATTTCCAAAATGAGTCACCATGCAGAAATGTTGCCCATTAAAGTTAAATATATAAAGTTGGTATTAAGCAATACTTTGGTACAATGTAATCCCTGGAATTTCCTTTTTTCCTAATTGTAAGTGGTCCATTTCTTTCCCTTTTCCTTCCATGCGTGTTGTTCATTATCCCCACCAGGAGTAGGGACAGGAATCGGAAGGGATTGGGTCTTGTGAAAGGCATCTTGATGGTTTGATTAGGCCACGCCAAACACGAAATTTAGCAGCTCATCCTTTCCACTACACACAGCCCACCCTTGTGTGACATTTCCTGATTTTGTGCATGGATTACACTTGTTGGCAGAAGTGTTTGGTCTACAACCAGTGCCAAACATGCGCCCATGGTCTTGAGAGGGATCAGGGCACAGCTGTCAGAACGGAGAAGTTTCCCGGGGGTTTTCAGCTGCCATGCATGCAAGTTCCGGCTTTTTTGGAAGACAAGGCTTTCCTTTTTCGGTCTCGATGTTTACTCAGTTCCTATCTCCTGTCTTTATCCATCTTAAAGTTTCTGCCATGCTCCTGTAACCTCAGGTTTCCATTCTGCCTGTGTCAACTACTCCCTACCTGGCTAAAGCCCCTGTCACACTGTCCCGAAGTTGACACCCGATGGACACACGAATATGGAATTGTGAATTTCGCACGAAGATGGCCCCGAACCACACACGAAGGCAACATTTACATACATTTAAGACATACAACTGCAACGAAAGTAACACAAACAATTATGTTACAGTACTATGATACTGTACTGATATTTACAGACTTTGTTCTTTACTTTCTCCGTCTTTATATGTAGAAGATATTACGTTTTCTCAGTCATGTTGTTGTTTCCATAGCAACAACAACTTCCTGTCAACTCGCCTTCAAAATAATATATATCCTTTTCAGTTTCACAGAACACAAATTGGGTTATTTACATAATATGTTTACATGATTTTGTTGTGCAATAAAACAACCCGATGGACACACGATAAAGGAAATGTTCAAATTTGGCTCTGATCGTAGCAACATCGGGCCATTCGTGAGGGCATCTTAAGCCTTCGTATGACCCCCGGTGGAGTTTCTCAGGCTCCGGCAGCAACTTCGTGAGCGGTGGGAAAATCTTTGGCATGCCAAAAAATTGCCGAAGGACCTTGCGAAGGTTCATTTTCGTGTTGAATTCGTGTGTCAATTTTTCCCTTCGTAAGGCCATCGTGAGGGCATCTTGTTATCATCGGTGCCATCGGGCATTCGCCCCGATCAGAGTGAGGGTGAATGCACCGATGATAACACGAAGATGACACGACTTGACAAGATGCCCTCACGAGTGCCTTACGAAGTTGCCGCTCACGAAGTTGCTGCCGAAGCCTGAGAAACTCCACCGGCGGTCATACGATGGCTTAAGATGCCCTCACGAATGGCCCGATGTTGCTACGATCAGAGCCGAATTTGAACATTGCCTTTATCGTGTGTCCATCGGGTGTCAATTTCGGGACAGTGTGACAGGGGCTTAAAGGTCTGCTTCTGACTCTGTCAAGTCTTAGTCTTGGGGAGTGCTAAACTTCACCGGCTGCAAGATATATCACTCCTCCAACTGTCAGAATCAATTCAGGAGATTAAGTGAAATTCCATTTGAGATGGTTCCAAAAGAGAAAGTATTCACTATCATTAAGGCAGATGTTTTCCCAACAGGCATCCTTTTCCCATTTTCCAGCAAATTGACCTGATTTGATCCTAAATGTGCTGTCTTGGCTCATTCTCATAATCACTGGCATTGCACAAACCATTAAACCTTGGTAGTTGTAGTGTATTTATTACCGTGATAAGTTAGAATTGTAGCGATGAAGACACTGATTGCATCAATCAGTTCGCCTAAACTGGAGTGACCTATTGCCCTTTTAGCTGCAATAACTAAAGCTTTGTTGAGGAGAACCTATCAGTAGTTAACTAACAAACTTCCAATACATCCATTAACCCTCTGAGAACCACATAGGACATTTCCGTTTTTGTATATTTTTGTGTTTTGACTTATAAATTGTCTTTTTTTTGCAGTATAATCAAGTTTTACACATCCTAGAAATCAGCACAACCTCAGCTAATGATATGTCACTCATTAGAGACTTATATACACTATAATAGGGGATATTTGCACATAAATAAAAAACGGAGCTTGAATTTTTTACTTATTTCATTAAAAATAACTGCTAACCATAACATTGAAAGAAACATTCAACACTTTTGTCGGGGCCTTTTCTTTAAATATAATTTTAAAATGTCGATACAGTAGCCCCATTTTTTTAAATGTCTATGCTTACGTTTTTATAGGTGTTGCTATCTGCTTTGTGTAGCGTGGTTCTACAAGCAAGTCAGTGCATTCATTGGGTGGCATCAGAGTTACAAGGGTCTGTAAATGCAATGAAAACAATTGGCCACAGCAAATCATTTATATTAAACATGTAATTTTTACTTTTGAATACTTCAGTACAAAGGATGTATTGAATAATTTAAGTGATATATGTGTACACCAGTGGCGAACCGTGTCTATCACAACTGGACCTTCTGTAAACACTCACACCCCCGCCACCGCCACCCCCCCCCCTTCTCCGCAGCATTATAATGTCCGTCTTTTCACTGAATTGTCGTCTTGAAAAGGGTACTCACAACAATTCCGCAACAACTTCATCTTCACCTGTCGCACTTGTCATTTCAACATTAAAAACAATAAAACAGCATGAATTGCTTCGTCGCATTCAACTAGATCCTCTGTCTCGAGCCAGTTAACTAGCAGGCCTTCTAGAATACCCTGGAACCGAGGGAAACTCTGAAAGAATACGCCCATTGGCTACAAATCAATATATGATTGGTTGATCAAACTGTCAGTCCAAACGTACGCTCTCATTCAGTGCAACGGCCAGGGCATTCGATCAAGGATGTAGAATACCTTGGTTGAAGGATATTCTACCCAGAGACCCAGAACAAGATCTGATTGGTTGTTTTCTTTTCTAACACAAAACCACTCAAATGCGCAGTGCATGGTCCGAGAAGGATAAACAAATCAACGTAACGGCCCGTCTACACTACAGGCATCAAAAAATCTTGAAACTGGGCGTGTCTGAAGCTTGGCGATTTTTTTGCGAGCAACGCGACCAACAACCAATCACATGAATCTCCCGCCCCCGACATACAAAGCAATAGCAATGTTAAAACGAAGTAAACTGGATATAAAATCCCCAAACAGGCGAAAACCTACCAGTTTCACCCACTGTCTCTGCCACCTCCCTCCATGCCTGGTTCCTCCGGTTTGTATCCCGGTAAATAGTTCTGGTCGGAAAGAACCGGGTGATTTGCTACCGTAATTTCTCGTTTGGAATATGAGGAAATGAACTGCGGTCTGGCTCTCCCAGCTTGCACGCGGTTTGATTGGCTAGCGCTTGTACTGGCAGGAATTGCAAAAACGGGATTTGATTGGCTGACGCCAGCTTCGAGCAAGCATCGAGCCTCAAAAGTTGAACATTGTTCAACTTTTGACGCCGATAGACGCTCGCGATGCTTGCAACGCCTTGCCATGCTACCCACAATGCAGTTCGGCGAAGTTTGAAAATATCCTACGTCACCCCATTTAAATGAATGGGCGAAGCGTTGAAAGCATTTTTTGACGCCTGTAGTGTAGACGGGCCGTAACCCTGTCATATTACAGATCAACAACACAGATACGATTCTCATTTATTCATTTTATATACATTTTATTTATATAATTAAATCGAATTTTTGTTCCAGGGTATTCTCTGAATACCTTGAAGGCCCTGACGGTTCGCCACTGGTGTACACATATAAATCATTAGTCAAAACAGGGCTACATTTGATTTAATTAAAAGGTATAATATGTGGTAAACCGAAGAGCCGTTTGGGAGCCGAAAGAGCCGGCTCTTCTTGGTGAGCTGAGCCAAATGATCCGGCTCACCAAGAAGAGCCGGAATTCCCATCACTAACAGGCAACCCTCTGAATCAGACTCCGATTGGCTGTGACTGCATCCACTCAGAGTGTCCGATTCAGAAACGTGACTCTTACACTCTTTACGTCACAAACAAAGATGGTGGATGAGAATAGATCTATAAAACAGAAAACGATAAGCAATGCGCCAGAATCAAGGTGAGACTATCTGCATCTTTTAAAACTTTACGCACATTCGTTTCACCTAAATAAGTAAACGCCTCTCAATGAAAAACTTAATGGAGTAGTTTATTGCCGTTTCTGTAGTTTAAGAGGAAAAACACGGCACGTCTCTGGCTGAAATAGCTGAGAAGTTATGACGCTTTGAATTTGGGATTGTTTACGGCCCGTGGGTCTCAGAGGGTTAATCCAGTTTTTATTGTTTTAAATGCTGAATGGCCTGAAGCATTGTGTTATTAGGGTTGTCTGTCCATACATTCCTTTCTAATGAACAAGATATCTTAGTACAAAAAAAGTCCACTTGGACACAAGGTTAAACTGAATAAGTTGTGGTGTTCATGACATAGATGTAAACTGCAAGTTTACGGAGGCAAACAACTGCAAGATGGTACTCCTGTAGTTCTGTCTGGAAAACATTTATTGCAAGGTTTGAATCAAAACTTTTATTTTATGCTAGAGTACTTGACCAAATCTCAGCAGTCTGAAAAATAAGACCCTACGCCCACATCTTATTTTGAGGTGGTACATTTCTGATCTTGCAAAGAAGCTTACACATATGTACAAGTTAAAGAAAAAGCAGAGCAGATAAGTCCAACCCCCTTGCAGCATTTGACCCAGGAGAGAAAGCAGATTTGGTATTGTGTCATTGGATCTGGGCCCTTTCACATGTTGTGAATAGATTCCTCTTCAGATGTTTGTTGGATGGCTTCATCTGATCCCTTAGATGTTTTGTCTTTGGGGTATTGTGTGTGTAAGTATCTGGTTAATCTTGTCTTTACTTGACTGCAGAATTCCAGCATTAAAAATAGCACTCAAAGGTTAACGTCTAACTCAAATGACCTTCTAATCTGTAAATCACTTAATGTATTCTCCTTTGAGGAAGAATCTGAAACTAAAGGGGAGAATTTATGTTTTTTGGTTTCATGATGGCACCCCGGAGTTTTGCCTAAATTCAGCAGAAAACTGAAAATTTATCTACGTAGATCAAAACCGTAGATTTCAATCCAGTTTCTTTTGACAGTTTGATTCATGTCTGCTTTGATCAGATGACTAATGCACAACTTCTTCTACATAATGGTCATCTGCCCAAGATCCCCCACATCTGTTTAACTGGACGGACATGCTGATACATTTGACAAATCAGTACTACCAGACATAAAGCCCAATGCCTTTGAAGCTGATATTAAAAGTCAATGCAGGGAGGTAAGGGGCTGTGCTACGGGCGTGGAAATAAAAAAATAAAAAAATAACATAACAGTGTGTTTCCATGGCAACATGAGATGGGATTATTTTTTTATGAAAGCCTCTCATGAGGAGCAGAATGAGTCTCAATGGAGGCTCTGAAGTGGGAGCGAAATATCTGGGCCAAATGGAGTGAACCACCTCCGCGTCCATAATGGCTATTCCCCTGTTTCTAGTCACTGTCCGGTCTCCTTACACCGTTACTGGGAGGAAAGACCTTAAGCTGACTTGTCTCTGAAACATTGTATGAACAATTGGTGGCCATGTGGCCTGACTCTATTATTGTGATATTAAATGAAAATAAATGTCTGTCTCATGTGTTTTTGGAAGATGATAGAGGTTGACTAGAATAAACATGCAATGATTTGTGGACTAATGGATTAGGTGAACGTCAGAAAAATAATCATCAACCTTTTGGATATTAAAACATTTATAAAGTTAATTTTCATGCAAAAATGGCAGAAAATGTTGCTGGTTTCACACTTCCTGCTGTTTTCAAACTGAATTTATTGTGGTTTTGTACTGACAAAACAAGGCATTTAAAGACATCAGCTTGGACTTTGACATATTTTAAAAATTATTTCCTGATTAATCAAGTAAGCTGCAAAATAGTTGTTATTATGGTGACAAACTAGGCAACTATAAAGAAACGCCAGCATGTTATGGCAACCTAAATATGAGAAGCGTTCTCAAGTGCATAACCTTTAAGCAACCTCTTCTAACTTCTATGCCACTTCATGAAAAATGCAGGAACATAGAATAGTTAATGTAGCGAAAGAGATGACTTATTGTCCTTGGTGTGTAGCTGACAAAATTAATATTGCAGAATCAATCAATCAATCAATGTTTATTTATATAGCCCAATATCACAAATGTTACATTTGTCTCAGTGGTCTTCACAGTTTGTACAAAATATCAGTATGACAATACGACACCCTCTGTCCTTGCTTAGACCCTCACATCGTACAAGGAAAAACTTCCAGAATAAGCATGTGTGGGATCCATCTGTGGTTCCCTTGTGTATACACTCTCTCTCCGCTGCCAAACGCCAAACAACTCATCCTAGAGAAAGTCTGAAGAACTAACCTGCTTCAAAGTCTGCCATGAACCCAAATGAAAGCCTCAGTAACAAACTTGATAAACCCATGTAAATGAGCCTGGAAGCAGTTGCCACTGATTTGGACAAAATGAACAAAACCCACATAAGAGGAACTAATGGATCACATTAATTAGAATACCCATGACTGCAGAGTTTACAGATAGCAAATGTGCCGCAGTTTGGGGTTCTGTTTTTTGGATCTGCGTGCGTTTTTTAAATCGTCTCTTTCCACTAGCGTTTCAAGGCTTGCACGAAAAGTTGATATAAAGGCCATGTGTAAAGTTTGGCAGTGCTTTCAGAACAATGGCAGCTTTATTTTGCTTTGTCAGGGTAATTCCCTGCTAATAACATTGTATCATCAAATATGAATTAGCTCCATATTAAGATAATTAAGAAGGGGTTCTGTTCGGTTATTATCCTGCTTGGATATATTTGTCAATGATGGCAGTTTGAGTTTCCCAAAAAGAAGAAAGTGTGAGATTGTTTTGAGACAACAAGTCCCACACATTTAATGTTGAAAGGTCGGCATATGGTCCCAATGTGTTTGAAGTGCCTGAAATCAACTTCGTAGTGCCACTGAAGCCACACAGAATAAAATACAAAGGCAAAAACAGATTTGGAGGAACTTTGGATGCTTTGGAAAACAGTTGAAAGCCATGGCTCACTTTTAAATTGTGGTGGGAAAAAAAGAAAGATGCCAAGTCTAACTGAGCGTCCGTATGTCATTGTTTTTCTTGCAAATAAATGCCCTCCCCTAGTTGTTTATTGTATTATTTAAAAAGGAAGATGCATGCACAGTTTATCTAGCCAAATCGGTGCAGCTGAATCAGGTTGTATTAGGTCAACATCTGGCAAATACTGTTCTGGCAGGCATCAGATTAGTGTGTTGTCGCTTTGCTCTCCGCCCGTCTCTTTCTTCTATGTGGTAGCCTCATTCTTTTTTTCTCCGTCTCGATATTTGGGACAGTTTTAATCCAACCACTCTGGGCAGTTGTCCAGCTGTCCAGTGTCAATCTGTCCGCCACAACCTTTAATAGCTTCCAATCCATGTGACTCACAATCACAGTTCATACAGGACTCTTTCAGAACCTAAATCCTCTCCTAATTTTCCGAAGCCGGACACAAATCATAAATGCATTGCAAGAGAGCAGAGAATGGAAATGTTCTCCACCCTCTGAGCCATTATGAGTGAGTTTCCTCCACAGTGTACGACCTGGGATGCACCATCTTTCCCTCCCTTTCATTAATCTAACAGGCTTCCCATTTCCGATGTTCTCTTCCTAGCCGACCTTATAATGGAAGTAGTCGAGCCTTGTTTCGAGAGGCAGTAGACTAGCAATGGCTACCTACTGACTCATGCAGGATACTATGACTCATGTAAATGCCTTGTCTGAAGAACTCTAGGACTTTTTGTGAGGCTATGACTGCTGTAGCACACACACATTGGTCATGATAATTAATATATGGACTTGTAACCACATTTTCAATTTATTGTACGTTATTAAAACTCGATCATTTTACATTATCAACAATCCTATATGATATTTGGACAAGATTCATATCATTTTTATGTTATTTATTTTTGCTGACATCAATAATGCCCTGTTTATGATTTGTATGTTTGTTAAAATAAGAGTTTTTTGCCAATATTGGAGCCAAGCATTTTAAACCGCAGTGTTTTCCTACTATTATAAGTCAATTTTGTTTATTTTTTGGGATACTTAACAATTTGTTTCACTTTCCAAATCAGAAGTCTGTATATTCTTTAGAATTAAATTTGATTTGTGATTCAAAAGTTTTACTTTGCTATTATATTATCGTTATCAGGTCTTAAAATGACAATCATGTTTTTTACGTTACAATATATTGTCAATTAAATAACATATTATGACAGGCCTAGACACACACACACACACGCACGCACGCACACACACACACACAATCCCTAAAACTCGT
This sequence comes from Gymnodraco acuticeps, assembly GCF_902827175.1. Taxonomy (NCBI): domain Eukaryota; kingdom Metazoa; phylum Chordata; class Actinopteri; order Perciformes; family Bathydraconidae; genus Gymnodraco; species Gymnodraco acuticeps. The sequence continues at coordinate 105,862 of NW_022990295.1, read as the reverse complement.
TTAGGTCAATAATGGCAGCTACAGCTTCCTTTTGGCTCCCTGGTGGCCTCGTATGACTTCCTGCCATCTTGCCTGTCTTTCCTCTGACTTCCTGTCTCGCCCAGAGACTGCTGCAGAGGATATATAGACGTGTGTGTGTGTGTGTGTGTGGTGTGTGTGTGTGTGTGTGTGTGTGTGTGTGTGTGTGTGTGTGGTGTGTGTGTGTGTGTGTGTGTGTGTGTGTGTGTGTGTGTGTGTGTGTGTGTGTGTGTGTGTGTGTGTGTGGGTGTGTGTGTGTGTGTGTGTGTGTGTGTGTGTGTGTGTGTGTGTGTGTGTGTGTGTGTGTGTGTGTGATGTGTGTGTGTGTGTGTGTGTGATGTTGTTGTGTGTGTGGTGTGTGTGTGTGGTGTGTGTGGTGTGTGTGTGTGTGTGTGTGTGGTGTGTGTGTGTGTGTGTGTGTGTGTGTGTGTGTGTGTGTGGTGTGTGTGTGTGTGTGTGTGTGTGTGTGTGGTGTGTGTGTGTGTGTGTGTGTGTGTGATCAGACAGACAGACCCCCTCTGCCAATACTGTAAGACTCAACATGAGGTAGAAACTTGTACGTGCCTTCTGGAAACGCTGCTTCATAGCCGCACATGCGTGTGAAAGGATGTAATTCTTGGACCACACACATTTCCCATTTAGGTGGAGCCTCACACATCCTCAGTTAGTTGTCATAGAGACACACCCACTCACACTCCTACAGTATGCCAGGCACTCACACCTACTCACTCACTGACCCTTACTCTTCCTGTGGAGTTTGTTTCGCTAACATTTTGGTGTCAAGTTTGCATTGCCTCCATCTTTATCCCAACTGCACTCTCTACTTTTTTGTCAACCTTTTGCCATACTCCTGTCCTTCAGTTCATCTCTGTTTTCCCACACTACTCTGAATTTTCTCTGATGTGTCATTGCTACTCATCCGTCTCTTCCTTTACATGCTTTCCATATGGTATACATAAACGTATATCATCTGAATCCTATTATGTCATACAAATGAATGTTAATATATAAGACATGTCTGCTGGAAAATATATATATCTTCTTCATCATAATCCCTGATGGGAATTACAGTAGGAGTATACATTCATGTAGTAACTAAGCTCATTCTCCCTAAAGATCTCCCAGTGATTCCAACTCTGAATAGTTGCTATTTAGAGGAATAGTAGGACATATCATAAGGCAGGTGCAAACAGCTAGCCTGACTCTGTCCAAAAGAAAAAATGTACATAGAGTACATTACCAACATCTTCTATGTTGAGACAGAATTGAAAGTGAATTTTAGACATTGTGTGATGCATACAAAGTGTGAGACGTGAGTGGCACAAACTCCTAAGATTTTACCAACTATGGTAAAATAAAGACAAGTTAAAAGGGTTTTAAAGTGCTTTCTTTTGGATTTTATGAATCCATAGAGCTAACAGGATAGAAAATACATACAACATTCAAAATTATATTGCGGAATAGAAGTAATATTAAATTATTGAATGATGACATGAAATTCAATTGTTTCAAAATGACTATTTGATCAAATTTGTGGTAGAAGACCTGTTTTTTTCCCGCTTTAAGCGCCATCTTTCTACACCATATATTTTGTGAATGTCAGCAAATACGGAAAGCTCATCAGTCTAGAGAAACAAACATTTAAAAGATCTAAACAGCTCACAACCGTGACATCTTTTTGGAATTTGTAACGGTATTCAAAAGGCGTTTGTGGAGGAAATATGAAAAAGAAAAGGTTGAGAAGCCTTAGGTATGTATTTTCGCCTCTCGGTCAGCAGGTGTTACAATATTAGTTTTGGTTTATGTGAATTCCCGACTGGAGTGTGCTGGCCAAGGAGGACGGAGGCATATCAAGAGAAGCTTTTACAAGTAATGTGGAAAGCGGTCCTGTTTTGTTTTGGAAGATTGAATTTGGTTGTTTTGTGGGTTTTACTTGTTTGGACAGGCCATGTGATGGAGCTGTCATGTTGGAGCAAGTTTGTAAGTAATTTGGGGGTTGGAGGTGAAAGAAAAAGGTAAAATATTGCATAACTGGATAGAAAAGTCGTTGTCTTCATCCTCAACTTAATCTTTCCTCTCTCTGATAAGATTGGTGACCCTTCTGCTTAACTAACAACTAAATGAAACATGCAGTTCTCATTACAAAATCTCCTGATGCATTAGCCTTTGGTCCACCCTGCCACTCCTTTCCTGTTTTCCTGTTCATGCTGCCATACTTGACTTTGCCTTTATCCTCACACGTATTCAATCTTATGTAAAGGCCTTATGTAATCATATACCTATTTTTAAGTGGAATTCTTGATTCCTCCGATAGCTTACCTGCTCCGCTAAACTGTTGAACCTGCATGTCTGGGACACCTTAATCCTCATTTTCATTGCTTATGTATATCCTGCTCTCCTATAACTTCCAAATAAGACCTTACATTGAGAGGCCTGGGGAGAAGATATTGAGAGCAAGAAAGAGCAAAGAGATCAAGTACTGGGCTCAGCTCCCATCTGGTTCAAATCCAGGGGTCTCATTCTCGCTGATTTCCCAACCAACTCCTAGTATCAGCTCTTCCAAACAGCAGCAGCTTGGACAGCGGGGCTTTGACCCGGCGACCGGGCCACATGCCAGAGACGAGCTGGCTTCTCAGCCTCGGTTTTAAAGCCTGGGGATGTGGACAGAGGATCGTGGTCCAACCCAAAGCTAAAATCTGTAAAAATTGAAGGACGAAGAGTCAGTGGTTAGATGTTTAGCTGCAAAGATGGTTGGTTTTCTTCTTGAGAGTGCACAGGCCACAAATAACAGCACACTAATATCAATGGTATTCATTTATTGCAGCAGGTAATGTAGACGCGAGATGATAAGCTCTCGTTGTGAGTCACAATTCACTCTTTAATTCATGCTGCTAAGATGAAATGAGGCTTTGACCAAAGATTCCAAAGCTTCTTTGTGGTTTCTATCTGTATTAGACCCCCTTAAAGTTCACACCCTTCACATTTTTCCTTTTTTGCCAAAACCACAATCATGCTGCTGCTGGTTCTCCCATTGAAAGCACTGTGTGAGAGATGATGTCATCCTTCATAGTATCGGGTACTTGGAATGTGGGCCACCTCACCCTACCCGGTCCAGCTGAATGGATGAAAACAAACCCTGTGGATCTACTGGCCGGCTTTAAGGGGCCCCACCTCTGGCGCTGGTAGCCATCTTCACTTTGGGGGGCCTTGGAGGCCCAGCACTTCTGCCTGACGTCATGGTAGCAAAACCATTATCATGAGATTAGTTTGAGGCAGAGCACAAAGCTATGGCATCTCATCCTCAATTTTTTTGTCCTCATCCATTTCCAGAACCGCACAGCCCCTTTATTTGTTCTGTCTCCTTCCTCCATTTCTCTCATTGTCCCTTCAACTTAAATGTACTTCTCTTTCCGAGACTTTACTTTTTCCTCCCATGCATACAGAGACTCATTTCCGGGCCTCATATGCATTTCAAAAGGTACAGGAGGCTCCTTGTACTGAGCGGAAGAATTGAGCAGAGCAGCAGGGTGAATATTAAAACCCTCCTCTGTGGTCTGCGGAGACCAGTTCTCAGACAGTGGGGGGGTCAGACAATCAAATGTCGTTGTGTAAACTCAACTCATCCAATGATCTGCAGTCACTGCTAAAAATCTTTGGCTCCGTATTGATGTGGTGACAACAAAACAAAAGGGATAGTCGGATTGTGTGCCGAAGGATGGGGCTGGTAGTATTCATGTCTCCCTGTGATTACTTTGAAAGAGGACATTTTGGGATGTGGAGTGACTACCAACCAAAACACTATGAAAAGAGACAACCCAGTATGTTTTATTGAGGCTTATTAGAAAATACCACATAGTGTGTGAGATGGAGTTAATAAAGTATCACTATATTTTTACCAAATGCTATTGTGACAATATCATAGAGTTTACTGTTTCACAAAATACTCACACAGTGAGGTTAATGATGAATAGTCATCAGTAATGTGGATACAGTGGGTAAAGGTAAACAACATAACAGCTAGAACAGTCATACAAAAACACACCTTATTGTAGTGCAGCCTTTAAAACCAGGAAAGAAAACACTTGCCATATCTCAATATCCAAAATCAAAGACGATATGTATTTCAATATCAAAATATAATATATATATATTTCACAGCCCTGATATCGTCCTCTTTTCTGGGTATCTTCACTAGCAACGTGAGAACCAAGCAGAGAGGACCGGGCTTTTTTTCTCCAGCAGCAGGGCTTAAAGAGAGAGGCGCGTTTAAGACTCAGGGTGAATGAATGTAAATTGTGATATAATTAATGAGAAAAATAATTAGTTTTTTCAGCCTAAAAGCATATCCACATGTTCTAGTAGAAACAACAATGTGTGCAATGGTTTAAAGACAAATACTGTGTTGCTAAAACGGCCTCTTTTGTTGTTGCAGGATGAACTGGACCTCACGGACAAGAACAGGGAGGCCATGTTCGCTCTGCCCGATGAAAAGAAATGGCAGATCTACTGCAGCAAGAAGAAGGTACGTTGCTCTCTGCTGTGGTTTACTGTTCATCAGCTCTAATCTCTGGCTGGCCCTCAGTTGAATGGCTGCCTGAAGCCACAGTTTACAGCTAAACTGTCAGTAATGAATGTTATTGAAGAGTACAGCCCATTTTGAATCACGCCTGCCCCCTTTCCAGCTCCTCTTTGCAGCATTGACGTAAACATGTGCCCATATTACATTGACTCTCATATTTTCCTTTATGCACATACAGTACATACATGTAAACAACACAGTTCATTGTTTCAATATGTTCAATCTCTAGATCTCCTTCCCCATGTTGGAGAAAGTCATTTTCCTGTGCTGTTTAAGAATTGTCAACATACCATCGGAGCACTAGAACATTCTGGTCAGCCCTCTCTTTCACCCCTCTCCCCTCGCCAAAACATCTCTCGTTCTCTTAATAGCCTTCAGCGTGTCTCTCCACAACAACTCTGGTCTCACTTTGTGGTCAAAAACCCAACAGGATATGACATTGTGCTATGAGAAAAAGGGGAATTGAGCCCCCCTCTCTCACTCAATAGCAAATTGAATAAATAGCAATAAACCCTCCCTTGTGTCTCTTTGCTAATTTGTTTTTTGGATGAGCTTTTTCTGTTGGAAGCAGGGACGAGGATCGGACCCCTCCTTTCTCTTTCCATGGCAGGCAGGCTTAGCTGAGATGATAGGCTCTGACAACCTATTTAAAAAGGAGTAAACACACACTGCTTTGTGTGTGTGTGTGTGTGTGTGCACGCGTGAGTGTGTGTGCACCTGCATGTGTAAAAGTTTGTACTTGTATTGAGGCCAGCATTGAGTTACGAGGAAAAAGAAGAGCGGTGGAATTGTGGTGTGTTTAGAGGGATGTCAAGGCGAGGATGGAAGCTGAAGCGCCACACCAGTTTACAAGGAAATGCAATACGGGTCAAAAATAATTCAAGAGGAGGATGTAATCGTTCTTCTAATACATTATGATAACTTGCAATGTGCTGTAGTAGAGGGAAGGAATTGTTGGCAGAAGGTGCTTTTGCATTCGTGAAGCCACATAAAAGGAGCCAGTTCAATAATACTCCTATATCAGTTATTACATATTTTACTGAAGCAACCACAGATGTTTATGAAGACTCTTTGTACTGCAGTATAAGCTAGTGGAAACCAAATTTGGCAGCATCATATTGGAACAAAAAAGGTTTGCAGTGCGTGCCTAAGCCGGTTTCAGAGGTAGGATATATTAGTTTGTCATTCCTGCCCCATCCCTCCCAGTCAGAAATCATTTCCTCTCCGAGGCTAAGGTAAAAAAAAAAGAAACAGCCGCATGTCCAGGCCAGGAAACAGAGAGCAAAACCCGGGTAACAGTGCACAGCGGAAGGCCGCAGGAAAACCAAACAAACCCCTCATTCATGGATAGAGACGCCGTAATGGAGAATGAGGGGGGAAAACAACTGGCGTGCAATATCGGAAAATAACCTGCTTGTCTGTGTGTGCATGAATACTGTCCTTACGTGCAACACACCCACACAGACATGAAGAACCACATAAATGTAGGAAAAGAAGCAGGTTTTGAAGACATAACCCACACACACACCACACAGAAGTGCCCTGTATGCCTGAAAATGACAGCATGACAGTGATTTTGAATGGGGAGCAGAGGACAGCAGAATTTACCCCAGCCGCTCCTGTCGGCGACAAACACTGGTCCCCTTGTTTGCTCCAGCCAAACAACGGCTCCAGTTGTTGTGGTTAGATAACACTTGGAGGGAGCAACTGAGGGCATGACAGAGGGACAAACTAACTTTGTTCACCTGCAACACAAACTGCACATTTATTGTGAATCACTGCGACTTTGCCAGTTCCACTTGTTTACTGGCTGGTCAAAACCACATATTCCAAATCTAATGAATCTTATGTTTTCACAGAAGCTGAGGAGGTAAATGGTCAGGCTAATAAAACCAGCTTAATATTTAAATTCAGATATTGATCGAATTTTATATGCAGAGTTTTCACTAGAACTGCTGTCTAGTTGCTTTGACCCAATATGGCTTCCCTGTGTCTTTGTGTAAGCAAAGATGGTTGAGGGCAAAAACCCTCAATTTGCAAAACTTCTCAAAAGACATTGGCAGACTTGATGCCCAACCACCGATCCATACCTCACATTGAGGTAAAAGCCTTACTTTACCAGTCAAGGTCAATGCCCAACCATTATCCCCTGTTGAGAGTTTCACAAATCTTGGGTTACTTCTCTAGACACCACCATCTTAGAACGAGTCTAGAAGAGAACCTTGGATTTGTAAACCTCTCAAACTGTTGCCAGACTCGATGCTGGAAGGGCCTTTACTAACCTTACTTTTAACAATTCAAGGTCAATGCCTAACCATAATTCTTTATCGAGACTTTCGCAAATCTCTATCGCAAAAAATGGCACATTACAAGCTGTTCCAATGGTATAAAATGGTACACAATTCCTATCTCCTCACAAGGGAGCTAGCGTGCAGTGGTTGTATTGGCGTGGAGGTGCAAAAAGAACCTGCTGCTGCTGCTCGAAACAGGCTTGCTAATCAGTGACATACATTTAATGTTCATGCTGTGCCAAAACAACAAACTAAAGAGGCTAAAGGATGCAGGATGCACTGCATGAGAATCAAGCTAATGTTTCTGCTCTTGATGGTTCTAAAGACACATTTAGCTGGAGTGTGATGTACTGTATGTTTAAAGTGTGTTTTTAGATCCCTCACTGATTCCAAATCACAATAATAAACACATTAAATATTAACAATCCAATAAACTGTGAGAAACCTCTAGGACATCAGAAAATGATGATTACATGTCATATTCGACGCCTGTCATATCTTCAACATCTGTTAAGATTTTTAATTCAACACTGGCTGCCTTAAGCAGAGGATTCTCTGTGGGTTTGTTGCTGCAAGAGTTCCTTTTCATATCACACAAAATCATTTCACTGTTAATGTAAATATATTGTTGAATGCAACATTAACATTCAAGATCTATAGACCATACAAGCCTCTCCAACATCCAAACTCTTTAGGAATAGTCACATACGCTCCTCTTCTCGCTAATACCAGTCAGCAATGAAGTAAGAGAATTAGCGTAAATATGGTCTCTGTGTACCATGACTAACTTGAACATCTTGTCCAGGCCTTCAAGCTTTATATAATCTGACCGTATCTGCACCTCTGATCTCAGCCACCCAGTCAGCCACAGCCAGGGGGTTTGTGTGTCTATGTGTGCGTGTGAGAAAGAGTAGACATCATTCTCGGTAAGCGTGAGAATGAAGGGATGGCTTGTATACATGTCTAGTGTCCAATGAAAAAGTCTTGGCGTGAGTACATCTCTGCATGAGTGAAGTGTGTGTGTGTGTGTGTGTGTGTGTGTGTGTGTGTGTGTGTGTGTGTGTGTGTGTGTGTGTGGTGTGTGTGTGTGATGTGTGTGTGTGTGTGTGTGTGTGTGTGTGTGTGTGGTGTGTGTGTGTGTGTGTGTGTGTGTGGTGTGTGTGTGTGTGTGTGTGTGTGTGTGTGTGGGTGTGTGTGTGTGTGTGTGTGTGTTGTGTGTGTGTGTGTGTGTGTGTGTGTGTGTGTGTGTGTGTGTGTGTGTGTGTGTGTGTAGTGTGTGTGTGGTGTGTGTGTGTGTGTGTGTGTGTGCTGTGTGTGTGTGTGTGTGTGTGTGTGTGTGTGTGTGTGTGTGTGTGTGTGTGTGTGTGTGTGTGTGTGTACTTGTTTGTTTGTTTTTCCAAGCCTGACTCGCGTCCAACAGCCTCCAGGTAGAGAACAGGATGTATCATCTAATAGTTCCTAAAAAATAATTCAGTGCTGAGAGCCAAACACGGTCTCCGGACTCCTATTAGTAGTGCAGCACTGACACACACGCTGTGTTTTCAGCCAACAGTCACACAATATGGCTCTTTATCAAAACACTGACACACAATATTTTCTACTGTCCTAAATTTCCCAAAAGAGGATTTTCTGAATATAATCTTTGCTGTCCGAAATCATCCAACCACGTGTTCTCCTCATCTCTGTGAGTGGAATGCCTTGCTTAACATGCGCCGCCTGATCGTCCCATATGCATCCACACGTTGTACCCTCTTGGCAGCAGCTTATGTCTTATCATCCACATGCGCTTTATCCCCATCCCTTAAACTAATGTGACCCCAGGCAACTATTTCTGCTTGAGAATGTGCTAAAACGTGTGTACCTGTAAGAGACGGCAGGCGTTACATAATCGTCCAGAATTCAATATCCTGTCCATTTCCTGCCTTTCTTGGTGAGACTCTATATCCCAGCTTCCATAGATAAATATTCCCTGCAGAGACATTGGCTCTGTGGAATGTTGGACAATCCCACTGGTTGCGCAGACAGGAACGTATTGTGGGGTCAGCTGCAGCATCAAGTGCAGAAAAACATAAATATACACAGATATACACATAGATGATAGCTAATGCATCCCATTGTCCTGCTGAAACACCATGCTGTTGTAGTTGTGCTACTGTCAGTAATGAACTATACAGGGATTTCAATGTAAATAATTTGGTGTATGCAAAAGGAATGTTGGTGCAGTGAAAATAGACACATTAACCTCATTGTCGAGCTTGTGCTCATTTGACGTTGCCAAGGAGATCATTAAAGTTTTACATCCTATAATTCCGAGTCTTTTTGCAAGAGTATTTTATTCATTTATATCTGTTTGCTTCTGAAAATGGCCTAGAAGAATCTTTGCTTGGGTCCAAAACTGATCTACAATATTTAACATTTGGTAAATGGCCTTTTCCCCCCATTTTTTTATGCAGTACTTTTCTGTCCCTTCTTTATTTATGAAGTGTTCTTTGTGAATATACAGTATTTAATTCAGTTCTGTGCATCTTACCGATGGTTTCGTACAGCTTATTAGAGCGCCCACATTGCAGTCAGGGTCCCCCAGGGCCCCTCTGAGCACATGGGAACAAAGTTTGAGGCACCTAAGGAGCACTTCAATTGCCAGAGAAACTGAAGAACTCAAGGAAACATGTTTGCATGTCACTGAGAGGCGATGTATAGATTCTGGCAGAGAATAGTTGGACTACGCTTAAAGAAATAACTTGGCCAAGCTGGCTGCCAAAGCCCACAGACTGAAAAACAAGAACATTGTAATATCTCTGTTGTCTTGCTCATCTTTTAAAACCCAAACAAGATGTATTTTTCCTCTTACAGTACCTGTTGTCCTATTTTATTATCTAAATAATGAAGGTGTAAGTTGCCCAGTATTAAAAATATTGGCCGTAGGGATGTCTGCCTTCCCTCCAATGGAACTAGATGGTGCTTCGCTTGTGGTTCTCAAAGGTCCAAAAAGTACATTTAAAAACTCTACAGCAATGTCTCGTTCAAGAAATCGTGACCTTTGTTTTGAGCTGAGTCATGTAGGGACTATTTTCTTTTGATCAAACTACATCGTCAACCATTTCACCTCGGAAGTAGGAAATGTATGTCTGCTATTGGACATAAGACTTTGCTAAAATGGAGAGGAGACATTAACTGGATCATGAGAGCAGCTTGTCCATGTGTATAAACCAACTTTTGCGCAATGATACAGTAGAAATAATTTTTTTCCTAGATTAATAATGGATGATAAATCAAACCCTTAGTAGCCCAAACCCAAACAGGCGAGAAAATGTGTAGTTTGGATTTCCTGATGAACTGTACATTTTTATATATTAGGAGTCAAGCAAACAGTAGAAACCTCGCATGACACATCTAAGGATTTAACTGGCCATTTGAGTATTTTGACTTTCTACGTCCTGTTGTTTCTGAAACCTTGACTTGAAATGTATATGTGCATAGGTTTATTACAATCTGTGAACTCAAACGTTATTGTCATTCAAACCTTTTGAGGAGGTTTGAGATCTGTAAGGCGGCTTGTTGCATGACAGCGGGGGAGCTGAAATAGTAATTTAATCTCTTTCAACAGGTGCCACTGCAAACTCAATAGTCTGCCAAACACACAGAGAAATATTCTTGAACCCTGGCTTTAGTCAAGTATTTGGCTCTTTTGGAGAAACAATATACCCCTCAACAGATGGTTGTAACAAGAGGAACACCTTACAGACATATACCTGATACACTGTTGGGGATTCCTGTCCTCGTTTGCTTGCTGCAACCTGGATTGTAAATCATATTTAATGTCACCAGACGTGAGGAATTTACAGTGTAGTGTAAGTGTGTAATTGCTGTAATGGAATGACGGGGCTGACCTTAAACTGTCGCAGCAAAGCACGCGACTGGTATCTCAGTAGTATACTCAATATGCATGCATATACAGTAAATAAATGCTGAATGCTATGATACACATGTGAATACACTCTCTCTATTCATATAAAAAGCCTGCTGTTAGCACTTTCAATTTGTAAAAGGCCCCACTTATTTGGAGTCTGCCTTCTTATCCAGAGATTTTAATACCACTCATCAACTGTGATTCAAAAATAAGCACCCAAGATCACTTCACTGTTTAAGAAATGCCATTAAAAGGGCAAATATTCAGGAAGTGTATGAACTGATAAGACCAGGACCCTCATAACAGAGCTCATGTAGCAATCATTTTTCATTTATCCAAAAACAAGACAAAATTACAGTACTTTACTCTGGCTCGTGAAACTGCCAGAGTAAATGTTGCATTGGACTCGACCTGATGTTTTTGAGGGCGTGTCGGCCGCTGTAATTGGGCTGAAGGGCCAGAGAGAGGCAGTTAAGTTGTTAATCTCAGCGTCAGGATCTGTCTGGCATCCCGTCCCAAGCGTGTCAGCAAGTATAGTGGAAACGACGGCCAGCTTCAAAACACAAGCTGAGTAGTACAGTGACTTCTATTGTTTTTGCCCAGCTCTTTAGCTCGTGCTCAAATGCTGGCACAGAGTACCGTAGATTAGAAACGGCGGTCTTAACCAGGGCTGGAATCCACATCGACCAACTTTATCCTCCAACCCAAAAAAGTCTCTGGTGGAGCTGCTTGAGTGTATAGGACTCACAAATCAGTGGATGTTCTGTTTCTGTAGCTCCTTTTTATGTCCAGACTGGAAGTTCATTGGGTTAGTGGTCATAAAAAGAAGGTTTTATGTTCCGGGGACAATCGATTGAGGCCTGTCCCAGAATGGAGTTTTTCTGGCTTAATTACAGAAAATGTAATTAGCTTAAAGCTGTGTTGTACCGCCATGCAAGTATTAAAGCTACATTTCAGAAATGAAGGGATTTGGTGGCAGGAAATATTGATTTTCTATACCGAGAAGGAGCCCAGTGAGATTTGATGAGGTCTTGCTGCAGCATGAACGTCTTTGTAGTTAATGAAGTTGTTGCACTTGATGAGATTCAGCTATCGGAGAGCTTAGTTGGCCCCTGATGGCTGCAACAAAGTCTCATTGACAATATCTCAACAATCTGTATGCTAAGCATTATGGTCTCTCGTAGGGTTATTTCAACTGATCTAACTGTAACTGCTTCTACAGGCTAGGGTAGGTATTATAATCCTTTTGTATGTTGGGGATCTCAATAAATGAATTACTTACAGGGTCTTTGGAACCAAAAGTTGGTCATTGCACTGCTTTTACGCCACATTTATTTTTTAAATGCCCTCTTAATTTGTGGATCAAGTAACATTTATATTTATGTTGTATTATACATTTTGGCAAGTATTTCTCTATTATCTAACAAATCACATTTTGCATTAATGTTGCATACCATGTATGTTTTCCAGCTCTTGTTACTTGCACACAGTAACAAGAACAACAACAATGCTACACCAGTGCTCTAAGCCCGAGCTAAACAAGACCAGATGTGAACGAGGAACATGGTCTCTGTATTCCCCTGTGCCTTGGTTGCTCATGGCATCACGCTACCTCCGACTGGCCAGGACTAATTGATCTCAGACAGAGCGATTTGAAAACTGTTGTGGAGTGCACTTCGTTCCTCAAGGCAGTTCTTCTTTCTCTCTTATTTCTCTCTGTCATGTTGTAATAAAAGCTAAGACAAGTGAATACTCTGAGATTTTGTGACCCAGTTATTGTGGGCTGGACTGCCTCATCCATTTAGTCAGCATGGATGTTGAAGTGTGCAGCTAAGGTAGAAAGGGGGAAAAGGAAACTAGAAGAGTGAAATAGTATGAAACTAGAAGGGCACTCGGAGAGAGCAAACCTCCGTCAAGGCTGTTTCCATAAGTGAAAAATAGTGTGTGTATCCACCCCGTGATTCAGGTCTTTCAGAAATGGACATAGTACTGATAATTGCAAAAGACTTAGAACTTGTACTGATAGTACTTCTAGTGGAGATGACAAAGGCTCAGCATAACCCTTAGGATTCATTTTCTGAGTAGAAACCATCTTCATGGCAAATTTCATGGAAATCAGTAAATTCAGTTTTACATATGTTGTCATGGAGGAGTTGAAACTATGGAGCCTTTTGACCTGATGGCAGTGCTACATGAAAGCAGACGGTTGATGGAGTTTGGACCCCAGGTGCTCAAGGACATATCAGGGACATCATCATAATCATTGAGCACCGTGTTCCTGGGTAGACCTCTGAAATGGCGCTCATTGTTGGCTGTTTCCCACAGTTAGAGAAATAATTGATAAACTATAATGACACTCGGAGAGCGTGGACCTTCTCTAGGCCCATGGTGCATTTACGTGCTCCTCGTATAGTCAAAGTTCCTAAATTGGGAAGTGGTTCTCCAATTTTGATGCGTTTATGAGCATTAAGTTGTTATGTGGTAACTTGGAAGAGGATGTGTAATATTTCAATGTTCAGAGCGTTTACAGTGCTTTAAGAGTTTTTACTTAAGAGTGCGTTCATGTACATGGACGGGAACACATTTTTCGATTATTACATCTGCTTAATGTTTGCATCTGTGTGTATGTTCAAGCCACAGTGGGTTTTATATTCTATGATTTACCTGCAATAACCATTAAACAATCAGAGCTATGCTATTTTAAATTGACTTAATCTTTCTTTGTGTCCATGCACAGGAGCAAGAGGATCCCAACAAGCTTGCGACCAGCTGGCCTGACTATTACATCGACCGCATCAACTCCATGGCTGCTGTAAGTCTGTTCACTTTTACTAAAATCTCCAGTTGAATACAATATATTACATATTGCTTCCAACCTTTAAGCAGAGACAATCTTATTTGTATCTTTTTTTATCACAATTCGACCTTTAAAGATTTGTAAAATTCACTTGCAAGACACTAGTAGCATTACCTAATACAAATCAGTATGAAACTAACCCAGTTGATTACTTACATTAAGGCAATTGTTTTAATTACAATTTTTCTGAATGTGTACTTTTTTACAAGTATGCAAATTAGGCATTATCTTATGCTTACCTTTTTTTTTACGAGGAAATTATACACCCAATACTGTACAAAGAAAATGTCCTCAAGTCTGAAAGGAGACATGTTATGTTCCCCTTAACCTGTTAAGCCCGAGAGACCCCGGTACCGGGGCCCTCCCTCAACATCTTGCAGGAAACAGTGTCTGAGGGCATCTTAACATTTAATAAACTATGAATGTTTTATATCCATGTAACGGGAATAAACTCATCCAACTGATCATTTTAATTTTTTTTTCTCAAAAAAACCCCCAGAATGTTAACGCTGAGCCTCTGAATTAGCAACGAGCGAAAACTGTTAACAGATTACTGCACCGAAACTCACTCATAAAACCTTATTATTTATCCTTTCTGCACATCCAACCCATTGATTCGCATCGTGAGATGACACAGAATCGATGGGTACAGACATTATCACTCCATGATTAGAACTCGCGACTTTATAAACAAAAACAGACATCAAAACATGTGGCGTTAGGTAGCTAAAAACGCTAACATGGTTTACCTGTGTCGTAGTCTGGTCAAAAGTGGTCTTCAATGGTATTAAAACGATAAAAACGCTGCTGAAGTTAATCCATAGGTTAGTCCAATGTGTCTGTGTCCCTTTGAAATGATTTCTGATAATCCATAAGCAATAAACCTGCTTTTCCGTTTCCAGATGTCAGAGCGAGAGATAGGTTCACTCTGATGCAAACCTGAATGCGCAAAGCCCCCACCTTTTTTACCGTGTGTGTGTGGGGAAATCCCCCTTCGATTCCATTGGCTCTAGCGGTTATAAAGAGATTTCATTCGTCAAAATCGACCAAGGGGGGCCAGAGATATGGAAAATCCACCCAAATGACCCCAGAAGTGTGTTTTTTTTGCTAAATCTCTCTAAAAAGGTCAAATGTCACTAGTTTTACATCAATCTTGATACAGGGTACTTATTATTGTAAGGGAAACTTAAAGCTTTTAGTCTACCTTACCATCATCCAAGGGTAGTTTTCACTATAAGTAAAAAATAATTTTTGGACGGACACTATAATTTACAGTTTTTTACTATGTTCAATCTGAATTTTCTTTAAAATAAAATGTCATTTTCGAGCCTGACACCTGAAAAACAGGCTCAGGGCTTAACAGGTTAAAGGTAGGGTAGGTACGAATGGAGAAATCAGCTCGAGTGCGCTAGAATTTGAAAGTACACAACCGGAAAAAATCTGCCCCTTCCTTCAGACTTCCTTACAGAGCCCCTCCTCCAACACACACAAACCCGCACATGACCAATGAGGGCACAAGATAAGTTTGTGCACGAGATGGAAGGCTGACAGGCAGGTAGGCCATCCAGTTATTTTAGCCGGGCCGGCTCAGATAATTGGTCATGCTTTTTACAGCACCACGGCTTCCACAGATGATCTTTTTTTAATGTCATTTCATTTAATCGTTTATTTGGCAGGGACAATGCACAGTGATGAACACTTAAAACATAACAAATGTGCCAAGCGTAACAGTGCCAGATTTAGCTTTGAGCTCATTTCCATCCGCAGTCCCTCACATAAAACATTTAACAAGTTTACATTTTACAAACATAGCAAAAACAAAATACATGATATGCAAAAAGTGCAAAATAGCAAGAGCAGCATACACAAGTATTTATGACATGGTAATAGAATATAGCAGCAACGACATATAAAGTGCAAGAGAAGATACAAGCGCTACATAAAGTGCAAGAGGAGATACCCCTGTGTTAAAGTGCATTTAGCGGTGATTGCACGTCTGTTTGTTTCTCAACCATTCTTTTAGTTCACCTTTAAAACTATTGAGAATGAGCTGCCTTTAACGGAGAGGACATTTTGTCCAAAAGTGGTCCGTCTACGGTGGACTTCACAGTCTCCTCTGGTTTCTGACCTAGTGCAGCGTCCAGTGTGTTTTTGTGGATGAATTCCCCTAAGGGGAGGGGGTCCATGTAAACATTTATAAATAAAACACATACTTTTAAAAGACTTAAAATTGTCAAAACTTAAGAAATTGTATTTTTCAAGGATGGTACAGTGGTGGTATGAATTTGGCTTTCTGTCAAACACCTTGATAGCCCTCTTGTACAGCTGTTCTATGGGTTTCAGGTTTGTGGCACAAGCAAACGACCAGTTTGTAAAACAGTATTCAATGTGGGATAGAATCATACAGTGGAGGTATGACTTTGCAGCATTGATAGTTAAGAAAGGTCTAATTTGTTTAAAATGTTGCAAGTTGAATTTCATGTTATTGGATACTTTCTTAATATGTTGCTTAAAAGTCAAGTTTGAGTCCAATATGACTCCAAGATACTTGAACTGGGAGACTAGTTTTATTTCTGCTCCGTTTAAAAACACATTGGATCCTTAGATTGGTCGTTTACTGGTCGTTTACTGAACATCATGCATACTGTTTTTTTTACGTTTAACTGTAAGCAAATGTTGTTCAGCCAGTGCTGAACCTTGTCCAAAGCTTTTGAGACAACATGAGATAATTTCAGTGTTTTTCCTGTGTACAAAGATGACCGCATCATCGGCATACATTTGCACATTCAACTCAGGACATACATTAGGCAAGTCATTTATGTACAGTGAAAACAGTAATGGTCCAAGAATGGAACCTTGTGGAACCCCAACAGGGTTGATAAGGTAGGGGGATTTGGCACTGTTGACCAAAATACACTGTTTTCTGTTCGATAAGTAAGACTTAAACCAATGTATAGAAACTGCAGAAAAATTGAAATGAGTCAGCTTTGTAAGGAGTATGTATTTATTGTCAAAGCATTTAATGTATTCATTGCTATCGGGATGTTAAGAGCATTCCATGGAATATAACAAAAAGTGAATTACCTACCCCACCTTTAATAGCACTCTCTTAAACTTGTAAAAACAAAATGTTTGTGTGTAGTGCCTGTCTCGCCTCCTCATAATTACTATATAATTCACTTACTGAGCATCTGACCACCACTCATGAGAGGTCACTGTTCACTCAGTCATCCCCTCTCAGAATCTTGGCTCATTTTTATCGTGTCCCTGCTGACTGCTCGTTATATTCGCATGGCCACATTCCTGCGCTGTGACCCCGGCATTCACACACATACACACTGTGATGACAAAGGGCCATTTAAACACTCAGCAGTTCAGTCAGCAGGAACGACTGTCAAACACAGAGCCACACACAATATTCATTTTTTTTCTAGCAACCTTGGCCGCCAGTGAGAACAGCGTGATGCTTTCAAAAAGACATCTTCTGCCAGACAGCGTCATTTTAAACATACCACCGTGTTAGTATTATGATTTGATTGTACATTCGGCCACTGACCAGTTTGGGACAGTGACCTCTGACCCGGAGTCCTTATGTGGACGACAAGTTGGCTACCTAATGTTTGCAGAGCATAAAACAGGACATTTTAAGAGGGGCTCTTCAAAGTTGACATGTAAGCATGACATTTAGAGAGTCATTGGTGGAGAAAGTCTTAATGTACTTTTCAACCAGCCGACTAGAGCGATTTTGTTTCTAAATCTAGCCAAGTGTTTCCAAGCCATAAATCAGATAAAGTGATTAACCATAACTTACAATATAAATGTAGGGCCAACAAAAGTAATGGCATTTAATATCTGTTTATTACCATGTTGTTTGTTTTTCTGGTGAAAAAGACCCTATAGCAACAACCCATGTGAAGGGTTGCTATTTTTACAGCTTTTTGTTTACTGCCTCCACTCCGGGGATGAGAACAAGCTACTTCTGTAGGTACCTGAGCTCAAGTCTGGAGAAACAATTTTGCTGTCATTCTTTTGAAGGCTCAGACAGCACACACACACACTCTCGCAGACATGCACAGTATTTTAGTCGAGAGAAAGTGCTGATTTGTGAGTTGCCAGGAATTTAAAATCCACCAGGGCTGCAGCGGTGCCTCTGTGCTATTATGTGTCAGACACGCTGTTAGAGTTATGTTTCAGCCTGACTTTTCCTTTTTTACTGTACCTACTGTGCAAAACAACCTGAGTCTGTAAGTCATGTGTGTTAAAGTCTTGACATTTTTAATAAAACAAGTGGAACATTGTGCCAATGAGATGAGATATTGGCATTCACTTGCTCCAGGCCTTTTCTAGAAAGTCTCAGTGCATAGAATTGCACAACAAGTGATGGAAAAAATGTGTTTTTAAAAAAAAAGGAAAGGACACAAGTCTATTAAAATGTAAAGTTATTTAACAATTGTTTTTTTGATTAAAATAAATCAAAATAAGGTTTGGCAGAAAGATATTTTTGCAATTTTCCTCCAATTAGTCTCTTGGTAAAACATCACTTGACCACAGTCTCCCCTATTCACTATTAGTCGACCATTTCCCTCCAATTCCTTAATTTTTTTTAACTCCCACCATCAATCATCCATTTTCTCCAGCACCGTGAACCAGGCAGCATCGTGACAAAAGCGATTTTCAACATTTGGAGGTCCTCTGCTCGTCCATGACTTCATGTCTTGGCCCCTTGCCGCGCTCACAAGGGAAGGCCCCTTCACAGCAGCTGAGTTATTGGATGAGCTCATTTTGTCATTGCCGCCCTGAGAGATACAACAAGCATCTTGATGTTCATTCATAAAGTCAGAGCCCTGAGGTTGTTGGTTGGCGTGATAATTCAAATGTCTTTGTGACTCTGACAAGGGTTTCTGCAGCCTTGGCATTAGAGTGCTTTCAAGTGTTACATCTAGTTTTTTAGCTGTTAACTGATTTCATTTATTTGAATTAAGCAGTTTATTTAGTGAAGCCTGTTTAACGTGATACACATTTGTTAAAGTAGCCTACATTTAAAAGTCAACTTTTACCTGTGCAATAAGAACGTACAATATGTTTGTTACCTGCTTTTTTGGCTGATATCGATAAGTAAACTGACAATTTCAATTTTCTTTACAAAATAAGTTAAAAACCTTTTAAACGATGCACATCGGAGGGTAACAAAGGGTAACATGAAATGATCAAAGACGGATGATCTACCATACCTCAACAAATCTAACATCACTATTCACAAAATATACAAAACACAGTTCTGACTCTTTAAATGTTTATTTGTTTTTTCTGATAAAGTAAGTCAAAAACCATTTCTGAAGTTTCAGAAACTGTGAAAACGTTTTTGAGTTCCCCAACCATTCTCTAAATGATGTCAAATCTATTTTTTGAAGTTTGATTCACTGTTCTCATCAGTGCTCTAGTAAAACTTGAGCTTAATAGCAAAGCTTCTGTTTTGGGAAGTTCTGTCCAGTTTACAAGCTACATTGCTTAGCTGTGACGTTAACAACATGGTTTCTTACCATCTACCTGGCACTCAGTTGAACTCTAAACAGAGCTGTTAATGCCACATGTTTCCGATCACATCATTCCTATCCATTTCAGTTGTTAGTTTTTTAGTAACTGCTATGTTTCAGCTTGTCTTTTGTTAGCTTAATTATGTTTTGTGCCTCTAACTATTTCAATAAATATTTTTTACTTTGCGCATCAGTGCCCCACATGGTCTTTATTAAGGTTTTGATGAGCTGCACTCACCACTCACTGGGTTAACAACGCACCAATGACCAGCTTGAGGGCATGGTTCTGGCTCTGGGGGACACTTCCCATAATACGGATTAAGGGAAGTACCTTCTGCTGAATTACCAACAGGCTGTAATAGCATCCTCATGTGCCCATTGGCTAAAAGTTCGGAATGACTTTACGAATAGCAGATGTAGCAAGGAGCCATTTGGCGAGACCCATTGACACGTTGAGCTGGCTCGCAGCACGACCAAAACATCCATTCTCCCCAACACTTGTTGTGTCCAACTTCCCATTGACTATGAACATATTCCTTGAGAGAAACAGGAGCCAGAGCGTTTGCTTCTTGGCACAGGGTCCGCGAGCCATCTGGACTTGAGGCTAAGTCGACGCGATGGATGACTGCACTGTTTCTAGATTAAACACTTAGAACAGAGCTATTGTGAGTTAGTCAAACATGGGGTCCAACATGTCTTAGCAACGCTGGCTCAAAAAGTATGATCTTGATTTGGAATATTTGTACCGAATTATGACCTGTATGCCTTTTTTTTCTTTTACAAATATTTTAAGGACTGGAAAACAGGGTCACATTCAAGCAAATATGTATTCAAGGCAAATTAATAGTCAGCTTTTTGACTAGCCTACTCCACTGAAACGCACACTGTTTGAACC
Source organism: Gymnodraco acuticeps (assembly GCF_902827175.1). NCBI lineage: Eukaryota > Metazoa > Chordata > Actinopteri > Perciformes > Bathydraconidae > Gymnodraco > Gymnodraco acuticeps. Next base: position 85,778 of record NW_022990295.1, on the reverse strand, counting down.
TTAGCAGTTGGCAGTGACTTGCCTTGGAAAAAGCCTGCAGAGGCTAAACAGAAGCGCTGTGGCCCTGACTAATGGGAGCACAGCATCTCTTTGATGTTGCTGCGGGGAGCCTTTAAGTGATGCAGAAATGAATTAACACTACCACCGGTCTAAGTGCTTTTTTTAAAGATTTGTTGTAGCTTGATTTGAGTTAATTGCCTGCCTGAATTATTTTGGCACCGTATATAACTTCAAACAGGGGAAACGAAATGGGAAGAGGGAGCTACTAATGAGGCTCTAATTATCTGTGATGCAAATTGAAAACAATGTTTTATATATGTACTATTGTTAGATGGCTTCCAAAATAAGATAACCTTTCTGGTGTCGACTAAACAATGAATGAAAGTGAAAAAAAAACAGAATTGTTGCCAGTAGGTACAGTAGCTTGCCCAATAACACCTGCTTTGATAGCCAAAATTCAGCAATATCCATCAGCTTTGTATTCACTTTTATTATAATTATCGATCAATATGTCGATTATTTTCTCGAATACTCTTAAAGTTTGGTTTATAAAATGTCATAAAATACCAGTTTCTCAATATCCTAAGTTATGTCTTTAGTTTAAATACCTTGTTTTCATAGTCCAACGCCTAAAGATAATCAGTTTTATAAGATATAATACACAATTTTGCAAGAAATCTACAGTTTTGTATTTGCTAAAGTAGACGTTTTTCTGACGATCAACGAATCAATTTATCGACTTATCATTGCAGCTCTATGTTTCACTAAATTCAATTTTTATTTAATTTCTCCGAATTTTCTGCAGATGCAGACCCTGTTTGCCTTTGACGAGGAGGAAATGGAAATGAGGAACAAGGTGGTGGAAGATCTGAAAACAGCACTTCGGACTCAGCCAATGAGGTAAGAGGACATTTTCCTCTTCTGCAGGCACCACAGAGCTCTGCAATGCTCACTTCTCCTTAAAGTCATGCATTCCTACTATAGGACTTGTTGAGGTAATGCCGCATGTATTACATTCAAGTCTGTCTCTTGTCATGGCAGGGTTACATTTAAAAAAAAAAAAAAATCTTTAAATATCTTCCAATTAATGATATCATTTCTATTCCTGATATGGGCATCCACAGCTGTTAGGCTTCACTCATTACCAAAAAAAAAAGGACATTGGACAGACCTCTAATACAAACCGCCCTCCTCTCCCCCCGTCAGCAGCTACTTTAAGTCCGTCCCTCAGCCCGTGCCAGTTGCATGATGCAGTGGTCTGGACCAAAAGCGGGGGTGTTGAGTTTTCACAAGTGACAGACCTAATGTGCAGAGTGACATAAACCCGGGGTAGCCTCAGTGTCTGGGTCATGTCTGGGTTAAATGCGTGTGTTTGAAGGCCAAGTGTGCGTACGCTTGGTTGTGTTTGTTTCGGTGCATGTAGGGGTATCCAAAACACCATAACTAGAAACACGGCTGGTAAGAAGACACTAGATTCCAGATGTATGCCATACGTTTTGTGCATTTATTCCAGCAACTTGCTTGAGTTGTTGTAATAAGATGAGGGAAAAAATGAATCACGTAAATCTGGGACAATAAATGTGGACTTATATCTGGTCAACGTATCTATTTAAACAGGCTTTTTGAAGATTTGCATGTCAGGAAAAAATAATGCGATGAGTGGAATCTTGTCATGTCATTTATGTCATAACCTGCTTTAGCACTAAATCATACAAATGCACAAACATATCACAATACTCCTTTATTAGTAACTCTTAAGAGTGGTAAAGCTATTTTTTTCTCACTAGTTGATGTCACAGTAGATTTCCAGAGTTGATACACAAAAAAGGCTTGTAAAGGCAACATCACTTAGAACTTTGTCTTGAAGAGTTATGATTCTCCCTTAGTCAGTACTATCAGTATTGTGTAACGTTTGGACAGTTCAAACTGTAAAGATGGTACATTATCCAAAAGGTACATGCTGAATGTTATGCTAAAAGGTATTTCAGGTCAACAGTGAGACATATTTTCTTTTTTTTACTATTTTGATAATTTGCAGGTGTTTAGCCACTCTGTTTCCCTATTTATCACTAACTCCTTTTACTTTATTCAAGTGTATTCTATTATCCTCATCAAAAGTGTCTGTGATCAGTAATGCACCTGCACCCAGGCTGTACCCTGAGTGCCCATTAGCACGCAGATGTGTTTTTCAGTGATGTGGGGAGCAGGTGTGTCCCACAGTATATGGGTTTTCAGGGAAAGCCAGGGCAGCGTGTAAATGTCCTCTCCTTGGTGACAAATGGGTGACAAAAAAAAGAGGACTTTCTGCTTGACAGAGTGTGTGTGCGGTACTTTTTTCCTTTAAGGCAGCCGTTACTGAGACACTGTGGTGTCTATGCGTTGATTTGTATGTTTGGATGAGTGCCCGATACTCCCTCCCTCCCTCCGGTATTTCAGAGAGGCAGCTGAGTCTGCTTGTGAAGAGGTGCCCTTGTGCCCTAAGCCCGCTCTGCAGGGCCACAGGACACAAACACATGGTGGGCATGCAGGGTGCCAGGCAGAGCGCACAAAACAGCACATTGTCAGCAGAGCACCCACTCACTGCCTGATTGTCATCCCCATTGAAAAAACGAGGTGACAAGGTTTGGATGATATGTTCCCCTAGCGGTAATGAATATGGAATGTGATAATGACACCGACAATAATAGTTATTTCAAGGTTCAAGCTTCAGAATATCTATTTCAAAGTTAAATTATTAAATTACTACTTATTAAAACAATTTAAGTGTATATTTAATTGTAACAGGATACATTTTTAAAGTAACCCTTCCACTAAGAGTTTAGTAACGTGTTGTATTCCTGCTTTCTCAACTGAATTAAAACCTAACAACTGGAAGCAGAATTAGTACTGATGTCTTTAATATGTCTTAAGCATTGTGGGTAATGTAGGAGAACAGAGGTAGACAGGACGACAACAATGTTGGTTATGCTTTTTTGAGTTTTCCTTTTCCTGTAGTGTGTCATATAGGTTTTTGTGTATGTAAATGGTCTGCAAAGGCTAAAATCCCAAAGTTTTAGAAATGTCTCTGTCTCTTCAATTTGTGTCAAACACAGACCTTATTTGGAGCTATTTTCCAAAATCCTATGGAGAAATTGCATTGCTTTTTGTCGAAGGAACCGGACGTGGTAAAAATGCTAACTTACTTCCGGGGTTTAGGACGCGCCACTGCGGTTCACTATTGGCTAGCACTCCAACAAATTGTACGTGATATACTAAGAGGCGGGACATCTCTAAACAGTTGACCAATCACAACAGAGCCGGCCAGCTAACCAATCAGAGCAGAATGGGCTCTGGTTTCAGACAGAGGGTGAAAAGAGGTGCTGCAGCATGAGAAAAATAAAGAGCTTTCTGAACATTAAAGCATGGAGACATGTCACACAACCAATGTAATGGCCCAGATGTCTTACCTACAAATATACATTTGATTCATCACAAACAGCCATAAACAGAGACATTTGGAAACTGGCTATGTTTGTCTCTTAGTGAGTTTACTGCTTATCTGGTTCCGCTGCCAGCTGTTATTGCTTTGTTTACCATCTGTCAAATGGAGCTTGAACCATCACCTGTGTTTACTCACATAAAGCTGAAGTGGGCATATGAGGGCCAGCATGCAAACACGAACTGCTACAGCCATGTAGTCAGCCTGGTGTCAATTTAGCTTCCAGATATTTAAATATTTACCCTCCCTTGTGGTTTTTAAGCTACACATTCAAGTGTGCTTACATACAGTAAGCACTGTTGACCCATTAAATCATCTGCGCTGATGTTTAAGTGCGTGTGGAGGAGCATACCGTGTGCACATGCTTGTATCTCACCATCGTGTCATTTCCCTGGTGAAATAACTCTGAGAGGACAGGAAATGAAGCTTTCCCGGAGGTCACTGAGGCCGTTCTGGCCCAGAATGTATCACAGTCCCGGGGCTCACGTCTGCAGAGCATCGCAGCGCTTCCCAAGAAGGCTTTCGCAGGACATTGTTTTCTGAAAATGTCATCCAGCAAGAATATTGACTCGAGTGGACTGCAGGTGTTCCCCCTGCTCCTGTGTCAATAGCTCATTGGACCATTTGCTACCCCCACATGCAAATATTATCTTTTAAAACATTTTACCGCTGGATCCCTCAAAAGTTTTGCCTAACAGAATCGGAACCTTTTTTCCCCAAATACATTAGAGGAGGAGTGCAGTATCACACATTTAAAACATCTTGGATGGGCTGCTGTTCTCAGAGAGCAGATTTCTCTTCCCTTGGAACTTAGCATGTAATGGGGGGGGGGGATAAAGACAAATACAGTGTGTAGATGCATGAAGCTTTAAGAGCAGGTCGTTTTTGTTGGAATGGCAATAAACAAATGGAGAGAAGGAGAGTGATGATGTTAGGAGAGGGAGTTGTTTACTGTTCTTACTGACAGCCATGTGGTGAATTAAATCAGTTCTATAACACAGCAGGTGAATAGGGTAACACTTTTAACTTACATACAGTATATCACCATGAAACTTCCCCAGTTGATTACTTGTACTAAGATAATATTGTGTTGTCTTATAAGTCGTCTGAAATGTTATGCTGTATTATTAAATATGTGCTTATTCGCAGACAATTACCTAACAGAAGTCTGAGCATTGGATAAAGACACAAATAGACAATCAAACTATTTCCACCAGTCTGAAAGAAAACATGTTATGGAAGCAGTCAAAACTCTCAAAATGTACCACTCCATGAGAAAACTGTTTGCCTTTTAGTGTCACACGCTCACAAATAAGTCACAGCAGATTGTATTTTCATATTGTATAACTGTGTTAAAAAAACAGCAACACACACACACAAACTTCTCCCTGTAGGTTTAACAGTAAACCCAGTCTATAAAAGCCATTCCCTTCCTGCCATGATATACTATACACATCACAGATGTGCACCTTGGCTCATGGTTTTATTGTGATCTCTACATGTGTGTGTTTCAGTTTTTATGTGTGTTGCCCTTAGTTTTTTTTACCACAGCTTATATGCTGGGCCTCACATCAAGTCAAATGTATTTGAGTGAGAGCAGTGCTGATATCATATGACTTGTCTTCCAACGTTGCAGACACCTCGGTCCAATAGTAAAAAGCACACCTCTGAAGAACCTCGGGGGCCCTTGTTCACACTCTGACTCTTTTAATATAAGACATAGGTGCATGTGTTTGTGTGCCTTGGGGTAGGTGAGTGAGTGTTTGATGGAGATGTTAAGTGTGTGCGAACGGGGTGATTAAATGTAGTGCGGAAGAGAGGCAGGGAGCACATGGTGGCGTGTAGCGTTCTGATAAGTTCGTATGGTTAGGCTTTGAGGCAAGACTGAACTCTCGACCAACGTGTCACGCACGGGTCGCCCACAGTTAAAAAAGGCTGCATGTTTTTTCCTCTGGAGCTAAAACCTCAAAAAGTCTGGTCGGTTGGAATGAATTTAATTTTGAGCATCTGGTTCTGCACTGTCTTCCTCATTCAAAGTATTGAGGGGTTTTACGCTGTTTAGAACAATGAAAGTAACATGACCATTTTTTAGGGTAACCAACCATACTGGCAAATACTGTAAAAATGTGTTGCTACCTCTGGGTTTTATTTCAATTTCAATCGGCACCTCACGTTACCTTTGACCGTCCTTGGCCTCAACACAGTCACTTTCGTTATGTCTTGTCCCATGCCAAGTTATATTCCTCGCTTCTTTCCATTGCCTGCCTGAACAGCTTGACGTGTGGTTAGCTCGACCTTGGTATTGTTCAGCTCTGCCTGAGCTCATATTGTATGCAGCAGTTGTTGAGCTCTCACTGTCTCGAACGCAAACCCAGCGGCTTTTCAAGTATGCAGCGGTGGTTCCAAGAACAAAACAAAAAGGGGAAAAGGCCTGCACGCCACTCAGGGGAGATGGGGTCCATTGATTTCTCAGAGAGCAGATTTCTGATCGCTGGAGAGAAGATGAAAGATGCGGAGTGGAGAAGAAAGTTATGCCATGTGTTTTTGTGAAATGTTGAGCATGTATGCAACAGGGCTCCAACAGATCCTTAAAAACCTATTAAACACATTGTATTCATTAATCTAAAATGTAACCATTGCTTACCATGTATATGGTAGGAATTCTCAAATATGACAAGTAAACTGCTTCTTAACTAGTTGGCTAAGGCATGAAACCAGGCTTTCATTTTAGTGTAAAATCTTAACAGAATGCCATGGGTGCCAAGAGCAGATGAATATTCTGCAAGCTAACGCACCATTTGGTAGTGCGTATCCAACGAAAATGTGGCTCTTCCACCAAGATTTCGAAGGTTGGCTCAAATTGGTTTACCTTGCAAGATCTCACAAGAATCCTAGGATCACATATTGCAGAAGAATTCTGTCCATTTGTGTCCGTCCATCCATAGTCCTGACCAATTATAATACCACAGAATATTTCTTAATTGAAAGGAAAGCAAAAAACTGCACTGAAGGCTTTCCTTGACTGTTTTTGGCAATAGTCAGATTAACAGATGGTTCTATGGATAACCTGAAAAGTATTTTTGAAAGTTCCTGCCCTTTTCCTAACGGTTTCCAATGATGTTTCTGTGGAAATGTACCGTCTGGCACGTCAGGTCAGAAAATGGACCAGTCAATGTATACAAGACAAGGTGTATTTCTTGAAATAAATGTTTCACACTTAACTGGAATACCACAAGGAGATTAAAAAACAACTAAGTCAAACTTTAACACCCTCCTGTTGTGTTTATCATTTATTTCTTCTACCACCCCTCTACCCCTATTTCCCTACCCATCACATTTTATCCTCCTTTCTCTGTTCAAGCGAATGCACTGGTGCATAGGATCAGTTCATCCATTATTTTTGTGCACGTGCGCCTGGCAAGCTTTTGGCTAGGCAGCAGAGCCAAGTAAAGCAGGCAGCGAGCGAAGCCTTGAATCCCGTCCACCCTCTTGAACCTCCCTCCAACAACAACATCTCTCACCCTCCTGCTTTCCATACGTTAATCACAAGGATGTTCAGCTTAATTTCTCTCCTGGAATGAAACCTTTTTCTCTCTGAGGCGGACAACCGCTGATATAAGACGTGTGACTTGAAACAGTTGGATCAGTTCTGCCTTGCTCTAGTTTCAGTGTCTGTGCTTCATCTGAATTAAGTTGTAGCTAATGTATACTCGATGGATTTTTTCGCCACCTTGGTGGGGAGCTATGGCTGACACGGCAGCTTAAGCAAGAAGCACACTGTCTGTTGTGTGCACGGTCTTTACCATTCAAATACATTGTGGGGGAAGGTCGGCTGTAAGCGTGCATGCATGTATGACCTCTTGATCTAACACTGTGGGGCTGCTGGAGATCATAGGATTGTGTCTTTGAGAGATTTACTGGTCATGCCAGGGGAAGTCTGCGCGTGTGTGCCTGTATGCTGGAAAATCTATGACTGATCGTGTGTAGGGATAATAATTGAATGATTTACATTTTGATAGTTTTTTCCATGCCTGCTCGAGCCAAGTGGAACTTCTGACAATGTATCTGTTGCAATGAGGGGCAATACATTTTAACTCAGACCCTCTCCTCTTTTCTTCACTGTCCACCCCTCTTCTCTTTTCCTCTATTCGTCCTCTGCCTCTTTACTCCTAATACAAGCCCTCATTTGTTTGATTATTTATGAGGCCTATCAGGAATCTTAGTGAGTGGGAAGGTCATTTACAATAGAGCCCACGGTGTTTTCACTAGACTTCGCTCAATGTTTACACGTCCTGCCTGTCATTCAGAAAGGTCTGCTTCTCATCCAGCGAGGGTAATGACTTGCTGAGTTCTAATTAGTTCAACTAATTAGGGTTGTCAGTCGGAGATTGGATGAAGTTTCACTAAGACATTAGGCATTGGTAGCACTTAATAGGGGGATTCCGCCAATTTTACACAAAAAGGTCAGTGTCCTCGTTATGTGGAGTACTAACTGTTTTTAGGATCTTGGCCTTAAATACTGACTAAAATTCAGGATATTAAGATTGTTATAATTAACCAATTCTAACAATTTTGGTGATCAACTGTTTGAGTCGATTACAGCCAAACCTTTGCTTTTTGCACACCCCTCAAATGAAAAGACATATACTGCTTTGATCAGTTCTTTATTATTATTCATTTTTAAATTAACTTATATTTTTGGACTGTAGTGAATTGAAGGCTTTAAGCCGTGGGATATTGTGAAGAGGAATTTAAAGATATCTGATTATCAGATAAAAAAAAAGCATTATATTGATAAAGCATATTTGACGAGATGACAGAAAGACCAGAGAAATAAATGAGGAATGGTCTACTCTACGGCAATACGTGAACTTCATGGTTTATGAGAACCAGGGCACTGCAGCATATCTTTTTATCAGTATTTCTAATAAATAAAACATCAGAATCTGTGTGTGTGTGTGTGTGTGTGTGTGTGTGTGTGTGTGTGTGTGTGTGTGTGTGTGTGTGTGTGTGTGTGTGTGTGTGTGTGTGTGTGTGGTGTGTGTGTGTGTGTGTGTGTGTGTGTGTGTGTGTGTGTGTGTGTGTGTGTGTGTGTGTGTGTGTGTGTGTGTGTGTGTGTGTGTGTGTGTGTGTTGTGTGTGTGTGTGTGTGTTGTGTGTGTGTGTGTGTGTGTGTGTGTGTGTGTGTGTGTGTGTGTGTGTGTGTGTGTGTGTGTGTGTGTGTGTGTGTGTGTGTGTGTGTGTGTGTGTGTGTGTGTGTGTGTGTGTGTGTGTGTGTGTGTGTGTGTGTGTGTGTGTGTGTGTGTGTGTGTGTGTTAAAAGAGAGAGCGTATTGCATGCAATGTTTCTCTTAGTTATTAATAGAACTAAATAAAATGTCAACGTTATTTGGTACAAGCCGCACCACACTAATGGAAAGTCCATGGATGTATACTTTCTTCTGAATCTACTTATTTACCTCTTCCAGGTTTGTCACACGCTTCATCGAGCTCGACGGCCTCACCTGCCTGCTCAACTTCCTGCGCAGCATGGACTACGAGACGTCGGAGAGCCGCGTCCACACCTCGGTCATCGGCTGCATCAAGGCCCTGATGAACAACTCCCAGGGCCGCGCGCACGTCCTGGCACACCCACAGAGCATCAACACCATCTCCCAGAGCCTGCGGACAGAGAACATCAAGACCAAGGTGGCCGTGCTGGAGATTCTCGGGGCGGTGTGCCTTGTGCCTGACGGACACAAGAAGGTGCTACAGGCCATGGCGCACTACCAGAAATATGCTGCAGAGAGGACTCGCTTTCAGGTGAGGGTGCTAAATGTTGGTCAAAAATACCTTCTGTATAAGGCCTTTGCTGTAGACATGGGGGAGACAGACATAATGGGGAGTTGCAGACAAATATTTCAAAGTAATGCTCAAATAAATCACCCTGTGGTCATTTTGATTAGTTGGAGACTCGTGCTGCCGCAGCTCAGACTGTTAGCCTCAGGTTAAATCAACACTGTGGGCATATTAAAGGCAAGTGAGGACATCCAGAATAATGGAGTACATGGATTGTGTGGTGCTTAAGTGACTAGCAGGACTGAGTCAACAAGCCACATCTCACACGTCCCCCCGGGGTGTGTGCTAAATCATGCCGCCTCAGGCTAAGCTAACACCACCGGGGCTGAGTGATTTCAAACTTTTGAGACCTTTTGAGTTATGATTAACATGCTAAAGAATGTCGGTGTGAGTTTCAGAGGGACAAAATGGTGTTAAGTAGTGTGTTATCAGGTTTCTCTTTAATGTTGTGTTTTGATAAATCAAGATTGTAGCGACATGTTCCTTTTAATGTCTGACTCAGTTGCTATCTGATGATTTAAGTGTTGAAAATGTATTTTTGGATCAAACTAACTTGCTGGCTAACTGTTCGATCTGTCCTGCCCATGTAGACGCTGCTGAATGAGCTGGACAAGAGTACAGGCCGCTACAGAGACGAGGTCAACTTAAAGACTGCCATCATGTCCTTCATCAACGCTGTGCTCAACGCTGGAGCTGGGGAGGTCAGCAAATCCATAGGCATTTTAGATACACCCTATAACTGTAAATAAAGGGGAAAAAAACTTCAGTTGAATTTAGTTTCAGTATTTAGAGAAGAACTCAACACATTTGTGAGGGGAAAAAGTAGTGGGATATGTTTTTATTTTACTTGAAATGTTAACAAATCAAGAATTCCTGCTTAGGTTTGACAAGCCTATACCCAAAGTGTTAGCCTCTGTTAGCTTGCAATTCAAATGTTTATGTGAACTTCAAGGTTCAACATTTTTGAAAATAAACTGATGGACCTTCTGGCAGAGAGTTACATTAGCTAAGAAGATTAATACCACTCTTGTGTTTGGTAAATATGAAGCTACAGCGAGAAGCCGCTTAGTTTAAGTTAGCTTAGCCGAGCATAACAACTGGAAACGCAGGAGATACAGCTAACCTAGCTCTGTGGTTAAAACAAATCCACCTTCCCCCTTTTTCACGTCTTTTATTACTGGTTATTCAGTAGTAAATGTTGTTTGAAATGTAAATGTGATTATAGGCACATGCTAGATAACTAATAACCAATCTCCATTTGACAATTCAAATGTTTTCAATTTTTCTGATGTCATTATGTTGATTGTTCTTTTATTTATAGGACAACCTTGAGTTCCGCCTCCACCTAAGGTACGAGTTCCTGATGTTGGGCATCCAGCCGGTCATCGACAAGCTCAGAGGGCATGAGAATTCCACTCTGGATAGGTGAGGAAGAAGCCTAATGAGCAATTAACTAATAAATGATATTACTCTTCAGCAAAATAAATGCTTCACCCTTTTGTTTTGTAGAAATGTACTTTGTTATTATTTGCGGTGAAGAGGCAGTAACTCCTCTAATCTCGGACAATTATTTCTCCCTGCCCAGGCATTTGGACTTCTTTGAGATGGTGCGGAATGAAGATGACTCGGAGTTAGCCAAAACATTTGATACTGTGAGTAACCTACTCTTGTGTGTTTTTTAACACAAAACTATTTTTTTCTTCTTTTTCAGTCATTTGTGTTTATTAATGTGGCTTCAATTGGCTATAAGGTTCAGCTGCCATATGGCTTAACTAATCTAAAAGGCAAACAAATGAATGGTCAGACAGTATTTTGTAATTCAAAACCTGTTCTTTATTTGATAGTCCCACGTCGATACTAAGAGTGCCGGTGCAATGTTTGAGCTGATCAAGAAGAAGCTGAGTCACTCAGACGCCTACCCCAACCTCCTCTCCATCCTCCAGCACTGCCTCCAGATGCCCTGTGAGTACATGCATGACAGGAAGCTTTTCTAACATAACAATAATGAACAGATAAAGTGTACTAAACGTCATAGACCAACTTTACATGTTGAACTGACCAATATATGGATGAACTTAGTATGTCTTTGTGCGACTTCACATCCAGATAAACGTGGTGGTGGCAGCCTGCAGCACTGGCAGCTCTTAGACAGGATCCTCCAGCAGATAGTCTTGCAGGACGAGAAGGGACAGGACCCAGACAGCGCCCCTCTGGAAAACTTCAGTGTTAAGAACATCATTCGCATGTAAGTGGAATCTCATCATCCTCAAATAACCTCAGCCAATTGACAGTTGTCGTACAGTAGATGTGTTTGAGTAAGAGTAGGAATGGAGAAAGGGAAATAAAATATACATTCTGATAACGTTTTCATTTTTTAACTAGATTTCATTCTTGTCTTTTTCGTCACAATTAGTGTTTAATGACATTGCTGTTATCTCGTAATCGTCTTGTTTTTGTCATTAAAATAAATGGTATTATTTGCTATAATATCCTTCAAATTGTATAATAAGATAGGATACTATTGTATCCACACCAACCATCGTAGGAACTGTAATTCATAATATCATAAGGGAGAGTTACTGTAAGTGCACTCTACTTCCAATGAGTGTTTCAGGCCTTTAAAAGCTGCTTCCTATTCTCCGAAGCTGTAAACCCTCATTTCTGGAAAGTCCTTGTGGTTAATGCATCACTTCCAACCAAGATCAAAGACAAGTCTGATATCAACTCCAGCTATATGTCAGATTGTTTGAGGCACAGCTGGAGGGCAGATGACCACTGCGTCAGAGCTTTAGTGGAGGAAGCATTCACAGTAAAACAATATTCAATCATGTAAGGGATAATGTGCAGCGACGCGGTCATTATGGGGAAAAGAACACCGACAGGCTGATCAGGAGCCCGACGCGAAGCGGTGGGATCTAGATCGGCATGAATCCCGCACATTATCCACATTATCCCGCACATTACATGGCCACATTCTCAACAAAGTAACGTCATGACTCCCAATATTAATTGAAATGCTTTTATGGATTTAGAAAATGATTTTATTGATTTAAAAAATAGTTGCATGTATTGATTTAAATTGACATGCATCCGCTAAGAAAAATAGTCCGTTGTTACCGTTTGAACTAACGTAGCAACGGCAGGAACTGCTTCGATAGCGTTTTTGAGGAGCTTTTTGATTACAGATTTGAAAACATCGCTGCTTGCTTTAAAAGTAGCACAATTCATGATGTCAAACCTTGGAAAGTATCTAGATATCCCTGCCCTAATGCCAAAGTAACTGCACACTGAATATGTGTCGCCGTTTGATGTCTATGTCTGGACCGCTGCGTAAAAAGGAGGGTTTCTGCCCGTTACTTCTCCGCTGTTTTCTTGTCGCTCTTGTCTTGTCAATTAGAAAAGCAAACTGCATGAAGGTTGCTTTTCGGCCAAACTGTATACAGTTAAATCGAACGGACTTGTTTGTGCAGATGTGAGCGTCCTTAACAACGGTCAATAAGTGCTTGACAGCGGTCTGTCTGGTCAATTCAGAACATGTGACACGCTGTTAATCCAGAACAATCAGAATCGAGTATTCAACTAAGCCATGTAATAAAACACCACTCTTGCACTGGCTATATTTAAACATGTTATGATGGCAGTGGAGAATGTGGTTTCACAGGAAGGTGAGGTGAAGCTAGCAGCAGGGGGTCCTGGGTAGAATCAGAGGAAGCCACGCTCCAAGCATGGATTGGCATGAAAGCGGAAGCTGGAGATCAAAAGGAAAATTGCTCTAATCGCATTAAGCGGACAGGCCGGTCAAGTCAGCCATGTTTAGGTGCGGCCAAGCAGTCACTTTCATGAAGGTGAAATTAATCTTTTATAAAGGGAAAACCAAGCGCAAGTAGACGTGTTCTGTATTTCATAACACTGTTGAACAGAGGGATTTACTCAAATGTTCAGGGTTTTGTGGTCTTGTTTTTACGGAATTTAAAAACCAGTCTTTACTTGTGTTCAGCAGCCAAAGACAACGGTGTGCTGTTGGTAGTGTAAGAAGATGGATCCATACAATACATTTAGTGTGTTTTTCCCATAATTCTTCTATCAGACGTCCTTTTTTTTTCACCATCTTTCTTCCACTCTCCACTTTTTTTGTTATTTCTAAAGCAAGCTTCAAACCAGTGATGAATATGTTAGTCTCCGCGGTGAAAGCTCCGTAAAACATGTTGCGTGGTAAATCTTGGCCCCCGCTCGCTCCTACTTTGTTCACTAATTCAGCCACTACTGTTTGTGCAATCAGTTCACTTGAGCGTAATTCTTTCCAGTAGCGTACAGAAAGCAGGATTTGGACGCGGCATCGAAAAAAGCCCGGACGTCCATTACTGTCCTTTGCAGATCAATCACGGCGGACAAAGCCTATCCCTTGCTTTCACATCACTGCCAAGTATTTTTGTGTTTCCATAAACTCTCTGAGAGTAAATTCTGTAAGGATTTGCATTAACTAAGATCTCCTCATTGCTTTGGCTGCGTGCCGGAGGTTGAAAATGTACTGTACGTCTTGTGGTGCGGAGGAGGGGGATGTTAAAACAACTGTTAAAACAACTTGGAGACAAAGTCATCCATCATCTGCGGTCACCATGACGACTGCTCTGACTACTCACACGTGTGCCTCATCCAAAATTAACACTCCTATACCAATCACATTCTTTCCACAGCAATGTAAAGGTATTTATTTGACCAGTGAATAAGAAAGTGCTCGGTTTGAACGAGTTGGATCAGATGTCATTAAAGCAGCCCTCACTTTATAATCCGACCGTCCTGTTCACTAACGCAATCATTTGCAGGACCTAAATCTGATTCATGACCAATTTGCTTTGAAATGCTCTTGTGGATTTGCTTGTGAATTGATTGCAAGTTATTAAGGGTGAATCGTTACTGCAAGTTTGCTTTATCCTCGTTGGCAGTCGTACGTTAGCACTTGTTCAGCTATACCCTCTCTTATGCTCTTTGTTACCTTTATACTCTCTATCCCACTGAAACATGTCTATTCTCTCAACTCTAGACATGGCTTTCACCGATGCTCAAGGTTTCCCTTTTCAAATCTTTCTAGCTAAATTAACTCTTCAAAACACTTCATATGATCATCTTTTCTTTCTTTTTTTCATTCAGTTTTAACGTTTCTATTTATTTCTTTACTCATACCCTGACCCTGCCCACACATTAGCTGATCACATTTACCAAAGTAACCAAGTGCCAAATTGTGTAACTGAATATAATTGATTTAATTCCTTCAGGATTTATTTCAGCACTAATGTTGTGTTACGCTGCTTAAAAGAGCAAACCGCATGAACCAAGTCAATGCCGGTAATGAATCTGGATGATAAGATTTATTTTCAGTTGATTTCCAACCTAAATATTGAATTTCCCTTGACTTGGTTGTACTGCTGTTGACCCCTACATGTGAGAGTTTTGTGCAAGTGTATGTCTGTTTTTGTTTCTGTGCTCATTTGTGTCTGCCTGCTTCACAGGTTGGTCAATGAGAATGAGGTGAAACAGTGGCGAGAACAGGCAGAGAAGTTCAGGAAAGGTAAGACTTGTTTGACACACTGCACTCTGCAGGTTGAAATGGAAAATGCATCTTGTAATATACCATGCTTTGTTTTGCCATTCTGTCATTTTAGATCATTTAGAGCTGCTAGGTAAACTAGAGAAGAAGGAGCGAGAGTGTGAAACCAAGACCCAGGAAAAGGATGACATGATGAAGACATTGAACAAAATGAAGGACAAACTCCAGCGTGAGGGAGTGGAGCTTCGCTCAGCCAGGGAACAAGTCCATGACCTGTCCTCACACATCAATAACATATCTGTGAGCAGTGCTGCTTCTTATACAACCTTACAACAAAACATAAATCACCCTGTATGAATCGGTGATATGCTGCTCTTTAATTGTGTTTATCTTATTTTGGACAGATTTCTCTGTTTTGTCAACAGCCCAGTAAATAATGTTAAATACAAAAACACAACAAATTGATAGAAATCATATCTGCTTGATTGACTGCAGTTCCTAGTAAGATGTGTTCAATGTGCATTTAGCTTAGCAAAAACACGCAGGAAATGGTCAATGTTGCCTTCCAGCTGCGTCACAGCTTTCATATTTACTCTTTGAACATGTACTGTATGTGTTATTGACAAAGGTACCAAGAAAAATAAAGATAGCTAATTGAGACCATCTTCTTTTCATAAGATAAAATAAGCCAATTACATTTAAAAGGCTGGGCCCAGTAACTGACTTTTCAAAGGAGTCATTGTGTGTTGGAAGTATTGTTTGCTACTTTGCTAGCTAACAAGATATAATGTTAGTTGGACTGTTTTGGGGGCATTAGAAAGTAGTTTTTTCCTCTTCTTTCATGAAAGCTAGCTATTTAACCCTGCTTCCAGTTCCAATACATATGCTAAGCTAGTTTGTGTTTAAATTGCATCTTTGCTGCAATGAAATGTTATTCAAAACATGGCATAACTTTTATTTCTCTCTCCCAACCTATAGGGGATGGGTGTGTCTTTCCCGCCTCCTCCTCCTCCTCCCCCTGGCAGCCCCATGGCTCCACCTCCACCACCTATGATGGGTGGCTGTCCACCACCTCCTCCTCCGCTGCCGTTTAGCTGCCCGCCTCCTCCACCGCCGCCTCCTCCCCCACCTGGAGCACCGCCTCCTCCACCAGGAGCCCCTCCCATATTCGGAGCTCCGCCTCCTCCTATTCTCTCTTCATTCAACTCCAACATGCGCTCCAAGTCCATCCCTACGCCTTCTCATCCTCTGAAGTCCTTCAACTGGGCCAAACTAGGAGAGGTGAGAAGATCTACTCTGACAAACTCTAATTCAATTTAAAGAACAAAAAAAAATCACATTTGCAACCAAACCTATTAATGAAAGCAACCATTGTCCAAAATCTGAGATCATTACATCAGAAAAATCCATGTTTTTCATTATTTAGCATTAAGATTTTTTTACAGCAAAAAATTATATAATTATGTAGAAGTTTTTTTTATTCAACCCCTTGTGCCCTTTAACCCTTTTCAGAATGTGATCAACGGCACCATCTGGAATGACATCGATGACCTGAGAGCTTTCAAGATTCTTGACCTCAAGGACATCGAGAAGATGTTTTCCGCCTATCAGAGACAACAGGTTTGGATTTTCTACCAAGTTGGATACAGTGTAAAAATATAGGCCCAGAAATCCATTTTATGCCTCTTGTTTTACTAACTGCTGCATTTGGACTTGGAAGTGATTCTCTAGTGTGTGTGTATAAGTGTGTGTGGTGGGTTGAAGGGTGGGATGTTGTAAGAGGTCTCTTGAGAGTGCTAAGAGTCTAGCTCCAGGCTAACATGAACAGCTGTTCACTACTGAATGCTGTATTGTAGAAACGCCTCTGAGCTCGAGCTTTGCCCTGATATCTGCGGTGTATTAGTGTGAGAAATGGGGAATTGACCGGGTCATCACGGGCTCATCAATCAATCAATAGGATACGGTTGTAATAGGCCTACGGCCTTTTAGTCGCTCATAAATAAATAAGTAGATCACTGATTCTTTATTTACTATGGATGCTGGCAACAGTCACTCATGGAACAGGGCAACACTGAGGAAACACCAGGGAAGTCACGAAGAGTCACGACACAGGAAGCGTTTTACTAAAGCACACGGTTTAAAATAAAGAGGCAATTGACTAAAGCATGTTCAACCAGGGACTTACTAACAGGATAATTGCCGTATGCGTGCCTTCGGGGCGACACCATAGAGTACATAGCAATTACTTCCCTCAATGCTACAAAGTTATTACACGCCACTTGTCATGGGATAATGTTATATGCATGAATTTATACGTTTTTACTGCGTCAAAGTGGAACGTTAATATGCCGCAATGATTTTTAAATATTCACATCAGTGGAAGAGTAATGCTTGGCAAAGTCTCTGAAGAGGCATTACTATTGTTGAATTCCTTTACAAGGTATTTTACTGCCATGCTTAAAGCCTTCTGACAGCTTAAAGCACAACTTCTCTTTTCAGGCTTTTATTAAAGAGTAATAATTAATTTGGGGCTGTTGCTGACGCTTATTTACTGTGTGTATTTATTTATACAGAGCAGGCTTTTATTGGCACGGGCCAGCGGTTAAATGGCCATCTCTACGGATATAGCCACATAAAAACCCAAGGTCTGCCTGGCTTTGACAACCTTGCTCGATTTAGCAAGAGTGCGATTCCATTGAACTGCGATATTGCAAAGTGTATTCACGGCATAATTGCTTTTCTTAACTTGTCATTGGTTTTTCTTTCAAAATAGACTTTTGTTTACATTCCCCCTTCTGTAGGTTCAGTTACCACACTCATTTTTCATGTTCCTTGTTCCTTCCTTGTTCCTTGCCAAGACAGATGTAGATGCAATCAAAATAATACATTATAACAGTCAGGGCCGTTTCTAGCTTTTTGGGGGCCCTATGCAAGATGCTGTTTGGGGGCCCTAGTTTTTACAGTTTTTGTAATGGGGGGATTCCGAAGCCTTTAAGTTGATCTGTGGAGATGCATCAATCTGAATGATTAGGACTTTATTACCCCACAAACACAAGCCACAGCTTTGCTATTATTGCAGTTTAGTTGTATTTATATCCTACATTTGATTTTTAAGTATATAATGCTTCACCGAACACAGGAGGGGGCTTGGCTGTCTACAAATAAAGACGGCTCATTTGAATTCTCCCCAAATATATTGAGGCTGAACCTGAACTTTTAGCTTGGGGGCCCCCTAGTGGCCGCGGGGGCCCTATGCATCTGCATAGTCCGCTAGGAAGTAACGGTCCTGATAACAGTCGTGACCTCTTTTGAAAATACTGAAACCAAAATAGAACAGAGTTTAAAAGCTTTTCTGTTCACCTATGCAGAGAAAATTGCAATATTTTGTCATGAGCCTGTGATGAGTTGGACATTAGATTAGCATTGCTTCCCAACTTCAGCTTGTAGTATGCACAGTTGTAGTTCCTTGCTCTATGGTCACCTCTTTTTTTCTGCTTGAAATGCTAATCTTTGCATGTGTTTTCAATTTGTTTGTCTCTCTGCACTCTACGAATGCCTGGGCAGGAGCTGCTCACTAACCAATCCTTCAAACAGGTGAGTTCAAGCTTTTTCAGGATCTTTATTTCATGGTTTAATTCCAATGCTCTATCTTCTTCTCCTCTGCCATGTTTCTTTGTTACAAACTAGGTATAGTTGCAATATAAATACTGTGAAACTATTAAAACGTTCAATCCATGAAAAACGTTCCTGTATCCAGAAACTTTAAATGAGCCATCAGCACTTCAGTTATGATGCCACAGAATTAGAGAAATAGGTAGAAAGTGCCGTTGCAGTTATTTCCTGGCTGCAATGACAGCGAAGGGACGCCAATAGCAGTGATGCAGTAGAACCCTAAAACATTTCCAAACAAAGCAGATTGGGCTTTTTAAAGAGACAGGCGCTAAAACTGAGCGTTTCTGACAGAAATGTAATACAGGTTTATCTAGATAGACCACATGATACAAGTAATGTGTTTTTTGAACATTAAAGCATGTAAACATATTCTAGTAGAAACCCAAAATCTCTATGCAGCTGAAAATGTGCATATAATGTCTCCTTTAATCCTCATAATTCATCATCATTAACTTAGCAGGAAACGTCTGAATTGAAATGCTGCCATTTGCATGTCCAACCTTCATGTGTCCTGGCACAAGAAGAAAAGAAAACAGTTTGCAATTCGATCAATTGATAACTTCTATAAAAGATGAAGGTGCTTTTCTCCAGTTACATAGGGTTGAGTGCACAGTCTAGAAACAAGTTGGCAAAGCTGCCTTTAGTGCGTAGGCAGAGAGGGTTTTGGCGGGCTCTGTGAATGGGAGTTGTCCCCCTAACCCAGTGCCAACCTCAGGCTGTTGCCAGGCACTGCGGGTCAACGCAGGCATGGAAAACGGCACTTGCTTTATAAGCTGCATCTGTTTTAAATACGACATAGCCTCAAAAATAATGTTTTCTGGCAACAGTATGCTGGCTTAGACCAGAAATAGGTTGTGTTTTACATGCAGCCCTGACCGTTATTCTCAGACATGTATTCCCTCTCCTTGTGGAATGTTAATACTACATTTGTGTGACTGGCCTGAACCAAGTCTTGCACAGTGTTTCCTGTTCCTCCTGAGAGTTTTATAGGTCTGCCTGCATTGTGTTTGCTGTGGTGACTCGCCAAATAAAATCTTCCCCCGCAGGAATTTATGTATATATTTCTTTCTTGCAAACGGCATACATTTGTGAATTTTTCCAAATCTTTTTTAAAACATGTTTTCATACAGCATCCACAATTCAGTTCAGGGTTTATAATAAGACGTGCATTATGCATTCAGGGTCAGTGGCTGAGACCTCTTAAAGTATTTGGATGGAGTTTCAACATGTTAGTATGGTACGTGCTTGATGGTGTCAGTGATCAAACTGCAATACTTTTTCATTCTTTTTTTAAATGTCTGCTCCAAATGAACGCATTGTCAAATGCTCAAAAGTTCATGTCAATTCTCAACAAGTTAACAGATGTGAGAAGAAGCACTGAGCAGGCTTCTCAATTTGAGCTCTCTTATAGATGGAACCATGTTGCAAATGTAATCTGGATCTCTGTCTTTCTCATTCTGCAGAAAGAGACGGGCTCCATGGATGACATATACGTCAGCACGCGGAAGGTCAAGGAGCTGTCAGTCATCGATGGCCGACGTGCACAGAATTGTGTCATTCTTCTTTCAAAGTGCGTGTTCCATCAATCGTGTTTTGTTGTACTATCAGTAATCTTCTTGTTTTTATCTTAGATTTAATTGTGAAGAGATGCCCTGAGCACTGAAATAGGAAACACTTTGGGTCAGGGGTTGGAGATGTAACTCAGTGTAAGCTGCTTGAGGCAGGTGCTTCTTGTGTCTGGTACAGGAAATGTGTTTTTAATGGACACACGAGGACATCTGTCCGTGTAATTGAATAACCAATGGTAAGAGCAAGCTTAGTCATATGACAGACAGAAAGCATTATCCAGGATGTGTCCCTGGAGTGTTTAGATTATGAGGTTTTTGTCTATTTTAGACATCGAAGTGCTATTAGTCTCCCCAATAAAGGGACAATTTACCCCCAACATACCATTTTTCTTTTTATTTGTGGTATTTGTACATTTTATTTAAGGATATTTCGGTCTGCCTTGTCTCCAATATGATGGAACTAGTCTTGTGTTCATTTGCGTTTTTAAAAATTAATTTGAAAAAACTCAAAAGAAATGTTGTTTTCCAGAAATCATGACACAGACTTGTGAACAGTTTCATGTAGCAACTATTTTTCTTACACTCGCCAACCGTATCAATGTGCAGTGTAAGTTGTGAAAGTTGAATATACAACTGTACTTTTTAATGTGTATGAAAAACTTGAGGAAAACATGAATTGTGTCCTTCTCTGCTGAGCTGTTTAGTTAAACAGTTCAGAAAGCCTCTTGTTCGTAAGTAGACGCTTCCTTTTGCACGGTCATATGATTTGCGGGTGTAGCTGGGTAGAAAGAAAATAGTTCTTACATGAAACTGCTCACAGCTAATTTTGGGGATGTTCTTCAGTAACCAGGTCATTATATTTTTCAAAGACATTGCTGTTAAGTTTTTTTATTGTGTTTTTAAAAATCTAATTCCATTATTATGGCCGATATCTCCAACACTCCAACACACCAAAACAATCTGGATTAATGAATAACTAATAATATACATATATGTTTGAGTTTGGGTTGAACAGTCCCTTTTAAGCCATATGAAATCATGCAAATGACCCTGCTCCTCCCAAGAGGCTTTAAGGCTTACTTTATGTAAACTGTAATCAATTGACATCATTTCAAATCCACCCAACAGTATGGTTACCATTTGTGTGTCTTCTTATGGCAATGATCCAAAGCCCTTTCACAAATTTGAACCAAACCCCCCCTCCCTTTACAGATCGATAAAGAGGGTCCCTGAGAGCCTTCTCCATCTGACATGCTGCAGCACTGTCCCTAAACCCACTCTCGTGTCAATAGAAAATGACCCAAGGGTACGAACTAGATCCAAATGGGGTCAGCAGCTGCTCAATAAGGCTTTGACGCACAGACTAACAATGCTGTTATTGATCCTAACGCAACCCAGCACACTTAACATGCACTGAAAACAGCTGGCATTGCTCCCGGGAGTTGACTAGGGTCCAGATCAGAGTATTAGTTACAGTTTTCTCTACACTGTTTGTAATGTGCCAATTAATTACATTTAATGTAATGTAATTACAACCCCTTCGAATTTGCTTCTCCCTTGCAGGTTAAAAATGAGCAATGAAGAGATCAAGAGGGCGATCCTGGAGATGGACGAGAGGGAAGAGCTGTCCAAAGATATGCTGGAGCAGGTGAGGGTGGGGGATGATGTAAATATAAAAAAAGACAAAGTTATAGATTTCATATATTTAAAAAAAAAGAAACATCCTGATATTTTTGTACTGATAAAGTTTTGGAATGATTTACACATATTACATCATAATGTATACAGCTAATCAACGGGAAAAAACGAGCTAATAGGGGCCGCCGTATTGTTGAATTGGTTGAGCTGGTGGTCAATGTACTGGGCTCTCGGTCCCTAAGCAGAGGACCGGGGGTTGGAATCCTGAAATCCTGAACAATTTTTAGATACTATGCATGAAGTATGCTCCACAGCCTTAGCATCTGGATAAACTCTGACTTTGCATCCTTGCAGCTGCTGAAGTTTGTCCCAGAGAAGAGTGACATCGATCTCTTGGAGGAGCACAAACACGAGCTGGAGCGCATGGCCAGGGCTGATCGCTTCCTCTTTGAAATGAGCAGGTACACAGGTCTACATTATTATCAAATAATATTATGCATTTGTAACATTAAGATATGGTGATGAACATCTGTGTCACAAAGGTCAGTGTCTCTGTTATAAAACAGATGCAATAGGTCTGTCTATTGTCAGCATTTGAAATGGAGCATTTCCAAAGTGAACAACATGCAGATTTTGTGCAGGATCAAGACATAAGCCAGTTACCACAAATGGATCCTAAAATCCTGCAGAGTATGATGTCTGTTCAAAAGCAACGTGGGGGGGCTGGGATGAAAAACAAGCCTTTAACTTTGAACAATTCATAATTTAGCTGTGAAAAGAAGCCACGACGGCCCTCTGAGGACTCCCATCACATCAGACAGTGGAGAATGTTTAAATAAGCGCATTTCTTCCATTCTCCGAATCTGGACCATTTTTTTGAGATAATTAAACCTTTTCATATCCTTCTGTGAAATATTACCCTGTCCACTTTCTTCCCTTTTGACCACATCTCCTTTGGTCCCAGGAATACATCTGGGATTTAGTTATTTCTTTTTTTGTTGCCATTTAATATCCCTCATCCGTCCTTGAAATTCCCATTCTCTGCCCCTGTGAACTTTTGGGCAGGTTCAACAATGCCATTTGTCAACTTTCCAATTTGATGGGAGCCTGTTTGACGATAAAAGGCCTGTGAAAACTGAGAGGGGGAGTTTTGTACGATTGGGTGATTTCAAGCTTTGAACTTACACTCCCCTTTGTTCCCCTCATCAGAATTGACCACTACCAGCAGAGACTACAGGCTCTGTTCTTTAAGAAGAAGTTTGCAGAGCGTCTAGGCGAAACCAAGCCTAAGGTTGAAGGTAAGGACAAACACCTCCTAGGACACTAAAAGGCTCAACTCTTAAGTGATTATATAGAGGATAATGGCGGCAATATTCTATATTGTTAACATTTGAACAAATAC
Organism: Gymnodraco acuticeps; assembly: GCF_902827175.1. Classification (NCBI taxonomy): domain Eukaryota; kingdom Metazoa; phylum Chordata; class Actinopteri; order Perciformes; family Bathydraconidae; genus Gymnodraco; species Gymnodraco acuticeps. The sequence continues at coordinate 62,639 of NW_022990295.1, read as the reverse complement.
ATCGATCATAATATCTATTTTATGCCAAAGCATACATCTTATACTGTATATCCCTGCCACAGAGCTGTGTTGTTGTACACAAACTAGTAAATGCCACGCCACTTAAAGAGGCACTTTTTTGCATTTTGGGGTTGTCCCTTTCCTGTAGTGTGTTATATAAATGTGTGTGCAAAGGCTATCCAATACATTGTACATGATCGGCTAAGGAGCGGTTCATCTCTTAAGCGGTTGACCAATCAAAACAGAGCCAGCCAGCTAACTAATCAGAGCAGACTTGGCTCTGGTTTCAGACAGAGGGTGAAAAGAGGGGCTGCAGCACAGGCAGTATGAGAAAAATAAGCTCTACCGTTAGATACGTACTTGCCCAAAGGATTGTCCTTACCAGAGTTCAAGACTTCAGACCAATCAGAACATAGTATTTGGGCGCTAATGGGTTAGTACACTTTTGTCTCAAGTCACTGTCCGAGAACAAAGCTACTAAAGAAACCCTCACCCTAAACAGAAATGGAGCAAGCTATAATCATTTTACAGAACATGCTTTGAGGGTGTGTCACATACACATGATTTTACACGTCTAGAAGCAAAAACATACACTGAAAATGTCAGCATCTTTGATCACTTTGAACTAATGCTATTCATCATGACATGAGAAAATCTTTCTCTGTTCTAAGTGTGCACATGTGTATGCATGGTGAGAGCGGTTGGCCAATTGTCCATTGGCCCAGGGTAGTTTTTCCCTTCCAGCCAGCTTCCAGGTTACCAAGGAGGCTGTTTTGGAAAGCTGGCCCATGTTGCGATGGCAAAGCCTTTCATAAACCGTTCACTTCAAAGACCCAGGAAAAAGGCATCCAATGAGGTCTATAGACTTGTGTGCTCATGGGTGTGTCACTACTGATCTGTCCTAAGGACTGTTTAAGTAAGCGATCATTGAAAAAAACTATTCTGCTGGCCTTAATGCCCTTTTCCTACTCTCACCCATCACATTATATTTTCCAGCAGTGTCTTATTTGCAGCGCTAAACATAGACTTTATTAAAGAAGGGAACTTCCTCACCACGACATCGCCCGTTGGTTGTTAGACTGCGGTTTTAATGATTTTGGCATTTTGAGAGGCACTGTTTTGTTGTTTTGGAACCAGAAGTGACCAGTACAACGGACTCTGGTGAATTTTACGATTAACCTTCATGAACTGAAAACCAATTGTAAAGGAGTTCAAGTTTTAAGATGAAAACACAGAAAACATTCAAACCACACAACAGTGTTCTAGCGATCGGTCAATCACAAGATGGCAACGCCCCGAAGCATACCCCCATTAATCGTCTATTTTACTCTTAATGGTACCACCATTTACAAAATTGACATCACGCCGTATTGAAGAAGACTATGGATTAAACCTATTAGGAAAATGTTGAGAATTGTTTTCCTAGCCTTCTATCAAATCTGACTTCTTTATGCAACTAGTAGGGTCGCCCCCTGCTGGACACCAGAGAGAAAGCAAGGCTCACACCCGAAGGTTGCCACTTGACTGTGGCTTGTTTGCCATTTATTTATTTTTTGACATCTATTACTGGAAAAGAAAGTGTGAGCAGAGGAAACAACCTGTGAGTTTTGAGTATTGAATCAAGCCTTAACAATCATTGTTATTGGATCCAAATGTTCCCAGACCACAATGTCCATCGATGCCCGTAATAAAGCCTCTATCCCCTTTTATTATTGGTGTTACTTTGTCATATAGTCTAGATGAGACTATATTTCCCTGGACCACCCAGCATGTTCAATTGAAGCATTTCATAAGACCGCCAGCAGAATCCTGTCAGCAGAGCCAGAAGAACGATTCCCATGCTGTATCACTGCAGAGTGAACTGTAACAATAACAATGTGGGCTCTGTTAATGCTTTTCACATTCACACTGAGGTTTCCTCTGCGGAGAGAGGGAACCACCTGCACTCTGCCAGACAAGTCTGTTCTCAGGGGGGACAGGAACAACCCCTTCCCCTCTGCTGTTTTATGGATGGATGGAGAGACTTGATGGGTTTCCCTACTCGGCTGCCCAGTTGTTGTGGGGAATATTGATCAATCATCATGAAGGATTACAAAAATGAAGGAAAGATGAGATGTGTGTGCATGGGGGCTGAGTAGAGAAGCAGAATGGAATAAGGCTAGTCTTATAATATAAGTGATGCACTAAGCAAAGTGCACACGTATCAATCACCGACTCTATGATCGCTCCAGCTGCTTCTCTCTCTATCCATCTTCCTCCAGCGATCCTGAATGCATCCAAGGAGGTGGTGCGGAGCAAGAAGCTGACTCAGATCCTGGAGGTTGTGCTGGCCTTCGGCAACTTCATGAACAAGGGCCAGAGAGGAAACGCCTACGGTTTCAAGGTCTCCAGCCTCAACAAGATCGCTGACACCAAGTCCAGCATAGACAGGTGATCGGGGGGGGGAGACTGTTGTGACTCAATTTTTCCAAAGAGAGATAAATGTCCTCTCAATTCCAGAGTTCCTTTATAAATGTGAAAAACAGAGACTGCTAGCAACTTATATAGCATGATACTTCTACTTTTGGTATACTTTTAAAACTTTTTATGTGCAAAATATGCATTATCAAATGGTAACATTTTGTTGATTTAAAATGAAAAAGAACTCAAAATAATTGCATGAAAAAAAAGTGTTTGCCTGTAGTGCCTCCGCTTCTCTAAACCACAGTTACTCAGCTGCAATTTCATACATTTCCTGTTTGTATCACCCAAAGCATTAGGGGAACTGTAGTACATACAGTAGTGCCCAAATTCCTGAAAATATAAGTACATTTTTGGCAATACTTTTAAAAAGGTCCCATCCAGCATACAGTATGCAGTCTCCGCAGCAAAGTAGGAGGGTTCGACTCCTGAGCCCACCAAACATGTCATGTCCTCCCCTTTCAACTCTAATAAAGGCAATCTCTGGCCAGAAAAAAAACAACTCCCATCAATATGGTCAATATAGTAAGAAAATATCAATTTGCATTTTTCTTTGTAAAAGCGTTGTATAGCATTTCAACTATTTGCATCCCAGATAGTGGTATTACATTCCATTTCATGTAGCTGACGCTTTTATCCAAAGCGACTTGAAATAAGTGCAATAAACGATAAAGATTCAAACTCAGAGCAACAAGAAAAGTGCTGACATATTCTCTCCAAACAAGACAGACCATTGTAAGTGCTGGTGCACAAATCAAACTCTTCAGCTGCTAACTTTTTTAATTTTCATGGCCAAGGTACAAGTACAACAGGTGGGTTTATCTAAGGTTATCCAAGCGACTTCACTGGAAATTTCAATATATCGCAATCCTAGTGAATGTCACTTAAATGAATAACAAAGTGTTAAAACAGCCAAGGATTCAAAGGGTTAAATAAGAGTATTAAAGGTGATACTTTAACTCGACAAGAAGAAGTGTTTCCTCGATTACTTTGGTTAAAAACCTTTTGTCTTCACTTCTGTCTCTACAGGAACATCACCATGCTGCACTACCTGATCATGATCATGGAGAAGAACTACAATGACACGCTGCACATCCAGAACGACCTCTGCAGTGTACCCGAGGCTGCCAAAGTCAAGTGAGTGCACAAGTATTTACAGTGGGGGAGGGAGATAGTCCTACATGCATGTGTTATATAATATAAAAAGTATTTTCTAATTTTACTTGTGAAAAAGTCACTGAAAATGTAAATAAGGTCCCAAGTTGCACGCCAAAACTAGTCAGGGAGTGCAGTACAAGACATGTTCCTTCATGTTTTTTTTCTCCTTGACTAGTTTGTCGGAGTTGGAAAAAGAGGTTCACAATATCAGAAGTGGACTGAAGGCTCTAGAGGCGGTGAGTTGTTGTGCGTTTGTGTCACGTTCCCTCCCGTTGGTTCTACTCCTGTCTGTAATTATGTGTTGGAGCAGGGCAGAGATGGACAGCAGGGTGAAGTGTTGGTCATTTTCCACACCGACAAGAAATGGAACATTTGTAGCAGCACACAGAAACACGGATGTACAACACATGCACCCGCACAGGAGGGCACATAAAAGAGTCACACGTCACAGAGATGGAAAAACAGTGATTTTTTAATGTGAAACTCCATTATTCAATGTTAGAACTGGTTTTAATCACCGGGTCGGCTTGTTTTGAAGAGGAGGACACCTGCGGAAAATCCAGCTCCTTGTAAAAGAGTCCTAAGCGATGAACAATGAAGGAATCCTAACCGGCTACTTACTGCAAACTCCCACGGGACTTCACGATGGCATCAAACTGTCATTGTTCTTGTTTTGAGACCCCTATGAAATAGATGTGGTCTTCTGTCCCCGTCTTCCTTTTCCCGACTTAAAGCACACAATTACCTCATGATTTTACCATCGTTGGCTTTTTAAATCACGTATCTCTTGTCTTGTTCTCCCCTGCAGGAGCTGCTCTACCAGCAGAGCAGGACGAGGGAACGTGGGGACAAGTTTGTGGCTGTGATCGGAGACTTCATCACCGTCGCTGGCTTCAGCTTTTCTGAACTGGAGGACCAGCTGAGCGAAGCCAAGGACAAGGTAACTGCATAACCTTTATGTAGTGGACAGACAGAGGAGGAGTGAGCAAAGATACTAAAGAGAGAACCCCACCTCTTTGCATCCCTCTGTGTCCTTTGTAGACAGACGTGAGCAGCGCCTGGGAAACAAGCAGTTACAAAAGATTACTCTTCATCTTGTTTCGTTCTAATTCTGCACTCCTTCTTAGTGCAACAAATGGCCTTTTGAATCCTACTGGCTCATGCATTGATGTTTGTATTCAATGGTGTAAGCTACAGCTATCAGTGGGACTGTGGGAATCCCCAAATACAGTGTTTAAAACATCTATTTAAACATTTGATTTAATAAAAAAGGCCTTGGGTACTGTTAGCATCCAGGTGCCGACTCATTGGAAGATTTGAACCTCTTACCTTGTTTGCTATGAGGTTCATGAGAGTTTGAATGAAGACAGGAGGAAGGGCTCGAGAGGGTTGAACAGAGCCTCCCCTCAACTTAATTATTTGTTCAAGGAGGAGGTTAAAATATTGGAGGGAAAGTGGGGAAGTTTGAACGTCATGGGGAAGGAACGGGAGGAGCAGGACACCGGTGACTACTGTAAAACAAAAGGACCTGTGTTCATGGGACCAGACTCTAAACACACTGTGTGTGTGTGTGTGTGTGTGTGTGTGTGTGTGTGTGTGTGGTGTGTGTGTGTGTGTGTGTGGTGTGTGTGTGTGGTGTGTGTGGTGTGTGTGTGTGTGTGTGTGTGTGTGTGTGTGTGTGTGTGTGTGTGTGTGTGTTGTGTGTGTGTGTGTGTGTGTGTGTGTGTGTGTGTGTGTGTGTGTGTGTGTGTGTGTGTGTGTGTGTGTGTGTGTGTGTGTGTGTGTGTGTGTGTGTGTGTGTGTGTGTGTGTGTGTGTGTGTGTGTGTGGTGTGTGTGTTTGTGTGTGTGTGTGTGTGTGTGTGGTGTGTGTGTGTGTGTGTGTGTGTGGCGGCTCAAGAAAGTAGAGGAGAATGATAAACAGTAAAGCTCCATGGCAACAAATGTATCTCGCCAGACATTACTACACACATTACAAGGGATTACAGCTGTCCAAGGTCATGTGGGTTTTTGGGACAGGGGTTTTTCTCTTATCCTGAGAGATTGCTCGGGTTTATCCTTAAAACACCCACACAGAGACATGTTCACAGACAATGAAAGATCCAGCATGAGAAAAACAGCTTAGGTTTACAATTGTAATTGCTGACTGATTTGAACGTGTGCTGGATTATTAATAACATAGCAGTGATGTCACCTGAAGAAGGGGCTAGATGTAAAGAAGATCACTAAGCTTATCCCATGGATGTGTGGAGGACGAGACATCGGCACCACATTTTCTAGCAATACATAAAAAGAGTTTTAAGCTTAATTTTAAACTAGAGATGTCACACTGAAAACGGTTGAGAAATGATTTGATTTGTGGAAGTCTATGGGAGTTGTATAGGCCAAACATGCAAAACTGCTGTGACATTTTAAAGTCTGTATTTTGATTTGACCTCCAATAGCATCAGGTTTTCAACCCTGTGACAAACAAATGGGGTTTGTTTCGGCGTGCTAATGGCATGAATGGATCAAAGAAAGCTATTATACACAGTTGAAGATCTTTTACACAGGTGCATCTACTAAAACTCTGCAGAATTCCCACATAGGCAATCATTTGTTCATATTTTTATTTCTAGCTCAGCATCAATCTCCAAATTAAATAAATCCCACTTTCAGTAGCAGCTGCTCATCCATAATACTTTAACTGTTACTCCATCGCCAGATACATTTTTCTTCCTTTACCTAATAAGTTGGCTCAGCGTCGCTGGCAGACATCGCCGTCTTCCAGCTCCAGAAAAAAGGTCTTTGTGCTGGATAAAGACATTTGATTTTCAGTTCAGTTTGTTTATAGATGCAGTTGAGTTCATTAGGTTGATACGGTGGCCAACAGGTGCAAACGCACTTCAGCGGCCCAAAGCACCTACATTAGAAGAAACGCGCTACAGTTTAAAAAACAATGCAAATATATAGAAAACACAAATGTGCCAATGGACATGTAACTTAAGAAACATCTTCTTGAACTAATGCGCAGCATTTAGAAAAAGTTCACCATCTTGACGAAACATGCGTTTACTAAATGCACTGCATAAACAAAACGCTGCCAATACAACATTCTGCTAAAGAAAACGCTGCACAAAACACAACCGAAATGTCACTGTTGGTAGAGTTTCATAAATCGTAAGTGTTTTGACAGTATATTTGAAATCACTATGTTAGCTACATTAGCTAGCAAGCTTACAGCAGATTTCTATAGCAAGATGACATGCAGAGCAGTCACAATACCACCATATAATCAGTGAATTTAAGCAGAGGTTGACTACATTTTTTAAAGTGATAACAAATAAATGATGTGATAACCAGAGCCAGTATGAATCAGCCTTTTAAAATAACAACTTTGAATCTAAATGCTCAACCAGGTGTTCAATGAACATCCACTGATACAAATACACGCACAAACAGCAGGGATGTATTAAATCCTCTATGAAGAAGCCAAACATAGTGTGTGTGTGTGTGTGTGTGTGTGTGTGTGTGTGTGTGTTGTGTGTGTGTGTGTGTGTGTGTGGTGTGTTGTGTGTATGTGTGTGTGTGTGTGTGTGTGTGTGTGTGTGTGTGTGTGTGTGTGTGTGTGTGTCGTGTGTGTGTGTGTGTGTGTGTGTGTGTGTGTGTGTACATGTGTGTATAATTACAGAAGGTAGAGGGATGATGGTTTCCATGGTGAACAGCCCATAATGACAGGATATTTTTTTGCATCCTCAGACTAGAGCAAACCCCAACTCCTTTGTATCACAACACTAGAACCACACACAGTGTGCTGTAAACACGATTGACATTTTACTTTACTGTAACATTCAGAAAGAATAGAACTGAGCAGGAGGGACTTCTGCTCGCTAACCAAAACAATATGTTGACGCAATTAAAGCAAGACAACACATACAAAAACATTTCATGCATTGGTTAATTTGAAAAGTCTGGGATATTTTGCATCCAAAATGTCTTCATCAGATTAGGGGGAAATCAGGAAATACATTATTTTCCGTTTGTAGATTTCTCCCGTATTCACCAAAAGTTGGCAAAAGATACACATTTGCATTTCTGCTTAACATTTTAGAAAAGTTTTAATACAAAGAAATCTAAACTTCCAAGCTGCACCAATTAATAGTTTAGTATAGTTTAAAGTTGGAGGATATCGCCCGGATCTTGCTGTGTTTCCTGCTGTATACCACTGTACAAAGCATGTGTGTGTAGAAATGTCAAGTAGGTTTGGCTGCAGGCATGGTCCTGGCCAGGGGCGGCGGGTACTGTAGGCTAGGGAAGGCTAAGCCTTCCCAAATATTTGTGTCACTGCATCCTGGTCAAATTAAAATATAATGTATAATGTTTGTGTCTTTGACATTAGCGCTGCTATGCAGCCACCAGTGCCCTGTACTACGAAACCAGTTGGTGCAGTGATGACTTATTTTGTTGGCCGACCTGCAAGTTAGCTTCGCAAGGGCTCCCTTAATAAAAAGCAACAGAATTTCCCTATTGGATTTGGATATATTGTTTAAAAATAGGCTATGTTAACAACACACGTTTATGATACCTAACACATTTTGTTCAGCAGGATAATCTCCACATATTAAAACCATGTTTTAAGCATAAATGCAATCGTCAGAATTTAAAAGCTAACAGGCTATAAATGAACTACAAAACCGTTGCATAGTTGCGCATCACCACCGCTAAGCTAAAGGCCGATCCGTGTTGGCGTGTTGACCTTGAGTATTCTCATTTAGTCACTTGTTAGCAACCGTCGTTTTTATATGACACATAAAGGCTTTGGATATTTACAAGTGGACTATTCACTGACGTATTTCATGTTGTTGAACGAAACGTGAACATCTCGTAATCTTTTGTTAACCACAGACCTTATTTCAGGCTTCTAACCACAAACATGTCAACAAATTATGACTCTGATACCAGAGAACCGGAAGTGGTAAAATGCTAAATATTTTTCTGGGTTTCAGGACTCATTACTGCACCACTCTCTTGGCCAAATGTTTAATCACTTCTAAACGAATTGTAAAAATACAATACATGTCTCTGTGCAGTTTACCAAATCTCTGAAGCACTTTGGGGAGGAAGAAGGGAGGATGCAGCCCGATGAGTTCTTCGGGATCTTTGACACCTTCTTACAGTCGTTCAGCGAGGCACGGCAGGACCTGGAGAACATGCAGCGCCGTAAAGATGAGGAGGAGAGGAGGGCACGAATGGAGGCCATGGTGACACGCACATTCAGAGAATAAACCCTGAGACACCAATATACAAAACAAAAATAATGTGTCTAACTTCCGGTTTCCATTTTCAGCTCAAGGAGCAGAGGGAGCGGGAGCGTCGGGCCAAGAAGAGCGGCGCTTCAGACGAGGTCGGCGGGGAGTTTGACGACCTGGTGTCGGCACTGCGCTCCGGTGAGGTCTTCGACAAGGACCTGAACAAATTCAAGCGGAACCGCAAGCGCTCCGTCAACCAGCTGGTGGAGGGCGGGGGGCGCGAACGAGCAGTCACTAAGGTCAATTACTAGGTCGGGAAAAAGGAAGGACAAAAAAAGAAAACACTAGACACGTAAATACTGCCGTGGTGTAGATCTCTTAACACCTTTAGTCCAGGTCCTGGAATAGCGACCATAGACATTGGAGAGGATGTAAGTAACGGCTGGACTGGACATGTATGGAGAGCCACGCCATTTTGAAGGACGCATCACCCTCCTCTGATTGGTCTCCTACAGCTATTCCTAACTGTTTGTCCTGGGCGTTGTATTTTGATCTAATGGATGGACAGACAGACCACTGTGACACATAATCCCGCCATCTTTTGACCTTATCCTCTTAACACTGTGCTCAAGCTTCCAGCTCTCTACCACTCCCTGTTTTTCACTGCTCATTTCCCCTCTCCTCGGTGATAGAGCGGCCCTATCTTTTTACTCACTGGCTCCAAAAAACACATGGGACTTTGGGATCAGCCAGTCACATTGTACATAGACTTTAGGGCCAAGAGAAAGCATGGGAAAAAGAAAGTGGGAACAGGGAAGTAAGCCATAACCTTCACAGTCATGGTTACTTCAAGTGTCCCGCGGAAAGTGTTATATCCACAGAATGGATGGGTGTTCTTAAAACTTCCTTCACTGGAAAGAGGGGCTTGTATTCGGTAAATCCCAGAATGCTTTGTAGGCTTCTGAAAGATTTCATCCCAGCAGCCTCCTCCAGCACACAGCTTTCCCAGGAAGGACGTACGTACATCCCAAGCTTCGACTTTAAGAGGATACTCTGTTCAAGGAAAAACTAAAAAGTGATGACTGTGCCACAAGGGTCAATCCTCACCTACACTCCTAACTGTTTTTGACATTGTTCTGGCATTAACCCGTGCCAAAGCAAAACAAATGTACATGTATTAATAGAAAACATACTGCAATTAGGCGTTGATATATATTTATATTTAGATGCAGACAAGCTAATTGCAAAGATGTAGAGGTTTTTTTTATGTTTTCATGGCATTTTGGGGTTTTGTACACGCAATGCATTATTTGTTGGTGTTGCAAGTTCACATTGCTGTTAAAGTGAATTTCTATACATTTTGCGCTTTATGTAAAAAAAAAGATAATTGCTTGTCCTTTTCACACCTGTATGTCTTGTTTGCACTGTAGCTTTTCTGACCAACTTTACACTCCATGAGCCGATCTACAGGGTCCTCTCTGTACTTCAATTACCTTCCCCTAGAACAAAGATGATGAAGGAATGCCATGTATGAATTTAGATCTGCAGTTTAGGGTTTCTTAAGTTAAACTAGTGCTTGATCACTGGGTTAGTACGGAGGCCAACAAAGCTGGAATTGCCATTTTTGTTTTCTGATGCGTTCTCGTGAAATCACAAGTTACATTTTTCGCCATATCGAGAAAAAACAAGCTTTGCTATCTCCAGATAATCAACCCGTTATCACAAGAAAATTAAACGTTATTTTACTTTAAAATGTATGTTTATGGGATCAGGAGTACAATACATATATGACGACGCGACAATGAAAGCAACTGATTTAAGCTTACAAAGTCAGATCATGGAATACCTAATATTAATGGACGCATCAGATTGTGGTTCAATCAAACTGAAAACGGAGTTGTGTCTTTTTGAAAGACATAATATTCACATAACCCATAGTCATATCAGGAGAGGACCAATACAAAAGTAGTTACTTTTCAGTTTTAAATCATCTGTGACCAAAGGCTAAAACCATGTGTGAACAAGACACTCCTTTTTTTTAAATTACATAATTATTGTGAGATTCTGAAAAACTTGTGATCTTATTATCTCAACAAATCCGCCTTTGTTCTCCTGGGAATTGACCTACAGTAATCAGTTATCCCGAGAAAACTAGCTTGTGTCTTGTGGCATGAGACGCCATTACAAAAAGAATAGCCCTTCTGGTCCTTCGTACAGTTACTTGGTTTAAGGCTTATAATGCAGTATTTATGTGGATTTTTATTTAAATTGGCATAGTAATGTCAGATAAACCATTTGATCAGTCTACAACGTAAGTCAGGGTACAACAAAGCACTTCTAGCGCCTCAGAGAGCGTCATAGAAAACAATCCTTACTTCCATCTTTCCTTCCATCTTCTCTCAGATGTTTCAGTCCCTGTTACTATGGGCAACATGTTGCCAAACAAGAGTCCACATCCTGTTGCCAACCTAGGTCTCTTTTCTTTAAGTTGTTACCGTATTCATTCTTTTATTATTTGTATATGCATTTCTAAATTGTTAATATGGAAGATGATTAGGGCCACAAGTGTTTTCAGAGAATATAGTGAGAAATGTGGAGAAAAAAGTCAGAATTGAGAATTCAGATTTTTCAGAGCTCAAAGAAAAAATAAATCACTTTTGGTAAGATCCAAAAATACATTCACATGTGGCCCTCATCCTCCTCCGTAGATGGCAGTAGGCATGGCAGTAGGCATGGCTGCAACCCATTTGAGTTATTCCATCTGCATTGCATGGTTACTGCAGCACAGCGTAGGGCTTTGTGTAATGTCCAACGGTACATTGGGAAAATTGGACTTGGTCTTCTTTGGAGATGATAAAAAGATAAAGGACACATCCCGTATTTAATTTTCCTCTGTTTGGCATGTGTCCTTATTATGGTAAGATCCCGGAGCTGTTGCGCCAAAGCATTTGCACAATAGCTCCAGGATCAGTTGGAAAGGGGTTGTATTTACATGGTTGTTCTCATAGTTACAGTTAAACACAAATAGCTCATATTGAAGATCCTTTGTATCACTTTAAATAAGAAACTATTTAATTGCACTTGTCTCAATAAGCACTTTGTGTATTAACAGTAGTGTTAAAATACACAAAAAAAGACATTTCCAATGAATTATTGAGCATCTATATATAGAGCTATCCCAGTTTTGTCTCTCATTCATTTTGCCAGCTTTTCTGTTTTGTTTTTATTTTCACCTTGAAGTGCCTCTCACCTGTTTTCACACATGTACCATTCCTATCATTGTGTTTTAGTGCTTGTGGCTTTCCAAAATAATACAGTGTTTGCTAGCCGACAGTTGGAATCGGACTAATTGGCGCCATCTTGTGGCCTCAGATGTGCACTTTCATGTTCCACCTGACGTCTCAAACATCAAATAGCAGCTCTCCAAAGTGATAACATTATGCGACTCTTCTGAAGAGTATAAGGGCCAGGCATTAGTCAGCAGGACATTATTTGTATTTGTCTTGCCTTTAGAGAATAAAATCGAACATTGCGTAGGTGCAAATTAGTTGAGTAGATTTATTCTGACAAGTTTAACCTTCTTTAATTTTGACTCCATTCTCAACAACTTGATCCTAAATATTTCAAAACTATTCTCTGTATTTTGACTCTATTCTCAACTTAATTCTTAAAAACAACATGGATTATTTCCACCTTTTACCTGGCCTTAATACTCTTCCATAGGCAATTGTTCCAAGCTCTAGGCTTAAGCTCACCAAAGTTCCCTCTATTAAAGTCCGGCAGGTGTACTACACTATGGCTGCCATGTGATTAGAGATGTTCGACATACTACCTGTAGAGAGAAATCCCTTTTTCCTTAAACGTTTATTTATTCCATCCTGTATCAGTCACATTGCAGAGAAACCTACTCCTACCATGTCCTTTGGTTTTTTTTACAGAGTGATGCTATTATGAGGTTAAAGGACAAAGAGAGAGCAGAGAGGATCTTTAAGTTCCTTTGTCCCACACTTTAGAGGATAACCAGAAATCCAAATAGAATAAAATCAGACACTTTGAAAAGTCCTAAGGGGAAAATGACATATGGTTGCTTATTCTCTAACCAGCATCTCATGTATATTTGAGCTACTCGATTTCTTAACCTCTGCTCTTTTGTCTTTCCAGTAAACCAGGGTTGGTATATCAGACTTTGGCAGCCCCTTTAAACTCTTAATCCAGAGCTTTAACACGTTTTGTAGTGCAGACTATTTACTGAGGGGTATTGTAATATTTTCAGTATTATTAGGATTATGTTGTTACATGCTTGGATGTTTATTCGGCCATTGACTGGCTGATTTCGGAGTGTACAGATGGAAAAGGAATGAAATTAGTAGCTTGTTCAATGCACTTTTGTCAGGGGACATTTTAATTTGCAGCACTAATTTGAGGACTTAGAGCCCTTTTTTAAATATGAGAGGGGTGCAACGAAAGAGTGGTGCAAAAAAGCATGGTGTGAAGAAGAGAAAAGGGGCAAGTGAGGTTTGGACTCCGCTGCATTAACAGAGTTTTTAACCCCCACCAGTCTGGGTCACCTGTAAAAATAAAAGTGTGTTTCTGACACCGCCACATTTCTGTCAAATCATGCACTTGGCGTTGACCTGCATGCCTAAAGAAGGGTGCACAAAGTGTGATGTGTTGACTTTATTAGAATATTGCTTGCAATATGATACACACCTGTTACACAACAATTTGTACTGCCTGAGAAAAATGCACCCAGTTTCAGATGTTGTATGATTGTGAGCAGTCAGTATTTTTAAGGTTGGAAAGAAAAGGTATCCTCCACCGAAAGATGTACAGAAGTGGAAAAAGCATTTTGTACACCATTCTTGATGTTTGAGATAAGGTAATAAAAAAATAATTAAAACATTGAGGAATGTTCAATTTTCCTGTAAATCGTACCGCTATTTATTTGCCTTATTTAGTTTGCTATATTTTGTATGTCCACACAACATTACGACAAAATTGTTATATTAAAAATATGAATAATTAAACTGTGGTCCGTGTATAGTTTTAAGACATAAGGATGACGTATGAGAATTATTTTATTTTCTCTTCCATTTCTATTATTTTCGTTTTGTTTTTTTGTTACCCTGGTCCTTTTGTAGGGTTACAATAAACCTTTGTCCCTTGCAACTGATTGTGAGAATGATTTCTACATGCTTACACTGTTTAGTTCAATATGAATGTGTCATGCTCCAAAGTTGTGCAATAATTTACAATAGTTCTGTTGTTATGAGTCTATTCATTTCCCGTTGACAGGAATTATTCTACAACCATTTAAAATATTTTGAAATACTTTAATATTTTCATTGTACCTTTTAAATTATATATTTTTCAGAACTTTTAAAGACCAAATGTTCACCGCTTGAACGATATAAAAGGTTGATTTATTGATAATAAAAGTAATTCTTACTTGCAAACTGATGTATTCTTTTCCACGTGAAAAACCCTCTGGAAATGGATCACAAATGCTTTCAACATAAGTTCTTAAATCTTTATTAATAATAGTGATGCAGTCGTTATAAGAATAATTATGATAAACATTAAAGTGTACATTTCCTCTGAATGATGTGTTGTAGTTCCTCACTGTCACCACTGAGGGGCAGTGACTCACTACATTACATTTAGCTGAATAAAGATTCAAACTCCGACCAACAAGGAAAGTGCAGATATATTCACTTCAAGCAAGCCATATCATTGTAAGTGCTGGTGACTAAGTTACACAGCAAGTTATCTTTTTGCTGCTGATCATTCAGCCTGTACTGTATGATGCAACGTGCAGCTGAACGTTTATGTTTTGCAGTTCCTTTTTTATAAAAGTAAATGAAATGAATGAAATCTACTCAGAAAATAATTCAAAATCTCTTTTGTACACTGAAGTTGTATGTGACATTGGAGGCGCCCATATATTAACATCGTAATGTAATCAATAGTATGTGTCTGATTGTAATACCGTAGTAACTGTTGACTTAATCAAATGCAATTTTTGAACTGAAATTTGAAAATACATTTTTGACCTGAAAAAAATTGTTTAAAAGATAAACCCCTTTTTTCAATTTTCTTTAATTAAACCACAATGGACATAGCAGGAAAAAGATTAAAGAATACTTTAATTTCTCTAAGGAAAATAAATGTGTCCCAAGCATCTCACAGCTTGCTTTCACTTATGGAAATAAAAAGCAGTGCAATGAAGTGAGCTGAAAGCAGAGCGAATAATACAATCAACTATTTGCCATCATACAAAAGCTATAACCTGTATAACTTGGGTCGACTAGTGATGATCATACTAACATTAGAACTGACAACATGAATATGAAACATAATACATAAAGGCTGCATCTGTTGTTGTGCAGGACTGCAGGCAGTTGAATTACACATTTTGTGCTACCATCAAATCAACAAACATAATCAATGAGTTTCTTTCGAGGGTAAATATAACACAACACAATCATGTAGTATAATGAATGTAATAGACTCAGGGGTGCTCAATACGTCGATCGCAAGGCATTGGGGAAAAAAAGAAAGAAAAAAAAAACATTTCTTTTTTTTTATTTTAAGTTAGCCTATCATCCATCCTTACTATGGCATTTGCCACTTGATTGACGTACAGGTAAGCCAGTCTGAGTTGTATTGTGCCATACGGGTTCATGCAGTTATGAGGGGGCCTCACCTCCTCATCTGAAGCGCAAATGCGGCACACTATTATACGCTTATGCGGCGCAATTAGTGTAAGCGCGCCAGTTTATCCGCCGTTTTAGTCCACTAGCAATGAAAGCAACCCCCGGACCCGCACCCAGGCTTCCCTCTTTTTTTAAATCACTCAAGTTTATGTAGTTAAATAAAAGAGGAATACATTCAAAATGTGAATACAATAGGGTCGCCCTCAGTTTGTTCCAACAGGGAGGCCTGTGAATCTTGAGTGCCCTCTAGTGACCAACTGTTTTAAGCTCTTCACTTGCACCTGGTTGAATGTCTAACAGGAAATAAATATTAACACTTATAATAATAATTAAGACCTTCTAGTTTAAATTAAACATATACTGTTTAGATACCATGATTCATAATGTATGGGATTAGTGAGAGATCAAGTCATTTAATCTTGGTACAATGTTAGTGGAGATGAAAATCAAGCTAACTACTGGTAGAATGTGTGTAGAACTTCATGTGATTAGAGCATATCTTTTTTAATTATTACGATGGCATACATTTCATTTTTGTAGAAAAATATTACAACGCCAGTGAAGATTGATGCAGTCAGTGGAGGGACTAAGTCAGGGATGACGATGAAAGTCCCTCTTCCCTCCTGTCTTGCTGACCAGTTTCACATCAGTGATGATGATGTCATGGCTCACTGCCTTGCACATGTCATAGATGGTCAGCGCAGCAACGGAAACGGCTGTCAGGGCCTCCATCTCCACTCCGGTCTTGCCCGTAGTGCGACACGTTGCTGTGATGACCGCTGCATTCTGCTGCTCGTCCAGGTCGAAGGTGACAGAGGCGTGGTCTAAGGGGAGGGGGTGGCAGAGCGGGATGAGGGCTGAGGTGTGCTTGGAAGCCATGATGCCAGACAGCTGCGCCACAGCCAAGGCGTCACCCTTAGCCAGCTGGTTATCCCGAAGCAGCCGGAAAGCAGTGGGGCCCAGGATGACGGTGGCGCGGGCTGTGGCTGTTCGACGTGTGGGAACTTTCCCCCCAACATCCACCATGTTGGCTCGGCCCTGTGTGTCTGTATGCGTTAGCTGGGCTTCATCCAGCTCAGTGTTATAGACATTTATGCCCGACTGTGTCTGATCACTCACAGATTGTCTGAGTTTGACACTGGGGTCTTTGCTAGAGCATTGATTGTGGCAAAGTCTTACATTGTGTTGTTTAAGATTAATTTTGGCATTCATGAGTAATGTGCAACAAGTGGGTGTTCCTGGGGGCCTGAGTAAGTGGCTCTTCAAAGCATTGTGACCACTGGCTTGTGCGTACCTGAGACAGCCTTCATTAATGTAACTCCTGACATTTGTGCGTGTATTTGTGTTGATATGCGACGTAACACCGGTACCCCCACTCGTTAAGGTTCTAAGGCAGCAAAGATGGGCTGCCTGTGTTGAAGCAGTGCAGTCTGGAAGGCAAAAAAAAACCTCTCTATTCAGGACTCTCCTGTGAGGAGCCGCTGTTGGAGAGAGGAATGTGTCGTTTGTATAATGGGAAACTATGGGGGAAGATGTCGTTTTGTCTTGAGACTTTGGCAGAGACAAATGCCTTTCAGATGTAGTGTCTGTTGGAAAAAGAGGATGTTAGTCAAGGAGACAGAGTCACCAAACACAACAAACATTCACAGTTCAGATAAAAGTGTTCTTTTGTTATAAATTCAAATGTAAATGTTGAAATCTGTATGATATGCAGGACAGCTATAGTGGTGTAACCCATTAGTATATTAAAATCACAAATAAGTCACGACTAAGCAGAGTGTCTCAGAGATTGGTACGTACAGCCATGTCACCCACCAATGAGGATCATAGGCCTGTTCTTCATCTGGGAAATATTGTACATGCCTGAGGAGACAAACAGGAAGAGATAAAAATTCAAGTAGAACAAATGATCCTTGATATTATGAGATTAAAGAGTGCCGCAGGGGTGACTCATTTGGACATTTCCTTTGCGTTGTTTCCCTTCAGTTACTAAATCAGCCTGCTATCACCTAAAGAATATATCTAGGATTAAAAGACTAATGTCACAGCAGGATTTGGAAAAACTTGTCCATGCTTTTATCTTCAGTAGACTGGACAACTGCAATGGTGTCTTCACAGGTCTCACTAAAAAATCTATTAGAAAGCTGCAGCTGATTCAGAACGCTGCTGCTTGAGTCCTCACTAACACTAAGAAAGTGGATCACATCACTCCTGTTCTGAAGTCTTTACACTGGCTTCCTGTGTGTCAAAGAATAGATTTCAAAAATACTGCTGCTGGTTTATAAAGCACTGAATGGTTTAGGCCCAAAATACATTTCTGACCTCCTGCTAAATTATGAACCATCCAGATCTCTCAGGTCTTCAGGGACTGGTCAGCTTTCTGTCCCCAGAGTCAGAACTAAACATGGTAAAGCAGCGTTCAGTTATTATGCTCCAAATATCTGGAATAAACTCCCAGAAACCTGCAGGTCCGCTGCAACTCTGACTACTTTTAAATCCAGACTGAACACTTTTATTTTTGTCGCTGCTTTTAATTGAACTATTCATATCTTAGACTGCACTGTAACTTTTATCCATGTATTTTTTCTTTTAATGTTTCTTTTATTATCTTTTCTTTTTAATGACTGATTTTAAATGCCATTTTCTTAATGTCTTTCATTTTTTGTAAAGCACTTTGAATTGCCTTGTGTTGAAAGGTGCTATATAAATAAACTTGCCTTGCCTTCACAAAAGGCCATTATGATTTTTGGGTGATTGAGAAAAAACGCTCTACATGCTTTGTTCAGCAAAAATAATCTTCACAAATGACCTTCCTCTGAAGCTCAAAGCAATTAACAGAAGTCAAAAGCTAACGTTAGGCTACAGAGAAATGTCACCAGATCTAAGCTACATGAGGAATAGTGTTTAGTAGGGATGCTCCGATCGGCAATTTTGGGGCCGGAATCAGTATCGGCCGATACCGATCGCCGATCCGTTCGAGTGGGCGGGGCCTATGGGGATCTTCCATTTAAAGTGATGTTTAAAACTCAGTTAATGGGGCTCATTCATTGGCGCTTCCACAAACAACAACCAACATAATTATTACATTCAAATGAAGTGCATTATTCAAGTTTACATTAACTTTGGATAATAACATGGGAGAAATTAGTAGAAGCGCTCTCTTTTCCTCTCTCTCCTGTCAGTATCTCATGCAGCTCACTGATCCAGTAATGAGTGACCCGACAGTGAAGAATAAATATATTTATAACTAGTTTAGCTTGTTCCAGAGGTAGATAAAATAGCTAAGTGTGTTAGGTCTAACTCTTAGTGTGTGTTTCGCTCCGCTCACCGGTCCGTCACAGCGGGTGGAGCTGCAGGATTTCTGCTTCACACTCGTTGCATAACGCTATTATATTGTAATTTTTGGACACCTTAAAATACTGCCAGACCGGTGAAGCCATTTTGGCGAGCTTGTTTTGCCGTGCACAGAGAAAAGTGTCATGTATTTTACGTCATGTGATCGGCTCTCCTGATCGGCCTTTATAGAGAGCACCGATCGATCGGCAGAGAGGGAATATCGGCCGATAACGATCATGTTTAGCATGATGACGGTTAGCCACTTGTTAGCATTTGCTTGTTTGTTTTATTCGATGGACAATCTGCACTAATGTACATTCTCAAAATATTGAAGTGACTGTTATTTTGTATATATTGATTGTTGTGTTTTTATTTAGGTCTTAATATGTGCACATGTAAAAATGCGTCTTTGACTGTGTATATACATACATACATATTCGCACAAATATTTGTATTTTCATATTCTATATACATTTGTTTTTATCTTCGGGATTGTGAGAAACAGTATTTCGATCTCTCTGTCTGTACACACAAACTGGAAGATTGACAATAAAGTTGACTTTGACTTGACTTGAACATTTGGGGTAAAAGTGTGGTATTTACTGAGCGAATAAGTAAACGTGAACATCTCTCAAACCTTTATAAACCACAGACCTTATTTCAGGCTAACCAAAAACCCATTGACTTTGAGACGAGTGAACCGAAAGTGCAAAAATGCTTTTTAGGGGTTTACACTCCACAGTGATGCGTTTACTATAAATGAACTCAAACGAACACAAGTCTACCTGCATGTTGTTTCTTCTTCCTGCCAACAGCAGCTCCAACGATTTGCAGTAGCTCTTCTTCCGATACTCCGGAGCGCAGCACATCTCTCAGAGACACCTCAGTGTTCCCAAACAAACACACCTGAGAGGAGAAAGGTAAGAAGGAGTGAAGCGAAGACATTTCAAATAGAATCAATAAAGGTTCCAAAGAAACGATGGGATCATTAACAATATGTAAATGTGTAGGTTTACCAATACAAATACTGCATTACAAAATATTAATACTAAATCAGACCACATTAATACTTCTAGAAGCCCAACTGTAGCTTTACCTTCAGGTTGCCGTCTGCAGTGATACGTAAGCGGTTGCAGGAGCCGCAGAAATGGTCAGACATGGAGGTGATGAAGCCCACCTGCCCTTTGAAGCCTGGGACCTTAAATGTCTGTAACAAGACATAAATAAGGGTCAAACAATTATCCTAGAAAAAGAATAATGTGGCGCATTTAATAACAAAATGATTGATTTGGCAAATTGCTTTGATAAGATGTGTCAGAAGATATTGATTTTCTCTTGTATTTCAGTTTTTCATTGGCCAACTTATTATAAACTAATGACTCCAGCAACACAGATGTGTGCTGAAAGATTAGAGTTAAACTAACATTCAAGTCATTTAGAACGATTCAAAGTGCCAGAAGTAAGAACAATGTCCACAGTCAATAACCTCAACAGGATTGAATGGTAATAGCATCATTGCTTTTTATGGATACTCACTAATTGATCAACACATTATATTTCATTAAGCTGACGTGTTTATCCAAAGAGTTTAATAATAAGTGGAAGCAACCATTAGGACACAAACAGCAAGAAAGTACATTAGCTTTTAATAAGCCATAACATTTATACTTGAGAAATATTAAGTGCAGTTTGAGGTATTGACCTTGGCTGTTTCTGTGTGTCCGGTTTCAAGCCTTTCCAGGTTGGGCCACTGCTGCCTGATGTGGTCCAGCATCTCCTGGTAACTCACCATCTTCTTAAAGTTCCACTTGTTTCCTGCAGACAGGAGAGAAGCAAGTCATGTAGATTGTAGCACAAGCTACAGCACAATTCAGCTCCTAGGCAATATAACCAGGGGTGCACATAACTGGTACGCAGGTACGCATGTGCGGCAACAATCTGAAATGCATACCGTCACTTGTGTCACAAAGCGCATTTGCGTACCGACGTACTTGTGAAGCTTTTCCAGAAGGCGGTTAGATCACCGGACGACAGAGTCGGTCTCCGTGTGCACAGACAAGGCTGCTGTTAACGTCGGTCTGTACAACGGAATTGTGCCAAAACTATGCCAACCGGCTGCGGAGGGAGACTCCTCCCCTTCACTGGAGAACTGCGCTAAAACAGCTGATCACAGCGTTCACGCTCTGTGGTCACAAATTACTCCACTAGCCCCCCCCGTTGACGTTGGCGATACAGAGGGCTTCATCAAATAACTTTGAGTGGAGCCAGAAGTTGGAGTACCAAACACTGACTCCAGGTACTCATCTGAGTACCTCACTGAGAAAGTTATGTGCACCCCTGAATATATCAACCTATGTGTGTGTAGTAGTACATCAGTTTCTGCAAGTTGAACTGAAGAGACATGTTAACAATGGGTGGTTGATTTAGTATCTGCTGATTTACAGACGAAGTTGTAGTACCACCTTTTGGCCCAAGCCCTGAGGAAGTGTGCAGGACGTTGAAACAAATGACCGCTGTCTGTAAATCAGCAGATCATTTTTTTAAACAAAATGTATTACCCACTACGAACACATGTGTTGCCCTTATTTCTTCAATAGGGTGTACAAGTGGTAAAGTGTGCTAAAAGCTGAATGCAGAGTTCTTTTACCTCTTCATTCATCTGAAAACCCAACCGTGCACGCTCTATGGGCCCGGATACGGGTACTTTTGCTCTCGAGGGGCAGGCCAATTTGGCTTAATGTGCAATTGAGCAACCTTCATAGGAATGAGCGAGGTCCCCCCTCCAACGTTGTTCTCTTTATACATCCATGGTTTGGCTGCTATTTCCTGGGGTCTTGGGCTGCACTTGTTTTTTATCTTTGTTTATTGGCAGTTTTCAAACCAGCTTGAAAGGTGCATACTGCCACCTACTGTATCTGTGCTCAGATCATACATCCCAACTTTGAATGTCTAAACTATGACTGTAATATGACTCTTCAGTTTTCAGACCTGCGTAACAAGACATTGTGGGAAGGGAGCACTCACCATCGAAGGGCATGTATTCAATGAAGCGCACATCCAAAGGCTTCTTCTCTGTCAGCGCCACAAAATCTAGCAGCTCATCCTCGTTGAGGCCTCGCATCACCACACAGTTAACCTGCAGGGGGCATTTGTTTATTAGTTTGTTTCTCTTTCTTCCAGTCACAGTGCAGTAGGGAACTATGGTAGGTAGCATTAGACACAGACAGCAAATCAGGGAGCAGCTCAATGACTTTCTAACCTTTGAGGGCAAGTGTTAGGATATGGAGGAAATATTATATTCAGCATTGACCCGAAGACACATTTTGAGTTGTATACACTGTTGGAAAGAGGAGATTCCTAGCTTTCTAATGATATCAGGATTGTTTTTGTACTCCAAATATTAAGCAAAATATGTCACATTATATAATGACTGTTACCGAGTCATCATTTTGAGAAAAAGGCCTTCAAAGTTTCCTCTTCTCTGGAAACCATCGATCTGATTGATTATTAGCGGAGCAAAGGATCAAAATACTACGGAGGGAAGATATTTTCGTTTGGATTACTGGTCTGGGGGAAGCTCGCGAGTGTGTGTGTGTGTGTGTGTGTGTGTATGTATACGTGTGTGTTTTTGTATTTTTGCGTGTGTGTGTGGTGTTTGTTTCCCGGGGAAAACACCCGTGAGAAACACCGGCTGTTGTTATGCCTGCTGTGACGTCAAGTTACTCCGTTCTCCGCTTGTAATTATGCCGTTACAAGCTTCAAAGTGTATTTATCATCTGAATTTGCCGAAACAAGTTTAATATTCTAAAAGCCAAGACTTTGTTTATTTGAAATCAGATGAAAACAAACTGTAACGGACCCTGCCGTGTTATCTATGATTACTATACGCCTTACATTCACAATTTCAGCCGGAGGGAGGGGAAGCAGCGCTGCGGAACAGCAGAGCTTGAGTGAGAGCTGTCATCTTCCCTTTACAAGCTTCAAACATGTATTTATCGAGTTATTTTGGAAATAAAAGTTTCATATTCTGAAAGCCAACACTTTGTTTATTTAAAATCAAACAAAACACCCAAACCCCGAAAAACCATTTGTTTACACAAATCCACGTTTATTTTTTAAATGAGCCGTTGCGACTTCCGACTGATTTCGATAGAGCGGGTCACATATTGTTACGACACTGTGCTGCCACAGCACTTTGGCATTAAGAGTTAGTGAGAGGAAACATAGTTGAAGCATTCAAAAAAGTTATCAGATTATTAAGAGACAACAAGAGGTCCAAATACAACATGGTAAATGTATCACTGAAAATAGTTCCTGATCATATTTATGAGTATCGAACCATATTATTTCCAAAACGTATGATTCAGTAACCATACATTTGTTTCCTGTAAATATTGTTCATTTTAAATGACACAAATAATGTAATTAAAATCACACGTAAAAAAGATGCAAGAAATAGGAAGATTAAAACATACAAATATTTTCTCAAACAGAGACATGAAAAGAAGGATTTAAAATGTTAAGGAAATATAAAAAATGTTACTATATTAGACATTAATTTGTTTGTGTAAACATTTTTGTAAAAAAAGTCACAATGTAGAACAAAAACACAGCAAATCAAACATAAACAAGATTTTTGAAGACATTACATTACATTGCATTTAGCTGACGCTTTTATCCAAAGCGACTTACAATAAGTACATTCGACCAGGAAGACACAACCTTGAAGAAAACAGAATCATATAAGTACATCAGGTTTCATAGAGCCAAACATTTCAAGTGCTACTCAACTGGCTTTAGGTAAGCCAGTCCTTTATTAGTATAAAAAAGTGATTCGTTAATAGTTCTAACGCTCGAAGTGGAGTCGAAAGAGATGAGTTTTCAGTTTGCGCCGGAAGATGTGCAAGCTATCTGCCGTCCTGATGTCAATGGGGAGCTCATTCCACCATCTTGGAGCCAGGACAGCAAACCCACGTGTTTTCGCCGATGGGAACTTGGGTCCCCCTCGCAGCGAGGGCGCAACGAGTCGTTTGGCTGATGCAGAGCGTAGTGCACGCGCTGGGGTGTACGGTTTAACCATGTCCTGGATGTAGGAAGGGCCAGATCCATTCGCAGCATGGTAAGCAAGTACCAGTGTCTTGAAGTGGATTCTAGCAGTTACCGGAAGCCAGTGAAGGGAGCGGAGGAGCGGAGTGGTGTGGGAGAATTTAGGAAGGTTGAAGACCAGACGAGCCGCTGCATTCTGGATGAGCTGCAGAGGTCGGATGGCACATGCAGGTAGACCAGCCAGGAGGGAGTTGCAGTAGTCTAGGCGTGAGATGACGAGAGCCTGGACCAGAACCTGAGTCGCTTTCTGAGTCAGCTGGGGACGTATCTTCCTGATGTTGTAAAGCGTGTATCTGCAGCAACGGGTTGTAGCAGCGATGTTTGCAGTGAAGGACAGGTTGTTATCTAGGGTCACACCCAGATTCCTTGCAGTCTGAGTCGGGGAAACAACTGAGGTGCCGATGTTGATTGTTAGGTCAAGAGTGGGACAATCTTTTCCCGGGAGGAAGAGCAGCTCAGTCTTGTCAAGGTTGAGCTTGAGGTGGTGAGCAGACATCCACTGAGAGATGTCAGCTAGACAAGCAGAGATGCGTGCAACGACCTGGGTCTCTGAGCGGGGAAAGGACAGAATTAATTGGGTGTCATCAGCGTAGCAGTGGTAAGAAAAACCATGCGGGCTAATGACTGATCCGAGCGAGTTTGTGTACAGGGAGAAGAGGAGGGGACCAAGAACAGAGCCCTGAGGGACCCCCGTAGTTAATTTACAAGGGTCGGACTCAGACCTTCTCCAAGTCACCCTGTAGGTACGGTCTTTCAGGTATGAGGTGAGGAGGGAAAGTGCAGAGCCTGAAACTCCAAGTTTTTGGAGAGTGCGAAGGAGGATCTGATGATTCACCGTGTCGAATGCAGCAGACAGGTCCAACAGGATGATGACAGAGGAGAGGGATGCAGTTTTGGCAGTGTGCAGTTCCTCCGTGACAGCAATGAGAGCAGTTTCTGTGGAGTGACCTGCCTTGAAACCAGACTGGTGCGGATCCAGAAGGTTGTTCTGATTGAGATAACAGGAGAGTTGTTTAAAGACAGCGCGTTCAAGTGATTTAGACAGGAACGGGAGGAGAGAGACAGGCCTGTAGGTTATAACATCAGATGGGTTGAGAGTGGGTTTCTTTAGGAGAGGGTTTACTCTTGCCTCCTTGAGACTGTTTGGAAAGTGACCAGAAGTTAGAGAAGTGTTGATGAAATGGGTGAGAAACGGTAGAATATCAGGAGCGATAGTCTGAAGGAGGTTTGAAGGGATAGGGTCCAGAGGACAGGTGGTAGGGCGGGCAGAGGTAATGAGGGTAAGAACCTCACTTGGAGAGAGAGGGGAAAAGGAGGTAAGTGTGTTGGTGGAAGGAGGGTCTGGTGACCCAGCGGTGAGTAAAGGTGAGTCAGAAAAAGAAGAGCGAATATCATCAACCTTTTTTTCAAAGTGGGTAACAAAGTCGCTTGACAGAAGTGAGGAGGGGGGAGGAGCTTTTGGAGGGTCCAAGAGGGTGGAGAAGATGGAAAATAGTTTTTTAGGATTGGAATAGGAAGATTGGATCTTCTTATTTGAAAGAAAGTGCTTTTTGCCTGAGAGATCGAAGCAGAGAAAGAGGAGAGGAGAGCTTGATAGGTTAGGAGGTCGTCACGGTGTTTGGATTTCCACCATTTCCGCTCTGCTGCCCTAAGGACGGTTCTATTAGCACGCAGTGCATAATTTAGCCAGGGAGCAGGAGGGGACTGACGAGCCTGCCGAGATGTGAGAGGACAGAGCGAGTCCAGAGTGGATGAGAGAGTAGAGAGGAGAGTTTCTGCAGCAGAGTTTGGAGGCAGGAGTTGGAACGAATCAGAGGAAGGGAGGGCTGAGAGCACCGACGAGGCAAAGGTAGAGGGGGAGAGGGAGCGAAGGTTACGGCGGACAAGTGCAGGATGGGAAGAGATTAGTTTGTTATGTTTGGAAAGGGATAGAGAGAATGAAATGAAGAAGTGATCGGATATGTGGAGCGGGTTTACAGAGAGGTTAGAAGTAGCGCAGTTCCTTGAGAATATGAGATCAAGGACATTGCCAGCTTTATGAGTCGGTGGGGACGGAGACAGTGAGAAAGCAAAGGCAGTTAACAGAGATGTTAGTTCGTCTATCTTCCCCGTCTGGAGGTTGAAGTCTCCGAGAAGTACAGCGCAGGGCTCGACATTAAGGACTGCCCGATGGCCCGGGGCCATCTAGTATTTAGCTCGGGCAATGAAGCCTCACCTGCTGGTTGCCCGATCGGGCAATCTATTGTGCCAGTATCATGCAGCTTGCGGATCCAGTAATGAGTGACCCGACAGTAAAACTAAACATATCTATAACTAGTTTAGGTAGTTTGAGAGGTAATTAAAATAGCTACGTGTGATATTCTAACCTGAAGTGTGTGTTTTGTCCGCTCACCGCTGCATGTGATCATGCAGAGCTGCGTGTCCACTCGTCAGCCTGCTCAGCTGATCTCTCTCTCCCGTCAGATTAGACTTCACTCGCGTTTATGTCCATATCGATCAGATTCAGCTAGTTCTAGCTAATGATATGACTACCTGTTTATTAAAAGACACCTACACAATAAGTGTCGCTATGCAACTGGGTGAGGCCACAAAGTATAGCGCAGCATTATGTATTTGTTTACATGCCCACCGGAACCCCGAGGCATTACCAACAGATCAACGCACAATCAACCCACACAGGACATCTCTTTCTCCACATTACGTGTTAGACATTAGAATTGACTATTCTCGTCTGTCACATACTCTTTTGTCTGTCACATAAGTTGCGCAACTGAAGCGGTATTGCGCTAAAGGGAAATTATTTTGACCGGACATTTAGATTTGCCGGCTAATGGGAACTATGACGTCGCCATTTTGTGTGCTTCGCGGATGCGCTCGGCTCCTCTGGACTGCTGCTCGGGTCTGCTCGGTCAGCTTCCGGATGAGGAGGCATTCGTTCGACCAACTTACAGTAGATAACATTACAAACATTTTTAACAGGGGCCATACTAGTGTAAATAATGTTTGTTTTGGCATTAATAACTGAATGTAATGTTTTCTACTTTTTTACATCTGAGAAGGCATTTGCCTTCATCAGATGGAAAGTGTCTTGACCAACAACTTAAGTGTTTCTTATAGCTATGCAGGGCATGCAAGCGAGCAAACACAAACAAGAACAAACAAGTGAAATGAAGAATAAAATTGAAATTGTACAATACAATATTGTGGTGGTTCATCTTATAATTCAGTCTAGAGAATGCACCAGACAGCATCTAAGACCTGCAAAAATCTAAATTTTCTAGGGGGACGGAGGCCCCCCAAACCCTTCGTGCCATTTCGTCCGCGCGCATTTTTCAGGGCAATCTCTATTGGGCTCAGGGCCATCTGTAAATTAGCTTAGATGGCCCATAGGGCCATCTCCCAAAATCCTTAATGTCATGCACTGACAGCGGGAGGGCCAGTTTCAGGGATGAGTGAGAGGAGATTATCTAATTCCTCCAAGAAGTCCCCCAAGGCGCCTGGTGGACGGTAGAGAACAACAATGGTTAACTGAATAGGATGGGTTACTGTGACGGCATGGAATTCAAAGGTGGAAGGAGTGAAGTTAGGTAGCTTGAAGAGGGAAAAGCTCCATTTGGGAGAGAGCAGGAGACCAGTGCCACCTCCTCTGCCAGTGGGTCTGGGTGTATGGGAGAAGGAATATGCAGTGGAGAGAGCTGCTGGGGTGGATGTGTTGGATGGAGTAATCCAGGTCTCAGTGAGAGCAAGGAAATCCAGAGACTGCAGGGAGGCGTAGCCAGAGATGAAGTCAGCCTTAGGAACAGCTGACTGGCAATTCCACAGGCCACCAGAAACTAGATGTTGGATATCAGTGGAGCACGTGGGATAGACGAGAGCAGGCCGGTTATATCGATTAGGAGATACACGGGGCCAGTGATAATTGCGAGAAGACACATGAACAGGAATGGAGAAAATACACATGATTATAGCATGAGGGGCTAGAAAACTAAAGAAAAGAGAAATAAGAAACCAGCTCAATCAGAGTAGGATTTGCCTCCTCTTTGCCTCCCTCGTGACTCCCGCAGGACTCCAATGTCTTTGTCAGTCTTACTCCCGCAGGACTCCAATGTCTTTGTCAGTCTTCGGCTGTCTGACGCTGAAGCTGACGCTCCAGGAAAGAGCTACCCAAAATGGACGCCTGATTGCTCAGTTCTCACAGCTGTAGGGCCACGGCCCTCTAATTAGTTAACTATCTACAGCTGATGGGCGACAATAGACTGGCCCTGCCTATATTAATGCAGGCTTGAGTGCTGAGAACTGTAAAGCAGGTTTCGCCTGAGCAGATCTGAGATTTAAAATCTCTCAAACGCGATATAGCCGTTTAAGCTACAATAACAATTTATACAGAGTCGAATAAATGAAACAGAGAAGTCTAATTAAACAAGAATATAACTTACAGTGGTTGCTGCGTCAATAGGTAATGTCGTCACCGGGTCCAGATGCACACTGAGTTCATCAGATTTTAAATGCGGTATTTAAATGCTTTTTAAGGTAAAACATGACTGAGTCACGCGGTTGTACTTCACGCTATCAATAGACTGGCCCTGCCTATATTAATGCAGGCTTGAGTGCTGAGACCTGTAAAGCAGGTTTCGCCTGAGCAGATCTGAGATTTAAAATCTCTCAAACGCGATTTAGCCGTTTAAGCTACAATAACAATTTATACAGAGTCGAATAAATGAAACAGAGAAGTCTAATTAAACAAGAATATAACTTACAGTGGTTGCTGCGTCAATAGGTAATGTCGTCACCGGGTCCAGATGCACACTGAGTTCATCAGATTTGAAATGCGGTATTTAAATGCTTTTTAAGGTAAAAAATGACTGAGTCACGCGGTTGTACTTCACGCTATCAATAGACTGGCCCTGCCTATATTAATGCAGGCTTGAGTGCTGAGACCTGTAAAGCAGGTTTCGCCTGAGCAGATCTGAGATTTAAAAATAAGACATAAAAATAATGATTTAACAAATAAAATTAAGCAAAAATATTCATTTGTTCCCAGGTAAAACATTTTAAAAAGATGAACAAAATACCTTGACAGGGTTGTAGCCCATTTCGATGGCCTTATCAATGCCCTCCATGACCTTGTGGAACCCTTGAGGAAAAACATGGATAAAAATTGAGGATGAGTGTTTAAACGTCATTCAATTATGAATCATTATATGAACACATTCGTTTTACTGTGATATCTTGAATGTTGTGCTACGAGGCAAAGACGGAGTATGATTGAGGGACATTTTAAATACAAATGTATAGAGCCATACTACAAGCACATACACTTCAAATGGATTCATGTTCTCCAAATGTGGGCTACTTCCGCTTGGCAGAGCTTTACAACATACTTCAGCGTTAACTGTTTGCTTCCTTTTCTAAGCTGTCTGAATCCATGATTGGCCAAAAAACACTGATATGTAAAATCTACATGTATTCCCAGAGGCAGTCAGAGCTTTTTTTTGGCAAAAGTCACACATAATTTTACATCTGCACAAACCATGGCAGTGTCACGCTGGCTGGTAACTCCCTCTGTAAATACCACATGTGTGCTTACGGTTAGGAGACCAGGTTTATTTCAGGATTTACAATCCGCAAAACATGTCACCAACAAATGTATCAGGTGTAGTAGAAGAACAAACACTTTAATGTGCCACATATTTCCTTATATCCTAGAGATAAGAGCCTCATACGTTGTCAACAGCGTTCATACACTTTTTCACCAATGATTTTCCATGACTTCTCAATGACCTTTACCTAATTTTCAATGACCAAAAAAAAATGACCACTGAAAAATGGTTTATTTGAACATGGAACAGGAAAATAAGGTCTGCATATGAAACATGTTGTGCCTATCTAAAACAAATCAAATAGTAGGCTTACTAGCTTCTACACGCTGAAGCAACTGTAGTCAGGGAAGCAAAGTCATCAGGTATGAAAAAGGTGACAAGGATCCGAGCCCCCCGACCCCACGGAATATCGGCTTTAAAATGAGGAATAACAGGATTTTAGCAGTCAGAACAACTAAAGCAGCAGGTAATAATAACAGAAACGTTAAAGAGTCACATCTAATAGAAATATATAAAAGCATTTATTTTAATTATGTAGCAGTCAGTTTATAATTTTGGCAGCACTGTTGAGCATTTTGAAAATGTATTTTCATGCCTCTGTGCAAGGCTTAGTCTTTCTATCTTTATAGCCACTGGTGTAAAGTAACTAAGTTCATAAACTCAACAAGTACTATACGTGGGTACAATTTTGAGATACTTGTACTTTATTTAAGTATTTCAATGTTTTGCTACTTTGTACTTCTACTCCTCTACAATTCAGAGGTAAAATGTGTACTTTTCCTCCACTACATGTATTTAATACCTTTAGTTACTTTACAGATGTGGATGAATAATGTGAAATATAATCAAGTGTTAAATCAGACTTTAGTTCCACCTGGAGTAAATCCACAAGCTACCCTGCAGTACACAAAGTCCTTCAGACTAGCTGCACCTTTACCAGCTTTGAGAACACTTTAATGATCAATCATTACAAAACATATCATATATATATATATTATTCTGAAATGGACCAATCTGCACAATGACTACTTTTACTGTCGCTACTTTCACTATATTTTGATGATAAAACTTTTCTACTTTTACTTGAGGAACATTTTGAATGCAGGACTTTTACTGTGATAGAGTATTCCTCTGGTACTTTTACTCAAGTACAATATCTGGCTAAAGCTAACGTTAGCAGATAGTGACAATGTATGCTAGCTAGCTAGCTCAAAGATTCCTTAAATGATATTGCGACAGAAAAACTTTTCAGTTCACATCACGCTCTGCCGCTCTGCACTGAACACCTGAACGGCCCGTTCTAACAGCTGTTCACCAGCGGCTCAGTCTGTGCCACAGTGACTCCGCACAGTTAACGAACGCACCGTAGATAATGTAGCTGACCCTCATCCCGGAGCAGCAGAGTTCAGCCGACAGGCAGGAAGACTTTGCGCTTCATATATTAAAAAATAACACCATGCGCGTCATGATGGCACATAACAGCTCGCGACCGCAGATTATTTCGGCAATTAGATAAAATGTAAATGATATTTGACGCAACTTTAGTTACATTTCCATGACTTTTCCAAAACTTTGGGAAAAATATTGTTTTCCATAACTTTTCCAGGGCCTGGAATTTGCATTTTGAATTTCCATGACTTTTCCAGGTTTTCAATGACCGTACGAACCCTGTGTCAAGGAAACTGAGGACCAAACAACACAAGTCTCTTGGAGTATAACGGTAATTCTACATTGAGACATGATTCAGGCAAAGAAAAAATACAACTTAACTGAAGCCACTAAGGCATACTTGAAGGGGCCCTATTATGCTTTTTGGGTTTTTATTTTCCTGTAGAGTTTCTCTTCCACACAATCCCCCCTGCCTGACACACACTTCGTAGTCTACTGATGTAACATAGTGAAAACACTACTTAACAAACGCACTTCTATTGGCTACCACTCCAACACATTGTATGTGATATGCTTAGGGGACATCTCTAAGCGGTTGACAAATCACCATAGAACCGCCCAGCCAACCAATCAGAGCAGACTGGGCTCTGGTTTCAGACAGAGGGTGAAAAGAGGCAGTATGAGAACCTTTTTGAACCTTAAAGCATGGAGACATGTCACAATAGAGGCACAAACTACAAATATGAACCTGAATATAAGCATAATAGGGCCTCTTTAAGTACAGTATCAAACACTTAATGTAATTTAAAGATTACTTTGAAGCAGGGCATCAAAAACGGTTTTCTAGCTCCTATTACAGTTTCAAATCGTTTAAGCTTACACTCAAACACATTTCTGTACCTTTCCGCCTGACAATGAACTCAAATTTGGCCGGGACCAGTGTATCCAGGCTGATGTTGATCAGGTCAAGACCGGTATCCTTCAGCTTAGGCAGAAGCCTGGCCAGGTTCATGCCGTTGGTTGTGACTGCAATGGTTTTCAGGCCCTCCAACTTCCTCAGTTCAGCTGTAGAGGGAGAGACACATGAGCACAAGGAAAAGGAAAAACGGAGAGTGAGATACAGAGAGAAAAACTGTTGTGCTATATAATCACACAAAGTCATATTCACGTATAAATGACTCCTTTTGATTGAAGAGTAATAACAGTTATATGAATGGTTTACAAAATGCAATCAGAGCAGACTAGGCTCTGGTTTCAGACAGAGGGTGAAAAGAGGTGCTCCAGCACAGGCAGTATGAGAAAAATGAAGACCTTTTTGAACATTAAAGCATGTAAACATGTCACAGTAGAGGCTGAAAATATAATTATGAATCTGAAAATGAGCACAATAGGGACCCTTTAAGTCTTACCTAGACATTTTTGTGATGTGGTGCTACTTTATTAAGTAAATCACTAGTTGTAATCAACCTGTACTCACAGAGTACTTTAGACACAAGCTTGGAAATGGGCAACCCAATTTGGGGAATGTAGTCATATTAGTGTCATTGCATAAAATGGGTTGATGTCCTCTACGTCAAAGAGAGAATGATTGAATGTACATTGAGTTTTCTGCTTTTTTGCACAGTACCTCATGATCAATATGCAAGAAAGCTTTTATTAACAAAACCTTAACATTTCACTTGTTATGTCATGATTACGGCTGGACATTAAAAATGACTGTCATGGTCCAGTCCTAGCCTGCATTAAAAAAACTACACTATTCATCTTCAAAGAATACAGTGAGGCCATGTAAGGTCATAGTGGAGGCTTGTCACATGACAGAGATAATTGATGATCTTTATTGGGCATGAGGAAGCCTTAGGTCTCCTTTCTACATAGTCATTGCCCATTGGTCACAACACATGTTTTGTTCACGAATGTCATGCTTTAATGTTGCGCACACAAGCGCAATTGTCAGGAACTGATCGCCTTAATTACAATGGTTAATATTAAAATGAGGCTGTAAAATGATGATGTCCTTAGACTAAGCACATAGCCGTGCTGTGACAAATCATTTTCCTCACCACAAGTATGACTTGACCTTAAGGCATGCATGGAAAACCCACTACTGCTCCTCTCCTTGTGTCACTTAGACTATTGTCTCATCTCATCATACTGTCGTGTTCTTTATGTGCATCTCTGGCCTGTACCAAATACAATAAAATAATAATAATAATTGATATGTCCTGGTTTAATGCACCCTTCCATGAGATGAAATAACAAGACTCTTTCAACTCAATTTCTCCGTACCGATGATATCCAGGATATCAGGTCTGATGAGGGGCTCTCCTCCAGTGAGGCGGATTTTCTCCACCCCCTCCTGGACGAAGAGGCGAGCCAGGGTCAGAATCTCCGAGGTGGACAGCAGCTGGCCGCGTGGTGTAAGCTTCACCCCCTCCTCCGGCATGCAGTACTGACCTGAAGATAGAGAGTAGGTGAAATGGTACAAAATTACGTAATTCGCCACTCAATATATGCTTTTATCCTGAATACTTACTGGTTTACATATCGTCTGGTAGACACGTAAAGTCAAGGAGAAAGTGCACCAAAGGTGGATCCATAACAATATACTAGAGACTTAACCAGTTAAGTGTCCTTGTAAAAAAACTCTTGGCTGGTTAGAATCTTTTCTTGTAGCTTACATTTATTTCAGAAGAATGCTTTCACTACTCAAATCAATAAACTTTTGATAAATGTTTACATTACATTTCATTCAGCAGACCCTTTTAACCCCAAAAAACGTACAATAAGTGCAAAAACTTTGAAGATACAAAAAAAAAGCGCCTGACATCGCTTTCAATAGCTAGATCTGATCGATATGGACATAAACGCGAGTAAAGCCTAATCTGACGGGAGAGAGAGATCAGCTGCTGCTGACGAGTCGACACGCAGCTCTGCATAATCACATGCAGCGGTGAGCGGACAAAACACACACTTCAGGTTAGAATATCACACGTAGCTATTTTAATTACCTCTCAAACTACCTAAACTAGTTATAGATATGTTTAGTTTTACTGTCGGGTCACTCATTACTGGATCAGCGAGCTGCATGATACTGACGGGCTGTCAGGAGAGAGGGCTCCGTGTATTATTCCCGTGTTATTGTAAGTTACTGTACACTTTTGAATAATGTAGTTAATCTACTATAATTAGTTTGTTTAATATCGAATCATATCAATTTGTTTTAAAGCTCAATAAATAACAAAGAAGACCTTTGACCGGCACTTTTCAAATGTTGTCCGGAAGATTTCAACTTTAACGGACATGTTGACCGGCAAAAACAAATTCTAACGGAAACTTTGGGCACAACAACTATGAAAAGTTTCCATGAATGCTGTAAGTAGTAGCTTAGCTTAGTTGTTGTCCAGTTGCCATGATAAAGCTGCTTTATCCGCAGTTTCAACAGTAACGTTACACATGATAAATACGTGCACGCGCGCACCGAATATTCGCTGCTGATTACTACCACCTTAATCTTCCTAAACTAAACCTCTCAAAGTACAGAAGTGAGCATTTTCTTCTTTTTCTGCTATTATTATGCAAAGGGAATTTCAATTCAAAAAGGACAATTAATATCCTGTTGTTTTAATCCTCTTTCCAGATCATTTTTATTACACTTTTACCCAGCAGTAGGAGCTGTGATGTAGTTAGTGGTTAAAGTGGTTTCTTGAAGTAGCGGGATAAACAGCATCCGGGAAAAACTAAAAGAACATAAGGCAGTGACATTGCCACTGTATGTACTAGGGCCGATTTTTTTGGCACCAGATCTGGGGGGCGCTGCGCTGGTAGCTCTGGGAGGGGAAAAACATGTTTGACCGTTGGCATTCATCCAAATGTTTGGCCTTGATGTAACAACATTCATAATTAAGTAAATGTAACACCCTTTTCACCCCAGTTACACTTTTCATTTGCCCTGTACGATGGGCGCTGTAAGTGATGAAAGTGGGGGATGTTGGCTTATCAGGCGCCCGCAGCTCACAGCCAAAGTGCGAGCGAGAGAGCGAGCGAGGGAGAGAGAGAGAGGGCGCACCGGTACCGGCGCTGTTGTTATTAGAATCTGGTGCTAGCTGCGCTAACAGATATAAGAAGTAGATGTTTCTACAACCAGGGTGGAGGAGAGCTCTC
Organism: Gymnodraco acuticeps; assembly: GCF_902827175.1. NCBI lineage: Eukaryota > Metazoa > Chordata > Actinopteri > Perciformes > Bathydraconidae > Gymnodraco > Gymnodraco acuticeps. The sequence goes on along the minus strand of NW_022990295.1, from coordinate 27,484 downwards.
CTGTCAGACTGACGGCCCGTCCACACTACAGCGTCGACAGCTTCAATCTGCCCATTCACTTTGAATGGGGTGACGTCACGTTGCCTCGCTTTTTCGCCGAACTGAATTGTGGGTAGCATAGCGGTCCGTCTCCGCCGGAGACGCCGGAGTAGCCAGCGCCAGCCAATCAAATCCCGTTTCGGAAAATCTGACAGCTCAAGCCGTAGCCAATCAAACCGCGTCTAAGCTGGGAGAGATATCCCGCCGTTCATTTCTATATTTCAAAAAAAGATGGAGGAGAAACTAATTATCGCCGTAGCAAATCACCCGGTTTTGTATGACCAGACCCTCTTCACCTACCGGGATACAAACCGGAGGAACCATGGAGGTGGCAGAGACAGTGGGTGAAACTGGTAGGTTTTCGCCTGTTTGGGGAGTTTATATATATATTGCTCCCATAAAATCCCTGGGGTTTTTTGCTTTGTATGTCGGGGGCGGGAGATTCATGTGATTGGTTGTTGGTCGTGTTGCTTGAATAACATCCCCAAGCTTCAGACACGCCCAGCTCCAAGCTTTTTTTGAAGCTGTAGTGTGGACGCTCCGTGAGAGGCTCAGTGAGGTAAAGGACTCTGAGTGTTTAGATAGTTAATTTTAGTCTAAGTTATCTCAGTGGGTCTCAAACAAATATGTGTTTACAGATGTAAACGCATATTTTCAAGGCACTCACTCCTTTATAATTATTAGGATAAATAAAAACAGGTTTGAAATCATTCCAATGTATAATATAGGACAGTAAACCAAAAATATCGTTTAAAGTTGGAGAGATACAAAAATATGCATAAATAAATGTTAACTGGTAAAATAAGATATACATGAGCAACAAAAATAAAATAAGTTACATTTATTTGTTATTGGCTATGGTAGGTTATTGGGTATGTTCACATACTTATTTGATTATTAAAATGTAAACCAATCTTTTTCATATGGGTGTTTTAGAGTTGTACTCCCTAGATCAGGTCTCTAGTAATTGTGTGCTCAAAGTGCATCAGATTGAAGCATTTTACTTTAAAATGGGCATACCCCCGGACCCCCCTAGAGAATGTGACGTCCGCCCCCAATTAAAACATGTTCATAAAATACTGAATACATTTGAAGCCATTTTGACCTATATTACCTATGTCAATAAGTTTCAGTTTTTGTAGTGTATTTGTCTTTTGTAGTGATTTTTCATTTATTCTTTACATATAAAATCTCGCCTTGGGCAGCAAATTGGCTAGAACCGGCCCTGTTACTAGGCCTCAAGAGCCTTTCTTGTGCTGGCAGACACATAGAAACAAATTGGCGGGGCGCACTAAAAAATTCCACGCGCTCCGCGCTCACACTATGCTGGACCCACGTGCCTTAGCACCACTGCTATGACTCCATCCTAGGGGAAACACAGTAAGGACATCTTTTAATCACAATGAGACTCTACTCACAACGCAGGTTGCATTTCTCAGTCAGGGAGATGCGCAGGTAGTTGTGCCTCCTGCCAAAGTTGTCAGTCAGGAACGCCGAAAAGGGTAGTATGCTGTCGTCACTTAGACTCTGATGGGGATAAAGGAAAAACACGACAATGGTACTGTGAAGTGAAACTGTTATAAAGAAAAAGAAGGTAATAGCATTGGGATGTCTTTTTGTTTAGCAAACCTACATCTACGGGACTTCTTCTGTTTACACACATTTATTTTTGTCATACTTCACATCTTGTAGAGGAACAAATCACACAAAAATTGGCTTTGAGTTGCCCCTACCCAAAGTAGAAAAAAGCATGACTATGTTTTTTCATAGGTCTTGTGGATGGTTGTACAAAAATATTTTACTGCAAAATGATTTTATTTTTGATGTTTGGATCCTACCAAACATCAGGGGTCCGCCTTATCGCCATCTCTGGATATAATGATCAGAATGTCACCAAAATGTGACCAGATGATAGAGACGGCTCCTTAGTTCCTCTACTGGTCTTGATGAACAATATTTGGTCTCTAAGTCTAAGGTTGAATCAGTGGCCATAAACCAGAAAAAAGTCATAACCCCAGGAGCATATTATTGGGGAAATGCAAGAATATCCTGAAGCTTTAAAAAACATGTTAGTCACCCTGACGTTGTAGCTAGCTCCTGACCTTTGACTGTCAGCAGTGGTCCACTGTTATGCAAGAAGTGATCAGAAAAAGAGGAAGCAAACACATTGGCAGCATATTAAGAAAACACATTTAAGTTAATCACATGATAGCCAGATAGGCTACTGAATATGCATGCACCCAAAAGTATCCTGAAGCTTATAGTTTAAATCCTTAAATCATTCACCCTGTTATTGATAGTACAGTCAAATAAAATAGCTTAACAATTAACTTCATGAAGAAATATGCAGTTTTTTCTAAATTAAGTGGTGTCATAATGCTTTTGGCTGGGACACAACTCATTTTACAACACTTGGGTAGGTATTAACTTGCTGGTTTAACATTTAGTTCTTATACGAGTTAGGCAGTTTAACCTTAAAGGGCCCCTAACTGGACTTTGGCTCTGGCTACATTACAAACTGACACCCGACATGCTATTACTCATAACTAACATAAGCTGATAACTAAGACAGTCACTCTAAAAAGACCGAGTTTAAGTCATACACAGTATTAGGTTACCTGTTTTGTCCGGGCTTTCACAGAAGAAGCAAAGTTGGCAGCAGATGAAGTCGAGTCTCCAAGTTCAAGAGCGTTTTCCTTGTGCGTAGCACCGGAATACAGTCGCTGAGTGTTCCCATTTACACACTGGACAAAGAGTTTTCTGAAATGTTTTGAACTCCTCTGTCTGTCAAACAAGCGGCAGCACATGCTAGCATGAGCAGTCATAGCTCTGAGGTTGTTTTCGGCACTCTGAGCTCCTCTGCTGCAGTAAAACATGTCAGTCGACCTGAAGTCTGGGAGGGGAGTATCAAGGGAGGGGCCACGTCAGCCAATCGGGCCAGCCAACGTAAGTGCTGGTGCATGCTGGGTAGTGTAGTCCGGGGGAAACATAAAAGACTGGAGTCAGTAAATGTTTATAGATTCTGTTAAAAGGCCACATTTAATCTCTTATGATATGACGACATGCTCAAAGAAATAGTCTACATCAATGTGCAAATATTCTATTAAGTACAAGCCATGCTTTGAAAATGTTACTTAATTAAAAGTAGCCTACAAACCTAGGTCAAATTAGCATCAACATAAGGTCTAGATATGTCTATGGCAGGGGTGTCAAAATCCGGCCCGCAACTTCATTGTATGTGGCCCGCAAGAGCTTGCAAAGAATATAATACGTTTATTATACGGTTTCATGCCACTTTGTGGTCAGTGCTTGGCAGTGGCGGCCGGCCCATAGGGGCGCTAGGGGCGCCGCTCCCCCTCTTCCCACATGTTTGATTGTCCTTAAAAAAAAAATATATATATATATTTAAGAACAAATATATTATTTGTATTTATATTTTTAATGAACAAGGTAAATATTATATAGTTGGTATCAGTAAAATGTATAATCTACAATAACATCTCGTTTAAAATTGTTTTACGATGTCTAAAGTTACTGATAAGTCACATGTTTCCTGCCTGGCCGCAGCGTGTATCATTCATTACCCTCTCTCGTCTGGGCGGTAAGAAAGGAGCCCTCAGCCAGAGCAGCAGCAACCAACAAGCTGACTGTTGTTATCTGTAAACTATGCCGCCGAAACATAATTTCAGCCAATCAGCGTCGTCAGATCTGATGCTCAAAGGACGCCCTGTCAGCACCCTGGCCTGTGTGTCTGTGAGTTGTTTGGACTCATATTCAGTGGTGTAGTGGGTGTCGGACGCGGGGGTACGCTGTACCCCCACTTATTTGGAGCATGATCTTTTTTTTAAAAGTCTAATAAATATAACATAATTGCCAGTGTTATCAGTTGCAAGTGTGTATTTGTTGTAATAATGACAAAAACATAATACATTTCACAATATAATAAAAAATAAAACGATTTCCTTAAGAAAGTATGATTCGTCATCATGCTCGTGACCCCGCAGCGAGCTGGGGGTGTATCACTGACACACCCACGGCGAGCCAGCTCGCCGATTTTGCGGCAGCTATTTCCCTCAAGAACGCTAACGAAAAAGCTCTACTGTATAATGGCAGGCAAACATGTTTTACTTGACTTATTTTCTAAAAAGAATATAATTCACAAGAAGAAAGAGGCGAGCAGCACCGAAGCTACAAGTGAAGCTGCTACTAGCACTACATCATTAGAAGAGCCGCCTAAAGACGTGGATAATGCTAGCACTAACGTTAATGTTAGCTGCGCTAGCAACGTTCCCCTGGCTAGCTCAAGCTCACCTTTCCCAGATGCATGTGTAAAGGCTTAAACCAGTTCATTGTTAAAAAAAATAAGTTAAGTTAAAAAAGTGTCAACCCCATATTTTTTATTGTTGTCTCTTTAGAAGTCATTTAACGGTATTACATTGCAACTGTGTGGCGGACTGATCACTAGAGGGCGATACCACTCGGGAGGATCTAGAACCCTGCAAGGGCAGAAACCTGCAGTTGAGCTACAAACAAGCTAACATTTCTGCCTCGTGTGTTTTTCATATACAGGTGGGTTCTAAGTCCTTCAAATGACACCATAGTGTCCCAGTATAAGGGGTATACGTGTTATGAGTGTGTTGTGATTGAGTGTTATATGTCTAATCGTTGTTTTAGGCAGTTATGTATATGTGCAATGTGACGCTAGCGGAGCTAACGCTAAGGTTACACAGTACTATGTAGACACGTGTTGCTTGGTGTATGATGTAAATGACTGAGAGGTAGATTGTGTTTATGCATATAGGTTGTATATGTTTCTTTGAAGTGTGTGTATTGTATTGGAATTTGAGTGTGAGGATAACAGTGAGTTCTGAGTGTGACGATTTTATTGTACATTTCTGTTGTATTTTTACCATGATGTCATCGTTGTTATGTGGATGCTGTTGCCTTATTGATCTCTGGTGTTGTTGCCTCATGGAAATGAGCATGGATAAATGTTTTTGTTGTGGATTGTTTCCAAATGAACAGATTAAATCCTGCAGTTGAGCTACAAACAAGCTAACATTTCTGCCTCGTGTGTTTTTCATATACAGAGTCTGCTGCTGGCCCAGGTACCCCTAGGCCTGAGGCCAGTAACATTTGGGGGATCGTCCGGGATAAGTGTTTTTTTTCCTGAGGACAGCATCCGTAAATGAACCTGACACCAAGATTTGAAACAACGTGCTGAACTCCTGCTATTTGAGAGATGTCTGCTATAAAAGATCTGCGAAGGGACATCCAAATGCAGCTTCATCAGCTGATTAACTTCAACGAAAGTGATGTTCTCTACAAGCTGGTAGCGTCGATTGATGATGAGGCAGAAGAAGAGCTACCAGGGGATGATGCAACAGATGTGGAACTCTATGACTTCATTGTGGACTTTCTGAAAAGTGACCAGTTGGCAAGTCAAGAGGACCAAGGCATGTCCCGGCTGTTAGTCTTCAACGACCTCATCACTGAACTACAGCAACTGTCAGAGGCTGTAGAAGAGCACCGTAAGTTAAATACAGAGACTGAAACACAAGCTACACCTTCAGTAATGAATGTTAAAGCAGACATGTCACCAGTTGTATCCAGCCAGGTAACTAATTTGATTAAGTTGTCGGATGTTGCTGCTTTACGGCCACGTAGAGAATTTAAGATTCACAGTGGACACATTTCTGACTCAGATTCTGATGTTAGCTATACCTCACTGTGTAGGCAGATTGATGAACGGTTATCTGAGAATTTCGGTGAGGCAGAGGTAATCCGCACTGTTTTGAAGATAATCAAGCCTGGTAACTTTAAAGACATGCTGATGACCAAAGATGGGTTAACTGTAGCTGAGCTCAAGCGTTTCCTCAGAGCACATTTGCAAGATAAGAGTCGTGCAGAGCTATTTCAGGAGCTTAGCAATACAAAACAACAGGACAAAGAAAGCCCACAACAGTTCATGTATCGTGTAATGGGGCTAAAACAGAGAGTAATATTTGCTTCCCAACAAGGTAGCTCAGAGTTTCAGTATGACACTAAACTGGTGCATGGAATATTTCTTCATTCACTGTATCAGGGAATAAGTGACAAATATGAATATGTTAGACGAGACCTTAAACCTCTCATGAGCAACACAAGTGTAACTGATGATTTTATCTTAGAGATAATGACAAAATCAGTTGGTGAAGAATGTGAGAGACGGGTGCGCCTAGGTCACACACACAAATCCAAAACAGTCACAGTTAATGCCACACAACAAGGGGAGAGACAGCATACAGTCCAGCCTCCAGCTGAAGTTCAAGCCAGCGTTCTACAGACTCAAGCTGAAGTCCAGGCAAACCGCACAGCTATATATGAACTGACAGCACATGTCTCAGCCTTAGCCAACTCAATAGAAAAGGCGTTCACACCAAAAGCCAGCACTCCAGAGTTGACACAGGCCAATGCAGTAAGTACTGTGCATCCACCCAAGTCTACCACCAGGGAGAAATGCAAACTATGCATGGCTCAAGGGACGGCAAGCTGCAACCACTGTTTCAAGTGTAGTCAGGAAGGCCACAGAGCTGTTGGCTGCCTGTCAAAGAGTAAGCCAGTGGGAAACGGGATATGGTCACTGGGGAGGGACCACCAGGGACTAAACAAGAATCAGAGTCCCCTGTCACAGTAACCAGCCATGCAGCTACGACTAATAAGAGTCCGTCAACATTAAAAAACAGAGTAAGACAAGGAAGTCGGGTTGCAAAGCTAATTGGCAAAAGGTGTATGCTTACCTGTTACCTCAATGGTGTGCAGACAAACACTTTACTCGATACTGGAGCTCAGGTTACTATACTGGAAAAATCCTGGCTAGAAAAACACTTACCTAATGCCAAAATCCAGTCACTTGAAGAACTCTTGCCAGACGATCCACTAAGAATAACGGCAGCTAATGGGACAGATGGATATGATGGATGGACTGAAATACTGGTTGAAATCAAAAGTTCAAGACATGGTCAAGTAGCCATTAATGTACCCATGTTTGTGAGTCAGAACTGTGTTAACAGTTTATTGCTTGGGTTTAATGTGATAGAGGAGATCATTCTAGAGAGTCTTGAAAAGCCAGGAAGTGTCAGTCTAAGTGACTTACTTGCAGAAGCATTAAAGCTCCGACAAAAGACAGCTGAAACCATTGTGTCTGTAATCAGTGAGGCCCAAGAGCAAGAAAAGCCAGTAAATAACACCATTAAGGTGGGGAAAATAGGTCTTACAGTTCCAAGTGGTCAAGTATTTGAAGTAAAGTGCAAAGTAAGTGTGTGACCACAAGGAGGAACAATGCTATTTGAACCCATCTTAGAGAGTTTCCTACCAGAGGGGTTAGAACTGTTTCCTGCATTGGTTGATGTGCCCACTGGTGCTTCCAAAGTTGTTAAGATTCCAGTATGCTACTCCACCAAGCATGACATCTTCCTGTCACCAAGAACCGTCTTAGGCTGTATAGAATAAATCATTGACAGCACAGCGGTTGATCTCGGTTCACCTTCACAGCAGCCAAACAGTGACACGTACCTGTGCGTCGCACAGGTTGAACCAAACGACGACTCCAGTGACAGAATGGGCAGCTCAGCAAAGTCCCACACACAAGAAAAATTGCATCCTCCAGTCAATTTAGAGCATCTTACACAACAGCAGCAAGAGATTGCGCAACAAATGCTGTTCGAGGAATCGGATGTGTTTGCAAGAGGAGAGGGAGACATAGGCTGTATACCTGACTTACAGCTGAAAATCAATGTTGTGGACAACAAACCTGTTCAAAAGAACTACAACTCCATACCCAAGCCCTTGTACAAGGAGGTGAAGGACTATGTGCAGAATCTCCTCCCCAGTTATTTGTGTCCGGAAAAAGGACCAGAGCCTGCGGCTGTATGTGGACTTCAGAGGACTGAACCAAAAGACTGTTCCTTATCGACATCCGTTGCCACGAATCCTAGACCTGCTTGACAGTTTGGGGGGCAACACATGGTTCTCCATACTGGATCAAGGCAGCGCTTATCACCAAGGTTTCGTGAGTGAGGAATCCAGACACCTCACAGCTTTCAGTACACCATGGGGGTTGTATGAATGGATCAGAATGCCATTTGGCTTGACAAATGCACCTGCAGCTTTTGAGCGGTGTATGGAGGGTGTGCTGGAACAACCCAGTCTCACGGCATTTCGTGTTCACCAACACGATTTGTAATCTATTGATTCGTGTTCACCAACACGATTTGCCCCTTTTTTTCGTGTTGCACAGCACGATTTTAAAAGCAATGTATTTCTACTGCCTGCAGCACGTCTTTTTCTCCGGTCGGGTCGAGGAAGACCGGAAGCTGTGTGGTTCATAAAAATATGTTCTTACTCAATATCAAGCCACAGTTATTGCTTTTATTTGAAATCGTATAATTTCGGACTTTTGTTGCCGTCTGTGAGGAAAATAAATGGGGCTCAGAGCCTCAGGATACTGAAATCTGTATTTTTTAAATATTTTTTTCCTTCTAATTTGTTATTCTTTTCAAAATAACACACTCTTATTTACTCACCAATAACACACAATTATCCTGGCTTTTATTTATTGGTTTAATTCCATAATCTCGGGCTTTTTTGGCGTCCGTCAGGAACTGAATTTCAAAATAAAAATAACCGGAAACAGACGTAGGCATTTCGAGTGATTACCCAAGATCCTCAGCTATGGTTTTAAGCTCGTTTATTGGATGTTTTAGCCGCAATGCATGCTGGGATTTGGTGTTTATATGATATGAAATCCGGAAAACATTTTAAAAGAATAAAATAATACTTAATTCCGAGCGCTCTTGCTTTTCTCTTTGAAAATCATCACATAACGGCATTGTAATACACGGTTCGGCTGCATTGTATATTACAGATCTGCCGTAGTTCTTTATTTATAGAGCCCTGATGAGAAGACCTTTGGAAAAACTGAGAAAATGCCGCCGAAACTGAATACTTGACGTGGATCATAAATATATTCAACAATTAAACAACATCTTCAATTTCTCTTCACACAATACGTCTCCTTGCAGTATCAACACTAATTCGGCTGACTTTTACATTTGATCTAATTCACAGATAGGTTATATTTACACCATAACGGTGCACAGCTGATATAAAAGGACTGTAGTTTTTAAAGATATTACTGATTTTCTTTGAATGTAAGAATGTAAATACTGAGTCTTAAATAGTATTGCAATATGCTGTAAAATTATGTGAAAGCATGCATAAAACTACACATTTTCAGATGTTGTACGAAAACAAAAGTGTCCTACACTAATAATACAAAGTTATTATGGCTGTGTGTACCTTGTGTGCACCGCCTAGTGGTTAAAGCACGTTATTGAATTATTGTGTTTTATTTGATTAAAACAATATTAAGAGTACATACTTTCATAGGGGGAAAGTATAAATATAGAATATAAAAAATCAAGAAGATACTATAAGTGATCTCTACAATAAAACAGTTTAGTGCAGAATGTACAAAGATATTAATAGTAGGAGGTGCAAAACAGAAAAACGAATGAACCTTTATTTAAACATTAAATAACAGATTAAGGTCTTCTTTTAAATAAGAAAAAAACTTTGGGGGTATCTATCTACAGATAAATATTAAGCCTGACAAAGTACTTAACGTCTAATATATTGCTTTCGTGCAATGTTAACTATGTTGAAGCACTTATTTTAACTGATATTATACATATGAATTATACTCTTATGTATGTAGATAGAATAAGAAATGTGCAGAATATGACAGTTTAATGGTGGAGGTACACACATATTGATAGATGTCACTGTTGAGGAACCTGTGACCCAAGTGTTTCATTCATTGCATAACTACACCATAGTTGTGTATATGATATGTCAATACACCTTTGAAAATCTTGAAAGGGATGTGCAAAATAGCCATAATATACAGTCTTTAATGAACTATTAGTAGAGAATAACGAGTAATGAATATACTTTATTACTCGTTTCCATTCATGTCAATTGCAGATACATGTTTAGTCTTCTCAAGCACCAACTATCAAATATCTCTCCTGATTGTTGGCACTTGACAATCACCTTACCTGAATTTTACTCAGGTGTAACTAAAGTCTGATTTAAGGGTTGTTTATATTTCACATAATTAATCAGAATCTGCAAAGTAACTCAAATAAATGCAGTGGAGTAAAAATACCAGGTTAACCTCTGAATTGTAGTGGAGTAGAATTACAAAGTAACAATGAGCTGTAATGTGGGTATTAATGCTGCGCATTATGGACACAAGCGATTTTCACCCATTTATTAATTATATGTTTTACATTTGATAACACCAATGTGTTTAATACTGGCAACTTCTAATTGTGGGGAAAATGAAAACGTTCAGTAGAGACGTCCCATAGAACATTTTGCGAAACACAATAGCCAGCATGTGTAGTTCTGGGGGGGCGTTCGATTCCAGTTTTGGATAGTCTGGCGTGGTTTCGTTCCATTTCACACAGCTGTTTGACGCTCTGCATAACCTTACGGGGACTGTAGTCCTAAACGATAGCTGGGGATTATGGGTAGTGTACAGGGTTGGGTTGTAACGGAATACATGTAACGGCGTTACGTAATCAGAATACAAAAATCAAGTAACTGTATTCAGCTCGCGTTACATTTGAAAAACGAGTAATCTGATTACAGTTACTTTCGTAAACCTGAAGTGAATACATTTTGGATTACTTATTGGAATTATTGGTGGAAAGATTTCCTCACAACATTTAATATTCATTACTAAAGGTACAGCCGAATCATCACAGCCCACAAAACCTTTTACCGCCGCAGATGGACCAAAAAAGCGTTTGAAAAAAAATCGCGGGTCCGCTCAGTGAAACAATAACAGCGAAACATGGAGGAACACAAGTCTGCGTTTAAATCGGGTGTGTGTGGTTAAAACACATCAGCCTGCGGTCGCTCTTTCTTTAGCCTTACTAATGATTATTTCTGAAGGTAAACACAGTGAAGGCGGTGCGTGAAAGGCACTGCGTGCTCGTCTTCTCAGAGGCTGAGTTAACCCTCCCGCTGCCTCCTGGTGCTGCAGAGATTTCATGAAGTGAAGGAGGTGTTCCTTCTATAAAACAGCTGCGGGCAGCAGATACTGTGAGAGTCACGGACATGAATTCATAGATCAAGGCAGACTGGTGCACACACTCTCCTGTTTTGCCAATCCGGTGCTTAAACAAATATAGCTCCACACCCCTGGCCGTAATGTCCTTAAAATGAAATCCGAGTTTGACATTTTAATTCATGTCCTGCCAACACTGGCAGGACAGAAGGCGACACGCTCGTTCTAAGCCGTGTCCCTCACTCCTCACATCCCAAACTGCATCCCCAAAAAGTTAATTATGTTGTTACATCGTTTCAGATGTTGTGTTTCAGTTGTGCTCTTGATAAGCCATTAAAACAGTAAAAACACATTCCTTTTGCTTTTTGTGTCTCCTGTACACCAAAACATACCCATCTGTGATGGAAAAAGAAAGTAATCCAAAAGTAATCTAAAAGTAATCTGATTACGTTACTTTTTTAAGACACGTAACTGTAACTGTATTCAGATTACTTTCAGAGCCATGTAATCAGTAATCAGTAACTGATTACATTTACAAAGTAACCCTCCCAACCCTGGTAGTGTAGTGTCTTCGGCCATCCTAAACTCAGAAATGTTGACAATCGCAATGATGCTCGAAATGTCCCTTATAGGCCTACGTCTGTTTCCGGTTATTTTTATTTTGAAATTCAGTTCCTGACGGACGCCAAAAAAGCCAGAGATTATGGAATTAAACCAATAAATAAAAGCAAGGATAATTGTGTGTTATTGGTGAGTAAATAACAGTGTGTTATTTTGAAAAGAATATCGAATTAGAAGGAAAAAAATATTTTAAAATACAGATTTCCGTATTCTGAGGCTCTGAGCCCCATTTATTTTCCTCACAGACGGCAACAAAAGTCCGAAATTATACGATTTCAAATAAAAGCAATAACTGTGGCTTGATATTGAGTAAGAACATGTTTTTATGAACCACACAGCTTCCGGTCTTCCTCGACCCAACCGGAGAAAAAGACGTGCTGCAGGCAGTAAAAATACATTGTTTTTAAAATCGTGCTGTGCAACACGAAAAAAGGGGCAAATCGTGTTGGTGAACACGAATCAATAGATTAAAAATCGTGTTGGTGAACACGAAATGCCGTGAGACTGGGTTGGCTGGAAGGGATCCGAGATGAATGCTGTGCTCCATACCTTGATGATGTGCTGTGTTACTCATCGTCCTTTGAGGCTCACATTCAGCACCTCAGAAAGGTTCTCAGTCGCATGAGAGAACATGGCATCAAACTGAGACCAGCAAAGTGCGACTTGTTTAAAACGAGAGGTTCGTTACCTTGGCCGACTGGTGTCTGGAGAAGGAGTCAATATCGACCCACAGGATTTGGCAGCAGTGAGAGCGCTTGAAGAGAAAGAGCCTCACACAGTTGGAGACGTCAAGTCGCTGCTGGGGTTTTTGGGATATTACCGCTCCTTCATCCAAGACTTCTCTCGGATTGCTAAGCCTCTGTTCGAACTGTTGCAGAATCCCACCGAAACAGGGAAAATAAACACCCAAAGCCAGACCACTAAAAGAACACAAATAGCTAGGAAAGGGGATAAAGGACAGCTTCCATCAAAAACACCCATCATATGGAAAGCAGAACACCAGGATGTTGTAGCTAAGCTAGTAGACAAACTAACACATCCACCTATCCTAGCTTATCCAAACTTTGATCTCCCATTCGTACTGCACACTGATGCGTCCAATGAAGGTTTAGGAGCAGTGCTATACCAGCGTCAGGACAACAAGTTGCGTGTCATTGGGTATGGCTCAAGAACTCTGACGCCTGCCGAGAGAAACTACCATCTGCACTCCGGTAAACTTGAGTTCTTGGCTCTCAAGTGGTCCATTTGTGACAAGTTTCGTGACTATTTGTATTATGCCCCGACATTTACAGTATTCACAGATAACAACCCTTTGACATATGTCCTCAGCACAGCCAGACTAAATGCCGTTGGACACAGATGGGTTGGTGAGCTTGCTGACTTTCACTTCGACATTAAGTACAGGCCAGGGAGGATGAATGCAGATGCAGATACTCTGTCAAGGTACCCTGTTAACTTGCAGGATGGCATGAAAGAGCACAGAGATGTGTCTGCAATATGGCAAGGAAACAAAGCTGTTCAGGAGAGTGACGTGCCTTGGGTCGCAGTCTTACAGCTTGATGGTGGAAATACAGATATTTTGTCACCTGAAAATGTTTCAACAGTTACCCCTGAAAACATCCTTGCAGTACAGCGAGAGGACCCAGCCATCACAGAAGTTGTCTCTTTAAAGATTCAAAACTGGACTCCAAATGAAAGGGACAAAAGAAACATGAGAAAAGAGACAAAGAGACTCCTGTATGAATGGAATAAGCTCGAGGTTGATGACGGGATCCTCTGCAGACAAACAGAACAACAAAGGCAGCTCGTTCTCCCTGAGAAGCTGAAACCACTGGTGCTAAAGACTCTACACAATGACATGGGTCATGTTGGCGCCGAAAAGGTAATCCATCTTGCCTGAGAAAGATTTTATTGGCCCAACATGCAGCTTGAGATAGAGGACTATGTCACCAAAAGATGTGCCTGTATTAAACAGAAACGTCCTAATCTCCAACAGAGAGCACCTATGGGACACATCTCCACAAGCAGTCCATTCGAGTTAGTGTGCATCGATTACCTCCATCTGGAACAAAGTCAAGGTTATGAGTACATCCTCGTCGTGGTTGACCACTTCACACGCTTTGCTCAGGCGTATCCAACAAGGAATACATCTGGAAAAACAGCAGCAGACAAGATATTTCAGGACTTTATTCCTCGCTTCGGATATCCTGAGAGGCTCCACCACGATCAGGGGAAGGAATTCGAGAACAATTTGTTCAACAGGTTACAGCAGCTGGCTGGTATTGGCCATTCAAGAACGACACCCTACCATCCACAGGGTAACCCCGTGGAGAGACTAAACCGGACACTCCTTCAGATGTTGCGCACCCTTGAAGAGGGAAAAAAGAGTCAGTGGAAAGACCATCTTCCACATGTTGTGCACGCCTACAACTGCACAAGGCATGATTCCACCGGCTTTTCACCATTCTTCCTCTTATATGGTCGTCCTCCACGTTTACCTGTTGACTTACTGTTCCCACCGAAAAGACAACCTGAATCTGCCAATCAGACGACATATGCAGAGAAATGGGCAAAAAGGATGCGCTCCGCGTATGAGATTGCTGCACAGAACAGTGAAAGATCTTCAGCCAGAGGCAAGAAACAGTATGACAGAGCAGTCAGGGGTATTATCCTTCAGCCAGGCGACCGAGTGTTGGTAAAAAAATCTGTCGGAAAGAAGTGGACCTGGCAAGTTAAGGTCATACTGGGAGCAGGTTGTTCACCGTGTTGTGGAGAGAGTTGACAACGGACCAGTTTATAAGGTGCAACCAGAGAAGGGATCAAAGACGCTGCGTGTTCTTCACAGGAACCTGCTTTCTCCAGTGAATGAGCTGCCCCTGGATGAAGTGAGTCCTGCTCAACATCGGAAAGAGGAGCCAAGGTTGGAAAAAAAGACACAGACCCACATGGCCGAGGTAGATGAGGACGACTCAGACAGCTCGGGTGACGAGTACACTGTCCAGCCAGTTCCATGCTACAGGTTAGTGAGACCTCAACAGACAGTTGAGGTCAGAAGATCTCAACGGACAGCACGTCCAAGAGAAATGTTCACCTATGGCACAATGGGACAGCCATCTTACCAGCAGTGGAATGCTGGTGTTAACTCACTTCTGCTAACTCTCCAAAGTCAACTCAGTGCTGTTCCCCTTCCATACTTCACACATTCACACTCTTACATCTACAACTGCTTCACACAGGCATATTGACATATAATAGACTGTACTTTTTTTTTCAGATTTGGTCAAATGTCAGGAGACATTCCAAAAATAAAGCAGGGGAGAGTGTAAAGGGTTAAACCAGTTCATTGTTAAAACAAGTTAAGTTAAAAAAGTGTCAACCCCATATTTTTTATCGTTGTCTCTTTAGAAGTCATTAAACGGTATTACATTGCAACTGTGTGGCGGACTGATCACTAGAGGGCGATACCACTCGGGAGGATCTAGAACCCTGCAAGCAGCGCCATATAGATAGAAGAGTTACGACAACGGAAGTCCAAAAACGGTTATCGTCACGTGGTTCATGTAGACGAGGATCGTTCCCCGGAACTTCATGGCGGGCAATGTGAATGCATTGATAACAGGAGATAGAACTACGATTTTTGGTAATTATTAGTGAATAAAGGTTTTGATTTGCAATATTTATACAACAAATCGATGTGTATGTATTTACATCAATATGTTTTAAAAAATAAAATAGAATTTGCTAATATTAAGTGATAATATTAGGATTAGTGTGAACAACTAGTTTACATGTTAGGCTAACAGTGCCTTGGTTAAAGAGCCTGTTGCTGTTTATTTATAGCTTTGAATTCTTTAAAACCAATATTATCTTCTTAAACTTGTATGGTAGTCAGGAGCATCACTTTCTAATGTTTATTGATATATTTAGAGGGAGGGGATCTAAAGTAATGCTTTAAAATTCAGATTAGATTAATTTCTACCATTTTCTTAAATTCATGGTAGTTTCAGTAATCCCATGGTAATTGAGGACACAAGTTATCTAAATGACTAATGTCATCTTTATGGCTTTCAGAAAGGACAGGAGACCGACAGGTGACTATCAAAGGACTAGCAGCAGCAGCAGCAGCATGATGATGTTAAATGTGTTGTTTTAGGAACATCCATTGCAAATACATGGAATTCAATAAACATTGAATAGCATATCATGCAGTTTGTCTGTGCCTTTTCCTCCGTGTTGTCCTGGTTTGCTGTGCTGCCTCCTAGTCGCCACCATGGTTTGCTGTGCTGCCTGGGGATGCTCAAATCGCTCCGAGAAAGGAGTACGAATGTACGGCTTCCCCACTGACTCAGACCGGAGGAAAAAATGGCTGGCTCAAGACAGCAGGAGCAATTTCACAACCAACAGCAAACAAATATGTGATGTAATTATATACAAACACTGCATTTGCACTTTTTCACAAAACGAAAACCACACCATTGGGAAAGCTTAATGTTTTGTTTAATACAAAAAAACAGGGAAAGGCTTGAAAAACACAGAGTTGAGTCTCAGGCTGCAGGGTGAGGGTCTCAGTGCAGGTATTCAGGCTCCATTGAATCCCCCTCTGGTTCTTGTGCTGAAAGAGGGAGTAACAGACAGGAGAAAGGGTTATACACACCTATATAGCACACCTATTGGATGGGAAATTGCCTTGGGGAGATAAGGTGTGGTCTTTGTTCCCAACTGAAGTTATGGAACTTTATTATTTGTGAGTTTAACAAAGTATGACAAATGGCATCAGTAACATATGTGATATGAATTTCTATAAAGTTGTCTCACATTCTTGGTCATATTGTATATACAGTATGTAATGAGTATAACATGTCCAGTAAGTATAAAGTGTTTCCTAATACTGTGTATTCAACCACTATGGAAT
Source organism: Gymnodraco acuticeps (assembly GCF_902827175.1). NCBI lineage: Eukaryota > Metazoa > Chordata > Actinopteri > Perciformes > Bathydraconidae > Gymnodraco > Gymnodraco acuticeps. Next base: position 10,793 of record NW_022990295.1, on the reverse strand, counting down.
ATGTATGTGGGCAGACAAAACTGAGTTGTTCTGTGTGTGAAGTAACCTCAAGTCACTCCGCAGGCACATTTTGATGCAGACCAGTTTGTCAAGAAAAAAAAGGGCAAGACTAGGCTGAGAGCAGAGGCTATACCCACCATCTTCGTGCATCGCCCTGTGGTCAAAAAGAGAAGGGCCCTTGCACCACAATTCACCCCGGGACCTGTATCTACAAAGCCCATAGCTCATGATCACAGCTATAGTGTGAAAGGTGACACAGGTATAATAAGTATGAACTCTTAGTAACAAAAGTAATATTTCTTATTTTTAAGTGGTATCATATTTTAAATGTTCGAACATTTACAGTGCCATGTCTTCTACTTACATTAGTCTCAAAGCAGCACCCAGCCAGATGAGCGCAAACAACAAAAACGAGCAAGGTGTCCCGTCATGTACCTGGAAGTTTGGGTTGGCAAAATGGAGTAAGGGAGGGACTTAAAAAACCTTGGTGGCTCTCTACTCATGTTGTTACAGTTGTCTTGGTTACAGCTCTCAAGTTTTTTTTTGTGCCATTTCCACATCTTTAGAAAATATGAAATAAAAAATTGAAGTGAAATCAACCTCTTCTCTGGAGAACAAACTTTGATTTCTCTGTCTTGTGAGTTTGCAGTCTTGCAGTTTTGCTCCTCCACCTGTAACATCACTGCCCCTCCACCTGCCATACAGTAGGTTATGTTGGGGATTTGGAGGGATAACTGGTCCGCTTTTCAAATCTCCGCGCGTTCCTATGAAGCTGGTTATAATACAGGAAGGAATCCATATCTACAAAGTAACCGTTAACAATAATCTACTTTAATGGCAATATGACAATGCAATACAATCATTACAATACAACATGATATATTACAGTTATATTGCAATGCTTAAGGAGTAATGCCGGCTTACTCCTGCTCTAGTCCGCATACTGCAGAGCTACTTTCACCCGAGCGCAGCATGTGAAGAAGAGGCCGAACGCCAGGGATCCACCGGATATATACCAGAGTAAGAAGGAGGGGTTTGGTGTTCGGTCAGCTGGTCATCTGTTCAGGTCCTCTCATTGGGAGACGCAACGCAGCAGGAAACGCAGCAGGAAACCACACAGGCTCACTTTACAACAAAAGGTCTCAAGGCCTGCATACCTACACCTCCCCCACAGAGCCATAAAACCCTGTTTACTCCAACCAGCCCAGAATGTTTATAGCCATTTGTAGTCCTTACATTTATGAAAGGATAAAACAGAGAAATCAATATAAAACACAAACACAGGTATTGTTTGAACAGTATTCACTTAACTGCTACTATTGATAACCACCAGAGAAACCCAAGGGACCTCTCTTAATATCACAACCACTGTAGCTCGTTCTAAGTTGAATGCAAATCAGGACATGCTCTCACCTTCCCCCATCTTCCTTTGTCCTCAAAAACACATGTCAACAGGCCCCAAATGCAGCTCACAGTTTTACCCAAATTATTCCCATTTTAAGCTTATCCATAGTTTGCTAACATGAATAAATACAAATATAACTCTACAAATCCCCCTTTTTATCTCCTTCTCCAGAGATAAACTTAGACAAGGCATTTTGAAATATACCCACGGTCATTCTTTTCTACTGTGTCCATAAATCCATCCGAAGCTGGTATTTAGAGTACTTGAAACCTTCATGGAGACAGAACACCACTTTCCATGGCAGTGAAGGAACCATGAGGGGGTAGCTGAGTGCTAGAATCATCAGCCCCCCCCCCCCCCCCCTCGGAGGAATAGCCCACAAGGACAGCTAATAGGGAGGGAGAGATGCAGCTTTCCCTTCACGGGTAGAACTGATCAGAGCGAAGTAGACTCCTCTGCTGCGCCGTCCTGGCTTGCCGTGTCTTTGTCCACCCAATCCGCTGACAGCAGCTTCTGGGCTGCCTGCTAGAGAGATGTCTTCCTCCTCCTCGTCCTCCGGCCCGCTGATGGCGGCTTCCGGGTCGATGCTGTAGAGATGTCTCCAGGGTCCTCCTCCTCCAGTCCGCTGCTTCCGAGTAGTCCACGTCTGCCAGGGCCACGTCCGTCCTGATGTCGTCCCCTGGTCCTAGTAGGTGGTTTCCCCGCCGCACACTGGCTCCCGTGGTACGAGCTGTCCCCCTTTTCTCCCAGGCAGACGGCATAAGAGGTCCGCTGGGTCACTCGGTCGGGGTCGGAGAGCCTGGGGTTGAGCCACTTTGTCCTGATGACTTTCAGCCACTCGAACTCTGCTGTCGGCCTCGTGCTTCTCGGGTCCCCCTTTTGGCGCCAGCGACCTGTGTGGAGAAATCTGATACAACTCCCTCAAGCCTACGCTCAGCTGTTTTGACCCACTTGGAGCCTGTTGGTGGGGTGTCTTGAAACAACAGCCGTCTGTGAACAGGTTTTCCAAATTAATTGTAGACCTCCTATCTACCAGTGCAGCTTCAGAATCTTAATACTTGGATTGTGCCAACTAAATAAGAACCCCAACATCTTTAGGTAAACTAAATAACATATTTCAATAGCTCTGAATTTCTGACAAGCATCTGTGTTTATTTTTAAATGAAATCCTATTTAAAATCGAAATATAATATGAACTGCTAATGTTTCTGGTAAAGAAACACACTAATGTTATGGATTCAAAAACAACCAAAATCACGATACTAACAAAGTGAATGATTTCCTGGTGATACTGCTTCTACCTGTCAGTGCTTAGATATTATTACGCTGAAAAAATGAATACAGAATTCCAACAAACTGTCATCAAATGTCTTTCTATTCTAAATGTAGATGAAATGTATATCCCCATAATGACCTAAGCAATAAAGTCTATGGCTTTTACTTCTTTACCAGGCTAGTTACATGATGTTGTCTAAATTAAATTCTGTCTCATTACATTACTATGTTTTAGCTTAACTTAACTGTAATATGTTCTTTCTATATTTCAAACCTCAGTTACTCTAATGTCTGTTAAAATATTACAAAATTGTTTCATTATCACAGGTCAACTTCTTCGGTTTCACAGTAGCCCCTTGGCCACTGCTTCTGTGTTACCTGTTATAATTCAAATCAATATTTAGAAACATCTCAACATTCATCAAACAGTATCTTATCCCCAGATATGGAGCAGGTTAATTACATTCAATGCTCAATCCTTAAAAGAAAAATTTAAATTGTGAATTTTACAGCCATGTTGACATTTATACATTATACTCACTCCCCCCTTTTACACATGAAATAATGTGTAACAAAAGCCTGTAATGGGAGGGGAACAAAAACTGTCAGGTAATTGGTTAGGGACATAACGAACATTATTATCATTATTTCCATAGTGAACACTTCAGTGAAAAGAAGTGTTCCTCTCCGTCCTTCAGGCCTAAAAGAAACAGAATCTTCAGATTGTAGTTTTACATTTGCAAACCGCCAACTCATGTGAGAGGAAAATATCACATGTGCGGTTGCCCCTTTTTGTGGAATTTTTAGGAAACCTCTCGTTACCCTTGGAGCTCCAAAATAATATGTTAGTCCAAAAACATGCTTGGTTAGTTATTGTTTTAGAATCATGCAGTTACACTGATCACATGCCGGCATTCATTCACACTCACACTGTCTGGTTGTCATGTCAAGTTTGGTCAGGTCCACCCCAGAGTCAGTCATCCACAGTGCCTTGTCAAGTTACACTGTCGGTCAGGGTCAAAGGTCAGTTGGTCTCCGTCTCTTTTGGCCATGTGTCGTGCTCTGCAGAGACTTTGACATTTCAGCATAGGCCAGTATCCTTTGTCTACAAAAATATGTCACGATTTCAACTATAATTTTCAAGATGATTCTCACTTGTCATTGGGACTTCTGCCTCCCACTTTTCCTGAAACTTGGTACAAAACTCACTTCCTTCGAGTACCACTACTACTGCAATCCAATTACACCTAATTAGTATTAAAATGTCTAATGATCTATTTCAGAAACTTGTGTACATAACTATTATCTTGAGTCAAGACATTACTAGGATCTGTGTCGCTCTGCATTTCATAGCTCATTATAATTCTGGTCTACTTAAAAAACAATGAAACTCTTTAGCAGTGTGTGGAACCTTGGGTGTCCGAACATGCAACAATTACTCCCTCCTTTATCAAGGATTTAAAACCGAAGTCTGGTAATAACTATGCCACAATGGTGAAATCAACACTTTAGATTGGAATTTAATATGTGGCTTGGCACTAGCCATTAATCTTAGTTGTTAAATGCCATGTAAACAACATAATTAATGTCTACTTATGATATTACAAAAACTCACTCCAAAAATTGTTTCATCCATTGTTACATATTTACCCAACACAACTCTGAAATACTTACATGTTTCCAGCATCACATATTCCACACACTATGAAAGAACATCTCCATATCTTCTCTCATTTTAAATCCCACTGTTACTTCGAACAATAGTAAACCTGCAGGGCACACCAATCGGATCACAGTAATGAAATTTGAATCAAGTGTAGGCCTATGTCTTCTTTCTGAACATTTATTTATATTGTCTAAATTTGCAAACAGTTCGAGTGTAAAATGTGTTTTGCACAATGTATTTACACTCTACAGATTCTTGAGTTTACTCATCTCCTGGTGCTGTCGTTGTAAAAAATGTTCAATCCCTTATTGTTTTGTACCAGTTTACCAAACAATACCGGCCAGCAATGTAATGATTAAACTCTAAGCTCGCATAAGTTTCAAGGGTGTGATACCCCCTTTCAGCCACTAGATGGCAGCAGCAGAAGTTTCAAGGGTGTGATACCCCCTTTCAGCCACTAGATGGCAGCAGCAGAAGTTTCAAGGGTGTGATACCCCCTTTCAGCCACTAGATGGCAGCAGCAGAAGTTTCCAGACAAAGGGAAACGCTCTACCTTGGTTTAATATATAACAGACCTCTGGCTTTAAGCTTTTAGCATTGGTCTGTTATTTAAACCCCAGTTTTAAACGGCGACTCGATCTGATATATCGAGTTTTCAGGTTTTGCCGTGCAGGATTCAAACCTCGCATTCACACAAACTGCACCATTTCTACGCCACTCAGGAATAAACACCTGCAGATCCGCGCCAAACTGCTCTATTTTACGTCACGCAGGACTTTCGTCTACCTGTCGATCCACGTTTACGTTTTGTATATAACTTTCCTAACATAGTAAAATATGCATTGTATATTCCATTTAAACTATAAAAACACTGTGAAACGCCTACAGACAATCCTAAAGTTTTAGCGTATCCAATTACAGACAGGCGACTTTCATCGTCTGCTTACCTTATTTGCAAAGTTGCAGAGTCCTGCTGATTGTCTGAGATGTTTGAAAGCGTCTGAATTCTTCCTCAGCTTCGTTATATCTAGACGTCGGGTCACCATTTTGTTGGGGATTTGGAGGGATAACTGGTCCGCTTTTCAAATCTCCGCGCGTTCCTATGAAGCTGGTTATAATACAGGAAGGAATCCATATCTACAAAGTAACCGTTAACAATAATCTACTTTAATGGCAATATGACAATGCAATACAATCATTACAATACAACATGATATATTACAGTTATATTGCAATGCTTAAGGAGTAATGCCGGCTTACTCCTGCTCTAGTCCGCATACTGCAGAGCTACTTTCACCCGAGCGCAGCATGTGAAGAAGAGGCCGAACGCCAGGGATCCACCGGATATATACCAGAGTAAGAAGGAGGGGTTTGGTGTTCGGTCAGCTGGTCATCTGTTCAGGTCCTCTCATTGGGAGACGCAACGCAGCAGGAAACGCAGCAGGAAACCACACAGGCTCACTTTACAACAAAAGGTCTCAAGGCCTGCATACCTACACCTCCCCCACAGAGCCATAAAACCCTGTTTACTCCAACCAGCCCAGAATGTTTATAGCCATTTGTAGTCCTTACATTTATGAAAGGATAAAACAGAGAAATCAATATAAAACACAAACACAGGTATTGTTTGAACAGTATTCACTTAACTGCTACTATTGATAACCACCAGAGAAACCCAAGGGACCTCTCTTAATATCACAACCACTGTAGCTCGTTCTAAGTTGAATGCAAATCAGGACATGCTCTCACCTTCCCCCATCTTCCTTTGTCCTCAAAAACACATGTCAACAGGCCCCAAATGCAGCTCACAGTTTTACCCAAATTATTCCCATTTTAAGCTTATCCATAGTTTGCTAACATGAATAAATACAAATATAACTCTACAGTTACTAACAAGATTACTTATATAATACAGAATACATGTTTAGTATGCTTACTTATATAAAACAGTAGTATTAAACTTACCTTGTGTTTTCACTCTCACTTAAGTTCCTCTCCCTTTGCCATCAATCCAAAATCAGCTGAGCTGCAACATTATACAGACAGGTAATACTCAACATAATCACAAGGACACAATATGGCTCTGCTAAAAACACTCACTCTTACACGCACCAAAGTTATATTTATCTAATATTTAACTCCCTCCACCCCCGCATACAATCCCGTTTAGAAGCCCCTCTTCTCTAATTCAACAATGACATTAAGAGAACGGAATTTACAAATAAAAGGCTGTTCAACGTGTGTTGCTAACTTGCTTCGGTATCCTAGCTTGATCTGTTATCTGTAAACGTTCCCTAAATCTACTGATTTAGGGATAATCCACTGACATCCTTTAATACACATGTTAATTTGAATCAGATGTACTGATAATATCCGCAATATAAATCTTTATACTTCTTCGTACCTTTAAAAGTCCGTCACGAACGGTCTATTATGCTGCAACTCTACAGTTCTGCTAGCCTTGGTGCTAACTTCCGGGGAACGATTGAGAGGCTCCACGATCCGCCATTGCTGTAAAAAAGTGGTCCATAGCTTGGTTTCAGTCACGTGACTTATATGACGCGCGAAATTCAAGTGGAGGTCAGGAAGTGAAAACGCAATCATTCATCAACGCAGGAATCATGGAGGACACCGACTATGTCAAACAATTAAATGAACCTGCACGCCGCAGATATCGTGAAAAAATCACAGCACACATCGGATACGATCCGTATCAGCTGAAAAAAAACGACTTTTCTCGTGATTTATCCAATTTTCCCGCTGTCGAGGCGATGGATATCACCAGCTACCTCGTCCTTCATACCTCCTACTACACGGCTAGCCAGATGAAAGCGTATAAAAGCCTGGAAGCTTTCAACTACTTCGTGTGTGGATGGGTGAATGACCTCGGCACCAAAGAGGCATTAAACAAATGTCGCCTTGTTTTTGCCCGGGTGAGTGTTAACTACCTATACCTTCTTACCTCTAAGTAGCATTATTAGGAGACATCTAGCTAGCTAACTTTAGCTACATGGACTCATGTAAGGCAGGGTTACGGCTGTCGCCTTGCCTTCAGCATTAACTGGCCTGTGAGTGTGTTGTGTGTGTATATATGTGTATGTTTGTTATGATTACATGTAGGTACTATGGTTACCGCGTCGGATGTTTCGGAAGAGGTCCCGATGACGCTACTTAAGCTGCGACGTTGTTGACATTCGGGGCGCTGCATCTGTGCTAGTACGCCATGCTACCATACCTCAGAATGTTTTTGTGTTATTGGTGCTTATGTGTGTGTCCTTAGGATATTGTTAACAGAGGTTAACTCGGGTGCTTATGGTGTGTGTGTACCTAGGATATTGATGTGAGTGTATGTGTTTAGCTTAGGATATATTGTGTTTTGTGTGTATAGACAGCTCAGAGCCTTTGAACAGCCTGCACGTTGTTTATATCACTCTATGTTGAGGTTAATATTAAAAACAACCTCTTTACCAAGACCATCTGGTTATGTGTTGCTTGTGATGTTGTTAAATGTATGTTACCAACTCGCAAGTTGTGAACTGGAGCTTCAATTGTGTAGGTCAACCATTCCCAGAGGTCTGGAGAAACACCATTAAAAACGTGGATTGTAGCTAAAGAAGATGGAGAGGTTGTTACAGCACACTGTAACTGTATGGCTGGGTAAGTCATAAAATAAATATCCCAACCCAAAGCATATTTGACACAACACTTAAGCTCAGACAAAATAATGCCTGCTATAATATTCATGTTATACCATTACTAGCTTTTACGATCAATCTAGTTATTCTAGTATGTCTCTGTCTATACAGTTTGTCAGAATCCTGCTCACATGTTGGAGCAGTTCTGTTTGCAATCGAAGCAGGTGTGAAGATGAGAGAGACTGCATCCTGCACCACTGAGAAGTGCAAGTGGCTAATGCCATCACATGTCAAAAAGGTATTCAGACCCCAGTGGTCAGTCAGCTGTTCATGCCGTCCTTGCCTGTCTCATTGTTACACTGCACCTACATGTATGTTCACATACATGTTGGTCTGTCTCTCACATGTGCAGATTCCTGCTGCTCCAGTTGCGATGATAGACTTTTCATCCGCAAAATCCAAAAGCAAAAACTGGATGATGCCATTGCTGGAAGGACAGGTGAGAAGCACACATTTCAGCGTCCCACAGTCCAGGGTTCAAAATTGGAGCGAGGATCAGAGAGGTATATGCAGTTTTTCAAGACTTTGAGCAGAAATTCCCCAAGAAGTGCTGCACTGATGTCCAGGGAACCATATTACAGAGAATTTGTCCCTAAATCTGTGAGCAAGCTACCTAAAACCAACTACCTCAGTATAGGACACCAGAGATGCTACAGCTATCCCCAACAGAGTTGCAGAATGCATGCCAGGACTTCAGACAGGAAGAGCTGACACAGCCACAGGTCCAGGCAGTAGAGGAGGAGACCAGAAACCAGAGCTTATCAGCAATATGGTTTAGCCAAAGAGCAGGAAGGATCACAGCCTCAAGACTGAAGCAGGTTCTACAGACTAGTCTTGCACAGCCATCAAAGTCCTTGATCAAGTCCATATGCTACCCAGAGGCATACAAGTTCTCTACAGCTGCAACAAGGTATTTATTAGGGATTAGGGAGCCAATCAGAAAAGCAAACTGTATACAGTTTTTCTCAGACGCGGAGGGATACCGACTTGTTGTGAAAAGTAACGTACAATTCTACCCGTGGTATACGCTGATTATATCACGTATATCAGTAAGTTACAGTACAAGTAACTTATAACTAAATTCATTATCATTACAAAACATGATTCACTAAATATTCAATGCATAAAAATACAGAATAAGTGTGTGTGTGTGTGTGTGTGTGTGTGTGTGTGTGGTGTGTGTGTGTGTGTGTGTGTGTGTGTGGGTCGTGTGTGTGTGTGTGTGTGTGTGTGTGTGTGTGTGTGTGTGTGTTGTGTGTGTGTGTGTGTGTCAGGTATGGATGCAAATACGAGGCAACTGCCCGAAAGCAGTATGAAGGAGTACAAAGTCTGCACCACCAGGGTTTCAGCTGTAAAGACAGCGGGCTTTGGCTGAACCCTCAATGGCTGAACCCTCAATGGCCATACATGGGAGCGTCGCCAGACGGATGTGTCACGTACACCTGCCATGGAACTGGTCTCTGTGAGATAAAGGTAAGTTATTTGTTCAGTATTGTGCTACAGTAAAGCGGGTAAGTATAGGATTGTGACGTGATCCTGAGTCTGGGGATCCTCTCCCAATACATTTTGAGCTGCAGACACTTATTTACAGTACAATATATTACTTTTCTTTTCATTGAACTTTTAGTGCCCACACAGCAAACATGAGGAGGCCAATCTTTGCCTGTGTGCTGGAGAACAGGGCTTCTGTCTCCTCAACGATGGGGGCACTGTGAAGCTGGACAGGAGACATGCCTACTACCATCAAATACAGGCTCAGCTCCACCTCGTTGATGTTGACTACTGCGACTTTGTTGTCTGGACTAAAAATGACCTCTTTGTAGAGAGAATTGTGCATGATGTGGACCTGTGGGACAACATCATTCCCAGAGTTGAGCGTTTCTTCAGACTATGTGTTCTCCCTGAAGTGTTGGGACAGCAACTTACAAGGGGAAAGGTAAAAGTCATAAAAGAGTTGGTGTGCTCATTTTTTTGCACAAGAACATGTTAGTGCATAACTATCAGGTGACTAAAAGCCTCCTCTCCCTGTCTGCTGTTCCATTTTTCAGTTTCAGTTGCAAGATGATCAGGAGGGAGAGAAGGCGTGATTACCAGCACCTGTGGTCTGTCCTGGTCCCGGAAGTTGTGGTTCTCTCCTTGTTGCATTATTATTTACGTGCCGTAGTGGGTGCTGGTTTTTGGGTGTGTGTGGGTGTCTTTTTCCTCTCTCCCTCTGATCTCCCCAGGTGCTCCCAATCTCCAATCAGCGCCTCCATATAGGACATGAGGAAGGTTGCAGTCGCTCTCCCCTTATCTTAAGCTTTGTTTGACAAGTTGGCTGGTGAGCCCTTTTTCGTTGTGTTAATTAAAAGACCACTTTATGGCGTCAGAGATCAGTTTCCTCTCCTTTTTCTCTCGGCCGGTTATGTTGTGTGTCGCTACTTCCCTTTGTACCCCTATATTTACAAGGGAACGTAACATTTGCATAGTGGCAGCTCTTTAACCTGCATTACAGCACCTTCATATTCACTGACCACACTCACTAGAGGAAGTAGGGCTGTGTGATATATTGCTATTGTAAAAAAGATGTTTACTGAAAAGATTAAATGATACTAAGAAGACTGAATAATACATGGTTTCTTATTTACATTTACAATAACCCTCAATGGCCATACATGGGAGCGTCACCAGACCAATTGTCATCTCTAGAATATTGTTGAATGAATTAAGCCTGAATGTAGATGAAAGTTGTATATTGAGTAGGGCTACACAA